>NC_081288.1:21830680-22465263 GCF_030490865.1 Poecile atricapillus | reverse complement strand
TGTCTTGTCCTTTGTCTTCAGGTGGGTTCAGAAATTACAGAGAAGTAACAATGGGTTATTGCAAGGTCAAACAAGATTTGGGTATCTAGTTGGGGTGAGCAAAAGCTATAGCAGACTGGGATATGGAAAAGAGAGAAGAAGATAGAGGGGAGTGAAAAGCCTCAATCTAAGTTACAGGTAAGAGGAGTGTTCCTTTAATAGAGAGGAAGCCTCACAGCCTCTGTAACACATGGCAAAAATGTACAATTGACCATACTGCAATTGGCCTCTCCTGCTGGAGCAGTGATTGTTTTCACTGCAACAACCAGCACTAGAAAAGCTAATTGCTACAGCCAGGAAAGGAGGGGAGGACTGTGATTTTACTGGGACTTTGTATTGAGACAATGTGTTTTACAGGAGTAAGGAACCATCCCATATTTCTGAAGGGATGTAGGACGCTCAAACTGAGAATAAATGGCTGATAATACCAGGTCTGGTTACTGAGAATTCAGATTTTCTTTGTGCATTTAACTTCTTGTGATGTACTTTCACAGGTTTTTATATTTTTGAGAGTCAGCCCACCATTGTGTAGAATGAGGAGTATGATGAAAACCTAATGCAATATGTCTTTTTTCCCTTGCAAGTCATGACAATAGTACTTATTAAATTGAGATATTACACAAACACATCAGTTAGACATCTTGTAGAAATCTTGATAATAACATCAAGATGTTATTTTATATGAAGAGCATGAAATCCTGTCAATATGATCAAACTAATAATAAACTGACGCAATTTTTCAAGAGTTGTTCAGAGCAGATGTGCAAGCATCCTGTATCCACCTTCAGTGATTCATGTGGTCCTGAGCCATACACCCATGTGTTGATGGTGACAACAAGTAATGACTAGGAGGAGCTTTTTCAGTCCCTGATTAAAGAATTTTTAAGTGCTTTTAAGGACGCGTTGAGTTGTATTCTTTTCCAGGAGGGCATTTGAATGGGATTTAATCCTATGCTCAAGCACTTTTTCTGAAAGTGGTTGTCTTCTGGAATCAACTTTCATTTCCATTTGTGGTTTAGTGACAGCCCCCACCTGGGTTTGAAATGAGGTCATTTGGCCTGAAAGGTGGGGGTAAAGGTATCTAAGTAGCTTTCATGGAGACTTACTCTGTTGCCTATAGCTACTTTCATCTTAAATAAGGAAGTGTGGCATGTTTGTATTCACAAATCCTGTTGTGCAATGTTCTGTCTCAATTGGGGCTGTCTGTGTCTCCATATTAATTCTCAGGGCAGCTGCAATTTCCTCCATTTCATGCAAATTAGCTTCAGCCTTAAAGCTCCTGGCAGGTTGCCAGCATAGCCCTCTTTGGAAAAAATTTGGATTCATCAGTGGAAGGGTTTTAGCCTTTTCACTTAAAGGCCTTTGTTTAGGCAAATATTTCACTATTTTAAAGGCAAATACTTAAGAAAATATCTATCTTTTAGTCAGATGCATTCTTTAACCACTAGAACAGTCCTAAAGATAGTTAGATAAACCACAAATAACTAAAATAATGGTATACATTTGTACTGCTTATCTTGAACATTGCTATAAATGCCACTGCACCAGTGCCATTAAAATGCGTGTCAGGAATTTTCCTTGACTGTTTCTATGCGGCCTTTTAAGATCATTTAACTACATAATGACTTTTAAAGATATTCTTTTTGGAATGGAAGGGCTTTTTTTCAAAGCCTAGCTAAAAAAAGGTATTCCACGGATTTTCAATACAATATCTTAATTCCATCTCTCTGATTCTTTTAAAAAGTTAAACTTTTTAGTTTGCACAATAATTTTGTGGTTTTGTGTGTACTGCAATTATTCTGAGAATATTTTTACCTTTTACATCATTATGAATACTCCCACAGTTTTTTGTTTTGTTCGGTATATATACTATTCTTCTTAAAAGTCAGATTTAATTTTTTTTTTTTCTGTAAAGATAATAAGGGCATTTAATTCTTCTTCTTACTATTCTTTTCACAAGAACCACATTTCATAGATTTCCAGGAACCCATTATTTAAATTCTAGTTCTACCTGAACAGTGACAATAGAACAGCATGAAAGGTTCTGGGTTCATGGTGTGACACTGGCTTTGAATTTAATTAGGTAGCAAATAAGATTTATCTTTTCCAGAGATCACTGCCATATAGTTTCTTGGCTGCTGAGGCTCAGGATGTGTTTGACCTGAAGAAGAAATATTGCAGGAGAAAAGAGATATGTGGTTCCACTTGTGCAAAAGTGTTATTTTTACCTGGTACTCTCATGTCCATAAACCCTCTAAGGCACAGTGGAGTTCCACAGATATTAACAAGACTCTGTTTATCATTGGAATGAGTGAATTTTCTGTTTCTTTTTACTGTTGACATACAAGATGATATGATCCCAGGCTGTTTGAAATAACTGTTTTCCATGGCAAGTATTTAGAAAAATATCACCATATTTGCACTCTAGTAACTGGAGGGTCTTTGCAACTGACTGTCTCCTTGTTCCTGCAGGTATTGAAAAAACCCTCTTAAAAGCTCCCAGTTTTTAGGCCATCCATTGTTTTATGCACTTGAATCGTATCTGTTGTTACCTCCTCTCAAAGATAAACTATGACAATCATTTCAATTTTTTTTTTTTTATTCTGTGGCCTTCTCTGAGTCTCTGTAGTTTCTTACTGTCCCTGGTCAGCCATGAAAAGCCCTCTCTGCACACAGGAGTAAAGCACCTGGTCTGCCTTGAGATTGTCCTGGGTGATAGAAGAATTATATAGATATTCATCTTTTGGGGATAGATTTAAATTTTGAGAGCAATACAGGAAAGCATGGCTTTTTGTTCAGTAAAATACGGTTAGTTTTTGTAGCTGCTGTAGCTGGTCTCCTAGCTGGATGCCTTAGGTGGTTGGATTTTTAGGAACATTTCAATCACACAGGCAGGAAGTAGTTTTAATTGTGGTTGTTTATCTCTTCACAAAGTAAAGAGTTAAACATACCAACTTTTTAGGGACACTGAAATTCCCCTTGTGACAAGTCACAGCCAGCAAATGTTACATCCACAAGGTACTGGATGTCTCTCTTTGACCAATTTAAAAGAGGCTGAAAACTTTTGTTGTGTTATTTGAAATTTTGTAACTCTAAGAAGCATACTTTTGCCTGCACAAGGGAAGAATTTGATTAGAAGTACTATCTCAACCAAAATCAAAGCTGGAAGATCATAAAGTCTTCGAAGGTACACCTTCTTTAAATCATAATGTGTTTTAAAATGGATATTTGCTTACCAGGCAAATGATTTTACAAGAAATTAGGTAGCTCAGGTACAAGTGGTATAACTTTGATTACGAAGAATCGGAATTTGATTTTAATAAAATATGGAAATTCTTGGACCTTAAACACAACTGTTGATGTGGTTTCTCAATGTATTTTGTGTGTGTAAAAATCTTACTAATGTAAATCCTATTAATGTAAAGAATTGAATAATTCCCTAAGGCTTTGGCCAAACGTTATTATTATGCATATCTATTGGTACAGCTGACCTTTATTTTGAATGCTGGTAATTTTCACAGTACAAATAATCCCCCAGCTAATTACTGATTGGAGTGAAGTTCCAAGGCATTTTGGTTTTGTTTTTTTTTTTAAAACACAGCATTTCTGTGATCAGGCATAAGAGAGAATGTGGTAGAAGCAGTCTGAAGGCAGTAGCACAGGTAAGCACAGAGGACAGGAATGTCTTAAACCAGCTTTGCCTGCAGGTTTGAGAGTCACGAAACTGTATCCTGGAGTTTGATCTAACTTGATCTCAGGCTGGGCCTAGCTACTGGACCAGAGCTCCATACCAGAGTTCTGGCACTTCAGCTCTTGCTGTGTAGACATAATTCTGCTCTGTGTCCTTTGTATATCGTTACTCATTAATCAAAATTAAAATACTGTCCCCAGAATGTCCAAACCACTCAGATCAACTGAAAGAAGCTGGTCATATCTAAAAAGGGTGAGTGGTTGCCACAGGAAGGTGCTACCAAGGAGCTTATGGCATCAGCTAGATTTAACTTTATAATTCTGTGCTCCTTTTCTCCTGTAAATTTTAAACTCCTGCAGGTAGTGAATTTTACTTTTCAATAGGCAATACCACTATTTGAACTAAAGTAGGGGGTCCTCTTGCCTGTGCTGATTGTTATCAGCAAGATTTAGTGGAACATTCGGCTGTCACATGATAATTTTCTTGTTTTGATACTCTCAAATTAAATGGGATACTTGGTGCTTGAGACTGCACCGAATGGAATTAAATCTGCAACCACCTTCTGTTAATAAGAAAAACCCAAACCTATCAGCACTGCCTGTGCATGTTAGCTGTGTCCAAAATTTGAGATAGTCCGGGGGAAAAAATGCCTAACTAATGGACAACACTATACAAAAATAACAAACACAATATAAAAATAACATATGCAAATACAGATTTTGAGACCTGCCTGCTAGCCAGATCTGGAAAGTGAGGTAATACATGTGTACAGCTGCCTTTTGTGGTCCAATTGACTTCTTGCTTATGAGTTATTTGTATAGCCAAAAAAGGTGCTCTGGGAAGAGAGTTGGGCATCACTGGTACAGTGGTCTATCTGGCCATGTGGTGCATAAACATGAATGACTTGCCCAAAATTTTGCCAGTGATGGCAACAGGATCTGATCAGGGATCATGCTCTGCTCTTGTTTATGCCTTTCACCATTGAATCTTCATGAAGGAAACTGAGGTATATTGCTCCCTGTCTTCTGAAGAATGGCTTTCATCTAAAGTTTTATAATTGTGATGCATGTTAATACATCTTTACACAAAAAATATATTTGCCAGAGTTGTAGTCGTCCCCAAGATAAGTAGTTGTTTCCTAGCAAGTCCATTTGCAAGTAGTTGCTTTTATTTTAAAATGTCTTTGGGCTGCATTTGGAACTCTCCTAATGACAGGTAAGAGTCAGAACAATCAGCTTTCCTGAATGTGGTCATTAGTTTATGATGCCTGCACCATATGGGGATATTTCATCCTCCACAAGAATGTAGGGAAGATCTCTTTTTAATTAGAGAGCCAGGAAAAAAAATCACTTCATGGAGCAAAGTGTACTTAGAGGTCTTAGCTGAGCTTTTAAGTCCATTTGATGGAACCATCAGACATATTTACCAGCCTTGGTCCTTGGAGGTGAGTGTTTGCTCAGAGGTCTGGGACTGACTCCTCAAGGGGCTTGCACACTGCAGGTACTCAGTATAAATTCATATGCATCAAGCCCTCAGACAAAAAGAAGTGTGGAGGAACCTGCGTCCTGGGTATTTACACAACGCACCTCAATTGCCCGGGAACAGAGGACGTCTGTTTGAGAGCTTTGCATTGCCAATCCTTTACGTGGCTGGAATTGATCATTTTAAGAAAGCGAGCGGCAAGATGAGAGGAGTGGGGTAGTTTATTGCAAAGTTCCTTTAGTGTTTGAGAAATGGAGAAATTTGGATGAATTGCAATTTTCAGCCAGGACTTGCTGCCATCCATCTCTCAGTTCCTTAAGAGTAACTAGGATTTGTGCAGTGAGTGCAGCTTGCTGCCAGAAAATCTCAACTTTTGTTAATGTATAGGCATTCATCATCTGCTGTTCATTAACACACATATTGCTAATGCCTGGCAATGGGGCGAACATTTTTCTAGAGTGGGGTCGAAAAACTAATTATTCACCATATGGTGGCCAGCTCAGCAACAATTGCTGAAGCCATGGAAGCAAAAGGAAGTTGGCTGGTTGATTTCTTTGGACAGTTTGCACAGTGATGACTCTCTTGACACATGCCATTCATGTGGCCGCTGCATAACAGATGGGCTGAGGCTGGGAACTGTGGAAAAATCATGGCAGAGATCTGGTGGCAGCCTCTTGTCTTTTTATCCTTCAGAATGACTTTGGGTCACATGGGCTGTGAAAATAACAAGTAGGGGATTGTGCTCTAAGGATTTCCCTGCTTCTTTCATAAAGCCAGAGCGTAATTTTGACTGCCTTTTCGTATTTTGTTTATTAAAGGGATCAGGGTTTTAGATGAAAGAGATTACTTGGTTTGTGGTAGGGGGCTGTGCTGTGCCCATGACACTCAGCTCATTGTTAGCAGGAAAAATGCTGGCAGTTTGATAAGGGATAAGAAAATGGAGGGGTTTTAAATTAAAATTTAAATTACTCTTTATTTGTTCTTTTCTCATTTGTAAATCTCACATAGGCAAGTTTAGATAAGACCTGTTTTAGATTCAGAATACTCAAACCTGAAATGAGTTAGTGTTTTTTTCCAGAGGAGCTTAGCATGGGAGGGTAAGATTAATTTGAGCACGCTGCCTTTACAACTTGTGTGCTTTCTGGATTTCATATCATCCAGACAGTGCCTGAATGGGGAAGGCACTGAAAGTTTCCATGCAGAGGTTTTTTTAAGCTTTAGTGTCATTCAAAATGAAATCGGGTGGGTTTGAACTATCTGCAAATTAAATTTTAATTGATTACAGCAAATTGTGTCAGGTGAGAATTTTCTCATGTCTTTCATGGGGGTTAGGAAGAAGAGTTGTCAAACAATGAAGGTATTGCAAGATCCTTTCTGAAGCTGCACAGCCTTCCCAAAGGGATGTTGGTAGTGCTGGTTGCAGAACATGGAGAATGGGAAAGGAAAAGTGAAGTGCAGGAAACTGCCCAGCATGAGAGAGGCTTTACAGGTGAATCTTTCACAGTCATTTTTCAGGAGCAGCACACAAAGTTTCTCAGGTGAAACGCGATATGTGAGGTCTTGATTCAGGATTATTGTTATATAAGCATTTCTCGCTATCATATTTTTCATAAACATACACAGGACCTCCTCTCCCCCTACTGCCCCATCCTCTTCCCCCTCTTTCCAAAAATAAAAGCAGAAAGAAATGAAGATATTTTACAAAACCAACTTCAAGTAATATTTTACAGTTCTCTGAGTTTGAAATTCCTCTTTATAAGCAGAAAGGTGCATGTTCCTTGTTGCAGCTTTACATTCCTGGCTGTTTACAAATCTGTATCTGTGTGCCACAGAGACAACAGGATGACACAGAATCACAGAATATTTTGGGTTGGAAGGGACTTGCAAGGATTATCAAGTCCAACTCTGAAGTGAGCAGCCTGTATGGCAAACTCATGACCATGGTGTTGCTTGGCAGGCTGTCAAGTGAATACCAGCCATGTGGCTTCAGAGTCCTCACATCAACTCCCATTTTTTAATTCTTACATATCAAAACCAGGCCTGTTGATTCCAGAGGTGGGATCTGCTGCTCTTGCAGTGCTGCTCACAGGGAGCCTCTGCGCAGGCTGATGTTTGATGCACTTGTGCAAGTACACACAGAGGAGACTGAGCAAAAAGAAAGTATTGTGTTTCTATCTTGAATTATCCTGTTGCTTTTTCTGCAGGTGAGGTGGTAAATAGCACTATTTTTAATTAGGGCTTGATACTTTTCCATAAGTGAGCAGGGGAATACATTTTATTGTCTCTACCTCCTTTGTGAGGAGGAAGTTCACTAGCCCATAATGCTGCCAGCAGTGATTATTTCTTCTGGAGAAAGGAGGAAGCTAGTGTGTTTTATGTGATGAACCTTCTAATCAGCTTTTTTTCTCAGACAGTGGTCTGGGCAAGCACGTTGTGTGGATATTCTGCATTCCCCTTGGTCCTGTCATGCATTACCTGTATTTCTGGGCTCTTATGATCTCGATCTCCTTGGTTCATGACAGCTGCTCGCTCACTCAGTCAGTGCATATGCCATTTCTCCTCAGTGATTTCCCTATCTGTGTTAGAGACAAGGAATACTTCTGTTTTTAGCAGGAAGTCAGGCCAGCAGGTTAGGACCACTATCCAGAAGATGCTGCAGAACATCTATGTCTCAGTGCACTGCCAGTGTTAGACTGTTAGACAGAGGGCTGGATTTTCAGATCACTGCTTCCTGTTGCCTTTGGAGGTAATGCCAAACCCCCAGTGCCTCTTCAGGTATTCCTCCATGTGTGCTCCACCTGCTGCCCATCTGAGGCTGAAGAGTTCTCTGCTCACCTGGCTGGGAAATGTCCCTCACATTTTGGGTAGAGATTTGAAAAGAATTCTAATAATTGAAATTTGTAACCTTGAATGCCTGCCAAACATAATGGCTAACAATCTCTTTTTCCATGAGAAAATATCCATAAGCAGATAAATGGTTATTAGAAAACTTCAACAGAATTCCTAAAGCCTCAGGTCAGGTGTTAAAGGCATTTTGCAAAATTGGAGAGAGGAGAAGGTGGCATGAAAATGTGTCTGTATACGCATTTACACTTAAAGATGCAATATACATGCATACACACTGCCATGCTATTTTTCAGACATAAAGATATACAAGAATAGCAAAATAATTTATTTTGCAAATAAAAGGTACATATTAACAACATTGTGTCACAAAGAACAAAGATAAGGAACCTGAGTGTAAGAGCAGTTCTTTTTCAGAGCACCAGATATTGTCCTGAAATGATGGGGAAACATTACAAACCAATTTCTTCATTAAGTGCTTCTAATCCAAAAGGTGTTTTTGAAGTGATTTCTCCATGCACAACCACTCGTCTCTTTGTCTGTTCTTAGACTCTTTTATGAGTATTTTGTTAAAAGTATGTTTTATTCTTTTTTACAATGCATTTAGTAAATTGTAATCTGTTCCTCATTTGCTTTTGAAATACATTAAGCATGTAATGCAGTCTTTAGACTTTAAAATCTCAAAAATGGTTTGGAATGAATGAGGTAAACAGCCCAAGTATTGGTGTCCTAGATTATGTTCCAGCTGCAAAAGACAAAAATTAGTTCATCTCTGTATTAATAACTAATGATATTTCAGATTGTACGTTTTTTCTTTTGTAATCAGCTGGAATAGTACACATTGTTGGTAAGAGAGGATTTGATATTTTGACTGCTTTGCTTGAAGTGCTCAGAAGATTGGAATTTGGCAAAAATATTCTTCAAATCATAATTTGCTGTTGATTGTTCAGGTTCCTACATGAACTAGAGAATGAGGCTGGGTTGTACAACATTTCATTGTTTGAAAAGTTATTTGTTTCTGTGCTTTGGTACTTCTGCTGTTCATGGTACAGTTCTGGGTTTAAAGTGTTGACAAGAACCTTATCAAAGTGTTCAGATGATGACAGATGAGCATAATGTTTTGGTTTATGGATGAAGACAAGTTGCAGGGATAAGTTTTGAGGGTTTGTTTTGCTGAACTAAATTACAAACACGCAGACATTGAAATGTTTGGTTTAATTTTAGCTTTTGATTAGCTCCCTTTTATGCAACCAGCAAGAGAAGACTTTTGAAACCCTAGATATAATGAAAAGCTTTCTTCTCTGTCAAGGCCATGACTTTCATACTGGTAACTGGTATACTTCCCTAGCAAGAAAAATAGTCTATAAAGTGTCAAAAATTATGGTTACAGAGCAATGCAGCCCTTTCTGGCTAGGTCGAGGAGCCCAGACTTTTCTACTTCATCTGGTTCTCCTAAATCATGGTACAGTTCTTTGCTGAGCTGATGGACTTATACATTTAGATGAAATGTACTGTTTATTCAGTTGCTAGGGTAAAATGCAACTCACTCTAAGAACAGCTGAGTTGTGCTGTTCTCATCCTTGTCCCATCCTTTTACATCTTATGTAGATTACATGAATCAAATTGGCTTAAATGGGAGATTTAATGAGGGATGGGTGATGATTATACATGCCAATAAACGTTAGGTTGTGTATTTAAAATCTTGCTGCATATATTTTTACTAAGTCCATTCACATAGAGAGTAATACATGCTTACTCAGAATATAGGGATTTTTTTTTTCTGAGAAAAACATATTAAATAATTTTGAATAATGCTTCTTTCAGCTTTGTCAGCCTTTTTTGCTAAATCATCACAAATGTTTATTGGATGTTTTGGCTTTGCTACCATCTCCAACATGCTGAAGTGGGACATGAACTCAGTATAGTTTGGGGAGATACCATACTGCCATTCTCCTGTCACACATTAGCAGTTTCAGGGTTGAAAAAATGAAAAGATACAAATATAAAATTTTTATATCTATATTTCCCACTATTTTATTTGCTCTGAGAATTTTTTTCTCTAGCAGTTGTATTCAAGCAGATGGTTTAAATGGGAGATTAAGCAAGGACTTTACAGCCCCTTCCTTTGGGAATCTCAGGCAAAAGTCCTGTCCATCTCTCAGGAAGTGAATAAATCTGAATTTATTTTAATTAGGTTAGGGTAGAAGACCAAACCTCCCTGCTGTTAGTTATTCTTTTTCTCAGAGGAAAATTTATCACAAAATTAACACTAACCACTGAATTTCAGATGGTCAGAAGAGACCTCAGGGTGTCTGGGATGCCATAGATATGTATATTATATTGTATTATATCATGTATAAAATATAACACATCTGTGTATGTACCTATTACTTACATATAATATACAATTATATACATAATAGATAACATTTTATATAATTTATGTACTTGTCTATTTATCCTGACTAATCTGTCTCATGGGCTGGTGGGGGCCTGCAGAGGTGAGGTCTCTGCAGCCTCCTCAGGCAGTGTAACCCTGTTGCACGTATCCTTCTTGCATGGGACTGTTTCATGGGTTGGCTGCTGCACTTGAGGGTGGTTTAGCTTGGAGCCCTGCTAGACTTTTGGGTTGCAGGCAGAAGAGTCTGGCAGTCAGAGCTCAGAGCATGCTGCTTCAGCTTAGCTGAAGCACAAGTAGGGATGTTTCTTCTACTCCAATAAAGTTAATCCCATTACAGTGCTGTCAGTACCTCTGTGCTCTCATAAACCTGTGCTCCCCCTAATGCCACCAAATCACTTGCTTCTTACTTGAACTGGTCACCCCTACACGTACTTCATTTGATGTCTGTGTCAGCTTTTTGTATCACTTTGTCAAGTGTACCTAAAGAGATCAATGATAAACAGGTCTTGTGGTTTTCTTCTGTTTGCCAGGGAGTGTGCAATATCATTCCATTTACAGTAACATTCTCTGCATTTTGCAAAGACTGGATGATGAATTAGCCATGGATATGAGACTGACTTATGTGCTCTGACTCTCTGTGATCATGTGCTTCAATATTGCTGAAAGCTGATAGAAACACAAGCAGAAAGACTGCAGAGTAGATTTAGATAAGAGGAAGGGATGTCAGAAAAAATGTCAGATGGTTTTATAGATAGCTTGGGTGTAGACCTATCTATATATATAGATCTACCAATTAAATAGGAGTGCTTATGCTATGTTGATTTTATTTATTGTGTAGACAAACTTGCAAAACACACTTTGAACACTGGGATTGACAAAAATGACAGAAGCGATAGCAGTGACAAAAACAGGGGTGTATTGAATTTCCTAATGGTCTAAATGACAATGGTACCCATATAGCCTAAGAGAATGAGAATCTAAGTACTTGTGCTCTGCATATTTTGCATATAAAAAGACTCAGTTTTGGCCTATCACAGTTCAGCCAACAAGCATCTTTTTCTTTTCTCCATGTAGTTTAGTTCTCATGCACACTTACAACACACAGTCCTACAAACTTTACGTGTATGGGCAGACACAAGCATGTAGATTTCATAAGTATCAATAAATTCTGAGCTTATTGGTAAAACTGTGTGATATGGCTGAGGTTGCAGGACAGGAACCTAATTTTCTCTTGTTACTTAGCACAGATGATAATTTTCCATAACCCAAATGTTGTTTCTGGCATTTACCATCTCCTTGGAAATCCTCGTGAACTATAACATAGGGAAAAAAAAAAAATCAAACAAACCAGAAACTTGAAAACTGATTTTGAAGGAAGCAAATACTTCTTCCCTATCCTACTAATGAAAACTTTACATGCTTTTGGTTTTTTCAAAAGATATGACTTTTTTTAGATGAAGAAATTGATATTTCTTAATAAATTGGGAGATGTATGTTGACAGCTGGGATGTGTGTATGTAGTGGCTCTTCTGTGTAGTTACCTAATCTTCATTCTGACAATGCTACACAAAGTCAGGCACTCACTAATGCAGAAAAGGACCCAGTGCCAAAGCAAATCCCAGCTTTTAATATGCAATCAATTCTGTGGCTCAATCAGGGAAGTAACTTATGCCTAGATTTGTTCTCCATGCACATTTGTCTATTTGTCTGCTCCTTCAGTCTTTGAACAAGTGCTGTTTTGCAGTCAATGAAGAATCTGACCCCATCATTCTAATAATATTGGATATATTTGTTGCATGAGATGTTTGGGTTTGCCTCTGGGTTTTTATTAGTGTGACCTGAGTGAAGGCCTCTTGTATGGTTGTGTTATTTGAGTGGCAGGTGTGTGTCCACCTGAAATGCAGGTGGGAGCCTTGTTTGTGGTGGCAGGGCCCACTGACCTCTGCTTGCAGCCATGGAGTGTGGGATGAGCTGTCTCCAGGGGTGGATTGAGAAGGTAGTGACCAAACTTGTCCTTTGTTCCTGGCAGGCACCCTGGGAGGTAAGAACAGAAATGACCAGGAGCAACATATCTGCTACTGGGTTTTAGGAGAGAGCTTTTGGAGACAGGGAGCCATGAGAAACATGCCTGAGAAGCATTTCTGGAGTCAGGGAGATCAGCCATGCATCCAGAGGCTCTGAAACAACATGGTAGGCATTTACCTACTGCCACATCAGCACTGCTGGGGAAGTGAGCCCAGGAGCCCCACTGCTGCAGCCCCCTTGCTGGGGGGGCTTGGGCCATCAGCCAGGTTCAGCCTTGCTCACACAAAATGCTTGTGAGTATTTCAGTGTTGTTCCTCTTCATTGTTCCACTGTTAAATAAATAGTCTTCCCAAATTAGAAAAGGGACATTTTACAGAAATTTATTATTCATGTTTTCCTTTTGAATATATATTGTACAATTCTGTTGTACATTGAGCAGTTATTAAAACCAAAATTACCAATAAATAATGTTTCTGGTTTCTAACTGTTTAGTGGGGCAGAAAATGATTGGGAAGCCAGTATTTGTTCAGTGAACAAAGGAGTTAAACTATTTAATTTACTTAAATGAATGAACATTGGTAATGGACTTTTCCTGTCATCTATTAATTTTACTAAAGAGACCTATAAAAATGTTTCTAACCATTTTTTTCCCCTCCATGCCATCTAAGGGTCAGACTGTGAATGTCATATACTGAGAAACAGCTGCTGATGTAAGTAATATGACTGACATTTAATTGGTGTAACCTCACTGGCATTATTTTCATGACTACTGAAGGATCAGTCAATGATTTTAGCCTGCTGCATTATATCCTTTTTATTTCAATTTTCAGATGCTTTCACAAGTGAACAGTGTAACAGTGAGCCTCAAAACCAGAGTGTTGCTGGCTACCCATTCATTACTATTTAGTCAATACGAGCACTATTGTGGAGCTCTAACTTACAGGAGGAACTGCTGTTCAACTTAATTATTACAGATTATTGGATTAATTTTTTTAATGGAGTAGCCTAATTAAAGTAGCCCCTGCTACTTGCAGTTAGAAGACTGTATCTATTATCTTGTATTTTTTCTCTGCTGCCCCCGTGCAGAATTGCTGAGGAGGAGGAGGAGGAGGAGGAGGAGGAGGAGGAGGAGGAGAACTGATCAAAGTGGTCACTGCACTTGTATCAGTTGCCAGCTTTGAGGTGTATACTGAAAATACCATGTTTTGACAGATTTTTTTAAAGCATTTTTCCCCCTGTTTTGGGAGATGATGGATGTGCCATACAGATGACCTTAACACGCGGCCGCACGCTAATATTCAGAACCGTGCTTTTGTTTGTCTGCAACAATGGCTGTCATTAAGAAAGCTGAGTTTGCCAATATGCCCCCCTGTCCCAGTGCCGGACCCTTCCTGATTGGGCACCGGGAAGCATCATGTGCCTTTGACTGAAATGACATGGAAGATGTATGGTCTGAGTGCTGTCCTCAGCACCACTGCTGTGATGCGAAGAAAACCACGCTGACCCAAACAGACCTGTGCTCAAACAATGTCACACCAAACGAAGACAACATATTGGGAAGAAAAATGCTTGTAAACTGTGTGTGCTGGAAGATGTATTGGCCAGGCGGCCATAGGGCAATCTTTGAACTATTGAAATCTTTAGAAATATTGTTTAGTTCTTGAAGAATACTTACAAACCTAATTAATCAAGCATAGATGGTTATTTTCACTCTTTACATACTGCTTCATTTTGGGACAAGAATAGGGCTGTCACATTTATTTTGCTGACCACTTCCCAGGTGCTTGTTGGCAAAAACGGAGTTTGAACATACATTTCCACAGCAATCCTCAACTGACAGACTTAAGAGAGCTCCTGGCCTTCTCCTACCCCTTAACATGCTTCAAACCCTCCTGGCTGTTTCCATTTTTCTGTTTGTGCACATCTTGGGTACATTTCATTTTATTTTTGGTTAGACATCATCAGAACAGTATTTTAAACCTGACTGAAACCAATGAATGATGGAGCAGCTAGTGGCATAATTTTAATGTCAAATCAATTGTATGTATTTCTCTCAAGAGATGTGTGGATAAGAAGCTCTGTATAAAACCTGTTATTACTGTTTTGTTGTTTTTTCCTTAAAGCTTCTACTACAGTCTTGTGGAAGCTCTCGGGAAATGCTTTTATCATTAATTCCTCTTGAATTGCACACAAGCTGAGGACTTCAATCTCTGGCCAAAACTCTGATTCTTTGGATCCGCCATCCTACTGTTGTCTAAATTCTAGTAGCTCTACATTTAGATTATTGTTTTTATAATAAATGTTTATTGATTTCAATTTTTTTTACATGTACCATGTGGTCAAATCACCTAGAGTACTTAAAATAAACAACTTCTCTTTTCAAAGTATTTTTTAAAGTTATCATTATCTTCAGTAAGGTTTGAAATGAATTGGTACAGGCAGTAAACATTTATGAAAATGTTAAAAACTTTAAAATTTATCTTAAGCTAAAATATATAGCAAGAACCATAAAATATTGCCTTTTGTTATAATTAAAATCACTGAAACAGCATTTTAATAGTTTAATTCCAATTATTTAAGTAAATTTCACACAATTTTATGTAACTTAATTTAATTAAATTTAACACATTATTATTTTAGACATATTTTTAATGTACTATATTGTAGTATATTTTATTGTATTATAATGTAATGCACAGCATATTATATCACACCCAGCATGGAATGATTCCTGGGGTTGTCCTGTGCCAGGAGGTGGACTTTAGTAATCCTTGTGAGTTCCTTTGAAATCAGGATATTCTATAATTCAATAGCTAGAATATTATAATTTAATACAAATTACTATTCTTATATACTTTGTAACATAATAACCACACTAATATATTCAGGTGGTCTGCTAAAATAAGGTATCATTCAAAAGAAAAGATATTTTAAATCTAATCTTGGACTTCAGTTAAAAGCATGTGTCTGAACTGCCTTCAGAGGCAATATTTTCCTGATTAATAGATTACTTACTACAGAAATGGGAATCCTTAAGAACATTCTTCAATATATTTGAAGGCAATGCAGTGAGATATGCTCAGAAAATATGGAACTGATGAATGCACTCAGGAACTTTTGTGCAGTTTTAAGTTCACATAGTAATTAATATAAATTGCATGTTTTCTATGACCTTTTTTAAAAGCACTGTATGTAACCTACCCCCCTAGTAATATAATGTATGTATGTTGAACATAATAAACTGTCCATACAAAAGCATGTCATTCCCAGCCAGGCTTGAGGAGGTGTGGGAAATCACTCAGCTGTTGCTTGTCAGGGTCTAGTGCACAGGAAACAGGAGCGTTCACTGCAAGGAATTTTTCCATTTTCAGAAATGAGTTGAAGTAAGTCATACAAACCCCCTGTTTTGATCAGGCTTGAAACACTGAACTCACCCAAAATTAAAGGCAAATAGAAAAAAGAGCCAGACTGGGTGGAGAGTTAAACTGTTGGCAGCAAATGGTCTGAAGGAGGAGAAGGCAAATTAAATGAAGAACATACGTAATCTATGATTCTGTCTGGATCTTCAGGGTTTCTGCATACAACCTGATTTTTAAGGGTAGATATGTGGATATATAGGCTAGTCTTAAACATTCTGAGCTGCTGGATTGAAGCAGGCAGAATTTCTGTGTCCCAGCACTCAGAAATTCCCTCTTGGTATTTAGAAATTCAGGTTCTTTCATCTGTAAACACTGAAAAGGCAGTGTTTTCATGTGAAAGGAAAGGTAGTTACTAACTTTAGATTGGTGGTTGTTGCTCTGGTGCATAATGTTTGGGTATTTTTCTCCATCTATTTCAGTCTGTTTTAGAGGAGATGACAAACATTGTGCCATCATGATCATGGCACTTCCAGATCACCCTCACCCAGGGGGTCTTCCCTACCAGGCTGAGGGCAAACAAGGACCCAGATCTCCTTCTAACCTGTGGGCCAACACTGGATAAAAATGCTGGGCATTGGGCACTGAATAAAAATGCTGCTGCATTCTATGCAAAAGCAAAGCTTTAGGAGGATGTGGCTTGGTGAGAGCAGAGGTGAGCTGCTCCCCGGGCTGTAGTGGGGCATTGCCCAGGTTAATCAGCTGTGAGAGAGCATCTACTGGGCCAGGGACAAATAGGTTCTGTGTTAGCTCTCTCCTCCTTCTTTGGATGGACTCATTTGCTTTTTCAATCTCATCTTCAACAGCACCAAACCAAGCCTGTTTGAGATTTCTTTATATCAGCTAATATTCTGTAGCATATTTCAGAAACCAATAATCCCATTCATCGCATTTGAAATGCAAATGAAAGACCTATCTTGAGAGTGCATTTTCCAAATCTTGGAGCTCCTCTCCCTTTCCTCCAACATCAATTTAAATACTGATTACACTGGAAAGTGAGAATTTCTATCATAAGGAAGTTTATATTGAGATTAATGCCAAAGAAGAGGAACTGAGCTGTAACCCTCAGCAGTTTAATTGTGAGATATTATTCTGGCTGTTCAATGGCATAAGATGTTCAAGTCCTGGTGACCTTATGAATCAGGTGAGGTTTTGGTTGTTGTCTCAGCATATCCACCTTCAGGTGAAGATGGAGATGACTTTCTGGCCTCACTATGGTAGGAAGATGGTCTACAGGCACCATTTCATTGGCCTCCACCACTCACTCACAAACCTTCTGCCTGTACCAGCTGCACAGGCTTTATGCAGTTCTGTATCTCTGTAGTGAGAATAGGAAATCTTTCTGTTTCTTTGTTTGTGTGTGCTTATATGTCATAGTTGCTGAACTAAATTCTCAGTTATGTTTATTTTCCCATAAATTTGCTTAGTTTTTTCCACATTTGCCATTGTCCTCTCAGCCATGGGTGAGGAAGGGGGCAGGAGCAGCATCCAAACCTGACAACCTGAGCATCAAGCAGTCTGTGTGTCTGGGTGGCCGAGGGTGGTGGCACTGCTGGCAGCCCCAGAAGCCCCAGTTTCCATGGCACTGAAGACATTCTCCAGCCTTTTTCATATTCCACAAAAAAAAAAAAAAAAAAAAGCTCGGGGCTAACACCTTCTTTTGCAGAAATTTGGCATGACCGTCTCCTTCGCTGCTTGCCTGTTCTTCCACCCATCTTCCAACAAAGAGGTTAATAAATGTTTACTTTTTTCCTTGTTTCCATATGGTTTGTTCACAGGCTTTTGCTTGTGTTGTGTATGAATGCTCACTTGCATTGACTGCTGTGAGGGAATTGTTCTACTAATGCTGGCCATCTTCAAATCAATGCCTGCACATAACAACAGAAAGTGCCTCAGATGTAGTGGTTTCCACAGGACTATTGTTAGGCCTTTGTTAGGCATTTTTGAACCTAATAAATAATGTCAAAAGTCTCTATCCTAGCCAAAAATGTTCCCTTTGAAACAGTTCTAATAGTAATTTTGTTCTGCAATGTCTCCCAGTATTGTGAAGAATTTGTGCCTCACAATAGGAATCTGGTATATCGCGTGCCGCTTTCCTTTTTTTTTTTTTTTAAATTTATTTTAAGATGTGAACCCCTCTTTCCTGAGCAGACATTCCTAATTCTTTACATAAATGTTGTTTTTCCTTGAATAACCATACCACTTGGAACTTCAGTGCTGTAAACGCTACTAAATTTCATAAACTACAGGAAGACAAAAATCTTAATAATGATGGAATGAAGGAGAAGAAAGCAAATCATTGAACTTAATTATAGGCTATTTCAGTGAACCTCCTTTGTGTTTTGTTGCATAACTCATAATTAAATTATATCTAAAGTAAGGTTTTAACAATTGATTTATGCACTGAAAAGCAATGATAACAATGGTCAAAGATGATCACAGTAGTCCCCTCTGGCTGTAATATCTATTAATCTAGACCATAAGGACTATTTATTCTGGAAAAAACTCTAATTGGAGACTGTCTGTGATTCATTATGCCTTATATAGTACATATTAGCAATACATTTCATCTGTCCTTAATATGAAGTATAATTTGTGGATAATATTCACATTTCAGTAATGCAGTAGTGTGTAGCAAATCAAGCTAGGAGAAACATATTTGCTAGACATATTTTATTTCTGTGCGTTTTACTTTGCTTATTTTAATTGGGCTCTGGGGAAAAATGTCATAACCCACATTTCTCTGCATTCATTTTCTCTGTTGCACCTAAGCTGTTGGGTGCCATCTGTATTAAAATAGCTATTTTACTGTGGGGTTTTATTTAGTTATCTAATTTCACCTTAGAGATAAGAGAGACACTTTAACTTGTTTTTTCACTATGGTAGAAATAAATGTTGGATCTACAGCTGGAACTGCTTATTTGTGGTGTTACATGGGTCTTAAACAAATTTTGCTTCTATAATTGTAATAGAGAATGAAATTCATTTGGGGCTTGATAAATTAAGATTCTAATACTCCCAGTGACAGTTCAGTGGACTTAGATCTTTGTTCATTTCTTTACAGCTCGTGTTAGCTATTGGACTCCCAGTAGGCAGACTGTGGCCTGTTTAGGAGCATCTTTTGCAGAGTCCATTGGGAGGCAGTCCTGAAGAGCAAAGGCGTCCAGGAAGGATGGACATTCTCCAAGAAGGAGATCTTAAAGGTATGGAAGCAGTCTGTTTCCACATGCTGGAAGACAAGCACGTGAGGAAGAAGGTAGAGTGAAAAAGGATGGGGAAACTGGAGTGCTCACTGCTTAGTGCTTTTTTTACCTTAGTCCTCAATAGTAAGATGAATTGCTCTCTAGATACCCAACCCCTGAAATGAAAAACAGGGAGCAGAATGAAACCCCCATAATCTATCACCAGTCAGGCAAAGGAGGTGATTTTCCTGCTCTGCTCACACTGGTGCAGTCCTGCCTTGAGCGTTGTGCACAGTTTTGGGCACCACCATATCAAAAAGACATTAATCTCCTAGAGAGTGTCCACAGGAAGGTCATGGTAAATCTGTCCATGAAAGCCCTGGTGAAGGGTCTGGAGGGTATGAGAAGTGGCTGGCAACACTTGATGTGTTCAGCCTGGAGGAGGCTGAGGGGAGGCCTCATCATGGCCTACAGCTTGCTTGCAAGGGAAAGAGGATGGGCAGGTACCAATTTCTTCACTCTCGTGATCAGTGACAGGACTCAAGGATTATTGGCCTGAAGTTGTGTCAGAGGAGGTTTAGGTTGGATATCAGGAAAAGGTTCTACACACAGAGGGTGGGTGGTTGGGCACTGAAACAGGCTCCTCGGGGAAGTGGTCACAGCACTAAGCTCCTTGATGGGGCTCAAGAAGAGTTTGGACAGCACTCTCAGGAACATGGTGTGATTCTTGGGGTGTTCTGTGCAGGACCAGAAGCTGGACTCAATGATTCTTGTGGGTCTCTTCCAATTCAGCATGGTCTATGATCCTAGGAAGGTCAGTGAACTTCTAAAACACTTAGACACACACAGCCCTATAGGGCCAGATGGAATCCACGCCACGGTATTAAGGGAGCTTGCAGAAGAGACCACCAAACCACTTTCTATCATTTACCAGCAGTCCTGACTAACTGGGGAGGTCCCAGATGACTGGAGGTTAGCTGATGTGATGTCAACCTGCAATAAAGTCTGTAAGGAAGATGTGAGGAACTACAGGCCTGTCAGCCTGAGCTTGGTGCTGGGAAATGTCCTGGAGCAGATAATTTTGAATGCCATCAAACAGCACATACAGGACAACAAGCCAGTCAGGCCAGCTAGCTTGAGTTTGTGAAAGGCAGGTCCTGCTTGACCAACCTCATCTCATTCTATGACAGGTGACCCAGTTAGTAGATAGGGAAAGGCTGTGGATGTTGTCTGCCTGGACTTTAGTCCACCCTGTCACTGTTTTCCATTACATTATCCTGAAGAAACTGGGTGCTCATGGCTTGGATGGGTGCACTGTTCAACGTGTAGAAAACTGTCTGGATGGCAAGGCCCACAGAGAGGTGGTAATTGGTGTTACATCCACCTGGTGGCTGGTGAGTAGCGGTATCGCTGTTGGTCACGAAATGATTCGCACAGACACAGCTCAATGTGTGATAGAAAAAGGAGTGTAATTTATTCTGTGGTTTCAGTATTTATAGACTCTCAACAATGACCAGGGATTTGATAGTTAAGTTACCACCTTCCCAGCCACACTGGTCGTGAGAAACAATCAAGAGACATTTCTTTAATGGAATGTGTAAACATCTATGTTTATAGTTACTTTCCTGGGAAAGTGGCTAGAAATTATGAAAACAAGATCAGAAGATTTAATCCTCAGGGCAACATAGCGGTGTTCCTGAGGGCTCAAGACTAGGGCCAGTCCTATTTAATGTCTTTATCAACAATCTGGATGAGGGGATCCAATGTACCCTTAGTCAGTTTGCAGGTGACACCATGTTGGGTGGGAGTGTTGACCTGCTGGAGGGCAGATATGATGTCTGCCTTTCCCACACAGAGGCAGGAGCTGTGTCCTCCTGATGTCTCTGCTCTCAAGAGCAAGGAGAGATTTAACCACAATTCACCTGGAGGCACAGAGGATGGGTGAATATCAGATTGCTTTAATAGAGTCAGCTTCAGAAATGTGATGTAAAATGTGTTCCAGTAAGTGTTTGGGCAGGTAGCCCATGCTGGAGCTGGGTTTCACTGGTACTTGAGGTGGCTATTCTTACTTGAACATGCAGACCTCTGTGTATAGTCAGTAATCCCCAAGGTACCTTAAGTCTCTGCTGCTTTCTTGCTCGGTTACATGGCTGACAGTTATTGTTTTCTGAGCTCACATTTCGTTACTGTCGATGTGAATGCATCACTGGCCAGCAGAGCCCTGAGGAGCTGCTGCTGCTGCTGCTGCTGCTGCTGCTGCTATTGCTATTGCTATTGCTATTGCTATTGCTATTGCTATTGCTATTGCTATTGCTATTGCTGCTGCTGCTATTGCTGCCGGGGCTCCAGTGGTGTGGGCCTGGATAGTCCTGAGTTGGCTGGGCAGACGGCCAGGGCTCTCCTCTGGCAGCAGAACAGGAACTACATGAAGCTCAGCCAGGAGCTTGGCTGGTGTTCTGCATTTGCTCTTGGCTGTGTGCTTTTCATGCCCCTGCTGCTGGGGCTTGGCTGGCAGGACTTCGACGCATGCACCTGGCCCTGTTTCCTTTTGGACCTAGCTTTGGAGGGAACTATTTGGAGTGACAAGGAGACTGTGTGTGATTCCTTGTTCTCTTTGGTAAACAGACACAAAAAAAAATACTAAGAAGTCCTGAAATACTAATTTATCTAGTCAAACTAATGATGACACATGAAAGAAGAACAGAGTTGTATTGGTTCTTCGAGTGACAGAATCGAATTGCATTGTGACAGTCAGGTAAACACTCCTGAGATCAGATGAAACAGTCTTTTTGAGTGAGGAAAACCCTGATATCTTATGAGAACACTGGAAAAACTATCCAAAGGGGACAGATTTTTTTTTTTTTCTCATCTTCAGAAGTGTGTCTGAAATGCACTAGTTGTCTAAATGATTCATTGCAGTTACACTATTGGGTGGATTTAGCACTTTTGCTCTTTAGTCATTAATTAAAGAGCTTTGAATTTTTGAATATGTTTGCTACCTGCGAAACTTTTTAATTTGTTTCAGAAAACTTACATCTGTATTTTTTGTGAACTGTTCCTTCTGATCCACCGCTAGTTTATTCATGGACAATAATTGCTTCTCTAAAGTTACACATTATTTTCTCTTTCCCCTGATGTAAGGATTGGTCCTTCTATAAAGACAGGTAATGATCTGTGATTAAAGCTTGTTCTTGGTCACATGTTCATACATGAGTACAGGAGAATGGTCAGTACTGGAAAATATGTCTGCCTTAACGCTGTACAGACTCACATGATAAACACGTGATTGTAGCCAAGTGAAAAAAAAAAGACAAATTTGCTGATTGTCAGCTGCCTCTCACAGAGACACACCAGCAAAAAAATTGACCCAGCATTTTTGTGTTATCTACAGAGTGCTATCAGTCACAGGGAAATATAAATCCTAATTATATTCTAATTAGAAAAAAAACATAAACTCAAACCCACATTTGTCATGAATAGCCTTTTTATTTGATACTGAATTTCAGTTTATTGAATTTATGGTGCTTTTAGTGATGTCTATCCACAGTCATCATCACAAATTTTTTTCATTTGCATTACTTAGCCAAGCTAATGTTGAAGCTGATTTTTCCTTTTGCCAGGTCTCGATGTTAGGATAGAGCATTTCAGAAAATTTCAGGAGGTATTATTTGCCAGCGTCCTCCAATAGAAATAGATGTAGACAGGATATAGTTGTTCTTTTTTTTTCAGTGAGAAAAATTAATTGTGATCATGATAGTATGTAGAAAAAGGGAAAAAATATTGTGCCTGTGTTTATAGATGGAACTTCATACAGAATATGAGTTTAATTTCAGTCTTAGATTATGCAAGTAGGATTTCCCCATGTGTACTGTAGCCTTGTTGAGAGTTTAGCATTTCATTCTCCCAAGCTGTCACTGACCCTAAGCACACAGAGGTTTCACATATCCTGAGAAGACAACTGTGTGTGTGGCATCCCCATTTTATGATCTCAAGCATTGCTTCCCTTCTCTTTTGCCCCTGGTGCAGCAGCCTGCTGTTGTCCTCAGTGTCAAAACCCATCAAGGGGACACTGATTCCCTAATTCTCTGGGATATGGTCTTCTGTGACTCCTGAGCTGTGTAGGGGGAGATGTCACCTGAAGGAAATGCAGTGAGTGGTGAGTATGGTGTTGTGGAGGATAATGGAAGAATATGAGAGGAAATGCAGGATGGAGGAGGAAAACCAGAATAATGACATAACCTGGGTTGCCCCACACTGCTGGTAAGGGGAGTTTTGTACTTTGACCCCTGTCAGGCATTTCTTGTGAAGCTAGTTTAGCCATATATTTTTAAATTGCACAGCATGTGCCATTGCTTGTGTAATTATCATTTTCGTCACTGTTTGGAGTGGTCTGTTTCGAGACAGCTTTTGCAGCAAGCCTAAAAATCTTGAAAATAGTTGATTTTGAAAGAGGCACTGATAATGCTACTGTGACTCCCACTACATTTTAGTACTGACTAATCATTTCCATGAGGCTATAAAAGGCTCCTGAAAAAACAAGTTTGAAATTCAGAGGCAAAGGTTGTGAAGTATCAAGGATAAGTCTACGGGGCTTTCAACTCAGCTTATATTAATAGACAAGTTTGGTGTGGGTTGACCACTGAGACATCACTATTTTTGAGTATTTAATTCTTTCTCTTGGAAGTCAGTATATGGACACGAAGTATAGAAAACAAGCAGATAAAAAAGGGATTTCATCATACCTCTGAAATCTGACCAGGGCGTGTTACGAGTTTCCAGTGTTATTTGAGATTAAATTCTTTGTTAACAAGACAGCTGAAATGGATTTTATACCAAAAAATGACTTTGCAAACTCTTGAAAATGTTGAGCTTTGATTAGCATTTTAGGAATATCTGGCTTTACAAGGGAAAAAAGACATAACAGAGGTTATAGATGAGTGAAATTGCTTTTTAATGGGAGGGATAATAATAGTAAGTAGTGTTATGTCCATTATTTCTCAGTCTTGAAGAAATGGTTCTGGTACAACTGGCGCATCTTCACCAGCCAGGCAAGGAAGGGGATTGTCCTGCTCTGCTCTCCACTGGGGCAGCTTCACCTCATGTCCTGGGGGCAATTTTGGGTGCCATAATATAATGGATTTCTAAAGCTCTTAGAGAGTGTCCAGCGTGGGGCCATGAAGGTGGTGAAGTGTCTAGAAGGAAAACCATATGAAGAGTGTTTGAGGTCATTTGGTCTGTTCATCCTGGACAAGAGGAGACTGAGGGGAGGCCTCATTGCAGTCTGCAGCTTCCTCATGAGGGGAAGAGAAGGGGCAGACACTGATCTCTTCTCTCTGGTACCAATGGCAGGGCACAGCACCTAGCCTGACAGAGTTTGAGGAACACTTGGACAATACTCTCAGGCACATGGTGGGAATTCTGGCTCTGTAGGGGGCTGGACTCAATGATTCTTGTGGGTCCCATGGGACTCCTGCTATTCTGTGGTTATGTAATCACTGACCTAATTCAGAGGTGTGAATTTGCAAAAACAGGACTGACTCCTTGCCTGCTGTGGATTTGTTGGAAGTTTTGCCACTACCTTCAACAGAACTGAACTTTCCAGGATTTTTCCTGTCTGAAGCTGCTCATAATGGAATGACCCTTTGCTGCAAATGCAGATGCAAATGAATATGCTTCATGGCTAGCTCTGCTGAACTGAGGCTTTTTCAGACTTGATGACTGTATTCGTATTCATATGTGATGCTGCATTTAAGAATCAAAAACAAGTCAAAATTTGATTAACAGAAAAATTAGACTTCTAATAATAAAAATGAGAATTGGATTTGGATAAATAAATGTCTTTAGATGAATCCTTTATTTCATGAAAGATTTGCCTTAGAAATTAGATTTGTGTAAATTAAGTCTAGAAGCTCTTATAAAATAGCATCTTCTGTGTTTCATGTAAGCATGAGGGGAACATGCACACTCAAAGAGGTTTCAGTAGGCTGTATAAGTATTGATTTAGATAATCTGCATGACAGCAAAAATATTTTCCACCTTTTTTCCTTTAAAACAGCTATTATATACAAATAAGTGAGTCCATTTCAGTACCTAAGATGTATCTTTTGCATCTAGCTGTGCAACACACAGTGATTCCCAAAGTCATCTTGTGAAAATTGGAAGCAGACAGATGAAAAGTTATGGAAAAGTGACATCTAATTCTGTCAGAGTTGCTATTTTTTTTTCCCTTTGTTAGTCAGTTTGTATATCTCTTGCCTTTACTGTGCTCTGGATGAATATTGCTAAGAACTGACATATCTACTGAAATCCAGTTTTGCCATTTATTCTGATAGGGTTTTTTTAATCTCCATTTTACTATGACATTACATCAGCATTTTGTGTGTGCCCCCCCATACTTCCCCAGCTTAAAGATGTGCTCTTTTAGATTTTTTTTTTGTGTGTGTGACTTTAACAATGTTCTGTTCACATTTCCTTGGATAGACCCAACAATTGCTTGTTGACCCATTTTAACCCCTTTTGAGCATCATCTTCAAAGTGTAACTGTCCTTGACAATGAAAGAGACCTTCCTATTGTCTGGTCCTTCCAGGCAATCTTTAGCATTGAGTTAAATGGCTTTCAGATGGAGGAGTTGGCTGGAAGGAAGGAGACAAAGTGGTCTGTTGTTTCTGAGTGACTTTGCTAGAGTTTCCCTTTTTTCTTTTAGAATGGTGCATTTCTATAGAAGATGACAGACGTTTTGACAGGTGCAATATGCTTTGAACTGTTGTGTCAGATAATTCTTTTGTCTTGGTTTTTCCCAGCAGAGTGGTACATCTCCTTAGGATGCTGATATGCATATTGTTTGCTTTTCATTTAGTGTGGTGAAGCCTTCCATCCTCCTTTTCTCTCTCCCTCTCTAACTTTTTTAATGGCTCTTTGCACATATGTAGCTGACCCAGATGGGAAGGCGGAGTGACCATGACTTAAACCTCTCTCACCAAACTTTTGATCATGATAACTGACACTTAAAACTCAGCAAATTATAATAGTAATAGAGAAAGAGCTGGCAAAGACACACAAAAGCACGACCTCATATAAAATCATGTTAAAATCTCATGTCTGACTGCAATGAACTATGCTTGGGTGAAAAATATGGTTTCAGGGCTCTTACTTCAGAGCAGGAAATATAGCTTTTCTCATCTGAGCACTTGCCTAGGTGAAAACAAACTGTAGTCCTATCACATAATCAGAACAGGTTTCAGAGCAGAAGAACTCCAAGCTAAAGTTTTAATACTTACATTTTGTCTTGCTTCTAGTAAGGGTGTTTTATTTCTTTCTAAATACCCTTACTGGAGAAAATATTTCTCAAAGAAGTAGATTAATTCATTTGGAGTATGGAGAGAATGTTCTATGTTTGTAGCCAATGTTTTTGAGGTGTCAGCTCTGGGGATTTTTAGTCCTGCTATGAATTGCTGTGTTGTAAGTAGCAGCACTGGTAAACTGGTCATGTAGAGAACATATTGGGGTTTGTGCCTGACGCTATCTTTCTGCATCAGTCCATGCCTCTGCCTGCTGTCTTTCTGCCTGTTTTTGACTTAAACAGAGTTTTTTACTATTACCTTTGATGTTTTCTTTTTATTTTCAGAGTTAACAACTCTTCTTTTGGTGGCCTGGGTATGACTCTCATTCATTGTGTCATGAATGACATCCGTGTTACTGAAAGACAATCTGACCCTGAAAAATTGAAAACAAGATCTTCTTTTGCAGTTGCTTCACATGGCACAAACTCAGTGGGGAAGAGAGATTTAAAGGCTGCCAATCAAACAGAGGAATGGATAACATAATTTACTGTAACAAGGAGAGGTGACTTGGATAGTGTTTCTTTATGAATCCTTGCAGAATATCTGAAAACTCAGTTTATTAGCTCATGGAATGTGTTTAAAATACTTATACCAATTATTTTTAATATCAGGGACTAGCAGCTAAATCTCTGTAAATCATAGTTGGCTGACCTGGTGGCCTGATTTCTGAAAATGACAGGAACCCATCAAACTGTGTTTTTCACAGTCAGAGTGACAGTATCTCAATCTAGCATTTTAGCCTACAGGGCAATTTTAAAATCGTGTGTGTTATGGTACGGAGTGGGTAATCTTGAACTGAAAAAAAATATAATTACTTCTTCTAAATGATAACATTTATGGGAAGATTTTGAATGGTGCTTGTGATAGGCCAAACAGTAAATAGCTATATTTATCTCTTTACTACTAGATGCCTCTACTAGTGCTGCAAAGACTTCTACAGTAATACTTAAGCATTTGAGGTCATGGATCTGAAACAGAGGGCTAAAACATTATTTGAAATTCAGTCTATTGCCATAGAAGGGTGCTAGTAATTGTTATACTTGACTGTAAAAGTGCTTCTTTGGGATCACTGAAATTTTCCATCTCCACGGTTACCTTTTCTTCAAGTAATTCCTGTTTACATTACAGCTCTTACTTTTGTAAGTCAGTCATACAAACAAGATACAAAATCTGTTTTATTAGTTACTCTTCTTAGCTGAAAACACAGTATTTTTGCCATCTCTGTTCTGTGCTCACCTGGTCTCTGGTTGTAGATTTAGTTATCAGACTAAAAACTGATTGAAACTCCTTGTCTCTAAACAGTAGAAAATACATTCACAACACCAGAAATTTCTAAACTGATTTTTGCAGTTATCTGTTGCAGTTTTCTGTAGGCAGCTAAGAACAGGTTCTCATGAAGATTGTTGGATGGTCTTAACAAGAGGGCTCTTTATTGACACCGACTCTAATTGCAGTGTGTCATGGGAAGCTCTCGTCTCAGGAGATCTGACATTGTTCCAGGAAGAACCAAGCAGATCCGATGTTAAATTGCTTCAGGCTCTTTTGCAAAGTAGAGCATTTCTGAAGCTGGGAGAATTTTGCCAAGGGTCTCACAGGGCATGAATTTCTCGGGATGATGTGCATCACATTCAGTTTTATGGTTTCCCTTTCACTGTTTGAGGACATTGCATAGCTGAATAGATTGAAGGGGAACCCACGCCTTTTTCACAGGAGTCTAGCATAAGCATGGCAGAGTCCTTGTTATGCTCATGAGTGAGATGGGTATTTATTATTTGATCAGTATCTGAAATTTCTATAGGGATCTCATAAACAAAATGAAGATGGTTGCTCTTTTGATCAGATCCAGTAGGAAAATATGCAAAGAGTTCTCACAGGCTGCTGATGTCTCAGAATATGTCCACTGTAACAATTCAAAGGCTATACAGACTTCATGGTTGTCAAGTGTTCTGCTTGCCCTTGCCATATAGACGTCATGGTTGTCACTGGAGATAGAGCGCTGTACCTTCTGCTCCAAACACATAGGCTCCTACTGTCAGGGTTGGTATCGTGTTGCAAGCATGGGGAGACTATGCAAATTGGATAACATAATGCTACTCATATGGGAGCTGACTGTGCTAATTCCCACATTAATCCTGTGAGCAATATGAACAAGACGCTCACGCCAAGGCTGGCTAAGGCCAAGCCATGTGTTCCCACCACTGAGAAAAGCTGTGGCTGCTCTCCAGAGTCCTGTGCTGACTCTCAAGTCCTCACTAAGAGGTGCACCTTCCACCTGATAGAATTTTCCATTATCCTAGAAGTGTTGAGTGTGCAATAGTCGGTGAGGAATCCACTGATGAAAAGACATTTAACATCAACTCAAACTTTCCACTGATTTGCTAAAATTTGGATCACATGATCAGCAAGAAGGCCATGTTGGGCTTGCCCTAGTCACAGGAACCGTTTCACCTGTCTGGCAAAATAACAATAGATTGATGCAGCTTTCTTAGAACGACAGAATGTGAAAAATAGCACTTTTTCACAGTTTGATGTTCAGGAACCATTCCAGGCTCATTGGATGGGAAAGAATCCACTACTGAGTCAGGCAGTTGATGATAGTTGTCTCTTTCAGCTTAAAAGTATTCTATTATTCTATTCTATTCTATTCTATTCTATTCTATTCTATTCTATTCTATTCTATTCTATTCTATTCTATTCTATTCTACTCTATTCTATTCTACTCTATTCTACTCTGTTCCTACTCTACTCTGCTCATGATGATGATGTTTAACCATTGAGATTCTTCACTTATGGGGGATTTCTCCTGTGTAGGAATTTAAAGATGAATTGAAAGTGATGATGCACAGAAGCTACTCAAAGTTGCTTTGATTCCTACTGAAATATTTCATATAGGACTTAGATGGTTTCTAAAATGTTTCTGAATGACTTTGCTCTTTTTATTTGGGCTGAATAGGTCCTGTTTTGATGAATATCCCTTTCACAAAATATTGATCTTAGAAAAATAGTATGTTTCCCAAAATAATACTGATTTTATCACAATTTTTAACAAAAATTCCAAAGTGAAATTTTTATTTTCAAGTTCAAATTACTTTGTTTCATGTTTTCTTACTTATCTTTATGTTGTAATGTACTTTATGATACAAGATTTAAAAAAGGAAACATGAAACATCACCATGAAATATTTGATAATGTGAAAACAAGGTCCATCATCAAAACAAGGACCTCTGCAATGAAATTTTTTTGATTCTACTTCCATGGGAAATATCAACATAATGTATTTTAAGTTAGATGCATAATAGGTGCTACCCATCACTTTGTCTTTATGTTTTTCTCTTCATGTTTCCCAGACTTGAGTATGATACAGGGAAAACCAATAAACAAGCAGTTGCTGCTTTCTCTTTCCACTGAGTTTAGTTTATGTACAGGTTGCTGTTTCAGGATTTTTTGGTATTCTTGCTTGCCTGAGAATTGAAATTAATTGCTTGTCTTGGCTTTAATCTGCCTGTTTGAAGTCTTGATGTCTTGGGGGTAACCACTAGTATTAGTAGGGTAACTGATGGGTAAATTGAAGGAATGAAGATTTTATTATTTAATTAAGACTTTATTAATAATGTCATTCATTTCTATGAATGCTGGTCTGGGTCATCTGATCTTGGAACATGACAGCTATGCCCTGTCCCTGAAGGCAAAGGGGACTGAGGTTCTTTTTAATAGATTCCCTTGGGGCAGATGAGAATGAAATGACACCAAATCATTGTTTTTTATGTATATATACATATATATATATACACACATATATATAAGGTTTATTTGGTTGCAATGGAAATGAGGTATTTGGCAGGCTGGGTTATTATTATCTATAGTAGTACAGGAGTATAAAAGCATTTCAGGCTTCAGCTGAAATTCATTTGCTGTTGTTGACTGTGGAGAAAAGAATCACAGAAGGCATTTTAGTACTGTGTTGCAAAAGGCATTTTAGAGGAGTATTGCAGTTACTGCAAAAAAAAGGAATACACATGCAAAAGGAACTGGAAAATCTCAATGTTATATTTTATGTTTATAAATATTTTGTATCTGCATTTTAACCCCTGATTTGCTGTAATTTAATATTGCAGCATTTTTTCTATCTTTCTTAAGAAGTCAGAACAGAAGGGATACTTCTTAGGAATTCTATTAACTATTCACAAGAATAACAGCACATCACTTTAGCCCTTCAGAAAATGTCAGCATAATTAATAACATTGTTTTTCCTTCATGAACTGAGTTTTGAGTATTGGTTATGTATGCAACAATGAATACATGAATGGGTAGCCTCAACTTTCTCTACTGGATCACCAGAAACAGGAAAAGATGTACCACAAAAGTATATCTTTATTAGCATTAAAATCTTTATTATCATTAAAATAATTTAGGATGAAAGAAAAATTTCCAAGGATCTTGAAGGATATAAGAGGCAAAATATTATTGAACCTATTACCTGCAGTCTACTGTTGAACATAAATGGTAGGAGGTCACATCAATGGGACAATACTTCGAAGTAAATCTAATCTTCAGCTGGACATCAATTAAAACATTTGCCTGTAAATATGCTAAGTCCAACTATCTGGCAGGGAAGTCATCTGTGTGAGCTGTACCAATCTACAGAGACCAAGAATGTTTTCACTGAGCTCAGATATATCTTCTTTTTAGTGAAGCTCTTATAAAGCCACTCCTGAGGGGCACCCTGTTGTTCCCTTATATAGTCCCTCTGGTCAAGGCTAACACCTCAGGCTGAGGATGAAAAATCATTAATGCTATTTAGGAATACATATTTGTATTCATTCTAGATATCATGAGCCTGTTGGCAAAGCTCATAAGTTGGAAATTCTGAGCCTGGGAACTTCTTCCTTCAGAAGCACTGAAATGCCAACCCACAGGTCGTGTTCTCAAGAACCGGCGCTTTCCTTGGTTGTGTGAACAGTCATGGCATCATGAAGGTGTTTGAGCTTAAATGTGAAAGGAATTTTGGTTATTAACTTAGCACTTGTGCTTCTCCTGTGGGGATGAGTGAGCTCTTTTGTGGTACCACCATAGCTCCCAGGATCAGTTAATTACATTAATTTCAGGAACAGACACAATTATCCTCAGATTTGCTGCAGCCTTACTCTCTCCCTTCTCTAAACTGTATCATATTTTCTTGAGATGTAATTTGAAAGTTTTTGCTGTCTTTGATTCCCTGTTATGGGGGAGAAACAGAACTAATCATGACATAGTCACGTCTGCAAAGAGGAAATTTACTTTGGTAAAATAAACTGAGACACAGACACACTGCATGTGTAACAAGTAAAACTAGGACATAAGCTACACTTGCTAATGAATTGTTTCATAGGGATGTACAGCTTGAAAAATGAACACCTAAGTGGTGAGCTATCTTTCTCTGTCCCAGCATTGCTTTGCTGGAATGATGCATACTCCTGGAGGAAATGCAGGTAAGATTAAATAGCACACAGCTTTTCAGCCTCCATTCTGAACGTCCTGTGCTTTTCTGGACATGATACAGATGAGAATATAGATCTTGTGCAAGCTTTAAAAAAAAACGCTTCTTAAATGGTTTTCATCTTGATGGCTTTAAGGTAGGTTTCCTATATCAAGATGAAGATTCCTGATGATGAAATATTTAACTTATGGCCCAATTTCAAAGTATAGAGATTACTGTAAGTTATTGTGGTGCAGGAAGAGGAATGACATTGATCATCTGTTGTGCAATTTAGTTTTAATTTTTCTGATGGATGAATGTTGAAAAAAAACCTTAGTTAATTTTTATGTGTCAGCATTTCAGTAAAATGCTGATGTGGGTTTCTCTAGTACCTATGACTTGGATAAGGTTGGGTTGGATGTCCCAAAGTGATATCTATATTTGTTTTTTAATTTATATTTGTTTTATATGCAAGGGATGAAAAGAATCCAAGACCTGTATTTTCCATAGCTGGCAAAACCCAGATTATTTTTAAAACACCTGATTTGAACAGGGTTTATTTTTGAGCTGGCTCTATATGAGCAGGACTAGTTTTGTTCCCAAATCATGAGTGACAATACAGCATAGCATGTTTACAGCATGTGTAATCCTATTTTACTATTCGAAAAGAGCCTCTGGTTATATGTATATTACTGATCCTGCCCCACTGCCCAGATCAAATAAACCAGGCATCTTTCCAAGGCCAGTCTTCCAGTTATTTTTCAGAATATCTATGACCTGGCTACCTAGGAAGGAGCACACCCAAAGAGACGGGTTCTTCAACCTGCAAGGAACACCCTTGTTCCTACCAGAGTTTTATTCCTGGGGAGCCAAATGTCAGCAGAATATCACTGCCTCTCCTTGACTGTAACTTGCCCTTAGCTGCTTCAGAAGTCAAAGTTTTCAAGAGAGAGAGTGTTTTAAAACATATTTTCCCCACATATTCTATTCTACATACTAAGAAGAAATTAAACATAAATTTCTTTCGCTTTTAGTTGCTGGTTTAGGAAAGTGCAAAATCTAATGTGTCTAAGAACCCATTTTTCATGAAACACTATTTTGGGTCAGCATTAATGACAAGCTTCTCACTCAATCTGCATTTTGCACAATATTTTACTCAACTGTAGGTACCCAATTTCAATTTTGCTACAAGGATTCTCTTCATTTCTCACATAACTAATCACATGGAATTCTCTTTAATTTTATCTCATAATCGTCCACATTCAGTGCAATAAGGGATAAATAGTAGACAAGGAAACTTGGGGCATTCTGGACCCTCTGTCACTTCTGACTACACCACGATCCACTAACTGAGTGACCCAGTTCAGCCAGGGAGTAACACTTGCCAGAGTGGGTAGGGGTTTCAAAATCTAGGCCATACTTCTTTGCAATTATTTTTCTTTATAATTTTATTTGAACTTTTTAGCTTCAGGATTACTCCCCCAGAAGAAAAGCAACTGGTATCTTTATTATATAGTTCTATGGCTTGTCAATCATAGGATGTTTTCCAATTTTGTTATGTTTTGTTTGTAATGGGACAATGGCAGTGTTTTGTTTTAGGTATACTAGAAGTTATAATCAAGAAAGAAAATTGAGCTGATCTGTCCAATGGGGATGAGAAGTTATTTTCTTCCTAGTTTCTTATTACTCTACTGCTTAATTCCTGGCAGGATTGCATTAATGTTAAGCACTGGTCCCCAGCACCAAGTGGCAATTTATCATCTATCTTGGCAGGCTTTCCTGCTTCATCCTGCACCTGCCTCCTTGAAAGAAAACAAGACATCAGATACTTATTCAAATAATGCAGTAGCTGATCAGCAGAGTATCTACACAATGGTAAGTTATCCATGATAAAAGAACAACTTTTTCATGCATTATATGTGACATATGTGTCCTTTCTCTTAAGATTTATGACATTCATGACGGTGACTATTGTTACTATAATCAAATCTTTTACAGCCTAGCTGCAAAGGTTCAACTTATTGTCAATAGATTTCTATATGAGTCAATCATGCAATTTCATAAATGCTTTGAAACACCTGCACTCTCCTTGGAAGGGCAGAAATAGCAGTATCATGATCTCATCTTTCAAGTCATGAAACTGCTATGTCTCAGTAATTCTCTATTGGCAAACAAAGTGGGAGACGAATCAAAACTGTATGTTCATTTGCATTTGCTACATATGATACATACATCTGTCACATATATACAGGAGTGTGCATATTTGTATATTTATTTGCACCCACATATATAAATGTAGGTGTGTGTATGTACATAAACTTTCTGAAGAATAGACTGTGACCTTAAAGCACAAGAAAAGAAGATATCAAGGGAAAGCTGTATCTGTGAATCAGAATGTGAAGAGAATGGCAGGAACTATTCATAAAAAGGATAAGTAAAATCTTATTCATAAATATGAGAGGAAAGGTCATGTGTTTTACCAGGAATTTCCATTTTATAAGCATCACTGGAAGCAAAATGCATAACTGCTAGAATTCAGGATGTCATGCTTCTGCTGGCAGAACTATTAGCATGGAAAGGGGGTATTTTGATTAAAGCATGAATTAGCCTGAGGTGTGGAAACCAGTTCTCTGCCATGCCACTGCTTCCCTGGTACTGTCTGCTGGCTTCTCTGAGCCTCACTTCCCATCTGTAAAATAGTTAAATGTATTCTTTCCTTCTGCATTTTCTGTATGGGTAGTTATCAAAGACACACACAGGCACCTGTTAGCTCCTTGTATTTGGCCCAGAGCATTTAAAATATTTGAAAAATGCAGCTGCATATGGCAGCGTCATGATTGATAAAGCCAGTTTATGTTCCATTAAGGAATACTTTATTATCTATGATTGTTAGGAATCTATATCAACAACCCACCCTGTCAGGATCTGTTGCTAAAAGCAATTCTTTCTTGAGGGCTCTCAATTTAATGAGAAAAACAAAGAGGGGACACTCAGTGAAAATGGAGCAATTAAAGAAAAGTGGCAAGAGTGTGAGGATGTGTATCCAAGTGGTGCAGGTGAAGAGGTGCCCCATAGAAGTACACTGTACAGTGAAAATGTACCATGCAGAGATGCTCAAATCATTAAAAGATAAAATGTTTATTCCAAGTACCCATCTCAGAACAGGAACCTGAATTGAGGAATCTCTATGCCAGGCAAATGTCCTGTGTTGGGAAATGGCCCATCTCTCTCTTTCTTCTCAGAGCTGTTGCAGTCAGACGTAAAAGTTTTGAATGTGGCAACAGGGAAGGACTACAGCAGTAACAACAAAGTATTTTAAGCAAAGCTGTTTATTTAAAGCTCTTGTTTTGAAGGATTTTAGCACAAACCATCACATTTGCCTAGTGAAATGCCATCTACAAGAGCCGTTTGATCTGGAGGCTAAATCGGATCTCTGTCTCTGAAAGAATTCTTCATATTGACATTCTGATTAGGAATTTCCTTTTGTTTTTTCATAGCCTGGTCTGCAGCTGAGGTCCTGTTTTATTTCCTGCCCAGGAGGAACTGCAGAACTAATTCTATAGCTGTCACATAAATGGGTTTCTAATTTGTCATAGAGTGCTGAGCAATAGAAATATTTGCTACCCCCTGAAGATCCGCAGATCTTCTTCTGCCTTTATCTGTAGGGTTGTTAGAGTGTGCCTATATATTTGGCAGGGTTCTTGGAAGATTTTTTCCTGTTGTAGTGCTTGCAGCAGTGCAATCAGCAGTGCCAAAAAGCTGGTGGAGGGCTGTCTTGCTGTTGCAGCATGTGAGCTCTGCTGGTATGTTGAAAACAAGCCTTTTTACTGCTACTCCATTCTGTCTAGCAAATTGGTTTTCATTCTTTCAGGCTAGAATTTTGGTACATTTATGTGACCTTGATGTTTGCCAGAGGCTGCTCTTCCCCCCGAGAGAGCAGAAAAGGAGGAGAAAACCAAAGCATGCTGATCACAGTAACAGTGCTCTCAACTTCTGAAACCATGCTTTGAAAAGAGCCAGGGCCAAGAACTGTGGATTCCTGGAAGCTGCCAGACAACACTAAGACAGAAACACCAAATTTCCAATGTCTCCTGAGTTGTAGTGGTTGGGGTTTTTGAATGTTCTCCTGTTCTTGCCATAGCACTGGTGCAGGTCAGTAAGTATGGGCAGGTTTTGTAGCAAAGGCTTTCTGTAGCACATCATCCCCCCACAACTCAAAGAACTCCACTCCTCACAGCGTGACCTGGGACTGTGCTGCTCTTACTCAGTGCTCCACAACAGGGGCTACTCTGGGGAGTTGATTTTGGCTGTTGGACCTCTGAATCAAGGAGAAAAAAATACTGGGAATGAACATGGACTTTTTTTGTGTGTCATACTGTGTATGTGGCTATTTGATTTCTCAAGTTTCCTTATGTGTTTGGATACCCTAATATTCCTAATGAGTCCTCGTGTGCAACTGCTTAGTAAATACCAACCTTAATGCTTGTGACTTAGAAGCTTTGTTCAGTAGCCACAAAGGTAGAATAAATGCATAAGGCTTTGTGTATCTGGTTCCTTGGGCAAGTTGCCTTACTTAGCAAATGCAAAGATATTAAATTTCTATTCAGATGATTAAAAAAGATCTTCTTCATGTTTTACCGCATGACTTGCTCTGTTTACGGTGCATTAGGTGTTTACTATAGTGATAGAAAAATGGCATCTTCTCCACTTCCCTCTCTTCTCCTTTGTAACAGATGTTTCCTCAGAAGGACTTGCTGATCACCTGTATCTCCAGCAGCATCTAACAATATTTCATTAAAAAAAACCAAAACAGGTGATACATATGCTCGCCTTTATTTTGTTAAGGTTTGATTTCAAAAGGTAACAGCTAGTGTCAGTTTTCTCAAACTGCTCCTTTTATTTCTTGTTTTCAATTGAAACAGTATGCTGTGTCAGCAAAACCCACAGCTCGCTGCCACATTCTCTTTTGTGTGGCAGTCGTTTGACACATGAAACTGGCAGCTGCTCTTAAAGGACCCTGCAAATTAACCATATTAAAGATACAAAACATGGAGGGGTTCTTTTTCACGATGGTGGGAAGCTTTCTTAACTACATTTAATTCAGGGGTAAACCTTCACTTCGCCATAATTAAAAAGAGGAACGAAATAAGAGAGTGTGTTACATGCAGCAGGATTGCTAACACTAAAAAGATGGGATCAGAACAGCCCATGGAGGGGTTATAGGCTCAGGTCTTCCAACAATTATCCTGGCACCTGAGCTGTAGTTGTGTGAACTTTTTGACTGCAAGAGACAGTGTTCTCTGCCTGCTGTCACTGCAGATATTTGTGTTGTGTTTGGCTCCTACACATAATTGTCACCAAGGTCAGAGCCTCTGGGAAGAGTGTGATGATGATGGAAACAGTCTTGAGCCCCTTGGAGCACTCCTGTTTTTCAGTGAAGCTGCACATGACCTGTGGGCCTGCATAGACTATAAGCAGATGCAATCTGTGCAATGTACTGAGTCTGAAAGACTGAAATAGAATATAGAAATCAGCACTTGAAATTTTGTTGGGCTTTTTCCCCCCAGATATATCCAAACCTGGAAAAAGTAACTTTGAATTATTTGGGCAGTTTTTGGGTGGGAAGTTTATATTTATCTGAGGAGAAAGAAAAGACCCCATAAAATGAGTCAGGCAAGGTCTTTCTTTTGGGACGGAGTTTTTTAAGCATAAAATTCAGATTTTTACACTTGAGTTTCTGTGGGGAAAGCTCACAGTTTAAGTCAGTGCTAGCCCAATCTGTGCTTCAACAATCTGTGGGGGGTATGGTCATGGCCAGAGGGGAGGGAGCAACCTGAACATCATTTTCCAGAGGAGAATAGGCAAACCCAGAGAATGAGTACCAGGTAGTCAAACTATCATTTTGATGTTATGGCTGCCCATTCCCACTGTAAGAACCTCCCATTGCATCCAGTCTTTTCCTCTGTGCTTTGAGCTGGACCACACTAACACAGATGGTGAGAAGAGCTTCCTCTAGTCCAAAAGGAAAAGAGCTGAAAGGTCTTCAAGACTTCTTAAGGACTTAACTCCTGCCAATCCGTTTTACCCTGTAGATCTACAGCTTTCATTGCATTAGTGAGCAGTGGCCAGAGCTTCAAAGCAGCAGCTGTGTCAAGTGGCCAGAACCACTGATGTGTCCATTCACAGTGGTAAATGCTCTTAAGGTAAGTGTCCTTCCTTAAGTAATTCCAGATCAAAATGAAAGTTTAGAAAAATATTACAGATTTTGAGTGGAAGTGGGAGAATGCAAGGAAGACATTCCTATATTTTGCTTTGTTTTTAGAAAGCTTTCTTCCCCCCAGAATTAAAGCCTGAGGACAAGAGGCATGTTCTGTGTTTCTTCATAATATTTAAAAATGTTAAAGATCCATAATAAATTTTTTAAAATACATATGAGAATTACTTAGTCCCTATCCTACTGATCTTCTCCAGGAGAAGACATTCTGTTGCTTCAAATACTTTATGGGCTGGACCTATAATTTTGTTAAATATTTACTGAACTAGTATTTTATCAGAAATCAGAGAACATAAGGGATTTAGTTCCTCAGGCTCCCAGCAACCTCTCATTTTAGCGTGTATGGAACATTAATCTTTCATCAGGAGTGCATAAAGTGGTTTGTTAATTTGTAGTAGGAGATTTTTGTCGTACTTGCATATTTAACTTGGCTCTGTCTTATGAATGGTGCCAACCATACAGCATTCAATTGGAAAATGCCTGCCAAAGGTTTGTTTCATGAGTGTCCTGGTCAAGGCCAGGAGTTGGACTCAATGTCCCTTGTGGGTCCCTTCAACTCAGGATGTTCTATAATTCTAACTAGTGGGTAAAACCAAGATATTTGTATAAAGGACTTTATGCTTGCAAAGGAAAGAGGAAAAGTGGTGTGGTCCCCTCCTAAGATCTCAGCAAAGCTTCTCAGTAGTATGAGCAGCACCAACCCAAGGACAGGAGAAATATGTGTGTCTGGGCAGATGTCAAAGGGCTGATAACCTTTACCCACTGGAAAAGGAAAATACGCAGATTTAGGGCTATGCTATCTTCCACACAAAGGTCCAAATGTAGCCCAACAGAAAACTCTGTGAGATATTTCAGGTAGTGTCAACTTGTCCCATTAGCCTGGAAGGCACTGGGTTTCTGGAATAAGAAGAAACTTGGGTAAACTAGAAATAAGACCAAACATCTAAATCAGCAGAGCTCCATGGAACATACCAAGTGGCCTGTTATTAAAGAGAAGGATTTGTGAATTAGTCTGTCATGTCCATATCAGGTGAGGGTCAGTGACATGAAAGCAAATGTTTTGTCAGGACTCTGAAAATAGCTACTTGCTCCTTTTCCAGAAATATCTGAGAGGGTGCTGCCTTCCTACCCTGAGCAGGCTTACCAATCAGTTTTTTAAAGCTGAAGCTGTCCCATGAAAGAGTGATTCCACTGTGTGTTGACATACAAAAGTTTCAAATTTTGGCTGTTTTATTTGGTTAAAGACAGTGTAGTGATGTATTTTCTGTTTCTTGCTGATGGAATTTCAGGAGTAATGTGCAATATTCAGGTTTGGTCTCACCCAGAAGCAGTGCACACCAGCAGTTTTTCCCTCATATTCAGTAGTCTTCTATCTGGCTGTTTGCACTTTTTGGCAAATGATATACAAATTAAATGAGTCATAAAAGTGAACATACAATATTTGTTTCATTAATATCTGAAATAACCATGCAAATCAAAAATCAGATGTTTAACTGTAATATCAACATATGAACAATTTTAAAATCTGAAAACATGTGGTAAAAACATTTGTGATTATATTTGAATAATTTATAGGTTACATATTTTCCCATGCTGCCCACAGTAATCCAGGTAAAAATACAGGTCAAACTGATCAAATATATTGCTAACTACAGATTATTCTTTCAGTAATTTTAAATGAGGCCAGCGACTGTTAAGTGCTTTTATTTAGGAATAGAAAAAAAATGCAGGAGCTCTCTGGTGGTCAAAATATACCTGTCCAGCTAAGCCACATTCCCTTTAATGCTAAAAAAATCAGCTGATAAAAAGCTATATTCTAGTTAATTTATTTATTGCAAGCTATTTTAAAGATATACTTAAATTAATACCACTTCTGTCATCCTGCAAACCGATTGTTTTGAAAATTTTCACATCAAAATCAAGACAAGCAATCAGCACCAAACCCAAATAAATGAAGCAAAGGTAGAAAGAGATTCCCTGAATTCCCATCTTAGCTGAACATGAAGGGAGTTTATCACAAGCAGAACTAACTCCAGGTTATATTCCCCATAAGTGTATATGTCCCACTGCTGTGAGGTCTCATCCATGCCTGGAGACCTCACATATTGCACAAAGCAAATAACTACTGTTATCAGTACTCTGGCATATATTTGACACGGAAGGAAATGACTGCCCCTGGGGCAGTGTGACTGCGAACAGGGATCTGATGGTTCTCTAGAAATAAGGGCTGGTTTTACTCAGTACTTAAAAATGCATTTATACTTCTCCATTATTGAAGTATTTTATGAGGTATAGAGAGAGGAAGAGGGAAAAAGATGTCACAGCATATTGTGTATATCATGGCTATGAAACAAGACTCAGCAAAAGTTGTTTCCTACTCATGGTAATAAAATGTAGTTATAGCCACCTTGGTTTCCAAAATCAGAGCTCCCAGAGGATTTGTATTAACACTGTATTAGGGTTAGTACTTCTGTTCTCACTGAAGCAGTGTGATACCTAACACACTTGTTAGGAACAGATATTGCAACAGAACCTGTATAATCCATCATTTTGCTTAGGATTTGTAGGAAGAAGTGAAGAGGAAACATTGCAGCTTGGTGTCTTTGTTCTTCAGCTCATGCGCGGCTGTGAGTACAAGGCTGGTCCCCCAGGAGTGCTAATGCAGTCTGTTCTGGCACTCACTGGCACTGTGGCACTCACTGACCTCTGAGGATCACCTTCTCATCAGCCCCCACCAAACCTTTCCACCCATGGGGAGTCTTAGGGTTTCCTTTAATGTGGTGAAGACAGCAGCAGTTTTGAAGCCCTTCTCCTTCCTTTCTGCCTTTGAACCTGGCTGTTTTGCTTGGTGACCATCCCCTGAGCTGGGCGCTCCTGGAGCAGAGTCCTGAGGTGTCCTTGCAGCCTGGCCCTCCTGTGCTGAGTGTTTCAGCATGCCCAGACTGCTGCCTCATGGATCATTCCCAATGTAGGCACTCACAGCCAGGGCACTCAGCATTTTGTGCAACTAAATCTTCAGTTTGAGAGACCTTATGTGCCATGTCTCCATAGGACAGCCTTATGTAACCACTAAGAGGTGTGATATTGGGTATTCAGTATTTATAATACTGAAATCAGTGTAAAAGATCTTGGTTTCTACATTTGGCTGGGACTGTGTCTAACATAGGCTTGAAAATTCTCCACTACCAGGAGATAATTGCAAGATTTAGAGTGCTTCTAAAGGAAAATGATTTCTCTTTATTTGCAGTCTTCTGGAATAAAATCACCTAGCACCCTCAAAAATGCTTTCTCTACTTCCAAAATGTATTGAAATGAGTGGTGGAATAAAAATATCAAAATCTGCTTTGTTTAAAGGCTGCTGCTGACCATCCCATTTATTGGATGAGTAGGAAGCAGAATCAGGTTTACAGCTAATTACATACATGTTAACTGCATACTGAAGAAGAGATGAATTTTGCAATTATATGGGAAAAGACAGAAACATCTGATTTTATGGACTGCATATTTTTCTCTATAAAGCAAAAAAAATACAAAATTTCATGTTGTCCTGTGAGAGTCTCTATCTGCTCTTCAAAGTATTTTAACACTGGACATACTCCCTTCAGCAAGTACTGTACTATTCCACATAATATTGAGTTGTTATAAATTTGAAGTCCATTCTAATGTTAAAGTGTTTATGGAAGTATGGAATTTTCCCTCTTTGAGGAGATATTTGACTGTGTAAAATTAGATATTTAGATTTCAGACGTAAGTAGACTCAAATGTAAGAAAGTAGGCAGATGTGACAAGACAGGCAAATAATTCCATGTCCTGAATTCAGTGTTAAGGATGTATACAGCCAAATAAACACTGCTTGAATGTTTGGTCTCTTGGTAATGATGCAGGAGTGTCCACAAATAGAGCAGGTTTGGAACCAGGAGTCACAGCACGCTGCTGGTTAATTTACATGGTGGAGGGTTAAGGAAAGCTGGGACAGTTCTGTGCAGGATTTGTGGGGTGCTCGGTTAGATCTCTGTGAGGATCACCTTCTCGTCAGCCCCCATCAAGCCTTTCCACCCATGGGCAGTCTTAGGGTTTTCTTTAATGTGGTGAAGCAGTTCCAACCCCACAACTGTATTGAAAGACCCCGAAAATTGTGTAGAGGCCCACCAGTCATTGCCCCACAATTTTGCATCTCCTCAGCTGCTCTGGAACATTTATGCCTTAGTCAAGTGAATATCTTGTTATGTGCCTTTCCCATCCCTGCTATTTCCTGCTACACTGAAACACACAGAGCTGTGTTGTCCACCAGGACCCCCAGCTTTGCTTCAGTCCACAGCCAGCCCCAGGCTTTAGAGTGAGCTAGACCAGTGCTGCTTTGACAGGCAGTACAGGACAGGAAGCAAAGGAAAGTGGCAACTCCGGAGTTCGCATCTCTACAATGTCACTGAAAACAAAATTTAGTAACCAAGCATCAGTGCTATTGTCACAAGCAGTCTTCAGTCTTCACCCTCCCTTGCAGCGTTGCCCAGCATTGAACATTTTTTCATGTCATTACACTGAACTACATTTTAAAGTAGTACATTTTAATCTGTTTAAAAGTCCTCAAATTGTCTCTGTTAACTCACTAATGTTTTCCTTTGTTTCCTGAGGTTTTACCGTGAATTAGACCACAGAAAGAACATTTAGCTATGTAGCAGAATAATATATTGTTGTGGGGATGGGGGCAAAAATAACAGCATGACAGTTTCCTCTGTATGGTATCGTATATTTCTGTATGTGACCCTGTTCAAATTACTCTTTTTAAAACTGACTGCTTAGCAGGGGCTGTCTAGGTAGGAAATGTGATCCTGTTTGTCACAGAGTCTGTCAATGTGTGAATGGGACTGCTAAACTGATTTACAGTGTTTTAGCACAGCTACTCCTGGACATGTGAGGCTAGAGTTACACAAGAATTAGAGCGAAGACATCAGTGGTATTTTATTTATGAAAGGTCTGTACACATTCTATAATTAGGCCAATCTAACCACAATAATTTATGAGCTGTATTTGGCAGAAAATAGTCTCAAAAAGTTAATTACCATAGACAGTGACTCAGGAAAGTCTGATCTGCAAATGTTTTGTAGCTAAACCAGTGTTACTTATGTAGATATTTGCTTTAAGAACTTTTAAAATCCTCCATATTTCTTGAATAGGACATGCCTAGAGAGCTCATAGAGAAGAGATGATGCTCTTCAGACTTGTCAAACATCTAAACCTCAGGAACAGGCTTAAAGCCTACTTGAGGTTATTAAATTAGCTCTTCTGGTTTGCCATGGAGCAAGGGAGGGTACATGCACTTCCAGCAGACAGGCCACTTGGGTTATCTCAGTCTTTACAGATGTCTTTATACCTTCTTTGTGATTCTTTGGGAATCTTTGCCTGTCTGAAGACTAAATAGTCAACTGCAACCTCAACATGAGCTCTTTTAAAATGCCCCAACAGCAGGAAAAAAATAAAGATTACAATTTATTCCCCTGAAATCCCTTGCAAGTTCTCACATTCAAAAGTACAACATTTTCAGTTCTCTGCATTTTCTACCTGCATAAAGTGACGTGAAGGTACAGCTTATTTTGCAGATGATGGCACTTGCTTCTCTTTACTGATGTGTTATTTAATATTTCTTTAGACTTTTAAGAATCATCAAATAATCACAAGTATCTATCCTCAATATCTTGTACTGTGGGGAAGTAAAGACCCTTTCTCTCAGTCTCAATTTTTTTTAAAGTCTAAAGGATTTTGTGTAAGAGCCAAGACCCCTAAATGTAATATTTTCATTTCCTCTGGCAGCAGCAGGGCAAAACATGCTGCAAAAGCTGACCAGGGGGAAGAGAAGTAAAGGAAGTGAGGTGACTGGGATGATGCAGCCTGCAAGGAGGTGTTTCAGTGTGAGGGACACTCTCATATGGTTGTTTCAGGTGTGAAACCAAATTTATGATGTAACTTGTGGTTTGTCTATCCAGCTACACCCTCAGAGCCAGATTGTTGTGTCCCACAGCTCAGATTTGAGGGCTTTGCAGGAGGGAGAGGCAGACTGGCTCTGATCAGTGGGAATAAAGCAGCAGTGAGTCACATAACAATTTATGGCAGGTGATGGCAATCTGCAGGAATAGCTTCTAAAATTAGCTTTCCACTGTGCTGAGGAAAAGGTCCTTATTGCAACTACTGGCAAACTGCCTTCAAATGGCTTGCAAAGCCCTTTGCAGTGGCTGGAGAGAGAAGTGGCCCTGGAGCCACTCAGACAATATGCACTTGGCCCTTGATCTTGGGTCTGCCTTCCCATGACTCATTGGGCAGAGGGTGCCAAAACTTTTGGGGCCTTGGTCTGGGCTAAAATTGCTCTGTGTCCATCACTTCATTAGAGAAACTCTTGTAATGTGCAAAAACTGACAAAGCATCCAGATTACAGTTTTGGGTTTTTTTTAATATAGTTTCATTTTTCTTTTTCAGATATATATATATATATATATACACACATATATGAAAATTAAAAATAGGCCTCTTAAAAGACCTTTTAAATGTTAAACTTTAAAGGAAAACCCAGTCATTCCACTGATCTTGAGATCTTCTAATGTTGTTATTGTCAAATATTTCTTCACATATCTTTGATTGGAATAATATGAAAACTAGAGACCATTATGCTAAAATAGGGGCTCAGGTACTTTTGCTGATAAACATAATATTTAAGAAACTATAAAAATATCTTGTTCATTGTTCAGTCTCATTTATTGTAACATTTTTTGACAGGTTTTCATGAGACTGAACCCATACTGGAGAATTGAGACAGTCACTTTACTGCACAATTGTCTAAGACTCAGGATGGTACAGGTAAGCCAAGAATTGTTTCCTTAAAGGCATTCTTAACTTCTACATATTTTGTTTACATTCTCATTAAAGTGCACCAGCCTGAATGTCTAATAACAAGCAGTTCTGATTCCCTTGATAAACTCCTGATTTATCCCTGGGTTCTAGTCCCTTTTCTTATCTGATTTTTGCTCATGCTTGCTGTTGGGTTTTATTCATCTGATCCCTCAGTTTGTCTTTATTAAACCTCTCACGGGTTGCTGATGAAGGCTGCTCTCAAATAGCACTTGCTTTTGATTGCTTGATTTGAGGACCTTAAAGCTCTTGGATGGTTTATAATCCAAGATTGATTGTGTTTTTCTTTTCTCCAATATTACACATATTTTTGTCCATTTTTCTGTGGCCTTAAGTGTAGTGATATATTTACACAGACAGCATACTTCATAAATGCTATAATTTGGATGACTCTTATAAGATACTGGATATGGCTCTGTGCATTTCTGTGTATTTTTACAGTTTCCAAATCACTCAAACATTTCTAAAAGTTCCCTGGGCATGTGCTTTATTTTTCTGTCAGTAAAAAGAACCATAGGAGTAACTGCTGACCTTCATGAACCTTCATGTCACCACATGACCACCATTGACAAAAACTCTAAAACAACTAAAGTTATGAAATTAAAAGCAACTGAAAACCTTTCTAAGCTGTCTGTTATATCAGATACTTGCAACAACTTCTTGTACTAGCCAGTATTGTTCTGGGGAATTTCCCATAGAAAATTGGATGAGAAGGGTTTTTGCCTGGTGATAGAAGCCAGGAGCATTTTGGTGAAGAGGAATGTAGTGATTTGATGATTCAGATTGGGACTGTCACTTCCTATGTCAAAGAAATGTGAGAAGACAATTGCAGTAGTTGTCAGTGACACGAACAAAGAGGGGCCAGGTCTGATATTTCTGGTGGGGCTTGGAGGATGGGAAACAATGCCAGGTAAAAGGAAAACATTGTCAAGATTGGTAATGCCATTTTGATGACAAAAACCTTGAATTTGCTGTAGAAAGATAAGGGGGGGAAATAGGGTAAAAAGATGATCTTATTTATTTGCTCTGGGCATCTTACAAAGACTTCCTGACCCTGGCCTTGCTAATGTATAAGGTGATTGCTAATGTAGGTGCAATTTCAGTATCAAGGGACTTCAAACAAAATTCCTCTCCTCTTCTGCCCATTTTTTATTTCTTTGTGGCCTACTACATGTAAATCACAGCAACATTCACTCCATTGCACACAGGCTGGGCAGATGCAATGCTGGTTTAAGAAAGCTTACCTGAATCTAGTTGCTTTAAGACATCTGATCCTTGTACATCCTTTTGAAACTAGCCCAGTATATTTGATAATTCCTTTCTTTAATTCTTATCCACATGTTTGCATGATTGTTAAGCAACTTTATATAACTTTTCTATTGAATACATTTCTACAGCTTAAAGCTGCATAAAATGTTTCTGAATCAAGTGCAACTACTGTGCAAATGGGAGAAGAATTCTGACTCTTAGGCAAATATCTGAAGCTTAATTTTTATCCTGATCTGATGAAGGTTACTGTGAATCTGGTTGTAGTAGTACTGAATTACTGGAATATTACCTCTGAAAACACATGTTAACAATGCAGGTCCATGGTCACTGTCTCCTATTGTATCCCAGTTTTTTATGCTGAGATTGACAATGCAATTGTAAGACTATGTGGGTATAGTTTTTGTTGTGATTAAACAAACTCTTGCTGGATCTTTTTGACATTCAGCTGTTGCTGAAGATGTTAAAGCAAAAGTAAATGTACTAATCATTGGTAACAAAGCAGCCTAATCCACACTGACCTACAATTTGTTTAGGATCCTTTGGAGCAACAAAGAGATTAAAGTATATAAAAAAAGAAGAGGTAAATAGTGGGTCAGAGATTAGAAGTGAAAAAGGAAAAGGCTGGCTTCCCCCAGACCACACACTGATAGTGGACTTTTGGGCACTGATTGTTAGAAAATGTTTCATGTTTCACTTTCCCCCCAGAAGCTTAGAAAGAGAAGGTTTGATTGGCACTTGTCATGACTGATAGAGAGACGAAGATGCTTTGGTAAAAAGGAGAGGGAGGCAGCCGTGTCAAAAGCAGAAGTAGTCAAAGGATGATTCCTCCTTTCTGTGGTTTTGTCTCTTTCTAAATTATTCAAATCTGGGTGGCATCTTAGGATAACTGGCATTTTGACACAGCTTAAAGGATTGTCTCACTAACTCTATTGAGCTAAGGCTGCCATCCTTTTTAAGAAAAATTAAAAAGAGGCAGATCTTCTATAATCTGATATGTATACAAACCAAAGGCAGCTTGATGCAGGCATCTTAAATATTTTGGAAGGGAGGCAGCAATTTTATCCATTTTGTGACTGATTGTCTTCGGCATCCATCTGCAAGAATGGTACTTATTGGTCTGAAAAAAGCCTTTATTTGATTTTCTTTAGAATATCCATAGTTGTTTGCAATGCATCTGGTGGTTAGAAATCTAAGTCAGGCCAGCTGGATCAGAATCAACAAATGTGGGGAATTTTCTCAGTCGAAAGAAGGTACCTCGCCAACAGGGAATCTCCTCTATTGATGGTCATCCTGATTATGGATTTTTCTTTTAGGGGCAATTTCCTTTCTTTCTTTTCAGAAAGGGACCGTGTCCCCTCTTAGTGTTTTGTCTGAACCATGCTGGCTGGCTTAAATGGGCTCCCCAGGGTTAGGAGCTCCTCTGTCCTTCTAAGCTGCCATTTTATGCTTTGGTGTCCTCTTCACTTATCCATAACCAGAGCCAAATCCTGTTCACTTTATTCACAGGAATCACCCACTGAAATAAATAATTGCCTAAATTTTGGATTAGAAAGATTAGATGTCCAGTGACAATCTGTGCCTAACTTCTTAAAATCATTCAGCAAAGCTCATGATTCCCACACAGTTACAACCATTGCGCTTGGCTGTAGTTAGAAGGGAATATATAATCTTGGCCCTTGCATTGATGTATTCACTTTGAGCTCCTAGTAATCCAACCAATAGCCTTCATTGTTTGGCTCAGTTTTTTTAATTTCTCCTGAAGAAAATCTTTGGTTTTCCAAAAAGAACAACTACATTGGGCTGACTCTACATGTACGGTGCCCAGGGGCTTTCAGAGATCCTTCCTCTCCACCCAACAATGGTCACCAGGCTGAAGGCTTCCTAATGGACAGATTAAAGTGCTAAATGAAACTAATTGGATAAATACAACTTCTAATGAGATAAGGTTGAACTCTAGACAGATTTGTCTGGTGTTTTTTTTTTTTCCTAGTAGCCAGTTTAGCTTCTAAGATGAATCTTCTAGATTTTTATGAACAGGACATGCACATTCATTACAAAATTTCTGGGGAGACAACTGAAATGAGAGTAGTCACAGTGCTGGGAATGTGAGGTAGGCAACGTCTTTACTTCACCAGAAAAGTATGAACACTCAGCACTTTGAACTATTAACATCGTGATTTTCTTAACTGCTGTCCAGGGAAGGGCCAAAAGATAAACACCCCTAATTTTTTTCCTGATTTGAAACAATTCTGTATTCTATGTGTGATTTACCTTTTGTTACTTAGAGGTAAAAGAACCAGTTAAGACTCACATGAAGAGAAAGATAGTTTTTTGTTGCGGGTAGGACTTCTGAACTCTGCAGAAGGCCTTCATGAGACTTGTGTGGACTTTGGTAGGCTTCCCAACCTGGATTGCAGGAACCCCCAGTATGCAGAGAGGTGAGAAGAAGAAGCACAAGTCTTTCATTGTCCTGTATAGGAGTTGGACTCAATGATCTTGATGGATCCTGATGGATCCCTTCCAAGTCAGCATATTCTATTTTCTATGATTCGTATTAATTCATAAGTCAAGAAAGCTCAGACCATCTCCAGCTTTTAAGATGGTGAGCTTTAATGTTAAGCTTGTGTTTAATTCCCCAGATCAAAAGTGAAGAAGGTAGCTGTACCACTAGAATCAAACTCCTGCCTGCGCCATTTCCTATTCTGTTGCCATACTTCAGACGTGATGGTTTTTACCAAATAACCCTTAATCATCCCAAATACACTTCTGAAGGTTATGTTCTCTGCAAAGTGATATCTTTCATTATAGCAGAAGAGACAAGGGATCTATTTTAAAAACTAAATAACACACTCAAAACCTGAGCAAACCTTCCTTTTACACAGTTGAATCTATTTATGTCTATAAAATAATTGGATTGTCATGTGCAATTGCCAAGAAGAAATTCAGATTCTGCAGCGGTGACATGCATGAGAGTTATAATTTTTTTGCATGTGCAGTTTAAGCTTTTTTGCTATATAATCCTGACCCAAGGAATTTTCAAATGCACTGTTTCATCTGATTACAACTGAAAACATTTTTGTTGATTTTACCCTGTGATTGGCAAATATGATTTGCATTCTGTAATGTGTTAGTCTTTACAGATTCTGGAATTAGGTCCCAAATTTAAATTAAGCAGCAACAAGCAAAGCAAAACATTAAACAATCAGAATATCCTAAACTGGAATTTTTTGTCCAGGCTGCTGAAATCTGTGGCCTCAAAGAGCTAACTGTATGGTCTGTGTTTTCCCCAAACTGTGAAATTAGATTCCTTTTATGGTTCCATCACGGTAGCATGGAGCCATTAGATACATCATCCTACACTTGTCAGCCAGCCTTTCCTGTTCATTGGGACTGTACAGCATATTAAGCAGACAATAATAGTACCCTTCAGGATGATTAGGTTGTCGCATTTTCCAGTTGAATAATGTACTTTGCACCTGAATCCCACAAGCAGCAGAGGGCTTCTTTGGAACCCAGGTCTTCTGCGTTCCACTTGCAAAGGTGGTGCCAGGTTCTTTCTCCTCTGCCACTGGGTTTTCTTCTCCAATTCTTCCAGTGTGGTACCTATGAAAATCAGTGCAGATGCCAGGTCTTTAGACAGCAGTGCTTCATTTTGCAGTGCCAGTTGCTGGAAAGAGGCTGAAGTGTGCCGGCAAGCTTCAGAGTCACAATGCTGAGTGAAAAGAAAGTTGTTCAAACAACGTCTAATGGACTTAATCCCTATTTCCTGCCCTTTCAGGATAACAACTAGGTTTCAAAGGCAGTGCAGAGTAATATACAATTCCTAGGAACAATTTGACAAAGTTAAAACATCCATCAGACTGAAACCAGTGGCAAATAAAAGTGTCTCAAGAGACTAGAAAGGTGAAAGACAAATTTCTTTTGGGAGTGTTTCAATCTACCCAGGGACCTGCAGCCTGGCCACAGCCAGGCATGGAAAACACAGCCTGCCCAGAGCAGTTCCTGACCTCAGCAGTCCCATTTCCTTGCTGTGTATGCCAAGGCTTGGGCGGCTCTGAAGGTGTTTTGGTGCCTTGCAGGGAAAATTGCATGAGTTCTGTAGGTATTTAACTTAAGTGGGGACAAACTCATATTCAACTGTTTGCTGTTTAGAGTCAATAGGCATTTCAGGGGTCAATCTCAGGTCTATCATTCTTATGTTTACCTCTTCTGGTAGCTGCTCCTTTTGTTTGGTTGCATCTCTATAAGAAAAAAAAAACCCCTCAACTCAAACCCCATTGAGATGTGTTCCCTGTTGCTTCTCTGGAAACTCTCTCTCTCCCAAGGCAGTGGGTGATGACAAGGCATCACTGACTTCAGGCCTCCTCCTGCTGTGCAAAGTACCATGGCTGTGATGCAAAGTCATGATCTGTTTCAAATGAGTCAGTTTTGTACTTGCCAGTTTTATGTAATGCAATGCAATTTTCATATGAGCCACTTCCCCCCCCCCCCCCCCCCCCAACCTGTATCAGGTCAGTTTTACACTCTTTTGTGGAATTAAGAGAGCATGAGGACATTAGTGTCACATAACTCCACGTTGCACCTTTCTGTCTGCCCTGATAAAAATACAACTAAGTAGACATGCCTGGTTTGGATCCCATTGGTAGACCTGGGGACCTACCACACAGTGTGCTGCTGTTGGTGACCATAACAGTGCCGTGTAAACCTTCTGAGGTGCCAGCAGGAATTTGGACTTTTCCATTACCACAGGGATAGGTGTGTGCGCACAAATGAGCTGTGGGGTTCCTTGCCCCGTTGTCAGCTGTTCTCATTGTGCCAGTGCTCCTCTTCTGGGCTGGGGCATCCTCCTCCTGAATCACTGCTGACAGCTCCTAACAACACAAGTGGTGGCCCTGCAGCCACTTTTCCCATCTACACTTGCTGTCGGCAAGATTCCCACTGAAAATGCCAACAAAGCCAATTATATGCTATTGTGCAATCATGCTATAATCATTTCTGTAGAAAATGTGCCTTTAATAAGTACATTGCAAGAAATTCTCTTCTCTTTTGCATTTAGCATAATGAGCCTTCAAGACATCATTTTAAAGAGATCATAGGAGTCACTAAGCTCCTATTTCTGTGTTTATTTATTGAGTGATTTACGTTAAGGGGAAAGTATAATTAGCTTTTTTGGATAAACACTAAGCAAACTTGGAGAGTTTTAAAAACATAATAGGGCACCCTGCAGTGGTTATCTTTTTTAATGTTTTATTCAGAAAAGATATTCTGGGATGCCGCAGGTTCGCCTGTCTGACAATGTTTAATCGCTGCTGTTCCTAGATCCCTTTCTCAGGCTTGTCTGCCGGCAAGCAGCTGCCCTCAGGAGTCATTAAGAAGCTTTAGCTACCAAAGGATATTAGAGTGTGCTGCCAGATAGTTTGGCAAAATTGACACTTTTTAACTGTCTAATCAAAGCAAAGCAACTGGCCTTGACTCATTCAGGTTAGGAGGAAGATTAATAAGGTGGAGGTGCAAATCCAAGGGAGGGCTTGATGCAGGTGTTTTCAGGTGCGTGTGGGTAGCACAGTGCAGCTCCAAGCCCCATGAAGCTGGTACTCCTGGATCTCTGTGCCTGACCCTGCAGAGTAAACCTCAGGTGTGGAGCTGATGTCTGGGATCCTGGCAAAGTTCTGTCCCTGCTCAGGTTGTTACAGATCTTTTTTATAATGTTGACTCTAGAACTGTCTCCTCGTGACTCCTGTGTGCTGTTCTGAGCTTTTTGATGCAAAACAGAATATATCTATCCTCTCACCCCTGACACGTCACTCCTTCTGGTAGAGCCCAGTCTTGAAAAGCAGTGGTTGCTCTTTCTGAGCAATCTGAAGATGCACTAAAGCATCCATCCCTTGGGACTTTGCGCAGCCTCTGCACTGTTTTTTCTGCCAGGTACACATGGTGGGAGGTCAGAAGAGTGGAGACTCATTTGCCCATGGAACTCTAAGCTGGAAATGGATCTTTTCCAGTTGCCTCTTTATTCAACAGAGACATTTTACTTGTGCTACCCCAAAAAAAAGCCTTCTTCTCTCTACTGGCCAGAGAGGGAACCTGCTGTGTCCTCATTTAGTCTGACTGCTAACACCAGCTAATAAGAAGTGTTTTCCTCCTTTGGTGGGCTGCAAAGAAGCTGTTACAAAGCCCTCTGAGCTGGAACCCCAAGAGCTGTTAGCTGCTTTGCTCTGGCAGCAGCTCTGGTTGGAGCTGTGTGCCCTCTCTGGTAGAGTGACAGCACAAACTCCTCTGTTTTAGAGGCTTGTAAGGAGACACTGACAGTTCCTTTCATGAGAAGAAAAACAAGGGGAAGTAAGAAAGAGAAGCTGTGTTTATGATTCAGGCCTTTCCTCTTTCACACCTCCACAGTGAACAGTTGGATGTTGCTTATTCTTGGAACAAACAAAATTCAGTAAACACCATCTGCTTCTGACAAAATGAGCAACACTTGCTGAAACAGAAACAATATGCATTAAAATACATCTGAATGAACAAGAGGCCCCATAAAAATATAGGAAAGGCTGAGGTTTTGTTCAGTGCCAAGAGTGTTGATAGAAGGAAATTTTTGCATTAAATCTAAAATAGAACTGTACTTAACATAGTCCTAAAATAAACCAGAAAAGTTGCTCTTTTTTTTTGCCCTACATGAAACCCAAATCAGAAATTTAGCAACTGCTTAAAAATCTGTTTCCACCATGAGGTATGTGGGGTGCCATACAGAATTCACAGCAGTTAGAGTGCATCTTTACTTCTATGGTGTCATGAGCCCATTTTTGCCTTACACAGAACTGAAAACAGTTCAATTTGATGGGAAAATTCCAAATTGTCCTCTCAGGTGTCACTTGTTCAGTGTTGTCTTTCTGGGAATTGTGAAAGTCAGTGAATGCCCTGTCCTAGTCCTTGCCCTAGTGAAAAAAATCACTAAATGAAGACCCTTGGAGCAGCTTCCTCACTTCCTTCTAGGAGGGTGACCTGATGCATCTTTGCTTCTCAGAGCATGTCTCGTGGAATCATCACTCAGTGTCAACAAGAGAGACTTTAACAATTATGTAGCTATGAAAATTGCTCTGCCGAACATGGTGTGGCTTTTCTCTGCCCCCCTCTTAAGTGTGCTGTGGAGAGGGACTTGGGCAGTGTTTCTGTGACACTGCCATCAATATCACATTAAGGCTATGTGGGCGCTGCTCACTTCACAGCCTCTGTGAGCATGTCATCACCTGAGCTATCATCCACGTAAAATACCCTTAATGTGCCTCAGACTGCTCCAGGCCTCCATCCCTGTTGGACAAAGTAGTCAACCAGGTAACAAAGTGCTCATGCAGGTTCTGACTTTGCAAGACCCTGACAAATTTGTAATGTCATCTGTTGATATTGTATCTCATCCACACAGAGAAAGTCATGGGCCTCCTTGTGGGAGCAGAAGGCAACCCAGGCCATGGACTCCTAAAAATCTCCACAAAGGGGCTAACAAAAACAGGATTGTGCTCATGGAAAACTGCACAAGCTGTTTTGTGGGTGAGAGCTGTTGTGTGAGCACAAGCTCACAATGTGGGTGAGAGTGAGTTTGCCATGGTGTAGATGTTTTAGCTAACTTGGGCAGCTTTAGGTGGAAGAAATCCTCGCTGAATAGATGCGTTGAATAATGCAGTAAGGAAGACACCACCCTTGTAGCCCTGCCTTCCAGGCTGTCTGGGTACTGACAGGACATTAAAGGATAGTGCTTGAGTCTGTTCAGTACATTTCAGCTAAATGATCCTAATTACTCTGGATCAGCTGCAAAGCTGCTTAATAATACATCATCCTCCAACTGACCCTCTGTGGTCTTTAGAGACAAGTTTTTCCTCTACATTATTGACAAAGATGTTAAATAGGAGTGCACCAAAATACATCATGATAAATGTTGTTCATTTGTAATGACATTTTTATACCTGTCAGCCAGATTTTAGCCCACTTAACAGGTAGCATGATAGTTTGGTGTTATTCCAGTGCCTTAATCAAAGTTTCATGTGATACCAAGTGAAATGCACAGCAGAAGTCCTAAGTCTATTACCTATATCAACCAAACCAGTAATCTTATCCAGAAAACAAATCAAGTTAGTTTGACAAGATCTATTTTCATAAACCTGTGTTGACTGGCATTAATTATATTTCCCTCCTTCCATTCTTTATTAATCAAATCCTTTATCAGCTGCTGCACTGTTTAGCCTGGGTTTGATGTCAAGCTGACAGGTCTATAATTACCTGGGTCATGCCATTTACCCTTTTAAACAGTGGCACAATATTAGCTTTCCTCCCAGCTCTGGCACTTCCTCAGTGTTTGGGAAATGAGGAGCCAAAGAGCTGCTTCAGTTTCTGTTAAAAGTCTTGGAAATAATTTTCCAGGTTGGCTGATGTCTAATTTTTGTCCTTGCTTTTTAATTCCTCTATAGGCTGCTATTGCAGTGGAAGGCATGTAATAATCATCCTCTGATTTTCTTTGTATCAGTAAATGAAATAAGAGCTCAGTATAGCAGTTTGGTGGTTTTTTCTAACTACACCAAAGGGCTATGTATTGAACACGTCTGCTTTTTCCTTATTGCTATTATTGGCATTTGTGTCCCTTCTTAAAATCAGTAGTGTAAAGCCATAGTTAGGAGATTTTGCTTCTGATATAGTTTAAGTCTTTCAATATGGGAATTTACCTCAAAGCACTTTATGAGCTTCAGGTGAACAGACTTCTAAAGATAGAATAGAATAGAATAGAATAGAATAGAATAGAATAGAATAGAATAGAATAGAATAGAATAGAATAGAATAGAATAGAATAGAATAGAATAGAATAGAATAGAATAGAATAGAATAGAATAGAATAGAATAGAATAGAATAGAATAGAATAGAATAGAATAGAATAGAATAGAATAGAATAGAATAGAATAGAATAGAATAGAATAGAAATGGGATGGATTGGCTTGGGTTGGGTTGGGTTGGGTTGGGTTGGAAGGGACCTTAAATATCATCTAGTTCCACCCCCATGCCATAGACAGGGATGTTGCCTGCTAGAGGAGGTTAATCAGAGCCCCATTTGATTTGGTCTTGAACAATTCCAGGGAGGGAACACCCACAGCTTCTCTGAACAGTCTGTTCCAATGCTTCACCACTTCCAAGTAAATAAATTCATCCTAATATCTAACCTAAACCTCCCCTCTTCTAGTTTAAAATAATTCCTCCTCCTTGTCCTATCACTGTTTGTCCATGTAAAATGTTGCTTACAATTTTTTTTAATAAGATTCCTTGAAATACTGAAAGTACTGAAATTATCCACTGTTTGACTAAGGATCTCAGCCTCATGAAGGTCAGCAAGTTTCCAGAGTCCTTCACAGCACACCTGGATGTTGCTGCCATGCCTAATGTAATATTGTGTCACACAGAAGAGCCAGAGCAATCAGGCCTTTGGAGGCTCAGCCCATGCTGGTTTCATTGTGCATTCTTTTTGGGGGACAAAACAGTGATAGTGGGGGTAGTTGGTGGACCATACTGCTTCCTAACTGACCCAAGGGCCAAATTGGTCTTTCCATGCAGTCCCTGCAGGATATCCATTAGGAATATATTTATGACCTTCAAAAAAACAAAAAAGAAAGGCAAGGCATGCAGTGATGGAGTGAGACTCAGATATTAAAAAGGGGGCAAAAGAATTATTTCCTTGTCTCAGTGGTGTGGGTGGCAGATGTGAGAAAACAAGGCATGAAAGGCTGGTGTGAGGGGTGGGCAGGGTGTTGGTATCGGGAAGGGGAGGTGAGTGCTCAGTATGTAATCAGATAAAGTGATCTGTTTGGCATTAGTGTGTTAGCTTTGTCCAAGCTCCCAGCATCTCCAAAGGGCCAAAACACACTCTTCATTTGTCACCCCAGCGCACCTTTTGTGTGAGTAATTTCCCACTGGTATTACCCAGAGCTTGGAGTCGATAGCTGGACTGGCCTCTTCGCTTGTACCATTATTTCCAGCAAGCTTCATACATCTGCAGTAAATCCAGGAGGATTTGCAAGTGGGCTGAGGAAGTATGAGTGACAGAATGAGCTGATAAGGCCTGAGTCCCACAGAAACAAAAGGCTTCCCATTTTTTCCTGACAAGACAGGCGCTGCCTTGGAATTGGTTTGATTTGACCAAGATTTTGCCAGCTGACCCCAAAAGTTCATGCAAGTGAAGAATTAAGCCCCCAAATTCTCTCACACTCACTAGTAAACCTTCACATCAGAGCCAAGGATGAGAGTATCTGTTGTGAGTTTGGTTGCCTGTTTGTTTTTATAAAGCAGGATCACTGAGGCTTTTCCTGCTGACGCATTTTTGATGGTAAGAAACTGAAAAGTGTCTAATGACCCACAGCTCTGTGGACAGAGCATCTTGAAAGAAACATTAGTTGCAAAGCCAGGCATCAAGCTACAATGCTATTGAGCTTTAATACACTCTGAAAGGCTAAGACCTAATGAAGTAAAACATAATAACTTTCTGTAAATCCTTCTTGCACTAGTGCCTAACCAGGGAAGCATGAGACAGGGGTAGTATGAATCAGAATGCCTGCCTGATATTATAGAGCCAGACATTTTCAAAGTCAGCAGAAAGTCCTTAGGAGGGTGTGGGAAGGTACAGGTCTACTTCTACTTTGGCAGAAGTGAAGATAAAGTATAAAAGGAAAGCATGACCAGCCCTGGTAGCTGGGCTAGCAAAGGAAAAACTGGAGCTAAAAAATTAAAGCTGTCCAGAAGAATGGGGTCTTGAGAGAAATGCATTTCTTCATAACAGGTATTGTTTGAACTACACAATATGGTAATGTACAAGTTTTATTAAGGTGCTGTGAAAGATTGTCCTGCCCATCTATGGGGTGGGAGGGGTACACACAGACCTTCGTCACACTTTCACACAGTTTCAGCACACTTTACTGAGAATCTTCTCTTACCTATGCAATCTTTATTGAAGAGATTGTGTTTATATATTTATTGCCCAGGGAGGCTGAGTTTGATGATATACAGTTGAATTTTTTCCCTCCTGGCCTTTCCTATTTCATGGCAGAGCTTTGGGAATGGTGGACTGGCTGTCTCTTGCTGTTACAATAGCATCCACACCCTTATTTGCAAAGACTAGGTGACATTTGTGTAACCTAGCAAAAGGTATCCAAAATATTAGGATCTCTATGTTTATGTGCATGTGTGAGAGGAAGAAGGAGGAGGGAGAAGAGTGGAGAAACTAGTTTCAGATCAAAGTCTGAATCTTAAATTTATAAGGTGTATTTCTTTTTAAGGGGGAATAAAGTGGGTTATTTACAATGTCTCATGGATTCCACACCTGGAAGTTACAGGACTGCCTGTTGGGGATGCCTGTAAAATGAGGTGCCCTTTGGACCTCTTTAACCTAGAAAAGAGGTCTCCTCTTTCATATGAAAGTGTTGCTGTGTGCCTCAATTTACTGTTACTTGTTTGACATGGGAGTACAAACTTTACAGACTCTTGAACCTATTCTGTGCTTTTATCTGCCAGTGGTGGTGTGTTAAATCTATCTCTGCCTGTAGTTCATGGCAAACACTGAAAGCCTGTAAAAGTGTTGGACAGCCCCATTTAGAAAACATTTTTGATTGAATGTATTATATTTTTCTTGCAATAGGGTACATAAAAAGGATTTATTTTGGTTAAAACCATGAAATTCTAAAGTCATTCAAATGCAGATAAGAAAGAAATCCCTTTACATTTACAAAATATTGATGGACTTTAAAAGAGGCTGATTTTTGGAAAGAGAGGTGTGTGCCTGTGCATATACTTTTGACATTCAGTTTATATCTTTTACACAATATTAGTCTGATCCCTGGATTCATATGAAAGGGTTGGCTCTGAAAAGCAAGTGTGTTAATTCAGAATTATTGCTAGAAGCCTGAAGGTTTGTGTTTCTAGCCCCAGTGTTTCAATGGGGAAGCCCCAGCATAAGTGAGTTTCTACTCCAGAAAAGTTTCTTCAGCTTCTTGTAAGTAGTATACCATATTTAGAATTTAATTGAGTCCCTGGCTATTCTTTCCCTTGTAGTTTCCTTTCTATCTGTCTATAAACATCTATGATTGCCCAGTCAACAGCATTACTTAATTGGCTGAAGATCCTAATCCAGCTTTCCTGAAAGGAAAAGCATCCTGGACACAGTTGCCAATTATTCCATTATCTCTACTGACAGCCTGGTGTACTTTGATGTCCTTCAAAGCTCTGACACAGATATCCCATGGGAGACCATTGTCTCCAGTTAAAACACAGCACTGAAGAGCAGTGATTTCTGTGCCTGCTACCACTGTGTTCACTGGCTTTGGAAATGTTACTTAATCTTTTGGTTTCCCTATCTGTAAAATGGGGAAAAATGTGTTATTCAGGGAAGGTTAAGAGGGTTAATCTTTTGATGTTCATAAAATGTTACAAGATCTTCTTTATAGTTTTAGGAACAGACAACAAATGTAATAAAAAACTAAATGCAAGTTATGGAGCTGGGTAGGAATAGAGGTTGATACTGATTTCATGATATGGCTACCTCAGTTTTTCTCTTGTTTTGAAATGTTCTGAAATGACAAGGTTAAAGTTTTGCATATAGTTTGACTTCTACCCTCCTTCTTGCATCATGACGTGGCCTTTAAGCATGTAATACTGTAGTATTTTCCATAATTTCCTGGCCTTAAGTACCTGACTCTTCAGTCTTAATATTCTTTTAATATGAGTAGCTTACTGCAAGTATGAGAGTTTTAGTTTACAAAAGCAAAGTAAGCCACCTTCCCCTCCTCAGGAACAGGGCATGCTGCCAAAGCTGACGTGGCCCATGAGCTCTGCACGGCCACAAGGTCCCCATACAAGTGTCCCCCATGCCTGGGTGCTCCCCTGGGTGTGTCTGGAAGCCTCCTGTATTTGCCTGGCCTTTTCCTTCCCTACTCTTGCTCTTACCCACTTGCTGGGCCCTCCTCTCTGCAAACTTACAACTCTTTTCATGGATCGCGCCCTGTGCACCCTGCAAAGCATGCAGGAGTTCAGAAAGCAGATGTACAGGCACAACTGTGTGCATAGAATAAATGCTACAGGTGATGGCCACCTTGGAAACAAAGAACCAAACACTAATTTTCTTGTTCTTTGCACTAGTAATAAAGCTTGTTTTCCTCTCAAGTGCCTTTTTGAGGTATGATCTTAGAAATACTGGACTAAAATGTGTTCTAGTACCAGCTAATTCTTTTGTCTTTAAGGAATTAAATTTTAGTTTTGCAATCCCCTTTGAAATATTTTGTTAGAATTATTTCTGGTTTCAGTAAAAACAACCTTTTTAATTCTCAGCACTGGGTTAAAGTACATTATTCTACCTCTACCTAAGGAACTAATAGCCTTGTGACTAATAGCTACTGTGTCTCTGCAAAGCTGGAATACTTACCTGCTTTGGAGTCAAGACTTGGGCTTGTGCTATGCAGGGGCAGGAACTGGACTCGATGGTCCCTGTGGGTCCCTTTCAGCTCAGGGTATTCTGTGGTTCTATGACTTCACATTTGGTACAGGGTGACTAATTAGCCCAGCCTGAGGGGTGCACAGTCTCTCTATCCTGTAAGTCTTGCCTGTTCATGATGCTTTTTCAGTACAGACATGCTCAGATGGATTTACTTAGAGTTTTGCAGCTGGTTTTTCTTAGGCTTTCCTCCTCTGTGCAAACTGTGTAGCTACAGAGTGAGGGCCTGGGCATGACTTTGCATGCAGTCATTCTGGGCTCCCTCCCTGCTAAGGGCAGTGAGAGGAGACAGACCCTGATGGCAGGAAGGCAGGAGAGTGCTCCTGGCTGTAAAGTGCTGAGCAACAGGAGGAAAAATATGGCAGATCCAAATGTGGGTCTGCCAGAGCCCAAAGACCTCTAGCAGCCTTTTAGGGTATATATTATGAGAGGTACAATGCACATGGGGCCCAGCTCCCCCTGACCTCAGTCTCCGTGACTCCTACTGGGGGCACTGCAAGCAAGCTTATATTGAAAGCTATGGAGCTGTTTTTAAAAGGTTCTTTACAGCAGAGAATAATTAATTAAACAGGTGGTTCCATGAGCAGTGCTACTAATGATGGCTGCTTTCCAGGTTTTCTCTCTCGTGTGGATTTCCAGGCTGTAACAAAAGTTGAGCTCATGCTGAGGTCTTTCCCTCAATGAGGGAATTAATAGGGCCTCCCTCCCTCCCTCTACTCTGCTGCCTATTTTCATGAAACTTGTAGGTACTTAATTCCTGTCAACCCTCTACGCCTCTGTCTCACTTGGTCAAAATTGATCAACGATTTTCAAACTTCCTGGGGATGGGGAGAATAAACAAAGAGAGAGAAACAGATGCATGAGGAACGTGGCTGGAGAAAATCCATTTCCTAAAGTTGAAATTATTGCCCAAGATTGGAATGGAAAACTGCTCTTTGTTTGCCGTTTTGGCCATACGGGAGGAAAAGAATGAGTAAGAGATCAGTGGTGCTGGTGAGGTTGTCCATACAGTTTTGGTGCCTATGTTTTAAAAAGCTGTCAGTCTTTTTAGGGGGGACAAGAATCACTGAACAATCTTTTAAGGAATGGTGAAAGTGTCTGACAGAAATACTTAATTTGATTTCCTCTGAGCATAATCTTTACTACAGTATGTAAGTAATTTTACAGGGAGGATATACTAAATAAAGGGTTCTTTAACCTTGCGAAAACTGATTTTGTTGAGATTTAAAACAAGTTCAAGTGTCACGTAAGCCAAACACTGGTCTTAGAAACAATGTGCTGTACATCCTCATGGGATTCTCCATGTTCTGCCAGCTTCAGAAAGTTTTCCTGAAAGCTGTGCTTTGGCTAGATGTAAATAATTGGACCAGTTACACAGGAATATATGACATCCTTTGGCCTTCTGTGATTCACCAAAGAGTGATGGTTTAAGAGCCTAATCTGACTTTGTAAGTTGCTTAAATAAGAACTGAAGTTTTCTTTCCTGATCCTCCATTTCTGGGAGAGACATGACCCTCCGTCTTTCCCTTCCCAAAATTGTTACAGGGCTATTTGGTTAACCACTCAGTTGCAAGGGAAGTTTCAACTTTGTGAAATACTTGGGTGAGAAGAAATGTCAAGATTTTATTACAAGTGAAATGACAGTTTATCTTTCATGGTTTGCTGTTTTCCAGAATCACCAGAGGGCGCCAATGCAGATCTTCCCAGAAGGGATACTTCCCAGAGTATTGGAACATCTACATCTCCCAAGCCCATGTCGGTGTGCAAACAAAAAAAAGTGCAACTGCAGAAAATTTTGGTGGTGAAAAGACATATTAGGTCCTGGAGAAGTGCTCAACACTAAGCACAGTACAAATCTTTTCTGGAACCTATGCTATTAGTGCATTGGTTGTCTTTGACTTAAATCTTTCTTAGATGCTGACAGTAAGATAGACCTGTGCAAAACCAGTTTGGCCAGAAATTAGTTTTCTCGTTCCTTTAAGCATCACAGTTAAGTTTGGAATTAGGAAGAACACCATGTGATAACAACAATCTTGGAGCATCTGTCAATTTGTGCTCAAAATAGAAATCTCTGCTGCTGTTTTGACATTGAAAACCAGGACATTTTTGTTGCTTTTGTCACACAGATTTGGTTCTTCTGGAGTATATAGGATAAGAAACAATGACATTCAGGAATCTTTATTTGTCTTTTTGTACCCTTTAGGACAGAGCAATAAACAAACAATGAACATTCCCTCCCAATAAGAACCTTTCTTGCACATGGCCCAAAACACAACCTGAAGACAAATGTACCCTTTTAAAAAGAAAGAAGAGATTTATGTTACAAGCTTGTTTAGATACCAGCCAGAACGCCATGTTAGCACATAGTGAATCACTCCTTCTCTCTTTACAGTAAAATAATTTTATTGATAATGATGATAATGATAATTCAGATTTTTTTTTTCTGCCACAATTTTGCAAATTATTTCTGGTTTTCGGTTCTCATTCTAAATGAACAAGAAATTGGAAGAGCTGAAACCCAACACTTTTCCCCCATCGGCTCCAGAATTTCATGGCGGTTTCCCTTGATATGAAAGTAGGGTTTCTTTCCTATGAGCATGGCCATGATGTGATAGAAATAGCAGTCTAGAGACACAGAGAAAGAGGTTGGAAAGGAACTAATAAGTATTAAGAGGAGTTTGAATGCAGGGGCGACGTAGCTGGTACCATCCACAAAACTCATGAGCTCAGCCTGTGTTTGTGGCATGACCTGACTTTTCCTCCAATTTTCTCATTCTACTCCCAGCAGTTTTTCATGCTGTGTTAGGTGTGAGGAAGCAAGGCCAGCTTCATACTTTGTCTTCTTGGATGAAAGGTCTGGAAACAAGCAAAAAAACTTGAGGATAAGGAATCCCCTATGGTGTTTTTTAATGGTTTAATACGTCCTACTTGATCTCAATAAGAGAGAGAAATAGGAAAAGGTGTGTCTTTTCTGTGATATTGCTGCTTAATACTGAAAGACAAAAGTTTTTTTGTGTACCTGTCTCTTCTGACTGGAACAAACCAAAGGAATTTAATTTCTAGTGGTATCTTTGGGAGAACCAATGGAGGATGCTGTTCTGCATGTATTGAATCTGAAGATGTTAATTCCTTTAACATTTAAAACAAATAACAACAAGCCCTTGCCACACTCCCGGACTACTGCCTGACCAGGATGGAGCTCCTATGCTTTACACATGTTAAACATCTCCTATTCACAGCTGACTTTGACTTTGTGCCCTGGGCCAGGTGAAAAGACGTTTCCAACTAAGAAAGAGAAGGGGAAAAAAAAACCCCAAAAAACCCCACAACAAAAACAACCAAAACACAAGAAGCAAACCATAAATTGAAATTTCTGCAAGAGGAGCTGTCTGTGACCACTGTTGTTGTGCATCTAAAAAAATAATTCTCTTCATGGCAATTCACAGAAATTCTTAAGGAAAAGTGGGGAAAAGAGTTCTTTTATGGGCTATTTTATCCTTTTTTTTGTCTGCTCTTGCAGTCGACTTTTTGGCAAAATACTGCATCTTCAGCCAGGAGAAGTTGGCGAAGCACAAAAGGGCTTTTGAAGCAGTAAGTGTAAATTCAGACTTCTTTTCTTTTCCTTTCTTCCTTTTTTTCCCCCTCTCCCTCTCCTCCTGTGTCTGTAGACAGCTAAGCAGAAATAATAAGCACCATTGCTTGCAGTACACGTCCCATGAATTACGCTGACATCAAATGTAACTTTAGAATGGAGGCACGCTTTATTCTTTTCGACGAACTGTTCCCCTATCCATTCTTTATTTACATGTCGTGAGCCTAAGCGCTGCACAGCCAGTCAGAACACACACACAAGAGGGGGGAGAAAAAAGGAGGCCATTAAACAAATTAAAAGGGATGGGGATGACTAATACAGTACTCTTGGAATCTGCAATTTGATTAGTCTGAGTTTAATACACAAAAGCAGCGCCGAAGCAGGAGGGGAGTCGAAGTGCTCTTTAATAACCTTCTACAATTAAATTATGGTGATGAATTTAACTATTCTGTGCTTCTAAAGGGGTCTTATTATCTGATTGACTCTGAAAGAAAGTCAGTATTTAACCAGGGTTCTTGAGTCCAACTATTGGAAGTCATACAGTAGTTTTATGCATTAACAACTATTTTTTTTGTTGTTGTGTGCCTCTTCCCATTTGAATTCATCTGTGATTTGAAAAAGATGGCTCTAAGGGTTATACTCACTGCTTTTGATAGGAGTGTATGCTGGCCCTTTTGCTATACTGCCCAGAGAGTTAAAATGAAAATTTTGTGGTTGAATTTGTCTCCTGTTCTGTATTTTTGCTTGTAATTTTTAATTTTCACTTACAATTTTCAACTTCTTCCCTTTGCTGGTCTTCTCTATTGTCTAACAATGCATCATTCAAATGTGGAATCTGTGCAAAGCATGCAGGGATCTTTGAAAGACTTTTGCTATTAAGTGGCAGGAATATTATTCTGCAGTTTATCCTGACCTGTGGTTTTCTCTCTGTCCTTTCCATTACATGCTTTTTCATAGGCTGAAGGTGAAGATGTTGCACGTAAAATATATTGGTAGAGAGGGGAATTGAATGCATTCCTTAAAATGTACATTTTTTTTTTACTAGTAAGTATATCTCTTGTGACTCTTTGGTCTTTGATGGAGAGAGAGAAAGAAAAGGACAGACTTCATAATTAGCCTGATGGCAAAATCAGAGAGCTGATTTTATTCACAGTAGAAGGATATGATGGTGGCAGAATCTAAATTTCCCAGCTTTTACTTTGATGGCCAAAATGCTGGAGCTACTTTGCAAATTTTGATCTGAATATTTGGAGAGGATCTAGACTGAGGGGATGAAAAGAGAGAATTATGCAGAGTACTGACTATTCAGCTAGGGCCTTATTCTGATACTTATTTTCATGCTAAGTTGTATCTTTCTCTGCCAGTAGTTTCACTGAAAAAAAAAAAAAAAAAAAGAAAAAGGAAAAGAGAAAGATACTATTTCTGGTGCTAAAATGCTGTGCTATTTGAATGAGGGTGCTATATGCAGCAGTCATTTGGTTCATGTCCTGGGTGCCTGAGCAGGGCTCCGTTCCCCTGCTGCATCCACGGCAGCTGATGGCTCTGGAATGGCCCCTGAAGCTGCTGAAGGGCAGCACTGCCCCACTGCCTGCACCATGCCAAATGTGGGGCTGGGCTTCTGGGTCTTCATTCAACCCTGGTGCAGCTGCTGCCTCTGGGGAATGAGGCCAGAGTGGAATTTAGAGCTCTGCTGCTGCGCAGAGGAGGGAAGGAGCTCTCCCCCTCTCACCCCGTTTTCCCCACAGTGCGCCCAGCTCTGTGAGAAACAGAGGGTCCAAAGGGCTGCTTGCCCTCCTTTTGTGCCATTTTGTAGGCTGTTGCACAAAAATGTAGGAGAACCAAGTGTGGTGGGTCACAGCTATGAGATTGCTTGCCACGGGTAGCAAAGGAGCAGCTCATGCAGCTGAGGAGAACTCTAGTTAAGCCAGCAGTGAGAGAAAAGTGCAGGCTACATCTCTGGCTGCCCCAAATGTCTTAGAGGGGGTTGAAAATTGCTCTGGTTTATGTTAGCCACCCCCAGGAAATGTGAAAGCATCTGAAGGTAATTGCTACGGCAAAGAGGAGACAAGGCTGTATCTCTCCCTTCCCAAGAGAAGGAGAGAACTTGAGTGTCTGTGCTGTGCTGCTGGCAGGACTATTCCCTACCTTCCCTATGCCAAAGGAGCTTGTTCACCCTGAGGCTCCTCTGGCCATGCTGGACACTGCAGGTCTCAGTCTGTGTGCTCAGGTGCCCCCTCCTTGCTCTGCTTTTGGCTCTTGAGCTGCTTAACTGTCTTGGGGCATGTCTCTGGACACTGGTGGTCTCTACACCTCTGTTAATATGGATGGAGCTGTGGACATGCTTATGTGCATTTAGAGGCTCTGCTCTATATTTTTTAGACATGTTTTTTACTCATGATCTATCTTTACCTCTGCAGAGAGTCAATTAAGACCAAATATTTTAGACCAAGGGCACTGGAGAAAAATTATATGAAGGTTTTGATATTGCAGTTTATTGTTTTGCCTTAATAGTAAAAGCCTTCTTGTTTATTAAATCATGGCAGAAACTTCCTTGTGAGCCCATGATGACAGGCAAACATGATGTCAGTTTTTAACAAGATGCCAGACAGAGCTTAAAAAAGCTGGTTTTTATCAGAAACTTTTATACTGCTTGAGTAGTAAAAAAAAAAAAAAATACATTGTGAGTAACATCCATGGCTCATGCATGGTAAAAAAGGACAGCACACTGCATGAAACCTGGGGATGCTGGCATGAGGAGCGCTTCCTTTTAAGAAGATTGTGCTCCCAAATTAACTTGTTCCTATGCTAAGCATAGCAGAAACAGTGCTGCTGCTAAGCAGAACAATTGCTTTCCCTTTGTAGTCTGCCTGCTGGTTTGTTCAGGCCTGCTTTGTGCTCAGCCTTGGCTGGGTCTGGGACAGTGGTTCAGTAACTGTGAAGCTCTGTGTTTAGATCCTAGCCAAATCAGTGACACACAAAATCAGGGCAGGCAGTGAATCCCCAATGTGCCAGGTTTAGGAAATCAGCGCTCTGCATAGATGAGCCAATATCCTGTGTTTATTTTGCTGTTTTCTGTGCCCATTTCTCTTGCATCTGGGTATTTAATACATATTTCCAACCAGCAACACATCAGCCTTAAATTAAATTCCCTGCTATGAATATCAAAAAACAGGCCCTTCCTTCTCTGTGCTGTTCCAGCTTGCAGCAGTCACCAAGTACAAGACCACACTCCCCCCAGTCCTCCTCCCTCTCTCCTCTCTCCCTTCCTAAAAGCAATTTTAAACTGCTTGACTGAATGCAGTATTTGAATGAGGATTTTAGATATGGGCTTAGGCTTTCTCTTTAGCTCACTGTGAGAGAACCGTGCAGAGGAAGGGGTCCATTGCAGTGAGCACAATGACTGTAATTAACTCCAGTATTCACCAGGTAAAAAACCTAAAATGAGCGTGGTAGTGCTAATATTTAAAAAAAAAAAAAAAAAGTTTAAAACAAGGGGAAATTTACCAAAAATATATATGGAGACTTGTATCTCCTTCCCCTTAGCCAGCTGTGGTGGAGTCACGGTGCCGACAATATGCAGTGTAGAGAAGGAAGCAGGGAAACAAGGCACAAAGGTTGTAGTGAGAAGATGAGTGAGGAGAAAAAGTTTGGCTTCCTCAGGTATCCCCCATTCCTCAGTCTTCTGCCTGCCCCAGGGATATGCTGAGCATTTCTGTGTTCATTGCACAAGTAAGAGCTTGGCCCTTGCTCTCCCTGGCATATAATCTCTTCTGTGAGCTGCTCAAACTCCATCTAAAAGCTGTCATTCCTGCTCCCTCTGCACTGATTAGCAGGCCTTTCAAGAGGCAGGCTGCTCTGGTGGTAAGAAATCTGTGTTTAATTTCCAAGAGACATTTGTCTTCATGCTAGCACTGCCAGCTTTTTTAGCTTGCGCCTTTTTCCGCCTGCTTACCTTGGAGATATTTAGCGAGGTGGCTGTGCTCCAGCTCAGCTGTGGTATTGCCAGGCTGACCAAAGCAGGCCCTGTCAGTCTCCCTTGTGCTCCTCTCGTCACCCTGAACCTGCTCCAGGCTGACTCTCCTCCTGCATCTGGGCACAGCAAGGGCAGGAGAGCTGGGAATCAAGGGTGAGGCAGGGCAGCAGGATGGGCAGAGCAGTGAAGAGAGGAGAGCTGGGCACATCCACTGGCAGTCACCAGGGTCAAAGGCAGCCTAATGGCTCTAGACACATCCATAGCAATGAGGCAGGTCTGAGGTCGAGCCAAGAAGTCAGACCACAGGTCAGGGTCAACAATGTCGCTCATGTGGGGTCCAAGGGCAAGTGTGGGAGCCTAAACACAGCTCCTGAGCTCCTGCTCGAGGCCCCAGGGAGGCTCCACGCAGTCCAGTCAGCCAGGTTGGCCAGTGGTGCCATGTCAGGGCTGACCCTGCAGCTCAGCCCCAGGAGCAGGGCAGCCTTTGGGGTGATCAGAGAGGGCTCTCTGGCAGTCTGGGAGGGTCAAATAGACCTCCAGCCATCAGCACAAAAAAAAAAGTCTTTCCACTGCTTCTTACTGGTAATTCTCTACTGGAAATATCCTCCTCAACAGACTTTACATCACATTTCTCACATCTGCATCGTGATTCTATCTAAAATTTCTCTCTTGCTTGGCCAGTCTCATATGAACTCCCACCTCCTCTGTCACATCCCTGTCTAACAGCAGAAAATCCTGTTCTTAATCCTGAGTTATGAGCCTTTGGACACTGACCTGAACTTTGCCCCTCTAGTCCTCCCTAACTTCCAATCCTCTATGAGACTCTGATTCTTGTCATTTTTAAACTTTTGCTAATTGAACAACTGCTTCTCCTGCTAGGTATTTGCCCACCTGAGCTTAGTGCTTCTGGTCAGGAAGAGGAGTGATTCATTCTGTAAATATTGCTGAATTTGACAAATCTGTGATTCACTGTGACACAGAAGTCCTTCTTATGTTTCTCTCCATTCATTCCATGCCTTTCTTTTCTCTTGTTCACTTGACCTCTCATTTTAAATAAGGAATAGTTATAATTGTTGGAGTCACTTTCAGTTTAGAATATTTAATCTGGAATGGCATTTAGATTTTGATTTGTGTAATTTGGGCTGTGTTTTTCAGTGTGTGTGCTGATTAGTGACAGATCTCTTACATTATGGTGGGAACACTTTATTGAGTTGTTCTTTGTGTAATGAAGGTATTTTGGCCCTGCTGCAGAAGTGGAAGACCTTCTGTAGATCTGCAAAGCAATTGCAAATGGATATAAGAAAACAAGTTTCTCTTCCAAGAAAACAAGGTTGGTCCTAAAATTTCAGTTTCTGATGGCATTGAGCATTGCAATGGAAGATTTTAATCTGATGGGTTGGAAGTTTTGAATCCAATGGAATTCTTAAGGTCTGAACATTTGCTTCCATGTTTCTGATCCTTTGAAAGCTTTGGGTGACATAATGACATTTTTTTTCAGGTAAGGTGCCACTGTCCATCTGCTGGAACCTTCTGTTTAATGGGAGCTCACATAAGTAGTGGAAATACTTGGTTTCTTAGGATAAATGTTTGTGCAACCTGACAAAATTAATGTTATTGTATATCACATAAATTGTGAAAGATGTGTATTTGTGTGTGTGTCTAAAAGAGAGAGAAGTTGTATACGTAAAACTAAAAACCAGCAATGCATCAACACTTTACCCCTGCCCCCAGAACTACCAACCCATAATATGTTCATCAGACTTCTGAAATAGAAGGCTCCATTTCAAGATGTTTGAATGTTAGGAGTTGGCAAGCTGATCATAGTAGTGTCCTTAGTCTACTTTACTCTCTTTCCACAATCTTTTGAAGAAAAAACAGTATTTTCCAAGACAGTGAAAAGATAGTTTAGTGACTGTATAGGAAGAAGGGACTATGCTTTCTAGTCACTTGGTTGCATCAGTTTTCACACTGATAATTGAGCTTGCTCAAGCACACTTCCAAACAACCACAGCTTTGTGGCAGAGTGTAACAAAAGTCCTAGTCCTTAATGTGCTGCCAGGCCCAGGCTGTGTGCAAATGACCCTGTGGTGCTGCCAGTGTCAGTAAGACCTGTGTCAACCTGTGATCTCAGGGCTGTTTGCACAAATTTGTCTAGCTACAGAGGGTATTTCTACACAGTGTGCTTCTCTTTCAAAGTGTCTAAGAGGAATGTCCTTGTGTTAATGGTGAAGGCTCCGCTGTTATTTGGAGCCCTGCCTTGTTCACTGCATGTCTGGCATGGAGAGCAGGCAGGGTCCCATGGGGGCACTGAGTGGTCCCCCAGGCACCTGCTGGTGTAGGGTAGTCCCGTTTTGCTTGCCTTTAGTTCTGCTGAATGGAAAGCTCTGGAGAAATTTGGATTCCTTCTGTTTTTAAGGTGAAAATTTACTGGAGCAGAGGGTCACCTGTGCTATGCAACATAGCGGTACATCAGACTGGCTGTGTAACTTGTGCTTTCTGCTGCTGCTGAACTCTTATTACATAATGAATTCATTAGTGGAGGGTAGGGATATGAATGATTAGTGAGAACCTGAGATCATTACCTGTGAGTAATTAGGACATCTTTTTCTTTCTGTGGCTGTATTTCTCTGTTGAGAGTTTGTGAAACGTAGCTGGTATTAGCCATCAAAATATTTATTGACTTGAACAGAAAGGGATACTGTCTGTGTATGCAGGTTCTCAAGGGAGTGGATGAAGGACATGATGTGGTGGGATGTGACAGCTTCTTCATTGTTGATTTTCAGTACTGAGATGAAAGTGAAAACTGCTGCCTGGAAAGATGCTGAATGGAGGCTGATCAATAGTCCAGTTGGCCTGCAAAAACACCCCAAGATACAAATTCTCATTTTGCTTGACGGCAGAACATCTATTTGTTACTTGCATATATGGCTTGCTTTTTTTTCTTTTTTCCCCTCTCATATATTACATTATTCTGCACCCAAATTAAAATGAGCTTTAGTAGTCAGAGATACTCTTCAAAATAGGAAGTCAACTCCTTGATGTTTACTTCACAGACACCTTTAAAACTGAAAATAGTCTCTTAGCATATATAAGTAAAATTGAATGGGAGTGACTTTACTCTGGATTGGATCTTGAAAATCCTCTCAGTGTTCTGACAATCTCATGCTCATGTGTGAAGAAGAGTCCCGTGTTGCTGGAAATGGGTATCCCTGCTCATCCCTGCTGCAAATCACTGCTCCCCAGTGATTCTCCCCTGACGCCTTGACACATCTGTACTCTGACATGCCTGATGCTGCTGCTTCTGTTTCTACAAAAACAAACAAAAAAGCCCTTGTTGCTAAGCTACCAACCTCTGCAAGATAAACTTTAACCAAAGGTTGCAACCTGCTGCTTAGCAAAGCTCTGGTTTTGAAACTCCATCACCCCAATACTTTTTTCTAGCTCCCTCTGAGTATTTCTCCCTGAAAATATCTCACTGCCTGAACAAGACTGTTCAACCCCCTGGCAAGGCATCAGGCTGCCTTTAGGGCTGTCTGCAGAGCAAGCAGCATGGAGTGCTGATGGTGCACAGTGGTTACCTCCCTCCCTCCTGCCTCTCCTCTTGCTGCCTTTCACTCCCCTTGGAGGGGAGGCACAAAAGGAAACTCCACTTTTCAAGACTGTTCCGTTTGCATCGGGCCAAAATGTGTTTTCAACTGAACAGTTGTGTGCAGACAGTGACAGCTCAATTGGTCCAAGGAGGGAGGTGGGAGGGGTGCTAAGGTTTTCTTTCACTTCTTGTAGTGTTAGACCATGTCAAATGAGACAGTTGAAACAACCTGGTTCGTTTGTCTTGTGGCCTAGTCTGGGGTGTGAAATATTAGGACAGAAGCAAAACGTTTGCACCACAGCTGGAGAACACCTCCCACACAGCTTCTGCCCCTTGCCTTGCTCACTGGGGACCTGAAGAGCACCTTTCTCTAGACAACAGTGTCCCTGGGTGCCAGGTTTTTGGTCTTGGACTCTCTCTTGAGCATCTGAGCAGATCAAAGGCATGCTTAAAGAGCTTTCCTAAGCTCTCACCCTTACGTGGGATATAAAATTGATTGAAGTAGGATGCTCAAGATTCAGGTTATGCCTGATACTGCTTTTTGCACTTGATTCTTCCTTTTTATGTGTCATTTCCTTGATGCTATTACTTCATTATCATCTTGATTGAACTGCAAGTATAAACAAGTGCAGCTGGTGAACTTGAGAGCAGGGGAGGGAATCCACAAGTTTGTCTTTATAAGCATGGAATGCCTCCATATTTGCTCTCTCTCCCCATAAAACACAAACTATTCTCTTTTTGCTCAGTGTCTGCATTACAATTTCAGTTTTTATGTCCTTTTCCTAGAAAAGACATTCCTGGTTTGTCACCAAGACCTACTTTAGCATGGAGTAAGTATTGTTTGAGTTTTTAAAATTACCATTACTAATTATTTTTGGAGGTTCTAGGAATCATCAGAGGCTGATAAAAGTCTCTAAGAGATCAGTCCTTCCACTATTTAAGCTCTTGTCTATCACTACCATGAGAGAGAATCAATCTCTCTTCTGCTCTAACTTCTGGAGATAGTAAAGAGAAGATGGAGCACAAACTTTTAAGAAAGCTCTCAAGCCTACACCCTCTCCTACGTGGACTGTTGAATCTGAAGAGGGAATGTTTCATAATGATCATTTGAGGAGCATGTGTTTTCAGTAGGCCAGTCTGACTAAGACAGATGATACTGGTAAAACTTCAAGTGTAATAAGAGAACAATATGACCAGATTTTCTCCACTGATCACATTTACTTGCCTTAGCTCATGCAAACCTCAAAGTGGATGTGTAAGGACCTACAGTCTAGAGGGAGCCAAAGCCAGCTGGGTGTGAGGGAAAGCAGGCCCAGACACTCAGCAGCTGTGTCAGAAGGTGCACAGTCTGGCCTGTTCTGTGGAGGATAACGTGTGTGGACTCAGCAGCACTGCCCTGACTGTGCATAAGCTGCTCCCAAGCCCATGCTAGTTGTTGTAGACTGTTGGGTACTGAAACATGGGGGTATATCTGTTCAGGGCCCCATCAGCTGAGGAATCTCTGCATTATCCTCCAGTGTGATGTGACATCATCTCCCATGTGACTTGGATCTTCAAATCTAGTAAACATGCTATAGATTATGGTAAGGAATTTTCCAGTCATAAGCTGGGTGCTCCTTATAATTAACCAGGTAAGCACTGAAGCTCCATAAGAGACAGCTGGGGTGGAAAAAAAAAAAAGGTAATAGTCTTGTATGTGAATGACTTATAAGTAAAAAGGGTTGGTTTGTGTAAAAGAAGCTGTAAATCATATCAATTATTGCCTGTTCAGATCTTTTCTTCTGTGTCTCTATGTCCTCTCCAGAAGATCATAAAACCATTTAAATTGTGCAATACCTGTAAATATCTGATGTATCATCTCACTGAGAAAAATAATGAATATTAGTATCTCTATAGAAAGACTGTAATGTATTTTAGCTCAGTATGATGAAAAGCCATAGACAGATGTAAAATCTCTCCTTTCTTTCAGAATTTCTGTATATTCATAAAATTTTGGAATTTTCAGAGTTCTTTTTCTACTACCACTACTACTACTACTACTACTACTACTACTACTACTGTTGTATTATCTATTGAGAAATGACTAATTGGTGAAGAGAGCCAAAAAAAGCGAAACTACTGTGCTTTTGTGTTCAGTGAAGGGAAAGAGCAATAGGTTTTGAGGGTTTCCTTCAACTTGAAAAATGAAAGCAGAGCTTAACTAGGCATTGTAAAAGCCACACTCTGAGACACTGGAGCTCTGCCCAGAGGGGACTGTCTAATTTTCTGAAAACTAATATTGTGAGTGTCCTTGCAGGAGGATGCTGATGAGATGGGTACTTGAACCCCTAGAAAGTTTTGATGGCCTTGAAAGAAGTTGCCTCTTTATTGACTTACAGTGTAAGTAATGCCAACAGATCCATTCCTGGAAAAGTGTGAGAAGGGTGGCAAACATTTCCAGTATTCATACCTTCATTGTTTGTTGTGATATTTGGTTGGTCAACATTCCTCTTTCATAAAGGAAAGCAATCTCACCAGCAGCACTGGCACAAGTGTGAGGTATTTTTTAATTAAACAATTCTATGGATAACCCACTAATAAATTAAATAACACACATTCTTTTTCCATCAGTTTTTGGAAGTAAGAGTAGTGTTCAAGGTCTGGAAGGCCTGGAGAGAAATCAGAGCTCTGAAGGAAGGGGAAGGTCAGAGGTCAGCAGTGGAAATGGGGTGTATGCCTTCATTTTTAGATGAATAACTTTGGCCAGGTAGTTGGGATAGAACAAGAAGATAACACTAAGTGTACAGTCTACTCATGCTACTCAATGTAATGTCTTTGCATAGTTTTTTTTCTTGTTTCAATTGTTAGCTTCATTTTGAAAAGTGACAGAGGATTTGGGATCTGTCCCATTTTCATCAGCCAACTTGGCATAAGGTAGAGGAGTCTAAATATAGCTGTAGTAGATGTTGCTCATTAGGCAACTGAAACCTCTACACAAGATAAATATATGTCAAATACTCTGTGGATTTAATTTCAGATCGAGCTTGTTGCCCCGTATAGAAACTCCACTTCTGTGGTAGGTGCTTGTATTTACTGCCTACTACACAACAGTATTTGATTTTATCTTAATGTCTTGTATGTGCTCAAGTAATAGTAAATTTTCCAAGTGTCATAGTGGTGCTTGAGAGTTTTTCATGTCCAGCATTAAAACATTTCTTTGGCTCTTCAAATGATGCTGGTTTGTAGCTGAAGCACATCAGTGGAGCTGTGCCAGCTTCCTCCAGCTGAGACTTTGGCCCTTCAGTGCTGGCCTTTTTGCAGTTCTCTTATCACGATCCTGTTTGAACCATCCAGACATACAGCACAAACTCTGTTAATGCAGAAAACCGGTACTGGGAAATGCAGAAAGAGAAGTATAAAAACCTCCGTGATTTAATCCAAACCTTACAAAGGCGTTGTTTCTTTGGGCACTTTCTTTGAAAAGACTACCATTTCAAACAAAACAGAAGGAAATTAGTAGGAAGTGATTATGGAGACAGGAAATCTGAAAGCCATGAAACTGTAAATAAAGTGTTATTTGTACTACTGTACTTGGTGCCCTGCTTTGCATTCCCAGCACGAAATGTTAGACAAGGCTTTAGCACTAGAGTGGGGACCAAGTTATTTGGATGTTTAAAATAAAAACCAACAAAAGAAGTAAAAAGGGTCCAACCACATATTTCATATGATTAAAAGTAGAAAGTCTTTTCGAAAATTATTTGTATGGAATTCTTCTGGACAGATTTTTATCTGAAACTTGAAGCCCCACGGCCAGTCTCCATCACAATTTGTTCCTCTCAGCAAAGGATGTGATTTGTTTAGACATCAAACACGTATCTAGTGGCTCAATGTTAGTATTCTGAAGCATCAGCTCTGAGGCAGGCGCCAGTGCTAACATCATTACACAACTCCTGTGGCACTATGATAATCCAGTTCAGCACTGCCTGCATTTATTGTTTATTTTTATCAGACCTATAAAGCTCATCTTTTCCATCTGTCAGCATTATCTTACATGATCCATTAATTCAGCTAAGAGGGATGCATTACACTACGCACTTACATATCTGTTAATGAACCACCTTAACCTATAGTAGCAACAATGAGTGAATGAACACAGATTTTAATTGTTTCCATTATCATGTGTTTTCTTTGGCAGTGGTCACTGTCATATGAAAAGTTAACCAGAAAAGTCACCCCTGGATCTTTAGTTGTTTGTAAATGTGCATTCATAAAATATCCCTTTCCTCTCCCTTCCTCAACTGCCATTGCATTTTCTGCTGCAGTTAAAAATTATTTGCTCAAAGGGGTAATAAAGCAAAGCCCCTGAGCAAGAGAACATATACAACTCCAGCGTGGTCTGAGGAAATGCTCAGAAGCACGTGAACTTTACAGGAGTGAAGACCATGTGTTTTCATGTTGTGAGAAGATTCCAAATCCTGTGGACAGGAACTAGTCTCTGAAAGGCAGAGGGCTGACAGAACCAAAACCTAGAATCTGCTTGTTGCTTCCCATTTCTCTTCAAGCAGAAACAATTTCCCGAAACTGTCATAAGACTTCTGATTCTTAGTGGTTTTTCATGTCAGGAGAATCTGGGGGTGAAATTTGTACCTTGATGTAGAAGGGAGATCCAGTTGGAGATTCATTTGATCCATTTGGAGACAGCTTCAAGGAGTCTGGTGGTGAGACTTTTCAGTGTGCTTAGTCTGGCACATCCCCCTAGGACAAGGAAATGGAGAACACACCAGCATTGTGGTTATTGCTGGTAGAGTAAGCTCTGCAAGCTTTTAGCCAGGGCAGTAAGGAAAAGACAGAACTGGACAGAGCAGACTAAAAGTCAACCCATGTTAGGAGAGCTTAAATGCAGCTGGGTGGCTCACCCAACCAGTATTACTGCTGGTACAAATTCAGTGGCTGCAGTTAAATGGCTATTATGTCTCCTGAGAGCATTTTGCACTCATAATCAGTCTTTTTTAAAATGTGGACACAAAGCAAGACCAATATGAGGTGGCTGAGCCCTACTTGGAAGTCATTACCATTCTGATGCTTTAGAATCAGCAAACACCTCCTTTGCAAAGGGAGAGGGGAAAGAAGGAAAGGAGTGGAATGAAAATATTACACTTACTTTTCTCTGATACAGTAAGAGTGTGTTGTGTAACACAGAGGCAAAAGTATTTGTAGTAGTCTACTGATTTAGAGGATGTTCTTAAATTGTCTTCAGTGTTTACTTGTGTATGGCAATGCCTAAACTATCACTGCAATTTTTTGTGGCCTCCTTCAGCTTTCCTGCCCTAAAGCATTTTTCCCCCCCACCAATCTGGTGTCCTTGTCAACTTCTTTGGAGAAAGCATTAATATTTGGGGGGATTGTTTTGCTGGCTGTGCTAATCGGGTTTGCTTCCATCAGGGCTTTTTATCCAGCCTTCTCCCCTTCCCCCTGCCTCCCTCCCTTCCAAGCAAGGCAGCAATCTGTTCTTTTTAAACCCTTCATCATCTTTGCTCTCTCCATCTCAGTTTCCCCAGATTTTAGAGATTGTTGACTATTATGTAACAGATGGCCTGACAGACCTCCGACTCTTTGCGGTGATGGCTAGCTTGGCGCAGAAAATAGCAGCACTGGAGTAAGCATTCAGCAGCATAGACGCTCATGAATTTTAACTCCTCAGTGACAAAGGAATTCAAGGGGGTAAGAGCCAATCTATCAGTAGCCAAAGTAATTAGAAGACTTAGATGGCTCTCTAGTGCAGAGTATCCGTTCTCTGCTATGGGCTGTTCATAGTAGATTAGGATAGTCTATGTCCCATTGATCTCTAAACCATAACTATGCTTCAAAACAATGGGACAGCTTAATCCAGAAATTGAGACATTCAAGCAAGCATCAGTGAGGGCTGTTCTTTTGGCTTGTAATGAAATGTACTTTGCAGCATCAAGCTGGGACAATGTATATTGAGCAGAGTTATACTTTGATTTTTATTTCTATTGCATTCCTGGTGAGCAGGGGAAATCAGTTACACTAAATGAACAATATTCTGTCTCTACACATTTAATACTTGGGGAGTTAGTTTTCTTGCCCTCTTTATATCTTCTGTTTTCTTTGTTCTTTGTCATTCTTGCTTGTATATGTATATTGAAAGAGTTCTTGTAAGTGACCAGAGTTTTGGCACCCACATATAGCTTTTTGTCATTTCTAGGAAATTTCAGAATATATCATTCCCTTTCCCAGAAGTCTAGCTGCTTGCCTTTCAGAAACATTTCTGTGTCTGACCAGTCAATGGATGCTTTTTCTTAAAGTAGGGGAAATGGGGAGAAAAGACAGTCAGTTCAGAAGTGCAAAGAACATCTTTAAAGCAAATCAATCAGGTATTCAAACCAAAGCTGGTTTGTAGTATTTTTAAGACTAGACCAAATAAAAATAACTGGATTATATTACTTCAGAGGCACAAGAACAAAAGTACTTTACAGAAGTAGGGATGAGGTCAAATGAGCCTCCATGGAATTGAAAATAAAGTTAGTCTGCTGTGACTATGCTGTATCTCTGTGTCACTGTGCATAATCTGGCAGTGTATGGCTGAGGTAAGTGCTGTGTGTCTCCCACAATAAGGTTACCACCTCCACTGGGGCATGCCCAGAGGTACTGTGTCCTCATACCCATGCTCACAGCAGGGACTCCAGGACCTCTTTTACCCAGAAATGTTTGAATTATCTTGAATAACCTTAATTTGCAGTAGGAACCTTACCATTTTCAGCAGAGGGCAAAATCCAGGAGTGGTAAGCCAACAAATATCTCCCCTTTCCTCTCTTAGATGTGCTCTGAAACCTCTATAGATAAGGAATAGGCTTTTCTTACATGCTCCTGGAGTTTAGACAAGAGTACTTGTCCCATTAGAAGTCACTAGTGGAAAAGTTTCATTCCAGCCTACAAAGACTGCAAAGAGTAGTTATGTTATATACCATGCAGCAAAATGTGTGCTCAGCCACAGTTTGCATTGGATCCTAATCCAGAGATAGTCCACAGCCCCAAACACTGGTAAATGGTATAGACTGTCCTGTAGGAACAAAATGCTCTTTGAAGGGCTTGATTACCCCTTTGTCCACTGCCCCTACCTGTATGCAGATGCACACACACAGGCACATCCCACTTCCCTCAGCACATCTCCAGCCTTGAGTAAGTGCTTTAATATAGGGAGGCCCAAAAGACCTGCCATTGCACCTTTGGGACACAGAAAATCACCCCTCCCTGTGCCAAATCTCTGTGCAAGTGCTGAGTTTCCCAAGGATGGTGTATCAGGGAGAGGAGGCACAGAGAGGTCAGCCAGAGGCTCCAAGCTCAGCAAAAGGTAACCATCTGCCTAAATTATTTGAGCTCTAGTAATGTCATTTAGCAGCAGTAAGTCTCTATTTTAACTAGAGTGACACTGTCCTAAATGGCCATTTCAATAAGGTTTAGGGATTCTGGACACAGAGCTTTCCTGCTTTTGCCGGCCATCATAACTAGTTAGTTGTGCATAAGGTCAAACAACAGTGTCTGGTCAGCAAAGTCTGTATTTTACAAAACAGCTTAGTATGGGATGAGAAAGTGATATCATTGTTATAAAAATGGCTTCTCCATCTCCACCTATTGTTTATCCAAGTGGCACAGCTAAGAAATAACTTCCCCAAAAGGAATATAAACATCCAGTCTTGGGCAAAAAGAAACCTTGATAAGCATTCCAGCTGGTTAGAGATACCAAGCAGTGACACGATCCCCACTGTTGCAAGCACAGGAGAACCTGGCTCTAGCAAGAGCATTGGTGCCTCATGTCCATGGCTGAGGTCCCTCCTTCAGCAGTAGGAGCAAGGATGGCTGTGATTTGAGGGGCCAGAATCCAGGAGCTCAGGAGCTCTGCACCCACCATTGGGCAGACGCTGAGCTCCCCTCTGGTGAGGTCTCTTAAATGTAAAGTTGAGAGTAGTAGTACTTTGTCCTTCAGGAAGTCTGGGAGCTGTTAGGTGTTTGAGAGGAAAAGCCATAAAATTTAACAGAGATAAACTTATGAGTAAAACCAGCAGTGTTATCACCCTTAATGGGTCCATTCTGCACCTCAGAATATTTGGCATCTTTGAATCATAACCAGAAGGAGCTGACTTCTGTCTCCAACTTTTCTATGCAAGTATTTTTCATGCAATTTTGTACTTTTTTTGTTTATGGTGTTTTTTCCCTTGTAATAATGCCTCCAAAAACCTTTCCATGTAATGTTTAGATAACAATACCTTAAACTTTAATAGTTTGGGGAACTTTTTGCTAATACTGGGCAGGTCACTGAGAAACACAGTAAGATAAAACTCTCCTGCTGAAATCATATCAGACATCCCAGGATTTCTCTGACAGTACTCACGCTATTCTGCTTTATTTTTGCTGGGCTGATGTTTACACAGCCATGTAATAGCAATAACAATAATAATTTTAAAACAACTTTTTTCATTATTTATTGTTGACTTTGTCTTGTTTAGACAAGTTTCTGAACTTTTAGTAAAGGAAACAGATAGAAATAGCAGGCATCTAAAATCAAGAAAAGACAAGTGCAGTGCAATTCATGGCTTCTTTGTGAGTCTAATGTTCCAGCCCCAAAATAAACATCTGCAAAAAAAAAGTCATTTTGATCGGGAATAACATGTGAAAACTACCTGAGGGCAAATAAATGTGGGGATCACGTTCTTATCAACTCTTTCTGTTAATAATAGCCTGGTCACTGGGGACAGTCTGTTAGTGTTGGCCCACTGGGTCACATAAACAAACCCGAGTCTCTCCCTCTCTTCCCCCGCTGTGACCTGGCCCATCTGCTTCTCTCTGGCCATATGGTACAGAACTATGCAGGACTGGAGACATTATAGTTTTATGCATCTCAATGCTCCTTGCTTTCATTGAAGTTTTGCTGACATGACATTCCTTTGAATATTCCTTGACAAAAGTGGGGTTTTTTTTGGTGTTGGTTTTCCTCTCAGAGTACAAATGAACACCGAGGTTTAAATCAACAGACGAGATTTGTAACAGATACATCAGGTGGGTAGGAAGGCTGGCTACATATTTCCTCCCAGCTTTCCTTAAATGAAATGTTATTTTTCATGATCTTAACAACCAAACCAGAGTCCAGCCTATGCAAAAGAGCACGGTTTGTTTGTTTTTGTCATAAATAAGCTCAGTCTCACAGACTGCCTGAGTGCCATGGAGGAAGCACAGCCTGACCTGAAAGCTGTAAGACTGCTTTAGAAAAACTGAAGAAATTAAACCCACTGGGATGAACTGTGTGTAGATCAGACATCCCTCTCCTTCTTCAGATGAGGCAAGGGGGTTTCTGGGATGCTGCAGTTCTCTGCCTTGCTGTTTCTGAGGTCTCAACCCCAACTACTGCTCATGGGGCCTGTCAGCCATGCTCTGGCAGTGCTGGCCCTCAGAGATCTTCATCTGGCCAGCACAATGTGGCCCCAGAGCCTCCCTGAAGGAGCCGTCCCATTTTCCAGTCAGTCCTTGAGTATGGAGAACACACAGGTATATCCCCCACTGAGGGCATGTTGCAAATGCCCAATTAGGCCTAATGAGAGCTCAGCCCAGGCATCAAAGGAGGGAGAGACAATAGCAAATGCACAATACTCCTCCTCAATGATCCCTTTACCAAGAGGAGGATGTAATTATTGTGTGGGTTTTAACATAATAAAGCCTATATGTTCATCCTGCACTCAGCACGCTGGGGCCCCTCTCTGCTGGGACCTCTGGACACTGCAGCCACCAATGCATGACAGAGGCCTGAACTAGAAAAGTAAAATGGGGATTATTGTACAAATATTACTACAACAAGCTGATTTACAAATTCTCTGAGGCAAGTGCTCAATGGCACGGTTGTCTCTCAGTTTCTGTAAAACTTTAAATAGAAAAAAACCCAAACAGTCAAATCCATATGTATGTCACTACGTCCCCTTGTGTTTCTCACAGTGTCCCCTCATGTTTTCACCTGCTTTGTGTAAAGTCCCACAGAATATGTCATCTAAAGGTACAGAGAATTATAAAATCAGTGAGTGTCTTCAGAAGAATACAAGTTTTTAGGCTCTGATTTCATTTTTCAGGATATAAAAAGATCAATCCTGTTATTTCACAGTTCTACAGAGGTGTCTAAAATTCATTCATTTAAAAAAAATGGCATTATGACAGGCTCTACAAATCTGGAGATTTACTGTCTGAGGCTATGTTTAATGCCTGGAAGTCAGAAATTAATGAACAGATTTTCTTGGGACTTCTGAAAGTTCAGATGTGGTTGAGAGTCTCAGTGCTGGAATTTGATGTAGATAGGCTGCCTTTCCTGCCAGACAAAGAGCCCGACCACCTGCTGCCTCTGTAAAATAGATGCCCAACCTCATGATGTCAGAGTGAGTTTTGCCATGTCCTGGCCCAGCATTTAATGGATCAAAATTTGCAAGTCCATCACCCTCTGCTGCTGAGTCTGTATGTGCTGGAAGGATGCTAGCAGCAGTGTGGAGGGAGAAAGAGGAAATAAAGAGGGAGGAAGGGAGGCATCCTCAGCCTCTTCTCCACTTGCCCTGTTGATCGGTGAAGCAAGACTCCTACTACCTGAAAAATAATACTATTCTTTGCATTAATGTCTTTCTAATTCCTCTTTAGCTGGGAAAATTTTACACTTAGAAATCGAGGTTAAGAACCTACAAAGCAGAATGTCATTTCACACGTTGTTTTGCACCTCAGTAGTGATTGTAGAGCAATGCTTGCTCCCCTGCTGCTAAAGGGAGAACCATATTCCGCCCACAATCCCAGGCTTGACTCCTTTCCCTTTGGAGAAGCTACTACTCTGGATCGAGATTGTGTGTTCTGGGGAAAGTTTTCACAGCCTGATTTACAAAGGGAAGAACAACCACCCCCCCCGCCCCCTCCAAAAAAAAATCCCATGACAAAAATTAAAAGCAGATAAGAATGTAACACATTTCATGGGTGATATGATAGCATTTACTATGACATTGTCATTTCCTTAAAACAGGCTGCTCCTTTCAATAGAGGTGAGGAGGGAAGAGATGAAAGAAAAAAATTGTTTACTTGGTAATTGCATTCAGTGCTGCCTCAGAAATCCTCTGGACCAGGGACTTCCTGTATTAGGGAGTATATGGAGGTGTTTTAAGATTCATAGAATGTACTGAAGTTATATTGTATGCATCATATCAGAGAATTCCATAAGAAATATGAACAATTGATAAAGTGAGTTGCTAAAAAATCTGCAACAACCTTATCATAGCCACAATCTACCTGCCTCTCTACAACATCTTTGTTAAAATGTACAAATAGAGTTGTAAAAAGTTTCAGAACAGTGTGCTACTAAGAGTTTATGTAATATTATGTTTCAACCAAGAAATTCTTAGTTTGCAGTATGACGTGTACATGTGTTCCTACATAAGCTATTGTGGAACTTAAGTGGCTATTGCAGTATACTTTTCACAGTTTAAGATGACATTCTAACAAAACCCACAATGCCAAATGAAAGAACAAATTCCAAATAGTGATCTTCATTATTCTAATCACGAATGCACATTGCTTGTCTCACCACTTCACTCCCTGATGGGAGAACTTTCACAAGTGCCCAGGGCCTGTAAGCCTTTAGGAGCCATACTGTGTATTTTTGAACTGGTTTATACTATGCTGTGTCCTATACTGTGTATAGTCTATAATAACCTTCAGTGAACAGGATTTCTTGTAGGAGGAAATCAGACTCATTTCCTGATGCAAGGAGGGACCATATATATTGTTTCACTGAATGATGCAGCCAGCCCAGGAGCTGCTGATTAGGATATAATGTGCTCCTGGGGAAGAGCTCTTCCCAAACCCATGGAAGAGGATGATGCCCTCAAGCCAGAGTTCTGACTTTTTGCTTCTAATGCTCAGTAGTTTGATTCTGTGTTCTCTTCCCAGTTATTGAGTGACCAATTGAACAAACCAGGGGTTTGAGCAAGGTAGGAGTGAAGTTGGGTTAATAGATCATGTTAAGTACTGGGAAAAGAGGCTGATGAAGGAGCACGGAAAATGGATGAGTGGTGGCGTCCTTATGGATGCATTTACAAACGTGTAACCAGAAAAGTGATTTTTTAAATGTTCTCTTTTCCATTTTCTAATGTGATTTTTTTCTGCACAAAATCTATTCTTAACACAGGTTTATTTTTATCTTTACATATAAAAATCTCTATTACTGCCTCAATACACAGTCAGGATTTTATTATGGTTTGTGAATATAGGAACGAAACCAAAAATCAACTTGACACCCATAATTTACCGTACAAAGACCGAGATGGGGTCCGAGCTTGAACTTGTGCAAAGCTGAGTAATGCTAGACTGTTATCTTGTCATTAAGAATTGCTTTGAGTCCCTATCTGCTCAGCAACTCTAATTAATGATCATTTAACTGTACTGTCAGCCCCGTTTAAATCTGAGTGTTGCCAGTTGCTTCCTTCATGCGGGCAGCCAATAGGTGCCGGGGGAGTCGCTCATGCATAGCATTGTCCCAGTGGCGCTGGGCCTATAGCATCCCAGTTTAATAGGGCATTCAGGGCTCATTAGCGAGGAAACACATCAGGAGTGACCGCTCCACTGCCACACGTTGCAACTAATAGCCTCGCCGAACAGAATCGTTTCTGTTTCTGCTCACTTGTTTTTGAATCCTTTCAATGTCAACAAGTGGTCATGTCGGCAGGAGCCCGCCATTCTCCCCAACAGTTTTATCCGTTGCTCTCCTGAGCCAGACTTGTGTCCTCCTCCATTGTTCCAGCCACAATGGAGCCTGAGCAATCACAAAGGCTTCACAGCCATTCATCATCAGCTCACGAATTCTGGGGTTGAGATTACCCGCCAAACTTTTGGGCCATCGTTTTGGCATAATGTGTGAATGCCCATGAAATACAAATAGTTTCTGAAGTTTACACTTTTGTTGCAAATGCATAGGATGACGGTGGGGGGGCTGTGGTGAGGGGTCTGGATGGAGGGAAAGAAGAGGAAATAAAATCCAGTGTTGCTCTGGCTAAAAATAGACAAGATCCTGCAGAGGCGAGATAAGAGACAATGAGTTTTCTGCTGGAATGAGAGGTGTAGAAAGGAGCAACCAGGGAAATGGACATGTGTCCAAAAAACAGTATAATCACACTTTTGGCTCACAGATTTGGAATCCATCCTTTGGCTTTGGCAAGGAGGCATGGGCAGCTCTTGTGTTGCTGGGATCCAGGAAGTATAGGGAAAGGGTGCCCCTGGGTGAGTTCCCCTCTTTCCATTCATGAGAATAAACAGAATTTTTCCTGGTTACTGGAAACATGACTGGCAAAACATTCCCTGGAAGCACACACCTGCTGCATGTTATTTGTATTAGGTTAGCATCTAGACCTTGTTGTGCTTTATGGAGTATGAATGGATGTTTCATACCTGGAAGCATGAGATTTGAAGATGTAGTGGCTTTACCAGGGTCATACTGTTAAAGTCAGAGATGAGAATCAAAACTAAAGCATGCAAGTGTGTGTGTGTGTGTTTGTCAGTTTATTTTACATATTTCTTCTATGGTGTTGTGTTCCTCCTTACATCTCTGGTGGCTGGGCTGAATCCCACCTGCTTGACTACTGGCAGATCAGACATTCATTTATGGTGTGCTGACTACTGCCCAGACACACTGCATACACCCCAAGCATCCTCCAAATGATCCACTTGGGATGATGCAGAAAGGGTGCACTGTGGCCACAGTGTTTAACTGTGCCATCAGACGTTGGCTGGGCACATGGCACAGAACTTGCTGCTCCCTTCCACCTCTTCCTTACCATGTGCTCTCACATTGTGTTGATTTTTCCTGAGTCAGGATTAATGGCCAAATTCCAGTCAAAATAATTAGGTTTGGAAATTTTTGGAAACATTTGAAAATTCCTGTGAGTATCATACAGTCTCTTCCCAGTCATTTTAACATGCCAGGAAGTTATAAGGAAGTTTAAAAGTGTTCATAATAAAAGTAAAGGGTTTTGTTTTTTTTGGTCTGCATTGAAAAATTAAGTTTTTCATAAACCACAATGATAGCCAAAGATTTTCTTCAGGGGAAGCACTGAGAAATGGTCTCCTATTCAATTTTACACTGTATAACAACAAGAGTGTTATTTCTCTATATCTTTTTACCTGTTGCAATAATCAGAATAGGGGAAAAAAAATTATAGCCTTTACCATTTTTTTCCTAACAGGTGAGTAGCCACTTTATAGCCCTGATTATTATAAAAGTACCAAGAAGCATTGCATGTGTATCAAACACATTTCCTGACAAAAGTTTTGGGTGTAGAGCTAAAGTGGTCTCCAACATCAAAGGTAATGGAAAACTCTATGAACATTTTTACACCATTTTTGATTTTATGTGATCATTGCCATTCAAAAACAGTCACAAACCACTGATTGTGTAAGTATTGTGTTTCCTGTTGTCACATGAAGAGGTTCTGCAAGCACTGGCTTTGGAAAGTGGGCTGTTTGTGAGATTCATAGTTAGCTATTGGAGAGTTACACCCAACTGATGCTGCAGCAGGGCAGGTGACTCTTCTTGCCTTGCTGCATTTTGTATGTTACTGATGGGCACAGGGATCACTGATCGTCATGTCTTGCAGACAAGATAAGCAGGAGAACATCACAACAAGGAATCTCAGCAGGTCCAGGTGTAGCCTAAGTGCATTCCAGATATCAGAACTTTAATGGGTATACCCATGTCAGCACAGGATCTTTGGAGATCCTTAGAAATACTGGAACAGGGACCCCACCTGTCCACGGGGTTAGGCAGCAGCTTTGCAGAATTTATGTGTAGATGTGTGTAGTGGGGCAATGGAGTAAAACCCTGACTGTGGTAAGTCAGAGGGGGTTTTGGCCTCAGTGTGTTTTCAGGTACTTATCCCAGTCACTCCTACCAGACTCATAATGGTATGCATCTATTCAAGCTTTTCAAGGACAGAATTTTTCTTTTTTCTTTTTTCTTTTCTTGCTTTCTTTTTTTTTCTTTTTCCTCTCTAAAGCAGCTTAGGAAAGAGGTAACTGCTCCTTTTCACAGTCAAAGCAGGATATTCTGAACAGAATGTTAACTAGACTTGGGGCCAGACTGAAGAAGGGTTTGAGTGCTTTTCAGATCTGGGTTTTTTGCTTTAGGATCATAAGTATTAATATAGAGGGGAAAGTGTACCTGGAAAATTTATAGATATCATACTTTGAAGTTTCTATAGTTATCCTAAGAGTTGAAGTTTTCTCTAAGAGAAGGGAAATCACACTGTTTAAAAAAATTACTTTTTCTTTTTTTTTTTTTTTTTTTTCTGTTGTTGAATTTTGCAGCAATTTTATGAGATTATTGATTACTTTAATGGACTTGAAGGCTTTGGACTTGGAAATGTTCCAGGCTGGGTAGGTAAAGCATTCTGGTGCTTTTCACAAAGCTCCTCCCTGAGATGCATGTAGCCCTCTACAGCTAGATACCAGACCTCTTAAGTCCTAGATCTGCAAGCACTTAACTGTAGACATCTGCCTAAACATAAACTGCTCCTTTGCCTAAAATTCTGCACATTTTGATGAGGTTTTGTTATTTCAGTGAAATTTATGTGAATGCCTAAATCTGTGGATTTGGAGCATGCATGTGCACAAAGCAGTAAACTGAAATATATGCTTGCCTCAAAAAATGGAGGTTTCTCACTAAAAAAATGCCTTTTATTCCTCACTTTTAAAGTCATGTCTGAACACCTAATGTTTCACTGCACAGAGAGATGATGATTGGAAGTTGTTTCTTTTAAAATATAATTCATAGTGAAAGTAGCTGGGAGGGAAGTATTCTGCACTACACTGAGCAACTGACTAAGAGCAAGCTTTGTCCCTGATACCAACCATATCAGTGAATGATATTGATTTCTTGTACCAGATACCACACTGGTATTTCAAAATGCCACATCTGAACTGTGGCTTCTTATCATCAGCAGATACATTTTTCAGTGGTGAGTAGGCAAACTGAGCACCTGATATGTGACATAGATAGGTAAGACTCTAAGTCCTGTGTTGCTCAGTCTTTGCATTCTGCATTTGCCTGCTACTGTTATTTTTAGGCCAAAAATTTATACCTAGCTTTTGTCAAATCCTTGATTTGACAGAGCTAACATTAGCTCTGTAATGATGCAGAAGTTTGTCATATGTTCTTTTATTTCTTTGCTTCACATCTGAAACTTCTGGGTTGAAATAGTATTATTTATGCAGTGGTGTAACTTTCGTCATAACAATGGTACAAGATAGCTGAAGAGTAGTTGTGAGAGGGAAAGCTTAGGCTTCAGTAACGGTCCCAGGGAACTGATGAAAGGGTTAATATAATGGTCAAGCATTAGGCAACCCACTTTTCACTGCTGCCTGCTCCTCTGAACATGGGGGATTGCTATTGGTGCAGAGTTCTATGGCTTCGAAAGTGAAAATCCTTTCACACTTTCTAAGGATGTGGTTTTTGTGACCTGAGAGTAGTTCTGATTACCTGGTGAAAGACTAAGTGAGAAAAATCAAACCCTACATTTTAGTGAAAATTTTCCGGTGTAGTTGTTAGTTTCTCTTTTATTTATTTTCTTTTTCTTAGGGTGAGTAACTTAAAGAATAGCCTTTCCTTGTGGATTGCTCTACCATTCATCGGACAGCATATGGTTTTTGTCTTGGGAATCATCCAACATGTCACAAAGGCAGTGATACTGGACAGTTACTAGGCAGCTTTTGTATACTTTGGGGATAGGGGAAGATGGTATTTTAATAGATTTCCTTGGGGATCTCTTAGAAGGGTAATTTAATTGTTGAAATCAAATTTTGGGCTCCTGTCACAAATCATTACCTTATCTTTCATCCATCTATTCCCTTGTTGTTCAAACTAATAAAACATGCACACTGCTCTCCATTCATGTGACTCCCTTCATAGGTTTTTAACTGGTAACCCTGGCTAATAGAGAGTAGGTGGTCTGTTTCTGGGTGAGGATTTTTTAGAAGGAATGGATAGTTTCTTTAGCTACCACATCAACAAGGGTGGCAACACTCATTCACTTGAGGTTAAAAGCTACAGAACCACATGAGTGTTGGTGAAATTCAAGCAGGAAAATGCCTCAAAGAGGAGGATGCAACCTAGGGCATCGCCTCAAGTATTTGCATTCTGGACTCTGGCAGGCAAGTTCTGGGCAACTGAGTCACTGCTGAAGTGATCTTGAGACCCTTCTTGGTGAAGCCATTTGTCACCATTGCTATGGTAGCATTTAATCAGTTCCAGCTTTCACTCAGAAATACTCTCAGAAGACAGATTGCTGAATTTTCTTGCAGCTGTTTGATTGAAGCATTTAAGATGAGATTTTTTAGGTGGTGGGAAGCAGCCTGTGGTCCCACTGCTCCATCTGCTCCTCACCTGATCCAAGCAATGTGCCACCTGCAGAAACATATTCAGGGAGCACCTGCATCTACCCTGTCCCAGTCTCTCCACCTTCTGTAGTTTCTCTTATTCCTTCAAGGACTTGCAGCTCCTTGCTATCACTTTGAGTGTTGCAGCTCTGCCAAGCATGCAAAAGTGAGGATCTTTATTCCAGCAACTCAGACAGCAAGGAGACAGGGATGGAGGATGAGAAGCTCTGAGCTGGTAGAGGCCAGTTAAGCCAAGAAAAAGTGGGGCAACATACACTATGAGGTTAGTGGTGTCTCAGGGCATCCCTAACCCTTTGCTAAAGCTCAGCTGACCTTCAAACTTCTTAGACTGGATGATTCACCCTCTGGAATTTAGGAGTGGAGAATGGAAGTTATGCTTATTTCTCATTGTTCAAACACATTGCTCAAACGTCTCTGATTGTGTGAATGATTGGGTTAAGTGATTGTGATTATTTATAGACAATATTTCTGAGCTTAGTCCAGCTCTATTTGCCTGGAGATAACTGGGGTTTGAACGAAAGGAATCACTGCATCATTCCAAAGTCCTCTTTAAGGCCCAGTGTTCCCTTTGCAGGCAGTGAACAAGCAGCATCCATCCCTACTGTTAAGTATTTACCATCTAAAAAAGCAGAAAACAGAATATTGAGGAGTATCAGGTCCAAAAACAAAAAAGTGTGTGTGTTCAGACCAAGGAGGTAATAAGCAGCAGCTGCATGCTGTTTACTCACTCATTTATTTGCTACAATTCTATGGTTACTTTTTGTTTTTCCTTACAACGTCTTTAAAATTCTGTTCCCTTTCTTCTTAAAAATATTCTTTTGGCTTTGTGAGCTCAGAAAAATTGTATTTAGAAACACAATGAATAACTTAAATAACATTTAGCTACAACCCCTATCATCCTAGAATGGGAATCATTGCAAGTTTATATTTGGGCTTCTAAAATACAGGGATTTCTTCCTAGTTACTTCAGTGAAAACAGGAACAAATCTAGTGCTTTATGTACTCAGGAGCTGATGCCTGCTAAGTGCAGTTCTTATATGTTTCTTTACTCCCAGTGCTAAGAAAACCCTAGCTTTTTTTTCTTTTTTTTCATGTTTCATCAAAAATGTTTTTCTGGAACAAACCAAAACAAACAAAACCCAACCGGTCTTTTGTTGGTCGCTCCACTTCCCAAAAGGGTCCGGGGCACTCAGTGACACAGCATCTGTCTTAGATGCTATTGAAGGCATTCAGCCTCTAAATGCTCTTCCACTGACGTTCTTTTATGCTGTGGCATTTGAAAAACTCATACAACAGGGCTGGAGGAAAGGAAAAAGGCATCTTTTGAATAGGGTGGAAAATATTTAATCTTTTCTCCACCTGATTTATCTCTTAAATTCTCAGTAACTTGTCTGTGCTGTTTTTCTACTTTAGGGAAAGCCAAGTATCCATATATCTTTATTAAAATTAATGTTGTTTTTGCTATTAACAACAAGTTATTGGAATCATCCTTGCAGGATTTTAAATTGAAAGCTGGCTGAGGTCTTCAAGCCCCAGTGTCCTTTTACTAAATGTGTTTAGGATTAGACCCTAGATTTGTGCTGCTTATTTCAAATTCAATGTTCATTACTTTTAAAGGAGAAAATGAATTAATACAATTTCTTCCTTAGCAAAGTCTGTGGACTTTTGGTCTTTTTAGGACTGTCCCTTTAAACCATCCAAGGTGTTTATTTTGGGTATGAAGAAAGACTTTACTCTTCTGAGTAACGTAATCCTAGCTGTGTGTAGAAACGGTTGGTGTGTGTGTGTGTATGTGTGTGTGTGTGGAAAGAGGAAGGCCAATTGTTCTTTTTGTTCTTAAAAACCAGTGTTACTGTTTATAAAGAGATCTTACTGTAGCCCTCTGTATTCTTCCTCATTACAGAGAAATCCAATGAAAGTGTATCTATTTCCTCAGACTGCTGTCCTAGATACCTTAACACCACATGGGTAGTAGATGTGCTAAATTAGAGGGGATTTTTTTTTTTTAATCACCTTTGTGAAAGTGTTTGTTCTTGTATCTTTTCTTTTACTTCATAAAAACGAAAAAAAAAACAACCAAAAAACAACATGCACATAAAGAAAGAAAGAAAGAGAAAGAAAAACTTCACAGAACAGTAAACCTGAGACACGGATTCGAATGCCAGACAGTTGAATGAACAGGATAATCGGGGTATTTTTTTTGACAGGTGCGACAGCCTGCCTATGACTGGCATTATAATCATTACCATTTTAATAAGGCTCTAATAGGGGGGCCGATAATTCAATGGGGTGTGAGGATCCTAATTCAACTCCCAATCCCACATGAATGTGCTAGAATTTGTGGGCTTTGTTTTCCTCTTTTGTACCCCTGAATGCAAATAATTACTGGCTATAGATTCAAAAATTCTTAGAACTGGAAGCTAAATTAGCTCTCCTAATACTGCACAAGAATGTCAATACTCAGGGGGGGAAAAAAGGAAGTAAGTGGTTTTTGGTTGTTTTTTTGTATTACACTTGTGGTACTGCAAAGGTTCTTTAGCTTAAGTGGTTTGGTTGGCAGTGTGAATAATACCAGCACTGTTTGTAAAGGACGTGCAGCTCTCTTTTACCCTGCTCTCCCCAAAAGGAAAAGTAAATATATTTGTCTGAAAATAATTTCTGGAAAATCATATGCTGCTTTCTACCTGCCATTTTTGTTGATGTTGCCTCACTCTGCTCCAGATGTGTCTGTCCACTCCTTATTGTTTCAGCAGTGGCAAGTGGCACGCTCAGGATCTGTGGCTGTGCTTTCATACACAGGAGCCCTGTGGGCACTAAAGCAATCAGTTTATCCTCTCCAGGTGATCCTACAACACAATTTCAAATCCTGAGGCAGCACCCCATATTGTGGTTTGAGGCTGAGTGCTGAAGGTACCCTGTGGGTGCAGGAGCTGCTCAACACCTGAGAGGAGTGTTTCCAAATGTAAGAGAATACACCAATCTCTGCTTAGGACACCACTTACATTTGTGTTTAATGGAATTTGAGTAGCTACTTTAAAACCCAGGAGGCTAAGGGGTCAGCAGCCCTCCTTCCTTGCTCCTACCGACTCCTACCGTGTGTCTGACTCTTGGAACACAGGACCAGGTAAGAGGCAATGGACTCCTCTCTCTGCTAACAACCAGAACAAAAAACATATTTTTTTGTTTTGTCTCTGCTGACCTATGCAATGAATTTCTCTATTCATTTGGGATCAATAATGCATATTATTATTTCTAGTCAATGACCAACAATGCTACACAGGACAAGGCTTTGAAAAATTGAGAGGGATATTTCCATATAACCCCTTGCAGCTGGAATCAGCTTCTCCCGCCCACTATTTCTGATCCTAAATTAGCTGTGGAGTCTTGCCATGCTTTCAGTCCTCTTTCTCTTTCTGCACATGCATTGCCTGATGTATAAGGATTATGACCGGCACTTAGTGTACAAGGGAGTAAACGATAAACAAAGGCACTTTATATCATGTAAGAGTGGGAAATAACTGAGGTGGACAAACTGATCTGTGAAAACCAGCCTGAACCTTTGCCCCAAACTGAAATGCAGAGTTTTGGAGCTTGGCCAAAATCTGGTTAATCTTTCTCCCTCTCTGTCTTTTAATGGTATTTATGGTTTCGCAGCACTTCCTGGTTTCATCTGGGTCCAAAAGCAGGAGACTGAAATATCATCGAAGAGGCTATTCACAGTGTTTCCAGCTGGCTAAGACCATGGAATGAAAGATCTCTCACAATCTGGTCTGTTCTAGAAGGGTTTCTGCCCAATTTCTATCCTGATGAGGTTCTGATGAACAGCCAAACTGTTAGATAATGATCCTAATTAAATTGAAACTTTGAAAATATGCCCATCCATAAAATAACTGACATCCTTTACCTGATGAACCTGTGTACAGAGAATTAATTAATGAGGTTTATTTTTTGCCTCTTTGTGCAGAAGTTGTTATTTTTTCTCGACCTTGGAAGGCTCCTCATGGACTTGATATGTACACAGGCTATTTGTGCCATCTTTGGTATAATGTTTTTTATGCATTTCAAGTTTTCATGGACACAAACCCAGATAGTTTCTGTTTTGATTCAGACATTGAAACAACTTCTCAATCCCATGGTTTCTTTGAGCAGAAAATTACAGGATTTGGAAACGATCACTGCGTTTCCGCAGTGCTAGAAAGAATATATGGAGGTCTGTTCCCCACTGCACATGGTTTGATTTAGGCTGGATGTTGTTACAGAGAAATCTGAGATGCTGGGACAGGCTGTGAGGAGCAAAACCTATAGATGGAGAGGGTAATCTTTCCCTCTGTTTTAGCTTACCTTTTGCTGCCATTGTGGCTAATTATTGTTCCTGTGTGACAGTTTTCCTAGTTTGGCTAAAAAGATTGGTGAGAAGTTTGTGAAGAACCAACTGAAGATGTCCCTCTTCTCCTTAGACCTTATTCAGTTCTCTGGGGGGCAGGGTAAAATCCAGTAGTTTGGAGAGTACCCAAAGCTCTTCCTGCTGACTTGGACCACATAATGTGGTTGGCTTTCTTCTAGGCACTGATCAATAACTTTATTCTTCTCTCTTAGACAGCACAGGAGGCTGTGCTAGACTGGCTCCTGTCTGCAAGCACTGTATTTGGGGACTTCCTCTGGCTGAGCAAAGGTTCCAGAAAAAAAATCACAAATATTTTAAAGATTCATGGTGGATGTGCACTTACCTGCTGTTCCTCTTATCTGTCATATTTGCTGCTGTTATTCTCACTGTATCATCACCATGTCCAGGTGTGGCCCCAGAGCTGAGCAAGGCTCTGGAACAGCTGTCCTGCCCCGAACAGCTCAGCAGTCTGAGTAAAATACAACATGCCTGAGAAACACAAGGGAACAAGATTTGTCTCTCCTGTAGTGGAGAAAAACTGTTTCTAAACTTTGATGATTTGTTTAGGCTATCAAAAAGAAAGTGGAGGGTAATTTATCTTGTTTTATAGCTCTCCATGTGCTCCCTGTTGCCTGTTTGAGTGTTTCAGCCATTGCACCTACATAAGACATTCAGGAAAATGCTCCTGTGGGTTTAACAAGAGTGGCTATCAGTCTGAAATCCATGAGGAGACACCCAAGCCACCAGGACACTTCCCACTTGATTCCAGCCCCAATGAGTCCAAACCTGATAAGAAACACAGAAAAAAGAAAAGCTTTGCCTTCCCCATTGAGGAGCAAAACAGGAGGGAAAAAGGGATGTGAATATGCTGAATTCCCTTTCCCTAATAGGACCTAGAGAACTAGACAAGATTTAATCATGTTGTTGAGCCTTTAATTAGGCAGAAAACTTTCTTGCAGGTGGAAGATTAGTTAAAGTTGTCCCGAAAAAAGCAAAAGAAAGCAAACACCACCCAATTCATAATTTTGAGCAACCAAAGGAATTATTTCTGCCTGTGTCACTGGTCTGCTGCCTGGTTCCAGCATGTCACTTCCCTCTGCTGTAGCTTGCCCTTGTCAAAGCAAAATCTAATACTGAACTGTCTCTCAGCAGATCCGTTCAAGGTTGATGAAGTGTTTTGGAGAAGGGGCTGCTGCTAAAAACGCTGCTGTAAAAGTTTTGACCATTAGCATTCACTTTGATGTATCAAAAGTAACCATTTTTCCCTAAAGTGCTGGAAGTTTCATTGTGTGAAGAATTTAGATTAACATTAAATACAGAAGGTTTTAGAAATCATTCACCTTGAAGACTGGCAAAACTGGCATATTCACAGCAGAAGTGAAAGACATGTTTTATCTGTGTTGTCCTTTGTAATTATGCTGCTGAATAACAGGAGTATTATCACACCAGGGTTAGTGCCAGAGGATTACCCAAAGTTTTTCAAATGGGATGGTAAAGTGGTGCAAACAGGTGCATAGACAAAGAGCAAAAAGAGGGGAGGAAAGTGAGAGAAAGAAAGCTGAAGCCTCCTAGTTTTAGCCACATAGCAAAATTAATGGTTTCTCTAAGTGAATAGCATAGCTAGATTACTATTGAGCCTGTAAAATTAGAGGAATGGGTCAGATTCTTCATTTCACTCCTGTTTTAACTTAAGCAAAGGAGGTCACTTTAATTGTGCTTTACCTAAAAAAAAAAGAAAAGAAAAAAAAAAAAAAAAAAAAAACCTTTTCATTGCAATAATTTTGCAGTGGATAAAGTGACTCATAAGAAGAATATGGACTCTGAAATTTGCTTGCCAAGAACTCCCTACACAAACTGGGATTTCTTTTTGAATGTTCCACATGTGTGTACCCAGAAAGAGAGAGGAAGGCATTTCTAAATGAAGTTAAAATATCTTTACAAACAAAACAGTCGACATAAGTACATGCTCATTATATTTTGGTCTTGTTTTTTTTTGTATGTATTTGTGTGATGATTTACTTGTGTACATTAGAGCAAGATGGATATTTCTTAACCTCTTCAGAAAATAATGATGTACTTTTTCACAGTTCCTTTGCAAGATTAAACTCATAAAAAGTTTTTGGTGCCACTTTTGAATATGAAATGTATCGAGAGATGTGTTTCAGTATTTACTGTTAATTACCACAAACAAAGCTGTTAAGGTTTTGGATATGGACATCTAGAATAATTTGGGGAGAGACAGAACAGGATATTTGAGTATTCCACCCTCTTTCTCAAATGGTAGCTTTGGGAACATTTGGTGGTGGAAGGAAGCAATACTTCAGGAATTTGGGTCACTGGGGAAAGTGGCCCATCTCAGATTTCTGTGTTACCTCTTTCTGCTGGCTGTCACTGAGAAAAGGGGAATAGTTTAGCTTACTGATTGTCCTGCTTTTGAGGTAAACCTCCAGGTAACTATAGGCTGGTTACTACCACTTTGGTCCCCACAAAGATCTGTAAGAGTAATAGGAGGTAGGATGGGTCTGGGATGACTTATTGATGTTTCCCCTCACTAATAGCTACAGTGGGATTTCTATGATTCTAAGCAAGACCTTGAAGGCATCAGTGGCTTTGTTTTGTAATTAGAACATGGCAGTCTCTGAAAGGGAGGTCTCCTTAGAATATTTGCTATAAAGAATTATCAGTATAAATATCTGTAATTTCTGGTCCCTGAATCACGTGGTGAGGGCAAACCATGGGTTTCACGGCTATGCAAATAAACAGCAGCCTTGCCATGCCCTGTCCCCTCTGTTTTCCTGTCGTCTCTGTTCTTGTGCATCACTAAAGGGCATTGAAATTGCACAAGTCAGCCCTCTCGGCGGGCTTGGTGCCCCGCTGGCTCACAAGAAAAGGGCCAGCGGGGAGTTTAGGGGCAGCAGAGTACACATGTATGTGCTCACTCCACATGCACGCCCTGCCTGTCAGCCCAGCAAGACCCGTCACCCTTCTGATTGTTGTTTTGATCCCACTCCTTCAGCTGACATGCTCTGAGTCCTCCAGCCACGGCGGTGAAGGGCTGACACTTTCCTGTCCCAGAGAGAGCCCTGAGATAACACACGCAGTAGAATTTGTGGTCAATCAGATTCGGTTTCTATCTGCATCTAAAGCGGTGGTGTTGACTTGATGACAGTAACTCAACATTGTTATATTCCTTTGTCTGTATGTTATAACATTGCCAAGAGGAGACATCTGAGATCATGCCTAGGTTTAGAGGAAGTCACAAATCAGAAACTCATTCCCTTTGAGTTGCTTTTTCACTTCTGTGTATACATGTGAAAAAATAGCACTTCTTTATGTATTGGAACAACTTTACTGAAACAAAATCTTTTGGCATTATCAAAATGATTTTTTTTTTCCTGTTTCTAGTAAAACAAAAAAAATAAGTAAACTCAGTTTTGTTGACAGGGTCTGCATTGTCTAATAAGAAAGTATTTAATTTGAAAATGCAGGATAAGGCCAGTTAAATGTTATCAGGACAGTTTCTTGTGGGTGAATATTTCATGATCCTGAAGGTCAAGCTCTGCATGAAAATTTGTGCTTCTTGTGTGATAATGCAGTAGCTGGGATCAGCACAAGTGTACAAGACATCCTTTCATTAGATATGGCTGACAGCAAAGCTTGCCAAGCAAAGTATTTCTGCTTTGCTGGTTTGCCTGAAGTTTGATCCATGGATATGGATATGGATATGGATATGGATATGGATTTGGATATGGTGAGGTTCTTTCGTATTCCTCCTTATTAACCCTGCTCCCTAGGAAGTGATGCATGATTAAGCTAGGTCCAGGTCTGTTTTTTTAACTCATCTGCTTGTCTAGAAGAGAAACAGCCAGATGAATCTTTCTTACTGGAATAAAGCCTGAAACCTAATCTCAGCTGTACCATTACTAGCAGAGGAACTAAAGAGGGGTGAGAAAAATGCAGATGCAAGTCTGCTGCTGGCCTGCTGGGACAGCACCAGGTTCCTTTGACCTCCTGTGGGACTTCATGTTTTTCAAGAATTATCCACTAAGAAGGATGACAGCAAAATGGAATCTGTTGTCAGCCTGAGAAATTCACTCCTAGTGTTTTCTGCAATAGCTTTAAAAGCCACTATTTCACCTCATTTCATATAAGCCAGACGGCTAGGGGACAAAAATCAGTGGTTCTCTACGGATGATTCCAGTTTTCCACCAGCAGCGGGGTCTGGCCACAGAACTTACCTAGATTTTGGATTATTGTGTTCACAGGACTCATCAAACAACAGTAGGAGACTAAAGACTCTGTAGAGAAGATTTCCAGGGGCAACCCCCTTGCAGCCATTAAACATTCAAGTTGTAATTGAAGTTCAGACACATTGACTACAAAATGACCCATTTAGAGACAGATAATTTTTCTTAAATAAATAAAGATATCTTGGTCAAATAGGCTCAGACATACCTGTTATACAGCTAGTGAAAAATTCAGGTAAATTCTACTTTATAAAAGAGCTGTATGACAGAAATAAGTATGGAGTACAGAGCACAGCTCTTGTCACAGCAGTGAGCAAAACTGTGTCCAGAAGTAATGCAAGAGCCCAGGAAAATATGGCTAATGGAGAAATGTATCCCTGCAAAAGATAAACAGTGGCTTATTTTCCAGTTGCAAGGGAATAAACAGGATGAGGAAAGTGCTGGCTGTCAGGCTGACTTGTGTGGCACAAGAAGTCAGGTGTTCCAGGCGCTGGAGGCGATGGAGGTGATGTTGTGCAGCACTGCCAGGGCAGGGCGTCAGCCTTCCTGGCAGACCAAAGTCCCTGGCTATCATTTTTCTGGTTTGCTCAGAACCACAGCCTGCTCTTTGATCACTGTGTACAGGGAATAAGCAGCAAACCCACAGAGACTTGGTTTTCAAGCAAAACTTTCACTCTTCCACAGTAAGAGAGGAATGTTACAAAGGAGACAGGCTGACTTTAGCTTGGTTTTGTTGGGTTCCTTTGTTTGTTTGCTGGTTTAAGTTGGTTTTTTTTTAATACCTGCTCCTCACATGAAAGTTTTTGTTGTTTTTTTTTTCCTGGAGCCATTTTAAAGAATTCTAACATTTCTTGTGAGTGTGTTTATTTTTGAAAGAGACTAAATCTAGAAAAAGTAATATTCTCACCATGGTCACCTTTACCTCTCACAACTGGCTGGAGCAGAGTTCAACATGTCTGTGAGGGCACCCAAAAGAGAGGACATTTGTACAAGATTATGGAGATTTAAAAAAAAAAAGGATAATCACCATTTTTCTTTGTATATTTCATTTACATGAATTTATTGAAATGTCCTAGGCTCTGGAAGAAATAAAAAAGTATTTTCTGCCACTATCAGATATATATTCAAACAAACAAACAAAATGCTATTGTACAGGAGGATGATAATGCCAGGAACTGACATCTTCCTTCTACTCCATTTATCTCAGCAATGCACTCTTAGTCTGGAAACTGTGATATTGAATATTGTCAGGTTGGGTTTCCACTAATTAATGAAAAACAGGCTGCAAGCACAAAGGATTAATTTGGCCTATTCAATCTGATCACAAACATTTTGAGAATCTGTTTAGCTTTTTTGAATGGTATGAGGTAAACCAAGGGAAAAAACATCTTTTTTTTTTTTTTTTTTTTTTTTCCAGCTAGTTAGCCAGAAAAAAAAAAAATCCACATGGATTTACCTAATGGGGTCAAAGCTGAGAAAAGCAGAACATTGTTCCTGGGAGCCAGACAAGGCAGTTATCTTATGGAGAGGGATGATTCTGAGTCTCTAAAAATTTTAGAGCTACTAACTAACCCTGTGAATTTAAGCAGGCAGCTTTTCTCTGCCTTCAGAGGGAGTTTGCACTCCCAGTATCAGGTGGAACTTACAACTCTTGTGCTTTCTGAGAGCCACAGGCGCGTTCGCAGGGATTTTGCAATGAGTGTAGTACAAAGCATCTGAGTCAGGCTCTCAGCTGGTGAAATCAATGTACTTGGTCAATGAAGAGCCTGGCAGTCTATATTCAGGTCCTACTTGTGCGGTGTGGAGTGTCTTTGATTAAACTGTAATAAGAAACCAGCAAAGAGATAATTGGCATGTGTATTACCGCAAAACATGCATAAAACAATTCTGCTAGGCTTGGGCTGTAAATATGTACCTAGGCTGATGTGCTAGCAATGAGCTGCCCGCTTGCTCCTAGGACTTAATTACGTGTTATGCCGATCGATGAAAGGTAAAAACAGTTGAATCAATATTTTATTGCACTGCTGTAAACTGTGGTTATAGCGTATTAGACTACGAGTGGCTGGCAAGTTTAAAAGCACGTAACTGAATCAAAGTCTGAGTAACTGTTGTGTGTGCAATTTAAAAACTGTTAATACCTTCCAATTGAGAGAATTTGTTTCTAATTAATATAAAAGCTGTTTATTTAAATCCTAGGCAGGCAGTATTTAAATACACAAGAAGTCACCTGGGAATCCCATCTAAACCACTTTGTGGAAAGCTGTTATGATGTTGTGCTGAAATGAATCCAGCATGAAGTAACAGTGCTCTCTTCATTCAGAGTGTAAAACGGTTCTCTGCGTGCTGTTTTCTTTTTAGTTCTTCTTCCTGAATATGCTAAAATATTCTTGGCCTTGTTCCACGTTAAGGAACGATGAAAGTTACAGTGTTGCTGCAGTTTCCTGTACTCTTAGTGCCTGCATATCCTCAGTCAGCCACCGGCAGCACTTGTTTAGAAAAGGTGTCATGTATGAACAAAATGAAGGACACGCCCTGACAAAAGGAACACACAAAGTCAATAAGCTGAAGACATGCAGTGTGCTCAATGACAACATTCACAGTTTACAAATTATAGTTTCAAGTGCTCCTAGAATACATGAGACCATGACTTTGTTTTCTTGATGGGGCTTTTCAAGTGGACTTCTTAAGATATTTTTAATTTTTTTGTGAGGTTTGAGGAGCTTATAGGTAGTGAGGATAGCAGCATCAAAATGTTTTATAATCTGGTTAGCAGAAGAGTTGCTGACTTCTTTGGCTTTGGTTTTTAAATTTATTTTACTTTTTCCCCTTGCTTGAAAGAGTGGAATAAACAATGTTTTTATTAAAAAATAAAAAAGTTAATATTTCTGCATACTTTGGCATGAAAAAGTTTTAAAAACCTTCACAATTTCATGATAGTCTATCTTTCACTAGCAGTACATTCCTGTCATTCATTTTCTCCAGGTAGCTTCATTTTCTCCCCTCCATTTTTTCCACATTTCATCCAACCCCTCCATTCCCTGTGTGCACTGTGGTGACAATGACACCTGCAGCACATCCCACACCATATCATAGAAGAAGCCAACAGCACTGTGGAGAGTGGTACTGATAACTTCCTGCCTCAGTGCAGAGAGTAGGCTGTGAATTTTAGCAGCTTCCTAAAGTGGGGGAGTGGGTGAGGGAAAATTTGATGGTTTGGACTAGATTTTTACTGTGGGTTTGTTGAGCTGGGTCCATGTGAGGAGTCAGCAATGACCAGTTCCTTTACTCTCTCATTTTTATCATCCCCATCACGTGATGGATGAGTTTGTCCCTTGTAAACTTGGGAAAGCCAAAGCCTTTATTTAATTTTCCCCTGTCATAGTTGTAAATTCAGCCTCCAATAGCTTTCTCTGCTTCTTAATTATGTGCTAATGAGGTTTTTACAGAGTATTTATCTCTTCACACATCATACTTCAAGCCTCTCAGCTGAGCTCAGACTACAGCACTGCTCACCCATTGCCACCTCCCCTTGGCCCAGGGATATCTGCCCTGCTGGAGAGCAAGAGTGATGTAAACAGGTATTTTTAGCTAGCAGGTCCTTCAATGGCATGTAGCATATTTATTTGAAAGGAATAAACAAATCAGCTGTTTAAGCTCTATTTCTGCAGGGTTTCTCTGCTGCAGATGGTTTCCTTGGTGTGTTTTTGGCACCTCTGTAATGGGCAGCTTTAAAATCTCTCAGGGGAGTAAAACCTGGTAGTTCAATCAGTGGGAAGGAGTGTCATTGTATCAGGACTGGGGAGCAAGGAATGTTTGCCATGCAGACAGTTGTAATTTACAGGCTATAAATGAATCTATTTAGATAACAGAAAAATGAAGCCAAGCCTCATCTGTCTTTCCTTTTTTTTTAACCCAACATAAGAGAAGTTGCATTGCCTCCTAACATACTTTCTTCTGCATATTTCTACTTTTTCCTGTCTGCTGCACCTGTTGGCAGCCACCTCACAGTGTGTTTTAAGATGGATATGCCACTAAGCAGGGGAAAGTAATTTCCCACAGCAATGATAAATCCCACTGTAAATTGAAGGGCAATCTCTGCATGAGAAGCTTATGGATTTTAACTACTGTCTGAAAGACTAGCATTCAGTAGCTTTGAGGGTACCTTGGCTCTAGTAACAAGCTGGGTGGCTGGTGGCTTGAGGGTTATCAGGAAGTTAGATGCCATCTTCAGCAAGGCTTTAACAGGCTCTCCATAAACCACAGGTGCATTGTGCTGGGTTAAGCCATTTCAGATTGGGCTGCATGCCTTGGGGTGAATCCGGAAGAAATCACTGTCAGTGGTCAAATATTGATATATTGTCATAGCCACTGATGTTACCGTGATTTGAGTATTTTATGAGTCTTTACTTAGCAAAGACTTAGAAGAGCACTGACTTAGAGGCTGGGTTATCTCTGAGCCTGGAGAGCAGGTGGCCAGGCAGTGCTCAGGTGGGGATTATTGCTGCCGACCGTGTTAGAACGCTTGCTTTGCACCTGCCTCCTCCTCATAACAGGCACGCCAAAGATAAAAAGAGTCCGATTCCCTGGCACTGCCAACCAACTCCACCAATCTTTCAAAAACAAATACTCAACCTTGACTGTAAAATTAAATAGAAAATAAGAGTTACCACTACCTTCTATTGCATGTTGATTGACCTGAGCACTCTCCAATCTCAAACATAAAAGATTAGATATCACTTTCCATACAGGTGTATGCAAACCATTTTTTCATCTAACTGGGACAACGAATTGTTCAAAGTTCTGGTAAATGCCCATGTGCAATTTTACAAGTGTACTTAGCAAAAGGAAGGCATTGACTTGTGCCTTCAAAGGTGGTGATTTACAATGTCCTGTCTAGTGTTTCCAAAATCAAGAATTTTGTTTAAGCTTTGCAGAATGTACTGAAAAGAGATTTCTGATGCAGTGTGTGTGTTTACAGTGCAAATATAGGCACAGGCTTTTTAGCAGTTAATTACTCAAAGTGATCTCACATGGGGAAGAGCCAGCCCTGCAAGGGATGGGGGAGAAAGAATCTTCTCCTTCTTAGAGGCTGATGTAAGCCAAGAGAAACTACAAAAATAGAAGGTTTCGTGTAGTAAAGTCAGTCTTGGGAGGGATGAGGGCACCAAAGTAAAGACACAATTTCTGTTTGGAAAAGATGGACAGCATCCTTGACTGCCATAATGGTTTTGAATTCAAAATTCACTGATTGTCTTTACTAAAAGCTATGTTTTATGTATGTATGTATGTATGTGTTTATTTATTTATTTGTTTATTTTAAGAAAAGGAGAGAGACAGAGAGAAAAGAAGTTTACATTTCTGAGAAAAAACACCAAAACTCGGTAACACTGCTGAAAAGAGCTCAGGAAAACTTTAAGATCAATTTTAAGCAAGCATTGATCATTTATTTCACTAAAGACTGTTCTATGTGCTTCCCTAAAAAGAAATTGAACAATGGTTTCTCACCTTTTTCTTGAATGTCTTGCTATTCCCCAAAATATGTGAGTCCTCAATTTTGCTTTAGGTGCAAGCGAAATGAGTATTTTTCAAAAATTACAGATGAATTTTTTTCCCCATAATGATGGGTCATCATTGAAGAGGTATCTCTGCAGGTGAATTGAAGGGACAAAAACTTTGCTTGGACAAATAAATCTTTCCAAACTGTCATGGAAGAGCTAAACAAAAAAGACGGATTCAGCTTTGGCCCCCAGCATCAAGGGGAAATGACGTAACTTCTTAATAAATGGTGAGCCCATAAGAAAAGGCCTACCTTTGCAACAGTTACCTCAGCATAGAGACAGTCTGTCCTTCTTCTCCCTTCAAGGATTAGTTATTTCAGAGGTTAATTGTCCTAAGGATTTATTGGTCCAACAGCTGAAAGAAAAAAAACAAGTAGACATTTCTGCCTGGGAAAAGACAGTATTTTTCCTAGTTGAGAGACACTGTTAGCTGGCTGCTGCTGTGATCTATATCCTGTGGCTATTTAAAATCAAGGACAAGATTTTCCTTTTCTTCCCTGGTGTGTTCACATAGTGTCTCATGACACAGAGCAGCCACTGAGGGGATGCTGTGCTTTAGTTGCTGGTGTGTTTCAAGGCATGGCCCAGCAATGGTCAGAGTCAGTGGGAAGCTCTGGAACATGCTGTGGTGGACACAAGGTTAAGTCCACACTGCTTCATGAGGGTTTCCACGTGAACATTCTCCAGGTCTGACAGAGCACATGTCTGGGCAGATGTGTGGCAGGTCTTGGCCAGGTGGGAGTTCTGAAGAGCTGGCCCTGGGACTCTCACATTTGCCTGGCTCTGTGCAGGCACCATGAATCCCTGTGGGAATAAGGCAAGCGAGCATCACACACCACCATCACAGCTAGAGTGGCAAATACCTTCTCATAAAATAGAAACAAGCAATTTTACCTTGTCCTCTTGTCAGGTTAATTTCAGACAGCTCTACCTAAAATTCCATTTCCTCTCTTTCATGCAGTCATTTCATACATTACTTTGGGGAAAAATATTCCTAATACATTACAGGACATTTGCCATTTTCCACTATTATTTTGAAAATGTTTTTCTATGTTTATTCCTTTTGTGAAAAGTTTCTTGACTAATGATTTGGGCTGGGAGATGATAATCTGTGTTTTAAGGCCTTCATGCTTCTTCATCTCACTATTTTCCTTCCAACGGGCTCTACAAATCACAACTGCCCACCCTCCCTTAAGAGGGTTTTTTGATTATGTTTTAGCTGCCAGAGGATTATCTAGGTAGGAATAGATTGACTCACACCATTGAAGGCTTTTTCCACTCTTCAGGCTGTAACATTCAGGTAGTTCAGTCCCAGCCAGGAGGTTCAAACTGTAGCTAGGTGCCCTGTTTTCCAGGCTGTATAGGATCTGTACTCATTCTGGGACATGTCAGAGTCTGCATCACTAAACAGCTTCTCACCAGAGTAAAGTGATGCTCACCTCCACCTATGCTCATGCATCTGGTCCTCTGCCTTTGGAACATGTGTGCTCAATTCTCCTCTCTGAGAATGCAGATCAGAGATTTTCCTCTTCCATTTCTTAGGTTTCTGCTGAACATCTGTCCTGGTTTTGGGTAAATTTGGGAGAAAACCTCTGAATGGGGTCCCTCTAGAATGCAAATTCAAGCGGCCCCTCCCCCAGCTGGTTTGGGAAAATATTTCCTTAGAGAAAAGTGGAAAAAAACCTGTTTATTTAAGAGAAATTGAATATTAAACAATGAAACCTCTTGCTGTTCAAAGAGATGGCACATCCAGAAAGGTCCTTGTCCTGGGGTGTATCTTGGCTCACTCAGGTTCTCATCAGTCCCTCTGGACTGATGCTGGAAAGCGCCGAGGCCCAGGCCTCGCTGGACCACAGGCGTGAGCTCCCAGGGTTTGTCTGAGTTTTCAATCCAGGGAAGGTTTGAACAGATCCAAGGGAAAAAACAGTCTGGGGAACTTCCCTGCCTCAGCTAGCTAAAAAACTAAGAGCAAAGGAGGGCTCCGTCCCACTGTCTGTCCATGCTGCAGACAGCACAGTCCAGGAGCAGGATGCAGAGAGTGAGGGCTCTTTCTCAACAAAAACTGTGGCTTCTTCTTCCCCCTCTTTGCTCTCAGAGCCAGTCTTAAATATGCAGAACTTAATATGTAACATAAACAAAGTGATTGGAGATACAAGCATCACAAAGTCACCCCATGACAACATCCTAACTTGCCCAAAGTGTCTCTGCATGAGCAGGGAGGGGCTGGAGTCATAACTTCACCATTGTGCCCTGTGCTCCAGCAGGGAGGAGGAGATAAGCTGTTTAAGGGATTGGGCTACTACAAACTTGCTTCCTCTCTGAGAAAATTGGGCCAACTTGGGCTGTTCAAGCACATGCTGAATCTCTTGCTGTCCTGATCTGTATTGCCTGCATTCAGCCTCTGTGGTGATATCATGAATTAGACCCAAATGCCATTTGATAGCCACAAGGCTGAAAATAAAAATGCAGTAATAATGGCAGTACTTTGTTACAGCACTGTACACAGTATCTGGCACTGTGTTTGTCGTGGAGGATGATTGCAAAGAAATGTAAGAAGTTAGGATGGGTAATAATTGATAGGAGTGTCCTTCTCTGGCTCACATTATACCTCACAAAACAACCAGAAAGCACAAAGGGGAGGGATAGCGGAGGGTCTTTTACTCTGCATGCTTGGCTGAGCCTCAGACAGGGTGAGAGAGATCATGGCTGCATTGTCAGGGAGTTCAGTGAAAAGACCCTGTTGGCTCTGAATTTGCTAGTTCAAGGCCATGCATGTGTTGACAGGGTGCTGAGCTGAGCCCAAGCGAATACTCCTTGGCTGAGAGGAAAAGCCCATGTGTGTGTCAGGCTGATAAAGCCACTCATCCTGCTGCAAGTGTGTCTGCATGGCAGCATGCTCTCCCACAGAGGGACAGTCCCCCTGAGCACTGTGCTCCGCTGGGCTCTGCCCCCACTTCAAACTGATTTGGGAAAGGGACAATTTGCTTGCTGCAAAAAGGTGGCTGCAAAGCTTTCTTTCTCCCACCTGGTGCCCATTTAAACTGTCAGGTCTATTACAGCTGTGATGGGGTTGTACCTTGGCACATCTACACCCTTATTTCTCATAAGCATTGCTAATTCAAGAAATTCTGGAGGTGTTTATGGATGGCTGAACACCACAGAGCACTCTGAAGGGTCTTGTGGTCATTGGACAAAATCCATGCTCTGCACAGCACATTCACAGAAATTCAGAACACCCTTTCTATTGGATGTGTTTTAAAAATCCTAGAGGAATGACCACACAAGGTATCTGAGAATCACAGTTGAACTGTTCCTTTAGTCCCACATCCACAGTTCTACAAAGCTCAAGGCTTGGCTGGGTGAATACTGCTGTGTAGCACCCAAAATCTGTATTTTCTGGTATCATGAAAGGGGGTGTTGATCAAAAAAAGATATTGACTTGGCACTGAAGATGTTAGATTAAGCTTTCACCTGAGCTCTGTGAACCTTGCAGTACATCTAGACCAATGCAGTGTGAACAGAGCCTACAGCCAATGGCTCTCAGGGTGCTGGTGTCACTCAGATCTGCCTGCTGGTCACAGAGTTAATTTCTACATATAGACTGTATGTCATCCGTCTATGAATCTTCTTTTCTAAATATCACCAGACTATCCAATCTTGGTGCTGAAATGGCCTCTTTTGTGCCCAAATAGTGAGCACTAAGGCTGGAGAACCCCAGCTGTTGTGTCCCAATAACATCAAACGTGCTTTTACATGTTCATCAAGAACAACAGCCACATTCACCTCAAAGCTAGGAGTGTCATCTCAGCCAGGCCATTGCTTCTGAAGTCTTCACTGGCAAAGGGAGAAGCTGTTTTGTGGGTTCATGCAGGATCATGAGGAGGTGCAGTGCTGTTATGCCTCATATCACTATGCTGCATACAAAGTATTAGAAATGTACCTGACAACACTTGGCCATGGCAGGCAAAATGCCTGTGCCTTTGCTGTCCAGAGATGCAGCATGGAAATAAAGCTTTTCTTGATGTGCTCGGCCATAGGAATGTTTTCTAGGTAGGCATGTTTCCTCAGCATTATATATAATTATATACATATATATATATATAATATATATATATATAAATTATATATAATTATATACATATATATATTATATATATATATATAATAATTATGTATAATATATATAACCATGTGATTATAAAAATATTCCCTTTGAAACCAAAGGGGCTCGGCAGGGATTTCGGCTGGTGGATTTTGCGGGAACTGGAAGCATTTCCAGCGTGGTTTTTGCTGTCGCTCCCAGAAGAGTGCGAGTGCGGCGGGCCGGGCGCTGTCCGTGGTGCTGCCCGGCGGAGGCGCGGGGGTGCCCGGGTGGGAGGCGTGAGCGCCTGGGCACGCTTGAGAGCGCACAGGTGTGAGAGTGAGAGAGAGTAGAGGGGCGTGCAGACTGCTCCTGCTGGTGGTGATGTGTTAGATGCATCATGGAATCACAGAATGGGTCGGGCTGGAAGGGACCTCAACGATCATTTAGCAAACACCTTGCCATGGGCGGGGATGCCTCCTGCTAGACCAAATTACTCCAAGGTGCATCCATCCTGGCCTTGGACACTGAGAGGGATGGAACATTCACAACTTCTTTTATAAAACTGGTCCAGTGGCTCAATAGTCTCCTTTTTACGATAAAAATTAAAAATTGTGTCATTTTAACATGATTACACACAGGATCTCAGTTCAACAGTCACAAGTTCCTTAGAGGCCTGCAGTTTTCAAACCTTTCACAAGACAGATAAATCAGTATGGACCAGGGAAAACTGTATGAGTTAGTATTGTCTTCATATCCTTTTACTTCCCCTGCTAGAAATACCACACAGAGACCATCTTAAGAGATTGAAATATTTCAGAAACTTTTGAGTGATTCTGCTGATTATTATTTTTTTTTCTCTGCTTGATTCTGGTAGAGAGCAGGATGTGTCCCATTAGTTATTGTAGTATTTCTGTCATATGATAGTAATGCTGCTGGTTATTTTGACTCTTGCTTTAAAAAAACACCCCTTTTTGCTACAGTCTGCCAAGCTTGATTCTTTCATGTGATTATGGGAACAGGCACCTCCGCCATTTGCAGCCCAGGTATGGAAATTCATATTTAATATTTCTGGGGTACCAGAGAAATCAGTAAAATTGTTGGGCAAAAGCTGTCTTGCAGATGATGAGATATGTCCCATTGCTTCATTTCTGAGCAGCATTTTTTTTGATGCTCATCAGGTAGAAAACTATTCTGGATCTATTCAAGAGGCATGACCTCTTCATTCTGTCATGTTCTGCTGGTGGCAGGTACTTCTTGATGCTCATTCTCTCTTATAGTAGGTAACCTGTGAAGAATACCATTTAGCCCAGAAGGCTTTTCACTGGCAGCAGAATAATGCTCCCCACTGTTAGAATATACAAATGTGGGTTTGAAATTCCATCCCTTCTTGGAGTGGTGGGATGGTTCTTTGTGCAGACCTCATGATTCACAATGTTACTTTGCAACTCGCCCCAGGCAGCAGAGTTACTCAAATGCAATCCCAGCTAAGCCTCAGTGGAGAAGCCCAAACCTTTTTCTGTGTCTCTCTCCACGCGTTTTGATGGTGTCCTATGGTACCAAATCCTTTCCCAGGATCTTAGAGTAAGGAATGTGACAGAACCACTAGGGGCTATTTTGGCTCACAGGATGCCCACAGCAGCTGCTCCAGCTCTGGCCAGCTCTGGAGCACCACAGAGGCAGCTGCTTTGCACTCACTGAGTATCTGGGGGATGTTTTTTCCATTGCCTCGTGCTCTTGGTTTGAACCTTTCAGTGTCTGTAGGCTGACCTTTGCGTACTTACCCTCCTCTTACTGGAGTGAAAGAAACAAGTAGTTCTTGCCCCTTTGTTTCAGAGAGCAGTTCATTGTCCACTCTGTTTTCTAACACAAAATAAATAAGGAAATAATTTCATCATTACTTGTTAGTTTGGCTGTTTTTTAATAGGGATGTAGGGCAGCTGCACGGAGCTTTGAGAGTTTCCTTAGAAAACCCCAGGCCTTAAATAACAGAAGCAAACTCTTGGAGAGGGTAGAGAATGACAATGTACTTCTCCCTCTGTTTGGCAGGACTGGCAAATGGATATATAATGTGCTTCCTAATCACAAGGAATTCTGTCCTGTGATCAATTATTCTTTAATGTCATCACTTTAATAATATGTCATCTTGAATTTGTGACACTGTTGGGCAACACAAATGACCAATGAGGGGGATTTGGCCTGTGTCAGTGAACAGCATCTGCTCAGCCCCATGCCTGCAGAAATGCCTGAGGGAAGGTGTGAGTTTAACTTTGTTCCCTTCCTCGGCAGATTCCTGTTTCTAGGCTGAAAACAAGTACAGGATGTAAGGAAAATCATAAACAACTGAAAAATCCATTCTAATTTACAATTTAATTCAGTTGGGTTTTGTTTTTGTTGGAAAACCAGAAAAAAACCTACCAAAACAAAAGAACAACAAAAAGTCCCAGCCCTTCTAGGATCCCTGAATGCACGAAAGGTATTAATTTAGCTACTTACCTGGCCCATTGCCTAGAAACCTCACACTCCAGTGTTTTCTTCTCCACCACCACCACATCACAAAATGGGTGATTATCCTTACTTTACCAATGGAATCTGAAATAAAAGGAGGCAAACTGTAGGGTCAAATTGCAGGCCAAGGCCCCATCTACTTGGCTTTTCCAGCTTGCCTTTCACTGTAACACACCTCAGTTTATGCCAACAGGACTCTCTTAGCTTCCCCCTTTTCCCCTTCCAGCTGCAACTTTTGTCAAAGTTTAGTAATCAGGGTATGAAAGGTAAATAAGGCTTTCCACCAAAGATCTCTGTCGAGATAAATGCCTCTCCATGAATCAGCCTGACATCAGGAAAACAGCTGAAGACACATTCTGAAGCCTCAGCCCCACAGGATCGTTAGGAATATTACTGTCCCGACCTAATGAGCTACCACTGATCCTAAACAATGTCTAGGACAAAAGACTAGAGGGGGATTGGCTCCCCTCACCCTGCTGCCTGCAGACTTCTGACAACCCATTAAGGTTATAGCTATTCAGCTCTGTTCAGACAGCCCTTTTTTTCTTCTTTTTTTTCCCCCTAACAACTCCCAGCTAATGAGCAGACAGCGTTACTTTTATTTTGTGCAGGGAATGTATGGCTAAATAGGTGTCTGTGCATGGCTCTGGAAATTGGAACGAGATGAGGAAAGCAGAGGAAGAGAGACTGGAGGTCTTTTAGAAATGTCCCCGTCGCCTTCATCTGTCAGGCAGAGACCCTTGGCTGAGGAGTCGTCCCCGCAGGGATGGGTTAGGATTTGAGGCTGAGGCTGTGACATCGGGCTAGCAGAGAGACAGCAGCCCAGTCCTGCTGATCCCTGGTTTTGCAGAAATGGGCAGGGGAGGCAAAGCCAAAAGGCATCTTGGCATGTGCCATCGGCTCTAGACGCTCCTTGGACGCTGCCCTTGCCGTGCGCCTCCATCTACTTTTACTATAAAAATTGCCGAAGGTGCAGCTCTCCCTGTGCCTGCCCCCCTTTCCCTCCTACTTTACTAAGTGATTGGAGTTGCCCTCTTCCTTTTGCGCCTTCCCACCTCCTTCAAGCTCCCTCTTCAGCGACAAGCAGCATCACTAATTGCTTTTTAGGGTCTCTTTTCTGCTCTCTGTTCAAAATTCATGGGGCATTCCCTGGCCCCATTATGCTCCTTTCTGAACCTTTTCAGCTTCTTTTACAAACTTAGCACTTTCTGTTCTTCTCTTAGCCTTTGCAAAAAAAAAAAAAAAAAAAAAAAAAAAAAAAAAAAAAATTTGGATTTTTTTTTTTTTTTGGCAAGCAGGCCCCCTCCCTCTGCAGCCCCCCCTCCCTGCCAGAAAAGCACACGCACGGGCCCACCTCCCATTGAATGGTGGGCTTTGTGCAGGGAATTTCCGGAACACAGCCCAGGGCTGGAGGCGCAGTGTGAGTGGAGGGGCTTTGGGCAAGGAGCCTCCCTAAGCCCACCCCATTACCACGGTCACTGTTTGCCCATGGCTCTCTAAAAGGACTATTGTTGCCTGTTGCCAGGTATTCCCTAGCAACACTTAAGCCAAGCTGCCTCCTCTATTTATGGCAGAAACTTTTCAATGGTCTCCAAAACACGTGCTTGTCAACTTCAGAGAATACCTTCAAACAGACACAGAGGGGGAAAAAATAATCCCAAGCACTTGCTTTAGTTGAAATATGTGTGTTGGGGGTGTTTTTCGATTTCTTGTCATTTACCTTGGATCAGAAACCCAAACAATTGCAATTTGAAAAAAAAAAAAAATCCCTCCCCATCACCTTCTCCCAGCCCCTGTCCCCTGCACTGCTGAGCCTTTCCACTGGCAGGTGGGTGGGGGTCATTTATTAGATGGACGAGCTTTTGCTACACTTTGAATCTTTTTGCACAAAAGATTGCTTCATTATTTTAAGACAGATTTTCATTTCTTTGTGTGTGCCAGAGCCCTAACAAGAGCCACCATAGTTCTTGTGTTGTCTAGCAGCAAATGATCAATTACCAAGGGGGATGTAGGGTGGGAAGGGGGTCACTAATATACCTGTACAGCATAGACATGGCACCAGCAAGTCACACCGCCAAAGGGTTGAGGTAATCCCGTGTGGTGGATGCACACATCTGTGGATTTATTTCAGGATCTGCATATTCCTATGCCTGCATATCTGCAGTCATTTTGTCCGCTACAGACAGTCAGTGCTTCAGGCAAGTTCAAAGAGGGAACCAAGCTGTTGCATCTCCAAAAAGCTGCATACTATTTTGGTGATCAAATAATGATGTGAGAGAAAAGCTTTTTACAGCAAGTCTCACTTGATAGAAATAGTCTTTGTTCCTTGTGTGATGTCATACGAAGAGTTCCAGCATAAATTGGTGTCTTTTCTTCTATCACATTACTTGCAGATTGTTACTGCTAAAAAGCACTGAAGTCATTGTCACTTTTGGGAAAACCTTATCCGATAAGGCCAAGGTTTACAACGACAGCTGAAGCAATGTGGCATCCAACTCATCCCGAATTTCAATGGACCATGAGCACCTCTGAGCTACCCACCCACGTGTCCATGAAAGCAGTGGCTGCACTCCCAGTGCCATAGAGGACAACACACTGGTGCACTGTCAGCACCATGTCTGGAGTAATAATCTGAAATTTTCCCATCTGCAAATTCACATTGTGTTTCCTGACATGTCCTTTAAAGCTTCAGTATGTTAACATGTCATCCTGGGCCTGGGACCTTTTTCTTAGCCATACCCTCCACGCTGCTGTGGTGGCCCCAAGAGCTGAGCTTTCCAGAGCCATGCAGGAAGGCAGCCTGAGGCAGCTCCCTGTGGAGGGAGCACCATGGAGGCCTTCAGAGCTGAAGCAAAGCCCCAGGAGTGAGATGGGAATTGACAGGGAAATGCTGTGCTGCCGTTTGCTGCTCTCTCTCCCCAATAGATGGCCAGGGTCACAGTTGCCTTTCTTGTTCTGAGCAAGAATCTGAAAATATTGCATAGATGTGACTCATTTTGTATATGACTTTGGGTTGTGACTCTCTGATGAGCAGTGTCAGGTTTTTAGAAAGATTAGAGCACATGACTATATGGTAGTTCTCTTTTATGACCTATAAGTACGGAAGCTACTCAGTCAATGAGAATGCATACTTATTCCAAAATTACATGTGGGTTTTATGATAATACATCTTTTCCCAGACGTGTCTGCCAGTGCCTCTGCAGAGAAGTGAAATATACTATACCATCTTTCTGCACTGGTGCTTCTGCATCTGCCATGGAATAGCTCCTGCTCTCAGCTCAACCTTCAAAACTCAGTTTTGTTTCTGTTTCATAGAAGTACTGTAATTAGAAGATGCTAGATTTCCTCTGTTAACATATTCCCCTGAGGAGTTTGACATTACAGTGAATGTAAATGGTTTCATGAAGTGCAAGATTAGGGCTGTTTAAATAATTGTTGTAATTGGAAATATGTGTATTATTATCTCTCAAGATGTTTTAGATTAAATTAATGAAGTTCACATCTGGAAGAGCAGATATTAACCCTTTCTGTGTTTCTGATCCCTTATCTAGGTAATATGAAGCTCAGATTTCTGGTCCAGCCCCTATAACACAACTGTTCTTAGCTTTGAGAAGTACTGTGTTTTAGCCCTAGATATTTATTCTATTCTATTTTGTCTGGATTACACTGCTTGTCTTAGAGCAAATACATCAAAACCTACCAGCTTGGTCTGTGGAAAGTCTGTCCCATAGTTCCTATTAAACCCAATGGAGTACACAAGACATAATAGAAATTTCTGCCTTGCACTGCATTTAGTTAGCAATTATATAGCAAAATATTTCAGAAGGCCAAGATTTTTATTTCTGGAGCATTCACTGTTGTCCTACTGCTTGTCTAGAGGCAGTGTAGGAAAGAGGCATTCATATTCCTTCTCCAAGTCTCTCCAAAGTTCTTTAGCCCTATGACCCCATTTAACCTATCTGTAGCACATAAAGGTGCTCAAATAACTTTAAAAAAGGCATGGAGAAAGGGATTCTCTATAGAGGGACTGATCACTCAATACTTTCTTCTTGTTTAAAAGGGTTAACTTCTAGCTCTTGCCTTTGCAACTGGCTGACATGCATCCTAAATGTGATTCTGTAAGCTGGGAAAAAAAATTATGGTTCCCAAGTGAACAGAGGGATACAACAACTCTGGGCAAGCTATTCTGTGGACAGGCTTACCTAGGAATAGCTGTGGTCATCCCTGCTTGCCTGTCTCAAATGATACAATTTTCACTTTAAAAGCAACCCATAAAAATGGTGTTTGCAATTGTCAGCCGCTGTTTGCCAATAGCCAGCACAACTGTCTGTTACACCCATTTTGAATAAATGATCTACTAGCTGAGATAGTCACTGTGTGTTAGTTTGGAAACTACTCATTGATATATATGCCAGTGCTTGAAGTGATTCTGGGTGATTCTGGGGCAGATTTCTCAGCTTCTGATGGAATTAAGTTTTCTTGTCTCACTTACATGTGTAAAATTACACACTTGTCCACATTCTTGAGGGTACAAAATATTCTTTCACCAAAGGAGAAGTACGACTTAAGTCACTCTCAGATTCCAAAACACATCAGTTTGCACCTTGAAGACTCCTGCAAAAGTTTCTAACTTCCCTAAGACTTAAATCCCAGCACTTGAACTCTGGCCCTCCAGGAATACTGAGCCATCACTGAAGACCACAGACTTTCCTTCTGAAGCATCTGGACTACAAAAAGATGCCATGAGCAAAGCTCATGCTTATTTCTCCTCTGTCCGTATACAAGTCATTCTTAGAATATAAGGTTTGTCTTTTGCATACCCAGACACCATGGTCTTCAGCCACCCAGACCTCCTCTGGAAAACTCTATCCAGTTCACCTTTAAGCAACAGTTCAAATTAAGGTAACTAAAGAAACAGAGAGGGTGAGAGGTGTGAAATAAGGTTGAGGTCATCACACTGCTCAGCAGGCAGTTGGCTATCTCACAGGAAGCACATCCCACATCTCTAACAGCTGGTTCCAGTAGAAAAGCCAAGGACATGGCTCTAGTGAAGACACTGTGTCTTTTTTAGTGCCATCCTGTACAGAGGATGGTGAAAGTCTGATGCCAGTGGGGACCCTTGCCTTATTCCCATCCAAGTTATTCATATGGACGTGAACATCCCGAGGAAGCAAGCAAAGATGCTTCTAAATTCGAATTAATTTTTTGTTGATTTTTTCGTCTTTCTCAGAATCACCTGTGGGCTCCCAGACAAAATATTTCCTCTGTATAGGCCTGCTCTGACCCTATTTTTATTGTATGAAATTTGCATACTTTTGTTGCTTCCTGACTTCAGTGAAGTCAAAGGAGTCCCAAACAGACTTGGAGACAGCATCTACCCGAGAGGACAGTCACTGATTTTCAGAGGCACAGGCAAGGCTGAGAGCCAGAGGCTATGGTATGCTGAGAGTGAAAGGGCTCCCTGCTGCTGCCTTTGCTTTATCCCCTGAGTCAGGAGGGTGGTTGTCTCACACAGGCCAATGATCCCACTGCAGCAGCCTTTTACCTCTCTGTGGCAGTATCTTCCAGCTAACAGTGGTCTCTGTCCTGCCTAACCCCTACTTTGGGGCTGATAAACCACAGACTAGAAGAGCATCACTAAAAGGTTGTTGACCCTCATCTAGTCCAATCCTTTGCCCTGAAGGCAGTGTCAGCTACACAACCATTCAGAGATTAATAGACTTATATGCACAGCAACACTATCATGGCTGTACAGCAGTCTGCTCACAGCTAATTTTATTTATTTATGTACATATTTGAGGCAAAGATTAGTTTAAAACCTATAAAACGGTAGGGCATCCACAGTGCATAGCTGTGGGTTGACTCATGGCATAAGGATGAAATTCTGGATAAAAAGAGGGTAAATGCTGCTTTGCTTGCTTACATTCATAGCTGGATGTTTCTTACTCCTCTCCCCTATCAGTAGGAAAGGAATGAGAAACTGTAACTGCTCTGAGTCTTCAAGCTGCATATTGTATTTTTCTTGTTTTTGTTACAGTGTTAAAAATGTTGGGTTTTTTTTTAACAGGTGTTCTCCAATACATTGGGCTCTGAGGTTTGTTACCTACAGTGGAATCTAAAAGGCTTTCTTCACAAAGGCTTGGGGACTTCTCTGTCTTCACTCTGGACATAAAGTAAACCCTGATTAATTTGCTTAAGCCTGGATGCAGAGAATCACACTTGTACTTAAATCTGAGACCACGAAGCCTCTCTGCATTCAGGGTCTCAGGGCACTATGTACTTGGACTAGGAGACAAAGTTCTTTGTGGGACTCAATGTTGTTATGAGGCTTCAATACTAGCACAGTGTTTAAAGCTCCCAATCACTTTAATAATAATAATAAAAACAACTGCAACAGTAGCAATAGCATGGACATGGATGGACATGGGTGCATGGACATGCTATATTGCCCCTCTAGTCCTCAATCCCTCTTGCCCACAAAAAAGACAGACAGAAACTAAAACTAGATGAATTATTAAACTGTATGTGACTGCAACCCAGCTAATATGAGAACTCTTTTTGGTCATGGCGGAATTATTTGGGTTTCATGTAATAACTGACAATAGAAACAGGAACATATTTATATTATCCTAAAATTATTTTTTGGAAGATAACTTATGTCTGAAAGACAGACTCCATTAGTAGTTGTCTTCAATTTTCCTTTCTATATTTACTTTTATTCAAAACAACCTTATAAACAGAAGTTAGATTTTCCAAAATCATTATTATTATCAAGGCCTATGCTTTGAAAAAAAGTTTGTAGAGCAGTTTTCTACAGACAGTTTTTAACTGGATACAGATCCAGTTGAAGTCTATAAATAAAACCCATAGCCTATTTCTGAAACTGAAATGGAGACAAAGCTTTCACTTCAAAATCTGCTTAGATTTTCAGATTTCATTTATAGCATGGGTTTCCAAAGATAAACTTTTTTGCTTTCAAACTGCATTAATAGCATTAGGCATCAATTAATCAGATTCAAAATTTGGAAACAAAGAAAGTATTTTGTCTGTATAATCACTGAGAGGCCATATACCAGGATCTTTTCTTACCAGCCTTTTTAATGATTATTTCAGTCCAGGTTTTTGTTTTTTTTTTTTTTTTTTTTAAAGGAACCGCTAAAATCTAGGCTTTGAATTTTGTAAATGAGCCCGCTGCCCAACGCACTTCTCAGCAAGATAAGGGCAGAATGGCATTTGCAGAAATGTTTAGCTATCTCTCTAACAATCCTGCTTGGTTGTGGGCCCCTTGGTAACAGCTTGGCAAATCTGCAAAAGGAATGCGACTATATAGTTTGTGTGTGGATTGTTGAGTCATTATAGCCTCCAAATTGCACAGCAGATCATTAATCATAGGCCAAGATAGGCAATCACTGCAGAAACCTGATGAAAAGGCTCCAGAATAATGCCTGCTAAATCATGTTTAACATGCAGACCTTGCCTGCGCAGATATGGAAAGGGGGAGGTAAGGAAAAAAAATTATTCCCCTTTTAGGAAAGAAAACTTCTACTTATCTTTGATTTGCATTCAGCCCTCCCTCAATAGTCCTTAAGCCTGTTATTTAATTCATTTTGGTGCCAGGTCCCATCACAAAGCGAAAACCCTAACCAGGACCTATGCAGTCTATGACCTCCAAACCCCCTGTCTTTTCTTGTCAGTTCTATGTCATTTGTGCAGTTGAACTCCACCAATTTGAAATGCTGACCTCTTCCATAGACAACCTTATTCTCCTTGAGTGAAAGAAAGGGCCAAGGCCTACAAACCACTCAAGCGAGAGATGGCAAGAAAAGAGAAAAGTGGTTGACTCGTAAATCAATTTCCACAGCCCACCCAAAACCCACATGAACAATAACAATGGTATTTTTAAAAAGTTGTGCTGTTGTGGTTTTCTTAATTGAGCTTATTCTTTTTAGAAAAATTTTTGAGCAAAGCAAAATTGTTTGTTCAGGGTGGAAAATTAGGCCAGATCTTGCTCCCGATCCACTTCAGACCAGGGTATATTTATATCAAACCTCCTTTCCCACCTGTCATCTGCACAAAAAAGGAGAATAGCCTCACAACAGGTCTTTGTCTGCACTGGAAGAGGTGGCAATATCTAAAGAAAGGGAAACATTTGGGGCATAAATATGTCTGTGCAGCACCAGTATGCAGGCAGAGCGATGGTACCTGTCTTTGTGCCACACAGCCTGCCCACATGGAGATAGCTGCGCAGTTCTGTCTTTGGGCCCTGCCAGCCCCAAGTGTGTGTCTGTGGCCTGTCCCAAGCCCCTGGTGTCCTGTGAACAAGAAGAACATGCACATGTAAGGGCTGCATCACACCAAGTGCACGCACTGCCAGTACAGACACGCAGGCGGGCGTGCAGGCAAAGAAGCCAGGGAGAAATCTACCATCACACAGTGAGGCAAAGTTTTAAAGACCCATATTACACTCCCTGGGGGTCTGATTCTGCCTGTGTTGCTCTCTCAGGAAGGTTTCCTACTCCTCAGGTGGTCTCATTGGATTCAATAGCTGTATCTTTGAAGAGCAGATGCAGAAATTGCCTGGAGCATACCATGCCCCAGGCCCCCATCCCATTAGCATCTTTACGCTTTTCAGAGGCCTGAATCTGGCTGTGCTGTTTCTTACTGCATAGTCACATCTCTGAGTTTAAGTCTGGGACAGCCTTAAAAAAGCATTTCTCATCTTCTCAGAGGGAAATAGACCCTCTTCCCTTCCGGACCTGCATTTCTCACTCCTGCTCTCCCAAGATCATAATCTTCTGTAGCATGGGATGACTTGTTAGTGTCTCAGCAGAGGCAGATCCAGCCCTTAGGCTGAACATAAAAAATGAATCTTTTAAATTTTCTCATTGATTTGGTTTAGTTTTATATACATCCAAAGCTTAGAGTCACTTACAGCAGGTTTATGGCATGGCAGGAAAGATCTCTGGGAGGAATTAAATACAGTATCACTGCCTTGGCTCCTCACATCCTTGAGCTGAACTACACTGAAGGTAGCATCACCATGTGCTTCCCTTTTGTTATTTTTTTCCTTCTACCTCTGGCATTGACCCTTTCTGGGCTATTCAAACCTTCCCTTCAGCCTCGCTTTCTTGAAACAGAATGATGGAACTTTATGATCTGAACATGCTTGATACCTTACAAGCAAAATAGTGTGATGTGTTGTTATGAAAGTTGGAAAGTTACTCCATCAGAAAAGAAATACCTACAATGGCAGACTAACTCCTCCAAGGAACCTGGCCTATTGCATTGGATTTTCTCAAAATTTCTGTGAAAATGCTGGTGGGATGTGGTCAATGGGAGGAATTCCTCATCTGGGAGAGCAGATGCTCCGAAGGAATCTGCCTGTGGAGCCTGCTCAGCCAACATGCCCCCATCAGGTCTGTGCCTGCTTGCCCTGGGGCTTACCAGCTCCGAGCCCTTGGGTAGAAGGGAGATTTGGAGCTGTTTATCCCACTTGACCCTCCATACAGATGACCTTCCATCATCTGGGGCCAGCTAATGCTAAGCAGTAAATTAAATTCAGTGGCATGCTGTCTCGGTTCTCAATGGCGTTTTAGTGCAAGTGTCGGAGCCCATAGAGCAGGGCTCATTACACGCTGCTGCAGCAGCTGGAGCTGGGGGGTGTCAAGCTCATTACCTTTTATAATATGCCCACCGATGGAGCTAGGTGTGCTCTAGATGGATTTGTCAGAGGCCAGCACTTTTGTCTGGGGGTGAAGCATTGCGTTAATCTGACAGGCAAGGCTCCACATTATGCAAAAGGAAGAATTCAACAGGAAACAGATGCGTGTGGATAAAAATTAATCAATGTTTTTGCAACCTGCACCTCTGAATGCAGCATCTGTAGCACTAGGAAGAATTTATTCTCTCCTCCCTCAAATCTTTTCCTCAGCAAACCAAAGCTTATGGTAAGCAGTTTGCAAAGTTTGACTCCAGTTCTGTGAAATCCTTATGTGTTACTGAAGTTTTCAGCAATAATATTGTTGACTTTCTTTGTCAGCCTTGTGTACATCATTGTCATGCCCAACAATTCAGAGATGATTTTGTTCCTGGATTTTTGAAGTAATGCACCAAAATCTTTATTTTACTGCTCTTCTTACTATTCTAGCATACACTTCCGTTCCAAGCTTACCTTCCAACAGTGTTTTGTTTGGAATGCATTACAACATGTTTCAGTAGTCAATGTGCATTCAACTAATTTGCTATACTCCAGAAAAAAATGTGACATGTCTGTAAGGAAGAGAAAAAGGCAAAATCAATGAAGATAACTGGTGGTGCCCAGACTCCCTGGATAGATAAGGCATATCTTGTATCCATTCATTAAAATCTAGATCTTTGGGGGAAAAGAACCTCAGATGTATAACAACAAAGTCAGAAGAACAGGGCCTGCAGAGAGTCCCTTGCTGTGGCTACTGTCCATACGGCACCACAGCGGAGAGCTGAACTGGAAAATTTGAGTATAACACATTTGTCATTGCAGACTGTCTTCCTGGGAGCTTTGTTTCTTAAGATTTTTAAGGATAAAAAGCTCTTTCTGAAATTCGGAGCTCGTTAGTACTTATTGATTACAGCCACTGGGTTACTGATGGTGTACAATGTCCCTACTAGAGGAGTAAGAAAAGTTTACAGAGCTAGGAGGAGGTGAGCTCAAGGGAATGCACTGACATTGTACACCTTGTCCTTCCAGTGCCCCCTGATTCACACTTCTCACATCCCTGTTAGAAGAGGTGGGCTGCTGTATCATAGGGGGGAATTTTACACAGGCCCAACACTGGGGCAGACCATTTTAATTTCCTGTTTTCTTAGAAAGGGAGATGGCAAGGATATCTGTGAGTGGTCTCAATTACAGCAGCAGCAGCTAGCAGGAGTGCAGCATGCATTTAACAGTGGTGTTAATAAGGCACATGCTCCTGGTTGTGTCTCACACAAGTAGTTGCTCAGCCCCTGCTTCTTTTCATGCTGTGGTGTCATCTGGCACAGCTAGATCCTTGTTTGGGTTATTTAATTGCTTCTTTGCCTGCCTTATGCAAACTCCATTTGTAGCTGGGCTTTTGGGCACTCGGACCCATGACTGCACTGCATTTAGTAAGCACTCTGCTCTGTCTGTAGGCAGTATTTCACACAGTCACCCAGTGACTTTATTCAGTTTGCTGGTCCCCAAAGTTATTGTCACTCTGCATCATTTACCAATGCAATTTTCACAAACAAAATTAGTCATTGCAATGTATAGGTGTATGGAAGCTGTCCCACTCTGGAAGAATTCATTAAAATTCTCATAATAGTCTCCTTGTCAGGACTCTTGCCTGCTGTCTGGGAAGTATTTCAACAAGTCTGTCCTACTGTTGTGTTAATTAAACATTGTTCTATTTATAAATGCTCTGTTGGTCAGTAGCAGCTCCCCACACAGAGAGAGAGGCTTAGTGGTAACTAAAAGTGAAGTGCCAAGAAGACGGGGGTTGGCCATGCAGGGAAGCCAAGGGACAACCCAGACTGAGCAAAGTGCCCCTCTTGGATTTGTCATTGTCACCTGCCCTGGGGCTGCAGTGGTCTTCTGACATTTAACTTGGAGTAGGGGAGGAGGGAAGGAGGTTTGCTCACTGCTTTCTCCAGGAGCTATTTATTTCTGTTTGTCTGTACATTATAATTTCTTCATAGTGATTGCCACAGGGTCTTGGAGAAGGCGAAAATATATTGAAAATACACCTGCCTTCAGAAAGAGACCAAGTAGCTGAATTAAGGATAAAGCCATTATCCTCCTGTGTTTGTTTCACACTCCTGAAAGTCCTCTCTACAAGCTTTTCTGCTTGCACAGACACATTTCTACTGACATATACATGAACACGAGAAGAGGGACCTGCAAGAGCCCTGGGGTGCTGCTGGCTGCTATGGAATAGTCTGGGGCTGGCAGTGCCTGGTGTCAGGAGGATCTTCTCAGCATTGCTCTTTCTATATGCTCCCATTTTACACATCAGAACCCTGCCCTGTGCTGTACACAGCACTGCAGTTTGCTAGGGCCCCTCTCCCTGTCATGATTTCTGTGACTTTCCACCACAGCATCTTACACTGCATCCTCTGACACTGCAGGTTCATGCCATCCTCCTTTCTGCACTTGTAGAAACAATTGTCAGCATTTGTACCCAGCATTATTTTCTACAGGTTTGCTGGCCTCAGAGGCAGAATTTGGCCACCATCCTCACCAGTAAGTCCCTAAGGGGCAGAAGCCAAATCTTGGTGAAGACCAGGGGGATTTGGGATTCAGGTAGGTAGTACCTGTTATTAGATATTTCTGAAGGCTTCATCTGTGCTTTCTTCTTGGTTTCCTGGTCTCCTTCCAACCCACAGTTGTTCTCAATATACAGTGCTAGTGAGAGATGTGGGAATGCCTACATGAAGATGTTTGCAAATGGGTATTTACCCTGGAAGCCGTTTCAAGCGTAACTCTTAATCTCCCAGATATGAGAAGTGGGAGGTCAAAGAGGTAGAAGAGAAGGAAGCAGAAAATTGAGAGCAGAAAGTATAAAGTTCTGCCAGGCCTATCCATGGATATACATCTGTCTAGAACCTTAATTTTTGGCTGCTGAATTCCAACTTCAAATCATTGAGCATGCAAAATCTGTGAGAACCACGCAAAGCTCTGGAGTTCATCTGAGCAGTAACACAGTTGGGAAGAGGTGGAAGTATGGAGGTTGTGCCTCTTTGGTTTTTGTTTTTTTTTCAATACCTCCTGCTTGACAGGATAGTTACTGAAATTGTCCTTCCTAAGTCAGGGCTCATAACCAGGCAGGCCCACATGATGTGCATTAGAGCAACCTAAAATGAGATTTGCTGTGAAACATAAAACAAGATGAAGCAAAATGTGTCCCACTGCCTGTTGTTCCAGACTTCTGGATCAGCTGCTCCAAATGGAGTCTGTATGGCACAGAGGAATATATACACGTTTATATGTGCAAGTAAAAGAAACTGCAAGTAAAATCTTGGGTCTTCAAAGAATGCCCTTCATCTGAAACTCTCAAAGGGCTGGTTATTAGTGGGTAAAGTGACCCTTTGCTTGTAAACCAACTGTCTAATACTTTTCCATTTATTCTCTTAAAGCTAGTGATATCCCACAGAGACACAGTAGTGGATGTAGGCAGGACTGTAGGTTTTGTGTCCTACCAGCATTTGCTGCTGAATCCCCTGAGAAGCAAAAGCAAAGATCTCCTGCACAGAGAGAGACTAAAGTAGGTCCTTAAATGTGACTGCCACTTGAGAGGCAGGCTGGCTTCCTGCCCTGCTCAGGGAAACCTCCATTACCCTCTTGCAGGGTGGGGAACCTCTCTGTCCTGTTTCCCAGTCTGTGTTTGTCCTGGATGTGATGCAGGACTTCGCTCTCCAGCACTGCCAGGCGGGTGCCTTTCAGGAGCACTGTGTTCACATCTACAAGTGCACACATGAATTATTGTTTACTCAATAACAAATCAAACAAATTCTTTCCTATTCAGAGCAGACCACAATGATAAAGAGAGCTGATTTCCACTATTATGAGTACCGATTGATGTCTTCCCTTCTCTTGACTGTCTTTATTTCACATACAGGTGGCTTTTCTTTTTCTTTTTTTCTTTTTCATTTGAATATGTCATCACCACTTAATTAGCAATGCGTTGTTACCTGAAAGTAAGAACAAACCTATCTTAGGCCATATGGCAGGGTTTTAATCTGCACTGTCACGGTATAATCATGTCGAAATGGCTTCCTTTTTCAGTCAAAACTGCATTTCACACTTTACTAATATGGGGCTTTTCCTTTCCTGTTCCAGACTAATATAGCCCTACCAGTCCAGCAAGTGCAAATTAAAATAGATCCAAGCTGTGACCAGCAGCAGGAGGGGAGAGTGAGCAAGAGCGTGGTGTGACTGATGGGGAGGGAGGAGGACCCCATCCCAGAACTGGAACCTGTACTCTTTCTGTGATCTGCTTCTGTGAAATTGGACCAAATGAGTTTGAGCTCCATTTAGGAAGACAATTCCCCTCCCCTAGAGCAAAGGCCTGGATTATGCCACTGGGGCCAGTTGCAGGGGGTCTTTGTGAAATTTACCTTTCCTTCCCCTGTGCTATTGGGAATATATAGAAGCAGAAAGCAAGAAAGCTACGTGTTTGTGCAAAGCAGCAGTGACCAGCAGAAAACTTTGCAACTGACTGCTGTAGCTGTTTACAGGGTCTAAGAGAAGATTGAAATACATAGTTTGGTGGGTGGCATTTTCAAAGGAATTATACTCCTAAGCAACTTACAGGTAGCATATTGGACAACACATGGATATTTACTCTGATGTTTCAGGATATGTAGCTGTCCTTTTCTGGGTAGTAGACAAAGACCAAAAACTGCACTGAATCCTGCTTGCAGTGGGATGAAAGGAAACACAGGTTGTTTGTTTCCCAGAAAAATGAAGAAGACTATTAGTGTGCATGGGCTCTCCCCACAGCACCTTGCACAAAGCAGGGTCTGGGTCAGATGCCCCCTTGCTCTTGCCAGTTTTCTCATGTTCTCCCAATGCTGCATATCCCCAGGCATCTGTGAGGAGCTACTTATGATCTCTGTTTAGCACTTGCAGATCTCAGGTTAAAATGGATTAGTCAGGACAAAGTCATAGCCAGCAATGAATCTAGATAGCTTCAGTCCATAATCAACACCCTTAGCTTCCCATGCCTGCATTTTTACCCATATTATACCTCTGTAATTAGAATAGTAGGTAATAGGTAGCCAGATAAAGGGAGAAAAAGTATCTCTTGAAACTTCTCCCCTCTCCTACCAGTTGCTTGTGTTTCTCCAAGACAGAAGTGTCAGAGCCAGTGAAAGACTCAGCGCCCTGTGAGGCTTTTCTTCCATGTACATCCTTCAAGGGACATATCTGGCTCCAAAGCCAAAGGAGATCCCTGCCTTCTCTGAAGGACACCAGCAAGTAGTACCATTTCACCTGGATGTACTGTGCTGCTCCAGGGTGTGTATGGGATGGAGGTCTGGGGTTCCTGTCCCCAAGGTTAGAGTTTCCTCCCCACAGGATGTATAGGAATCACACATCTCTCTAACCATGGACAATCTGATGTCTTTCACATGCTGTCTGAACTGTGTTGCTGAATCCCTTTAGAGATATAATCCCTGGAACACCTCAGATTGGATGGTTGGAGGTACTCCTTTGCTTCAGTCACTTTGTATATTGCTGGAATTTCATTTTTTTCAACCCCCATATGAATACTACAATGCATAGCAGCAATCTCCCCCATTCTATCCCACCCAGCAGAAGGCTGAATAGAGAAGCTGCTCAGTGCTGATCTGCTCCTTATCAGTTATTAACATATACATGTATTTGCAATGAGACAACAAAGGCAAAAAGGGCAAAAGAAAAAAAAAAGAATTTAAGTGATGGTCTGAGGTTTTGCTCACAGTAAGAGATGAACCAGAGCTCTCCTGTTATTTAAATGACTGGTAAAACTGTGCTTTGGCCAGGAAAGTCAAAGTCTAGATGTTCACTTACAGAAATCAACATCAGTGCAGGGGAAGATTTAAATATTTTAGTGTCCTTGTCAGTAGGTATTTAACTAGGGAAAAGGACTCGAGCATATGGGTAGTTGATCTGTCTAGTCAAAACTGTACATTTGAAACACATTTTCCCAAAAAATTCTAAAGAGTGAGACAGCTCTGGTGCTATACATAAGCACAGCTCTGACATGAGGTCCTTCAGCCCAGCTGCAGGCTGGTTGCACCATGCATCTGCACGATTACAGACATGGAAGCTCAGAAATGCGGCTGGAGGGAGAAGAAAGCACAAAGTGGTAACAGCTCTGCTGGGCTGCTGTTTCACCAGGTACCTCGTGCTTTGCAGGAAAGGGTTGAAGGTGTAAAGGGATGGTGTGAGTGCGTGCACGTGTGTGTGTATGTGTGTGCAGTGGTCCTGAGAACAAATCTAATTCTGGAGCATGAAACAGAAGGATGAATATCAAGCTGCAGGTCCTTTCCCCTTCTTTTTCCAGCTTTTGGATGAACTGCAAAGCCGAGGGGGACTGTTAACTGCCTGGGCCTGTCCATTTGTCTCTCTCTCTTTACTTCTCTGTCTCTAACCCCGCCTCCCTCTCCCTCCTGCAGCTCCGGAGGGTGGAGGTGCGATTCGCTATGCCCGTTTTTTATTTCCAGCACGCTTGACAGGCTGGGCGAGGAAGGCGTTAATGTTTTCTGACAGGCCCCCTCTAATTGTTGGAGCTTTTCTTCTCTGCCTTTTCTGTGAAATTCTGACTTAGGCGAGCAGCATAACAAAATGCTCTGGCATTGAAATGTGCGCTTGCACTATACTGGGCTCGGGGAAACAGCATTATTCATGAAGATTTTCAGCTGTTTTTGTCTTTTAACTAACCTTTGAGTTTGATCAGAGGCTAGCCGGGCTCCCTTTCTCAAAAGGCGGTCTTGGCAACCCGACAATGGAGCCAAACTGTTTTCCCTGTTAAAGAGATAACTATGCCGTTGAGTTGGTACATGGGGGAAATTAATCTTCAGGCGCATACAAATGATAGCTTTACCTCGGTCTGCAATCGCCTGCATGGGATTATTAATAGGACGGGGGTAAGGAGCAGGAGAAACTCAGACTGGGGCAGGGAACTTAAAAAAAAAAAAAAAAAGAAAATTCGCAACCCCAAGCCCATCATCCCTTTTGATTGTATAAAGCCTGCGATTGATTCTTCACCACTTGCCTTTTGCAGCAGGAATTAGCCCCGCATTGTGCGGCCTGACACGCTAAGAACTCGCTCGCTTGGGAGCTCGAAGTTGCTGCGCTCTGGGATGAACCGGGAGGGGGGACGGGGTAGGGGTGCGACCGTGGGGGCGCTTCTCCCCTCTTCCCTTTCCAAGAGGCGAGGAGCAGGGAGACGCAGAATCGCCCCACACTTCAAGTCGAGCTAATCCCTGAATGCACTGAGTAATACGCGCTGCATTACGGAGCGGCGAGCCAGGGCGTCCCGTGTGTGCCCCCCTCCCCCGTTCCCCTCCCGGCCGCGCCCGCCTTTCCTTGGGCAGGTGCCCGCTCCCCTCGCGTGCTGCCGGCCGCAGCCGCCGGCGGGCCGGGGCAGCGCGGAGCGGCGCGGGGCGGGCAGCGCGGGCGGGCGGGCGGCAGCTGCGGCGGGCGCACGCCGCCCCCGAGCCCCGCGGGCCCCCGCCGAGCCGCCGCCGCCGGGATAAAGGCTGAGGCACGACACGCGCGGGGACAGCGCTGCCCGCTGCCTGCCCGGCCCCCGCCGCCCCCCCGCCTGCCCCTGCGAGCCCGCACACAAAAGGCAGGACCTGCGCCGTGGGGAGGGGCAGGAAAGAAAAAAGGAAGAAGGAGGGGGGACAAACAAACAAATTAAAAAGGGGAAAAAAAAAAAAAAAGGGAAAAGGAAAAAGAGAGAGAGTGGAAAAATAAAGGATTTTTAGAACAGGGAAAGGACCCCCGGGCTCCCCAAAAGCCAGTGCTAGCGGAGCTGGGTGCGGGTCGGCGCCTCTCTCTGAGGGGAAGGTGAGAGAAGGGCTGGGGACAAGAGGAGGCTCAAAGGGGGCCCCACATCCCTTCCCGGGGACAGGGCCTGGGGGGCTTCCCCCTCCATTCTTACCCGTGCGGGAGGGCTGGAGGGTGCGGAGGCTCCGCGGGACCGGCCCTGCTCCCGCGTGCGGGAAAAAGTTTGGGCATGAGATGGCATCACGGGGGCGGGGGGCAGCGGCCGAGCAGGAATGGGGAGTGAGGGCAAACCACCCCACGGCACGGGGAGGCTCCCCCGGCCCCCGCCCGGCTCCGCGGATCCCGCGGGCCGTGGTGTGGGGAGGCGGGGGCAGTGCTGCCCACCTCCGCGGGCCTCGCCTGCTACCCGAGGGTCTTGGCTTGGAGGAGGGCACACGCTCTGCCAGAGGCATTTGTCACCGGGACGCTTTTCGTGCCTTACAATAAATAAACACACAGGTAGATAAATTAATAAATCCGTGGCCAAGCGACCTTCGTCTGCACGCATATCCCCTCTCTGCTCCTCTTCCCCCACCCCCCACCAAATCCTGAGTAGTTCTAAAACTTATACTGCGCCCAAAGAAGTCCCTGATTTATGGAGTTTACTAATGCTAACTGAATACTGTCTGTCAGGCAGCGCTGAAAGGCTCTCCGCGCTAATACAAGAAAAGGCTTTGTGTTGCTAAGCGATTAGAGCAGATGTAATGAGATTTACCCCAATCCTGCTTTGCCCTTTCCCTATCTTCAGTAAAATTGTGTGTGTGTGTTTTCTTTCTTTCTTTCTTTCTGGAGGGGGCTGAGGGGAAAAGGGAGGGAGGAGGTGGTGAATTTCTGAGCCTGTCTTATACATTGTAGCGAACAACAGCGTAACTTTGCCTTTAGTTTAATGAGTCTGGATATTTACTATTCAGAAGTGAGCAAAAAAGAACACCTGTCTACACAAGGAAGAGAAATTTCGCCTTTGTAACAGAATGAAACATTATCCTAATGTTATATTCATAGCTATAAATTACTCGCTACACTTTCTTTGCATACCTTATCTGTACACTTGCAAAAGTGGGTAAATAAAAAGGGAGATGCTGTAAAGGGACAGCGGATGGCGGCATATAACGGTTATTATTTTCATAACTAAACATTAGTTCCACGAGCGGTTAAAACAATGAGTGTTTGTGCTAAAGTAATGAGGGATTTCGTGACCCCAGCGTGTCCCATCCTCCCGTCCCGTCCTCCCCCTCCCCTCCCCCTCCCCCCGCGATTAAATCACGTATTGATCATTTCAGGGCGTGGGGGGAGGAGGCGAAGGGCCAAACGTGTGTATACTTTTAAAGCAATGCAGGAAGGACTATGCACTGACATACACACGTATAAATGTCCATGTGTGCATATATATGCTTGTATATTTAACTAGCTCTTGTTACACACACATAGAGGGAAAATTCCGGGCTCCTCCACCCGAGTTTTTTCCTCTTCTTTCTTAAAAATAGCGCATCCCTCGCAACTCGACGGCACATTTGTAGCGGAGTGGACTAGTTTTTTTTTTTCTTTGTAACTCCGTACGGCACACTGGCTCTCCCCGGTCTTTGTTGGTTTTTTTTTTTTTTTTTTTTTTTTTTTTTTTTTTTTTTTTGTAAAATGCATTTTGAGCTTTGCTTTCCGCTTGGCTTGGTGCACGCAAACTGAATTTGCAAGTGATGCAGGAGCCAGGCGAAAAGAAGGCGAATTCTGGTCACGTCCTTGCTAACTGACAACAAGCAGGCTAGCCAAAAAAAAAAAAAAAAAAAGAAGCGGAGAATAGGGGGAAGAGTCCAATTTCTTTTTGAGTCTTGGTAATTGGCTACTTTTACAGGCGGATCACGCTATTTAGGCAGAATAACAAGTTTGGAAAGACTAATATCTCTACGCTTCCACCGATTTCTACTACTTCATTTATTTATTTAATTTTATCTCCCTTCTCCTCTCGCTTCCCGTCTTCTCCGCGACGGTTTTATTTCCCCAGCCAGTGTGTTCGCAGCGCCCCGTGTTTTGGGTGGCGGCGGCTGTGCCATCCCCCGCGTTTTCCTGCCCCGTTGGGTCAGAGGCGCGGAGGAGGACAGGGTCACGCCGCCGAAACGCGGGATGGAGCGCCCTCTTTTTTTAAGACTTGGGCTTTTGGGGGAATTCTGTAATGTGCAGTGATTTCAGGAAGGACAATGCAATCATTAATCATCCCCCCGCCTTTTGATTTGGATACACATTTGCAACACAGAAGGGCAAGAAAACAATGGTGATAGCGCTAGATCTTTGCATTTTTATATAGAGATAAAGATATATATGTTACATCCATCAGATACAAACACTTCATATGCAACTTAGCTCCGGTATAACATCGGTTAACATTCTGTCCTTACATTCATCGTTGCCAATGGCAGAAAGAAAAAAAAAAAATTGCATGCGGTAGGCAGCTGATCATTTTAATTAAAAAAAAGTTTTATTATGAAACTAGATTGTATAAAATAGGGTTATACAGGACCTTTGTAAGTTTGTAATAAAACAGTAAGAAAAGGCAGTGGTGTGGGGGGGGCTTGTTTGTTGCTTGTCTGGTTTTTCTTTTTTTCTCCTTTTTTTTCCTTTTTCTCCCAAAAGGCAGCATATGAAAACAGCTACCGTTTTGCGTTTGGACAATAGCTGCATAAACTTTGTTCACTTTGAACATTGTTTAATGACATTATTAATACATTAACAAAGTTTCTATAAAGTAAGACACATTGGTGCTAAAGTACATCTGGAGGAAATCCAAGTCCTTTACAAAACCACATACAAAAATGGCAGTTGTAAGGTAACGTTGACTACGAGTCTAAACATGAGGAGGTAATAAGCATTACATATTAAAAAAAGTATCAAGATATACACATTTTAAACCATTTGTACAAAACCTCTATAAATCTCTCTCTCTCTTATGTACAAAAATAGCTTAATATATCCCCAACCGGGTTAGGATAGATACAAATAGATTTTCTCATCATAAAAAAATTCACAAAAAAAAAGATTGGAAGCATTCTATGATGGAAACGAGAGGAAAAGCTTGGATCGAGGGGAGGGAGAGGCACGGGGAGATGGGGGGCTGACGGGGATCCAGGGACTTCTTTGAGTACAGCATAGCTTAACTTCAGCATCACCACAGACATCGGTAAACTAACTTTGTCCACAGGTGATGAACGCCAGTGTCTGAAGGGCCGCGGCGGCGGCGAGGTGCGAAGATGGGCCGCCTCTCTGCTGAGGAGGAGGAAGAGGAAGAGCTCCTCCGCCGGCCGAGGAGCGCAGCGCCCTTTCCCGCTTCCCGGGGCTCCCTCGCCGGACACACCCGCTCCTCCGGGGCGCAGTCCGTGGCAGTGCGACGGAGTGCAAAGGCCGGCCGGTCTCCGGGGCCGGGGCCGACCGCCCCGACCGCCCCCGCTGCGCGCAGCGCTGTGCCCGCCCGCCGAGAGACGTGCCCGCACCGCCCTCCGACGGCAGGGGAGCTGGAGCGCAACAGGTTCTTTTCCTGCGTGGATTTTTGTCTCTCTGTGTGTGACCTGTTTTTGTGGGGGTGGTTTTTTTTTTTTTGGTTTTTGTTTGTTTGTTTCTTTTCCCTTTTGCAACTGTCCTGTAACAATAAAAGAGAGAAGAGATGAGAGCTGCGCCGGGAGCAGTGCAGCGTCGGGCCGCAGAGCCGCTCGTAAGTACCGCGGGACAAGCGGCGCCCGCCCGAGGGGCAGCCCCGGCTGCGGCCCCTGCCCCTGCCCCGGCGGCTGCGGCCCCGCCGCCCCGAGTCCGTCCCCCCGCTATCCGCCCCGGCCTCCCCCGGGCCTCCGCGGCGCCTACCCACCTGCCGGGAGGGCGGCCGGCCTTCAGAACCAGCTTGTGAAGTCGAGAAGCTCCTGCTCCTCGGGGCTGAGCGGGTCGTAGGAGCCCTCGTCGGAGGAGTAGGAGGAGACGGGGGAGCCCGCCATGGAGTTCATGTCGTGGGAGTAGCTGGGCGAGATGGTGGGCGAGAGGACGCCTGCCTGGAAGGCGGCGCTGACGGCGTCATGCTCGTCGAGCAGCTGCTGCAGGGCGCGGATGTACTCGACGGCGGAGCGGAGCGTCTCCACCTTGCTCATCTTCTTGTTGGCAGCGCCGTTGGGGACGTGCTCCCGCAGCGTGGCGAAGCCCAGGTTCACCAGCTTCACCCGGTTGCGCTCCCGCTCGTTGCGCCGCGCCACGGCGGCCGGCTGCTGCTGCGGCAGGCTGTACCCGAAGCCGCTGAAGTTGAGCCTCCTCTTGCAGCGCATCAGCTCCGGCGAGGCCGAGCGCTGCCGCTTGGCCGCCCGCGGCGCCGAGGGCTTGCCGCCCGGGGAGGGCTGTCCGCCCGCCGGGCTGAGCTGCGGCGGTGGCGCTCCCGGGGGCGGCCCCGGAGGGGCGGCGGCGGCGGCCACCGCCGCGGCGAAGAAGCACGCCGGCTGCAGGAAGGGCGGCTGCCCGGCGGCGCTGGACATCCTGGCGGGGCTGCCGCTGGCCATAGGCGAGGGGGAGTCCTGCGAGGCGGGGGCGCCCGAGTGACGGTCGGTCCCCGTCCCCCCACCACCACCACAAAAAAAACCCAAAAAACAAACAAGCAAACAAACAAACAAAAAAAAAAACCCAAAAAAGAAAACAGAAAGAAAAAATCGAAAAAGAGAAAAAGAAAAAACTTTAAATTTAAAATTTAAAAAAAAAAAAAAAATGAGCTAGGCAACAGACGACAGGGGAAAGGGGAAGCGGAGACTAACGGGAGCGGACGGCAGAGCCGGGCGGGCGGCGGGGACGGCGGGCGGCTCTGCCCGCCCCCCTCCCTCTCGCCCTCCGTGCGGCGGCCGCGGGGAGGCTCGTGGCGCTCGCGTGTGCGCAGGCTGCTTTGCAAAGCCCCTTTTGCAAAAAAGTGGCTGAGGATTGTGTCTCTTATAAGGGGCGGACGGGGCTCGCCCCCCCCTTCTCCTACACACACACACACACGCACACACACACACACACACACACACGCACGCACACAGAGACAAACCTCCCCCCGCCACCCCCCGCGCTCACACACACACACACACCCTGCACCTTGCGCTTTCCACGCTCCCCAGCTTTGCCGGCCGCGATGCGCGGAGCGCCGCCGCCTTTTCAGCGCGGGACACGCACACCCACACAGACAGACAGACAGACAGACAGACAGACAGACACACACGCACACACACACACACACACGAGCCCCCACGCCCCCCGCCGCACACGCGCTGGCGGCCGCGCGGCCCCGCCTCCCCCCGCCGCCCCCGCCCCGCGCGCCGCCCCCGCCGCTCGCGGGTTTGTTGTCGCAAGTGCGTGCGCCCGGCGCGTGCCGCGCTCCCGGCCCTGAGCAAACACCCGCGCCGGGGCGCCGCGCGGGCCGGGGGCGGGGCGGGGGCGGCGCGCGTGGGCGCCGCGGGGGGGGGGGGGGGGGCGGTGCAGGGGCGGGAAAGCGTGATGGAGAAAGGGAAAGGGGGGAGCCCTGCCCGCCGAGGGGTGTCCGAGACGGGGTGCGGAGCCGGCTGAGGGAGAGGCAGCGGGTGACTCCCGGCGGAGCCCCCGCGTGTGCGGGGCATCCCCTGCTGGGGCCACCTCAGCGGCACCTGCCGGGGTTTGGAGGGGAGGGAGAGCCGCGCTGCGGGATGTGTAGGCACGGAGATGTCCCGTGGCGTGGGCAGGCAAAGCGGTGCTCGCCCGCGGGAGGAGCGCCCCTGCCATTGCGAGATGCGGCGCGTTCGGGGAAACTTCGTGTGCGGGACATCGGCTTCTGCTTGTCCCTAGAGAGCACCGGGATGCCTGGTATCGCTCCCTTCGCTCACCGAGCGCTGCCAGGCTGGACTCCGTGAGTGTCCGAGCCCCACCGCCGGAGGCTGTCGTCTCCTCCCGCTTCCAGCGGCCGCCGCGCACGCCCCGGACGGGCTGATGGCTCTATTAGCCAGCGACAACGGCGGGTGAGCCGCGCTGGGTGATAGGAGGGCGGCTGAGAGCAGAGCAGGGTAGAGGCTTCTCGGGAGAAGTCACCTCGAATTACTCCTCTGGAATGTTGAGCGCCACAGGATGAGCCTTCAGGAGAGAAAGGACAAGCCGCTCTTGGGCACGTCCGACGCGCAGGGTCCAGCACGGGGAGGGAGGAGGCTTGCCTCATAAAGTAAGGGTGTTTCGGGCAGAGCTGGCAGGTGTGGGGTCAGCCCGCCGTTCTGCCAGATCCCATTTCCCAGGTCACACAGTCTGCTTGTTGGGCCCGGGGAAGCCACAGAGCCCCCGCTCCTCCTGCAGCACCCTGCAAAGTGAAAGTATGTCACCAGCTTTCCAAGCAAGCAATGGCATTGGCCTGTAACTGGGGAGCCAGGCTATACGTGGCCTATTTTCCAGGGGAAATTATTGCTGCTCCCAGGTGAAGTCTCAGTTGTGGTTCAGGACTAAATGAGGAAAAGCAGCACTGAGGTGCTGGGAGTTTGAGGCTGGTGTGCTTTGGGGTCACACTGACCCTTGGGGCTGCAAGGATGAAGGCAGCCTGGGGAGTCATGGACAGGCTCAGCACTGGGAGAATGCTGATCAGGGCATTCTGTCCCTGTCCTCCTGCCTTTCAGGGATCCATGTATTTCTGAATTCTTTAGCACATTTTCTGCCTTCTACTCTGTCTCATTTCCACTTCTCTCTGCACCTTTCCATCCTGTAAAGTTAGATGTGTGTGCTCTCTAACCCACTAAAAAGAGCAGAGCCATGGTACGACAGCCTTGCCATGGTGATATGTCTCTAGAAAGTCCCTGGCAGGTGGCTTTAATCCCTGGTATGAGTACCAGCTCCTAAAGCTTCCAAAGCATGGAACGAGGTGACCTGCACAGTCCATGTTAAAGTTTCAGTGGAAATGACTGCAAAAGTAATCCCTGTGCTGTTGTTGACCTCGATTACAGCAGCCTGGAGCTGCAGAAATGATTTCTCATCTGCCCCTGGATCTCTGACACTGGCTGTGTGTGTGAGTTTAAGAAGTGCTAATCAGAAACATAGGACAGGAGAGCCTCAATGTGCACCTGCTAGCTAGAATTTTTATGATTTTTTTTAACATGTCAGCTTTAAAGGTGCTTGTGATGAAAAATGTGAAGTAGTTCTGTGTGGTCATATTTATTTTGGGGCCTCTTCACTGATCGCTGACCTGTTTCTGACTTCTAGCCTACTGGGAAAGGAGAAATTACATGGGAAATGTTTTAACTTATTTTATCCACTCCTGGGCACAACAGCCAGACCCTAGCAGGATAAAATATTTGCTTGTATTTCCTGTTTGGGGAACTCTCCTTGTTCAGTACCAGGTCTCCTGGATGGTTTTTTCAACATCCCTTGTCTGATGTCAGAACGGACTGCACTGGAAGCAGTTGTTGCATCACCAGCTCTGCATTGTGACTTTGGGAAGCGCGAACAGAAATATCAAAGTAATTGCAGCCCTGTAAACTATATATACATATATATATTTAAACAGAGTAATTCTTCTTGGGGCAGCCCACTTCCAGAACTGGTATAGAAACACCGTATAGGGACATTCCTGCCCTTTTTCCTGGAAGAGGCAGAATGAGATTGGAGTTTCTGGGTCCCTTCTTCTCCAGTTTCAGAGGGCTCTTAAAAAGGCAAAGCCTGTGAATCCCAGAGGTCACCGAGTGTAACTCACGTAATTGTGCCTCTGTGGTCCTGTGGCCATTTGGCTACCCTGGGTCATGGTATGTGTTTGTGTGGGGGGATGGATGAGGGGGTCAGAGCCTTTTCCTCCCTTGTCTCTTTCCTCCCACTGCCAGTGGGAAATAAACTCACCCGTCATTTCTGAGGTAATTCCAATCTCAGCAGCTCCTCTGTGTGCTCACTGCACAGAGTAAGGGCTCTGGGGCTCTGCTCACTGTGCAGGGTAGGGGACCAGATTCCTAGATAATAAATATCGTTCCAAGGTCCCCCACCTTCACCCACTCCTATGCACAGTCCTGCACCTGCGCCTTAAAATTCTTAATTCTAATATAATGATAAATAACCCTTGCTCTTTTCATTTGCCACTTTTATTTCTGTCTTATTTATTTATTTATTAATCTTGAACTGTCGTTATTTTCTAGTGACTTTTTGTGTGCTTAAATTGTAGCCACACTCATGAGGTCTTTTGAAGTCCTTGCTTTTTTTTTTTTTTAAAAAAAAAAAAAAAAAACAACCAAACTCTAGTATGCTTTTTTTTTTTTTTCTTGCCACTTCTTTTCTGTTTTAAAGGCCATTTACGTTATGATTAAATGCTGTCTTGGAAAAGCAGAACGAAAGTCGTTAATCTATATAGATCTTCAAAGAATTGATACATTCGGGACTTCTGTAGGATTTGTTACACTCCATTTTGTTACAGTAGGCAGCTCGTCTGGATTTGGGCACATGTGTTTCTCTCCCTCCCCTCGCCCTCCCCCTCGCCTTTCCAGCTTCCCCCCCAAGAGTGAAAATAAAGTAAAAGGTCTTTCATGGTAAACAAAACCAGCTTATTCTCCACATAGAACACATGAATAGCTGGAAAAAAAAACTTACAATAAATGGTGCATTTTTTTCTCTGCTGGGTATAGCATTCAAGATCAGTCCAGTATTCAAGAAGCAGTCCATTTTTTGCTCAGCAAGAGAGTTTAGAAAAGAAGCGTGGGGTCTATTCAAGGATCTTTTCCCCCTTCACAATTGCTGGGCTTTATGAAACCTATCTTCCATGCCTTGTCAGAGTATTTCTGGGGACCAATTAGTGCTTTGTTGCAAGGCTTCTTTGCTGAATCTTTGAGCAGCAAGAAAAAGCTCTCTTGAGTCTCCCCTTATTTTGACTATTTCAGTCATTACTCAGTGTAATAATTAATATGACAACTGGACGCTGAAGTTTGTATAGAAACACCTCGGCTGCAGGAGAGAGCGTGCAGTGGGTGGTAACAAGCTACAGATCAGACCGAGAAGCCACACACACAAGGAAGGGGGAAAAAAGAGAGGGAGAGAGAATAATGAATGAAAAGAAAGAGAGAAAGAATAAAGATAAATAAATAGTTGGTGCGGCCTGAAGAAACATAATACAGACTTGTAAAGAAAAAAAAAAAAGGCACTTAGAATGGAGTGGGGCAGGGGGAGTTGTCAACCCCAGAGAGGTAAACTTATTTTGAAGCAGTTTCCATGTGAATAGAATTTTCAAAATTTGCTACTTTCAGAAGTCAGAAAAGTGATTTTCTCCTGAAAAGGCAAGATGTTCCTTCGGATAAATAATTTTTACGGACCGTTTTGTTTGAACTTTTGCATACTTGATAAAGTCTAATGCCTCTTCCTAAGCATCCCTTTATGAAAATAAGAACTGAACCGTGAAACCTTATTCTTGAGTAATTGTTGCCCATCCTGCCCAGGGTGGAGAAGGCTGGTTATCCGGGTAGCAAGTTCGAGTTTTCTTGGTGTTGTATCATCTAAGAGAGGAATAAAGCCTGCGCCCCAATGAAGAATTAAAAATGACGTTTGATCAGGGACACTTCTGAATTCTCCTCGAAAGGCGTCTTGGGATAAACACTCATCACTTTGCAGACATTTCTTGGGCTGCCAATTAGTGCATAATAAATAATTAGAAGTTTTAAGCATATTAGATACAGCTCATGCTAATGAGCTACATCAGGTCTTGTGCTAACCTGAAGTGACAGTTTGCATATAGGGCTAAAAAAAAAAAAAAAAAAAAAACTGGAAAAAAGAAAAAAAAAAAACCCAAAACAAAAACCCAAAACCAAACCAGCCACCGAGGCAGCTTTTCCCCCGCGGTCCCGTCCCGCTCGCCCCTCCGCAGCTCCCGCGGGTCCAGCCGGGCGGTGCCGCCCGCTCTCCCCTGCCCTCCTCGCCCGCCGGGTGGCCCCATTGTGCGGCCACGAGTTGTGCGTCCGTCACAGCCCCGGGGGATAAATCACAGCGAGCTGCCCTCCCGCACACCCCCCAGCGCCGCTTTTTGGAGAGCCGAGTTTCTTGGGTGGGAGGTGGTTTGTTCCCGGCTCCTCCGAGGCGGTGATCCCTGGCAGGAGGGACAGGAGAGGGTTTGGGTGATGCCTGCGCGGGCTGGGAAGCCGATCCCCCGCTGGTCCCGGCGAGGGCAGGCAGAGGGGACAGGGGGGTCCCCGCTCCCGCCAGCCGCCTCTGCCGTGAGGACACAGTGCCACCTCCCGGCCACCAGCGCCCAGCAGTGAAGAAGCCAGGGAGATCCGGGGGGGATTGTAGCCTGGAGGTGTCAGGGAGCCCGGCTCTGCAGTAAGAGGGGATACGGCTGCGCGGCTTTGCCCGCACGATGCAGGGGGAAGTGCGAGGAAATGCTGCTTGTTTGTGGTGTAAACGAGAGCTACAGCACCCTGAGACCTCTGGTAAATGCACGCACGATATTGATAAGGGAGATGTGCCCCTGACATGCACACACACACAAACTACCTAAGATACTCGTGAATCCTCATCTGGAAACTTTTTCCACAAGCTTCTCTTTTCGCTAGAAAATCCCCCTTCCACTGCTCACTGCTCCCTCACTGCTCCCTCACATGCACTGGGACATCCTGAACCAGCAGGGAAGGCAGGGAGCCGCCGGCCAAGGACAGGCCCAGTGTCCTGGCAGGAGAAGGGACATCCTCACCCAGACACAGAGACTCACAGCTCCAGGGAAGCTGCCACTCTGCAAACGGGCGGCAAAGAGCAGTCTGAAGAGCAGCCAAAGTCCATGGCCCCTTGAACTCGCATCGTGCCGGCCAGGGGAGACTGCCAACTTCAGTGCAAAGAGCTCTATGAGCTGTGGCTGAGAGCACAGCCAGAAAGGACTACACATGGTGTGTGCATACACAAAGAAAGTGCGTTTTGGAGGGAGAACACATGTTTTTAGGCAAAGGCAAGGTGGGACATCAGTGCATATCTTCATATGGTTGAAAGGAGAGGGAGTGCACGGTGCTGCAGCAGAAGTCAGGACTAAGACTTAAAGCTGAGGTGCTCACATTTGCTCGGGAATCAGGCACATGAGGGAACCTGAAACACAAGTGGGAAAACCTGTTTGGCAGTGTCACTGCAGGGGGATGAACGCATGCTTGGCATGCTGAAGTAGTACTTCAAAGAGGACAGGGAAGACCCAGCAGTTTGGACTCTGAAAGGGCCCAAGGTAACAGCTGCTGATGCAACTGCATATTCCTAGAGTAACATCACTGGGCTCACACATACTCACACACCCCTGTGTACCACTTTGCTCCAAAACAAGAGAATTTGGGAATTCCTCCTGGCAGGATGGAGCCTTGTTTCCTCCAGCCAGTGTCTTTTGTGACCAGGCAACCTCTGACAGAGCAGACTGATTAAACAGTGAACTGGTGGCAATATACCGGTGGTATTATTATGATTGTGTAACAACAGGGTTAAGAGATAGTCCTGCAAAATAAATACAAAAAGCAGGGGGTAGGAGGCAAAATAGATAATGACAAAGATTTGGCATGAGTAGTATTTTGGGTATTTGATATTTCACTTTGTCTTGCCACTACCATTGGGTAGAGAGTGAACAGGTATAAGAAAAGGGATGGAGAAAGGGAAGGAACAAAGACCCAAAGCATGTAAAAGCCACAAAGAAGTAAAAGAGATATAAAAGACTAGTGTAAAGAGAAGGAATGAGGAAAGAAAGAGGAAGGCACAGAGGAAAGAATAGTTTATCTCACTGAAAAATACATCAGGTGGCAAGGCATGGTGTGTGGGGAAAGTAAACAAGACTAGTTGCTGGAGTCTGTCTTGTCCTGCACATGGGCTCTAATCAGAGTTGTCACCATTCTCATCTCGTTGTTTTTTTCTCCAATGTAGCCTTCATGTATCTGTGTCATGGATAGGGCTGTCCCTTGTGCCGCACAAACACAGGACACAAAAGACTGGCTATTTAATGAATTCACTGGCTGAGTAGTTAAAAAAAACAGTAGTTTTTCTACTCCTGGCAATTACTGAGGATACTTTCTCCTACTGCTCCGTCTTTCCTTGCCCCATCCTACTGTCATATGAGCAGTGTCCAGTGTGTTTAGTGTGCATCATATTTGGCTATCTTGACCTGCCAGTCCATAACACAGGCTTGCTGATCACTTCAGAAATAACTTTCTATCCCTACAGGCAGTTTCAGGATGCACAAAGAAGTAGTTATTCTGAAAACGGTATGTATTTGTACTCAAAGCACTGAGTTACTGCAGATGCATATTATATAATTGATAATTTCAGTGGGATGAGTTCTGACTCCACAGTCATGGGATCCAACACAGATTTGGACTGAGAACCGTGGAAATGGCTCCACTCAGTTTCCCCACTGTAAGGCTGCTGGGTTTTTTTCATATGAACAATTTACAGTAAGTCTTTGCTAGTGTTCACCACTAGCACATGCAGAGGTGTGTGTAGTAGAGCTTCCCTCAAGGAAAAAATAACTGTAAAGAGAATTTGTCTTCATCATGAAAATACAGCAAGATTACCCACCTTGGCACAATTTGTCTCAGTAAGACTTCACCTTCCCAAACAGCAAGATACTAGTCTAGTTGCTTCATTTTTTCACCTGCCTTCTGATCCTGGGCTACAGTTTTCTAATTTCCTTTACCCCCTTTGGTGATTCTTATTAAGCCAAATCTGGGCTCTTCCATATCAGTACTGTACTCACCTGAAATCATTTATATGTCCGACACCCTATGCAAGCACGTGTACATCATCTGCAGTTCTTCCACGCCTTCCTGCCCTGGAGCTCTCACCTACTCTTTCTTTCTCCTTTTCCTCCTTTACCTTCTTTCCTTTCCCCATGCTCAGGCTCATATCCCAGTGTGAGGTTCATGCAGCTAACTCCTAATTCATGTTTCCCTTGTACTGGGTGTCTCACTCCAGTGTCTGGTGAGCGGGGTGGTGGCTGCTGCTCTCTAACCTCTTTGGAAGCAGTCCCAGAGGCCCTATTAAAGGACAAATCCCTCAGCTGCTGTGCCTTGTCAGAGCCTTCCATGGCTGATGTTTGACATCCAAAGAACACATCCTGGAGAATATCTGATGTCTGTCCAAGGGAAGTGACTCCGATGGGAAACCCACCTGAGGCTGAACACGCAGCTGCAGTCGGAAGGAACGGGCTGGAGGCTGAACTGAAAACGATGTGTTGACGTGAAAAAATGAAAACAGCTGATGTTGATCAGGAGGAGGAAGGCTGTTAATTCAGAGCATGCTGCTCCTCCACGTTGGGTGCAGATAGAAACAATCTGCTGTAGGGCTGCTGCAGGCAGGCGTGGGGCTCACAGGGGATGGCCAGCGTGGAGCGGCGGGTTGGTGTGCCAGGGGTGGGTGGGGGGGGCGTGCAGGGAGAACGCCCCCTTGGCACGCTGTCCAGGGGAGGGAGCTGGGGAAGGGGGTGGTTTTGCCTTGCTTGCTCCACTTTAAATACCTTTGCACAGATTTCTGGCCACTGCAGTTAGGTTTGAAGGCTTCACCTGCTGTATTGAAGGGGCCTCCTGCTGTGGGCATTGCTGGCTCTGCAACATGGACTCACAGCACTGCAAAATGAATGGTGACTCTTTCCTGGTAAGTGAGGGGGTCTGTGCCTGCTTTATGTAGAGGTGGAGGGATGTCCTGCCTCACTCCTGCACTCCTATGCTTGTCCTCCACTCTCTGAGAGGCAGTGTGACCCAAGAGGGGAAGAATCAAGGTGGCCTCTTGTGATGCTTTGCTATACCTGAACAGTTTTGGCAGCCCCCATACTCGTCTGCTGTTAATTGTGCTCACAGAAAGGCAGTGCGAATGCAAACAAACATTGCAACAGTATCCTTGCATACATGGCAAAAAACCAAAGCATCAGAAAAGACCAGAAGCTTACTGGAGGTCTTAAACGTGTGTGATGTAAGAAAGCTGTCTTATTTTGTTAAAGGAAAATAGATAAAGTTATGTGTTCTTCTGGTGGAGCTTTTTGTTAAATTTTGGGACTCTCTTGTCCTCTTTTTAAGTGTTTACTGACTGACTTTGAACTCTTTACTTTGGGAAATACAGGAAAGACCTGAAGTTCATGCCTTTGAATACGGGCACTGATGTTACTGCAGGGGCAAGTGATGTAACCTGAGGCCAGCATAGTTAATTATTAGGATAAAATTCTGCACTTGTGTGTCCTATGCAATGCTGCTGAAGCTAGAGACAAGCTGCATCAGATATGCAAAAAAAGTGGCTTCTATTTTTTTATAAGAGCAGAGATGCCTCTATTCCCACTGCTTTGTGTGCTGAGGCTGAACTCCCACAATATTTCTCTAGGGTCTCACCTTGCTGCTTAGCCAAGCTGTGTAATTGCTTGGTTCCAATGAACTGCAGTGATCAGCATTTAAATGCCTGAAGAAATCTGACTTGGAAAGTAGTTCTATGTTCATAAGTAACTTGGAAATCTTTTAATTTGAAGTATTCCCCCCCCACCCCCTCCCCCATGTTGCATATCTAGTAAGTTTGAAATGTACAGCAGACTGGTGAAAATTTGTGATCCTGCAAATTACAAGAAAAGCTTTCTCAGGCTTTATCAGTGTTGGAATTCACTCTAAAGGGCTTTAGCTAAATATCTCAGCAATGGATTAGAAGGCTGACAAGATTGTGTTATTGACCCCTAATACTGCCACCTGTGTCACAATGGCAATACCAGTCTATGTGCAAAGTGGCTAACTAAAATGCAGGCTTGTTGTGAGGTAAATTGCATCTACATAACACTTTCTTTGAGATTGTATTAGGTCCAGGGATGGTTGTTCATGCTCATTAACTAGTTATCATTTTATTTCCTGGAAAAAACCAGAGCTGGAAGAAAATCAGAGCTGAATTTACTGCACACTGTAAAGCACATATACATATCACAGAAGCAATGTTTCTACTATATTTCTTCAACTCTAAATCATAATCACAATAGTAACAGAAGAGTAGTACTACCCCAAAGCTGCAATTCCTCCATGTATGTTGAGGAATGAGAAGTTAAAGTCCAAAATAAGAATGGAAAAACTGATCAACAGTTAAAATATGCATAAGTACTACAAAAAGCTCAACAATAATGTGAGTTGGCTGTGCTTTTGCTGCTATCACCTCCAGTGCATGTGCTGAGGTTTATTGTCTACAGTGTGTATTGATGCAGGCTACCTCCTTATATACTGACAAGAACTGGGTACCAAGAAAACAATCATTTTAGTCTTCTCCCCCTTTGCAATTAAAGATGTCACCTCTGTGACAGGCTCAGGCATGGACTGATGCTTGTTAAAAGGTCTTCCAGGGAACTGAGTGCATATGCAGATGTGCAAGAAGTTGAGCAAGTATGAGGCTGTTTACAGCACTAGTGCCTACTCCCTACTACAGTGTGCCTTTCTCTTGAGCACCAATATAAATCAATTTACAAGAATGGGAAAATGACTGAGGACAGATTGAAAGCAGCTGATCTCAACAAATCAAGGCTAGTGACCAATGAGTTTTGAAAGGTTTTTTTAAGGCTATTTTTGTGTAGTCTCATTGTACAAGGAGATCAGAATTACCTTGCAGGACTTCAACTTTGCATTATATCTCTTGCAAGTATCCAAACCACAAATTCCTCATTTGTCACACACATTCAAGTCAAGCTGTCATATAAGTTGGTCCTCACAGCATGACTTGGCAAGAATACGTTAAATATATAACTGCATGATTTTTAGAGCAGTTTCATTGCAGACAGTGAAAACCAAAATCTCGATCCATTGAACAGACAGTGGTGGAGCCAGTTCTGTCCTTAAGATCAGTTTTGGCTGTGGTGGGTGAAAACAGAAGGAAAAATCAATGCACGGACAGTATTTGAGATGACAGCTTTGGTCACGCTAACATAAAATTTCAGTACTACAGACATTTGTTTTGACTTTTGCCAGACTCCTGTCATCGTTTTCCCTTGTGGTTGCTTGAGGTGTAAATGGGTTTCATTAGCCAGCTGACACATCACTTCCAGCTGCTTTTCCTCTTGGTCCTCCCCATGTAGGAGCTGGGCTGACTCCCTGGCTGGATGAGGACTCAGGAGACACACAGATGCTGCAGGAAGTGTCACAACTGAACAGGTGGCAATCTTCCTTCTGGTGCATAAAGCCAGCACTTCTACTACAGTTCCCACTAGAGGTCCCTCATAAAGCTGGAAGACATTTGGAAAACCTTTTCAGCCTCTGGAAACAAAGCTGGATAGAAAAATGTGTGGCCAGTCTGTTAACAGCTTCCTTGGAGATAGCTTGAAGAATCAGCATTATTTACTTTACAAAAGAGGGCAGCTCTTCATAGCTCTGCCTCAGGAAATGTAGGCCCACCAAGAACTTTATGGCTTCAGGGCAGCTGGGTTTGATTATTAATTTGTCTTCTGAAAAGGCTATCTCTACTGAGGACAATATTTGGGAACTGGGACTCTTTTTACTCTGATTTATATGTTTAATTGTGTAATAGCCATAATGAGGGCAAGCTCTGCCCAAAAATACAGATCTTTATAAGGAATATTTGAATGAGTACCTTGAATCAAGCTTTAGTCCAGGACTTGTTACACCAGGATTCAATCTGTGTTGCAGATGTCTGGTGTGATCTTTGAAATGCCAACCACAAGCAATCTGTCCAAGGCCAGTAAAAGTTTTTTTTTTAAATGAAATAAACAAGCAAATGAGATATTAATGTGGCCTCCAAAAGTTTGTGGTGGTTGTGCATCAAATTTTCTCTGATATCAGAAAAATTAAGTACCATGCCAAGTACCCAGCTTTTAAGATCTGCCTCTACTCCAGGGCTCAGTTTAATCTTTCTGAAGTGGTGAAATAGCTCTTCCCTGCTTAACAGGGCTTTTGTGAAAAGAAACACATGTAGAGACATGCAAAGACATTCTAGTAATGAGAACCATGAAAATAACAAAAATAAACCTTTGAGAGTACTGGAAATTTCCTTTTGGAATTTGCACAGCAGAAAATCAATAAGAAAAAGGGAACAAATATAAATGAAAACACATCTTGCCCTAATTGAATCTTTACTCATTATGGGATTTAGGGAAGGTCTGTTTGCTCCAATAATTTTTTTTTTTCCCTTTGGTTTTCTTTGCTTGATGCTGTTATTTTGTTTTAAAAATCACCTTCCATCCTTCCTGTGACTACTGCCTCTCTCCTGGGGGTACCTGGAAGGAACAAGCAGAACTGAAGGGAAACACAGATCATGGTCTGCATCTCTGCACAGAGCACATCTACATTACTCTGCTTAACCCTGAGTGCTGATGGAAGGGAAGCCTGAGGGAAGGACTCTGCACTGTAGCTGAAACTGAAATGCAGTAATATTTTCAGTCCTCCCTGAGGGGTGAAGTGAGGCAAGGATGGTATTAGGCTTATTTGCGTGGTCTTTTTGACTACCTTGCTCTCATGAGGGCTCCAGTTTGAGGGAAGGGATTTGTGTCCCTACCACCATAAATCAGAGCAGCCCCACAGCTGCTCTGCTTCTCGCAGCAACAGTTGCCTTGATTCCCACTTAGAGCTGTTTTATACCCTCTTTACCTCACTGGTGCTGTGCAAGAGGGAAACGGAGAAAGGCAAAACTGACTCCTAGGGTGAATGGTAGTAATTTTTATTTGTGTATTTTTTTCCTTTCCTTTCAGGAATCTAGGTACATTGAAGACTCCCCCAATAAAAATGGTGTGATTTCTTTGATTTTCTCTCTGAAAGAAGAAGTCGGGGCATTGGCTAAAGTCCTGCGAACATTTGAGGTAAAGATTTTCCTTCAGGTCTTTACAATTGTGCATTGCAACCACATTTTCTTGGGGTCTTGGAGATTTGGTTTGTGGTTCTATTTCATTGCTATTACAGGGGAAAGCAGCTTGCATTTCTTTTCTGGGCTTAAAATCCCTTAAAGTCTTGGAGAAGAGGTAGCTTTTTTAAACTAAAATCTCTACTTTTAACTGACACAAGAGTGGGAAAAATGCATTTTTTCCGCTTAAGTGGGAAATATTTAATTATAACTGCTGTAGTAAGAGGTAGGAGTAAGTTGGGCTGTGACCTAAGATTGACTTAAAACAAAATAATTTGCCTTTGAACTTGTAAGGCAAACATAACCTGCATGTGAGCCATGCAGCTCACATTGCACAAGGTGATTCTGCTGGGGGCAGCTCTTAGCTCTTGTCCACCTCAATAAATCTGATATAAAAATTTCTACCATCTCCCACTTTCAGTACTTCTACAGAGTGGGTAGAGGGTGCCTACAGAACAGCATAAAATGACAATGTTTTTTTTTACACCAGTGGGACTCAGTAACTTATGCTGAGTGATTTGAAAAGCTTTAGGGGAAAAAAGGAGCCATTTACCTTTCAGGACATTGTGTGCCTATTTATTCTTGCAGAAATATTTCCCAGATGTCATGAATATTGTTTGAAAAGCACGAAACCCTTGCAATTCAGGATGGTTGTGTTGCAACACATACAACTGTGTACTCTGTGCTCCCAAGCAAATACACTTTTATATTGGTTCTGTGGCTTTTTTTTTTTTTTTTTTTTTTTTTTTTTTGCGTAATAGTTGTGCCTGAAAACAGAAATTTCTTTCTAAAAAGTTGTGGCCTGCATATTTTCCATTCTTAAAATGAATTTACCAGGAAATGAAAGGTTATGTGTTATGGGTACAAAAGAAAAATAGGCCATATTTGATTCACTAAGATAAAAGGAAAGTCACACTAACAACAGAAGAGCAAGTCTGAATCTACGAACTGACCAGTAAAGTCCTGCAAAATGTCCATGTCAGTGATGTGCATGTCTGTAAGTGAATTAATGAGACCAGATAGTCTCTCATTAAATGCATTGCTGTCTACTAACTAAATTGCTGCCAGCTCTAAAGAAAAAAATTGTAGAGGAGCTAGTACAGGAAAGAGAGAAGTAACCAATTCTTGGATGTGACTTTTCTTGCCCCAAAGCAGATACCTAAACTAGGCCATCTGAGTCATGTTTTTTCCCAGTGACCCTGATTGCAGCTGAGAGGTTGGGACTCAGTTGGTTTTCCATCCCAACAAAGCCAGTTCTTTCTGTGCTAAATTGCAGCCTCCTCCAGCATCAGGACTTGACAAGAGACCTGGCATAGCTGCTCTTATATCAGTTTTACATTTGGCATTGCAGTGTGGAAACGGATGGGTGGGTGGATGGGATTTAATGGTATGAGAACATCTCCTCAGGGCTGTTGTTAGTGAATTCCTGGTGTGAACCAGCTGCCTTTGGGCTCTTGTAACTCCATTCCAAGGACTGCACAGAGGTGTAAGTCTCACATACATGCCCAGCTGAGATAACCTTCCCCCTTTTCCACCCGGGCCGTAGCTATGGTGCCTCAGAGAAACAGACTTTGTGCCCAGTGACATCCACAGCACAGACACGGAAAGTGGTGATATGCAGGTGAAGAGTGGAAACAAACAGAACTTCAGGGAATTGTTTTGTCTTGTACTCCTTCACTGCATAATAACATTAACTGTGAGATGCTGCAGGAGTTAGCTCAGATTCTCTGTGGGTGGGCTCCTTGGGCAGGGAGATACCCAGCCTTGTCCCCTGGTTTGTGCCATCAGCTTGTTGCTGGCTTGTGGAAATGCAGTGGGTTTGTCTCAGAGGGGGCCCACAGGAGGAGATGTGAGGATGAGCTCCAGCTGTCATTGACTCACACAGCCACATGCAGAAGGAAAAGGGAAAACTGACAAGCCACGAATAGGATCAGACTGTTTCCAGGAGCAGCTGTGGTGCTGCAATTATTGACTTCGTGGAGGGGGTCCACACCTTGTGCAGCTGCTGGTGCTGATGGCCATGTGTTGCATGTCTGTAAACTTTCTGCTCCTTGTTGAGGCTGGGAGCTGCCCAGACTCTTGGTACCTCCCTGGGCACTCATGCATGGGAATGCAGGGAGTGAGCGCAGCTCAACTCTCTTCTCCCAGTTCGGATTTGGGAGTGATTAAGGGACACTGCCTCCAGCAGTGGCTTTGACAATTTTGCCTCTTTTCTAGACAGTCTGTAAAACTAGTCTGGAATATTATGGGGAGAGGAGGAGTGTTGAATGAGCTGTAAATATAAAAGACTTGAAAATTTGCCCTCTCTCCCAGGGAAGGAATCATGGAAGCAAGATCCAGGCTGAGTCATAGGGAATTAAGGGGATATCTAAAGGAAGGAGTGATCTTGAGCTGCCATCAGCACACAGGATGTCTTTCTGTAGAGAAGGTTTCTGTATGGACCTGGGAAGGTTCATCCCCTCTTTGGTTTATGAAGTGGAAAAAAAAAATCTGGGACTATTGTTCAGCCACTCTTGAGTCCCTTCCTGGGATGCACATCCTGCCCATGTCCCACTCCTGTGCAGGGGTGAAATTGCCCAGATTTAGCCCATCACAGCTTGTTCTCCATGGGTAGCAAGAGCCCAAAAGGTGTGCTCTAGGCTGGGTCTGCCCCTGGATATGATGAAGTCCAAGACTTCTGGCTCATCAAGCATTATGGCAGGTAGAATCTCTATTCACCCACAGAGCAAACCACCCAGGAAAGGAATTGGTGTCCAGCCATGGCCCAGATGGAAGGGGTAAGCCCCCATTATGGGAGCCAGGATGGACTGAAGGTAGGGGAGCCTCCCCCAGGTAGGTGGAAGCTCAAGGCTAGAGATTACAGAGTGTTCATGGCACAGAATTATGTCCTCTGAGACACCAAGTTTAAGAGAATTTCAATGTGTTTTGTGGAAAAAGTAATGTTTGTCCTACTCAAACATCCTTCAGGTTGCTCATGCAGTTGGTGGAGTACTGCATGCTCTCACATTTGTTTTTTGCTCAAAGACCCAAACTCTAGTTTTCTGTTCATGTCCCAGTTGCACACAAGTATGTGGCTACAGTGACAACTTTTGTTTTTCCTGTTTAGCTTGAAGGTTTTTTCTTGATCTCCTCAATGAACTCAGCTCTTTTTTTCTGTTGGCTTTATGTCCAAAAAATATTTGATTATTTCCAATTTTTTCTCATGTTTACTCAGTTTAGGAATACTCATGTGAACACCAACCTCAGTAGGATTCTAAGATTTTCTGATCCCTGGCTCTTGTCCCTTTTCTCTCCTTAGCAAATCTTTGTCTGACTGCATGAATCTGTTCCTCCTGGACTGCTCTATGCCACTGCTGGCAGTACAGCCCCTGCAGCCACTTCTTCACCTGTCCTGTGGAGAGATGTGTCTGCAGGGCCAGATTCACACTGTGATGTGCTGTAAAGTGCTAGCAGTTCAATCATGCTCAGCAATAAGCAGATTGCTAAAACTGATTCCACTTTGCTTCTGCGCTGACTGCTCTGTTTGTGTATTGGGATGTGGCTGACATTCACTTTTTGCTTGTCAAACCCAATTGTTTTGTACTTGAAAAGTCCCTTTGTCACCTCTGTCCTCATTGAGGCTTGAGGGTGGCTGTAGGGACAGCACAAACCCACCAGCAGGGTCTTCACACCAGCTTCACTTTAATGGGATCTGCTGTACTCTGAGGTACTCCTTGGTGCAGCCCTGTGCTGTTTGTGTTGTAGAAGATGACAGCTAGGTAGCCAAAAATAGAATAAGTACCTTCATCTAAAACAGAACAGCACACATGAGTAAAATATCATGCTTAAAATCAGGAAGACAGAACAGTCATCGTGAAATTTGTTTCTTTTTTTAATTCACTGGACACATCAAATATGTTCTGAATATAAGCTGAGGCGAAAAAAAGGAGAAATCTTCTAGGTTTTTTATCAAAACAGAAAAAGCAAAACTGAGCACCTTGACCCAAGTGTTACACGTAGTAGAAATATTTGTTTCTCTGTAGTGATAAAAGCCTATTGAAATTGAGGTAGCTTTTTAAACAACAAAGTTCATTCTGAAAGAAAAAAAAAAAAAAGAAAACCCCACATTGTTCCCCCTCAAAGATTGCCTTTTCTGTAGTTAAATTCATCATTAAAAAGATCAGAAATAAGGATTTTCATATAAAAAAGGATTGCCTTCAGTTTCAACTGCAGATTCTACACATAAATCTGTGAATACACTGATCTTTTCTGAAGTTCTTTTTCTGATGAATTTACAAGTAGTAAATCATCAGCTGTTTTAGGTGGCAAACATTGGGATACATTAAAAGCTTGCTCAACCCATTGTCAGAGAGCAGCCTTCTATCTTTTCCTCACTGATTGGACCTTCTCAGATACAGAGCAGGACTTCAGTGAAAGGTACAGCCATCAGTGGGTAGGGCTCTAGCTCAAAAGCAAAAAATAAAAAGTTGATTTGCACTAGGTACTCCTGCTCCCAGAGTAAGTTACTGTCCCATGGGGATAAGTTCCTGCTCCTGGAAGGATGGGATGGGAGTAAGAGGCTGTACAAAAGGAGACCTGGCACTTTCAGAGTCAGCAGAGGTAACTGCTCTGCTTCTGTTTAGGAACTTTATTCTGCAAGAAGTCCTACGTGACTGTTATCTCTTTGTCCCCTGGGAAGGTATTGGCTCTGTGGTGGTTGTTTCCAAATCAGGGGAAGAAAACAGTCACTTTGGCCAGGGGGTGTGTTGGGAGTGCCTACAGCGATAGGTGAACAGGCCAGGCTTGCCTCTACCACAAGACTGTTTTTTCATTACGCTGTACATATGCACAGCAATGATAATTTCATTACACTCTTCCAAATCCACATCCTTGGTCTTATCCCTCCTTTTCGTACGGCCACAAGAACAGGACTTCTTGATCTAAAGAACCAGCATGGGTTTAAAGAGAGGAGTGTCCTCTTCACAGGTACTTATGTAATGTCACATGCTGTCACGTTTTTGGTTTGTCCTGCTCCACGTGTTTTGTAGCAGATTCTGCTTCAAGCCTCATGCTGAATTTCAGGGCTGGAGTAGAAGTGCTGAGGGATGGACACCAGGGGCTGCTCCAGGCCAGCTGCCCTCTCGTGCTCTTTGCTGGCAGTGACCTCTTCTAGGACACTTTTCCTCCAGGAGTTTGGAAGGAAGACCCTAGCAGCTGGGAAGGGGAAGAAGGGGAAGCACTGTCTCCAGATGAGAAGCAGGCTCTTGGGCAGTAAAGCTGAATCAAATGGCTGTCTTTGCCTTTGCTTTGAGAATCCATGGCTGAAGGCACCACTGTAACTTTCTAAGTCCTCTGATACGTGAAAATTAAGCACTGAGTTTATACTTGTGCTTCTGAAAGTGTCCTCCCTCATGAAACCCTAAACTATACCATGGCAAGGATTAAAAGAACATGTAATCTCTTTCTCTTTGGTACCAGAAAGTGCAAGTAAAATCTTTCTTTTGGGAGATTTTTACCCAAATTCTCACTTAATGTTTATTAGTGTGGTCAAAAGTTCTTCATTTGGTAATAGTGTGTCTCCTGATGAAGCCAAGCTGAATTGACAACAGTCATGAAAACCAACTGCAGCTGGATTCACAGCTGTACTTAGTTTTAGAACCAGCTATAGGAGCATTTAGTAATTAGTGAACAGAAGGATGAGTGAGTTTCACAGGAAGTAGTAACTCATAATATTTTCAGAAAATATCCGTCCCTACTGAAAGCTTCCCTGTGTAGCTATGAACATCCAACTTTCCTTTTCCAGTTACCAGGCCATTAAACAGAGGGTGGGACTAAATTCTCTTGGCAGTGACCTCAGTGAGACTGCCGGTGTAGTGCAACACCAGTCTGGTTTTCTCTTGCTGGTGTGGGGCAGCTGCAGCATAGGCGGTACTCAGTAAAGATGGAATAACTGGAATAACCTGGGCAAGGGGCTGGAGCTGCTTCACAGACTCTGAAAGGGAGCCAAGGCTGAAATCCAGCACTGTGAGGTAAGGCAGGAAGGGACATGGGCAATCTCCTCCCTGCATCCACTATTGTTTCTGTTTTAAATTGATATTTGCATCGCTGCCCCCTTCTAACTCGGTTAGAACTAATTCTAACTTGATTTTGGAGCTCCAAGAACGTCTTGAGACTTCCTTCTCTAATGGGCAGTGATAGAGGTTGATTTGGGTGTTAAAATAACAAAAGCTGAGTTTTCCGCCCCTAGGAGTGAGGGTTTTAAGAAAAAAAAACCCTACAGCAGACATATGGTTGTATGACAGCATGTGTCCATAGGGGAGAGACTCAGCCTCTCCCATGGTCACAAACCTGAAGATGAAGGAGAGAAGTCCCAACCTGCTCTCCAAGTTCCTTGCAGCTGCAAGGGGTGGTGGGATGAATTCAGCAAAGACATGTCTAATCTCGCTCCATGGGCTCATCTGATTCCCACCAGCTCTAAAATAGGAAGGGCAGAAGAGATCCATGTTCATAATTCAGGTGGCAATCCAGCCACAAATATGTGACAGTTGACGTCTTCCAAAGGTGTTAGGTTCCATCAACAAAAAATAGCTCATAAAAATGGAACAACTTTTATTAGCTGACTTTTGAAGACATACATTGTCAAGTGGTCAATCTCTACTAAAAAAACAGATAGAGATTGAAAACTGCTTAAAATGTACAACTAAACCAAAAAAATTATCTCTATTCTCCTTTCTCAGGTAACTATTTGTCTCCAGAAGTTGGAGCTTTAAAGAAAACATCAGCTATTGGGAGAAATGTGATGCAATAGCAAGATTTGGCAACATCAAGGATACAAAAAAGTCCTGAACAATGTGAAACTATGAAGATTAAACACTAGATGGAGTAGTTGGACTAGAATGAAATTGAGACTTGTATTGTAAAGCAACTCTAGTAACAGAGCCACTGTAAATATTTTGAAATCAAGGGTTTAGTAGCAAGGCACAGCACGCAAGAACATATTTTTCCAGGAGTGCCAGTTCAGGGAATTGGACATATGCTGCTGGATTCTTGCTCTTAAAATAGTCACCAGAAGGGTTCTCCCTTCAGTTTCTCTGCTGTGAAGTTCTGAAGTCTCAGCACAAAGAGGTAACAAAGAGGTTGGCTCTGTACATTGCTGAGTGGCAGATACCCCTCAAATAAACAGCAAAGCAGCTTGATACTCTGTGGGAAGGTGTTCTGCTTCTCTCAGGTGTAAGGAAGGAGGTAACTTTCTTTGTGGGCTCCTTCTTCCATGGGCTCTTTCCTCCATCTTCTTTTCCCCCCACCTCTTTGTCTCACAGTCTTAGGTTGTGATAGTTTGAGAGGTATTGGTAGTCCTGCTGCCTTAAGCATGTCTCGTGCCCACCCTGCAGTTTATCTCTTCATTCCCAGCCCCTGAATCATTCCATTCATTTTGGGGGCATTGCTGTCTGTGCAGCTGCTCACTGAGCCCAGCTGGAGAGCTGGTACAGTAGAAGAATCACCTGATCAAAAAACAAAAGGATATAGTTTAAGGAGCTTTCAGCCCAGAGAAGAGAAGGTGCTGGAGTGATCTTATTGTGGCCCTCAAGTACTCAGAGGGGTCCTATAAGGAAGAAAGATGGGGACAGAGTTTTAGCAAGGCCTTTTGTGATGGCACGTGGGATAATGGTTTTAAACTAAAAAGTGTAGATCCAGAGTAGGTATAAGGAAGTAAACTTTTAGGGTGAGGATGCTGAGACACAGCAAAAGCGAAGCAGCTCCCTGTGCCTGCTCTCTGTCAGGAGCTCCCAGTGCCTCACCACATGGATGGGACAATGTGCAGTCTGTTTGGGAAATGGCTTTGGAGGCCTAAAACAAACTGTCCCTGGGGCCAAGGACAGTGCTGCCCATTCTCTCCCAAGAACAGCATCTCTGGAGAGCAGCAGTTGGTGAATGTGCTTTTGACCTTTTCAACTTATTGTATTGGTATCTAGCCAAACAGTTTGAGTTCATCTGTAGTGTGCCATGCTCAGGGAACAGAGTAATGACATATATGTTTCCTACCAAGGAATAAACTGCCTTTTGTGGAGGAGTAAATCAGTCCTTTGCTGCTGATTGCCAGATGCCCTCCAGCGCTGTGCAAGCACTGAGAGGAGCAAAGAAAACCCTAAAGAGGCTTAGAAAGAGGGATGTACAGTTAAAAAATCTTCCCTTTTTCTTCCTTGTAGGTCAAAAGTAGAACCTCACAGTGTTACTTTGTGGAAGAAATCCTGACCCCGCTGTAGCAGGAGATTAGACATTGACACCAGCAGGGCCATCCCTTTACCCCATGGAGTTTGAAGTCATCTTTATCTTGAAAGACAAAAACCAAAAGTTTCTCCAGGGATGCTGATCACCATGTGTCAGCCCCTCTTGACTCTTCTCTGGGTAATGATTCTATGATTCTGTGACTTCAGGCCAGGCCTGGCCCAGATTTCTTCCAGAGATTTGTGTATTCCTCCCAGGGGACAGAAGTCCAGACCTGGCCATGGCATGCTGTGTCTGCAGCACCAGTGTGAGTGACAGGAAGGTCAGGTGGCAAAATCAATGCCTATAGAAGCCTGTTTAAAAGGTTTTTCTAAAAAAAAAAAAAAAAAAGGAAAAAAACTAGTGTTTTCATATTCAAATTATAGTGCTCAGTAAAACATTGAGTTCAGTTAACAGGGGTAGACTTTTCTTTTGGACTTTCTGGTTTTGTTTTGTTTTGTGTTTTTTTTCCTGAATTTTTTTGTTCAACTGCTTACTTGCAGTTGCAACTTACACATCAACATGGCAGCATGTCTGAGGTCAGGCTCCCACTGGCTACAGTCGTCAATGCTATGGGTGCCAATGGTCTCTTTCTTCAGAGCTAGGAGACACTGCTGATGGTTAGCAAAGATATTTGGTGAGACAGAGCTCGAATTTCTGAGATAAGAAAATCCTTCTCTGTGAGGGTGATTAGGCTCATGAGCAGTTGCTCAGAGAGACTGAAGAGTCTCAAAACTTGACTGGACATAGCCCTGGGCAATCTGCTCAGGCAACCTGAGCAGATTATTGTACTTGCTGATCTCCAGAGGTCCCATTCAACATCACCAACTCTGTGGTTTAGAACATCATCTTTTTATTTGTACAAATGTAGGCTGCCTTTTTTGGTGCAGATCCATGTTTCCCTTTGGATCTTTGCCCAGCAGCTGCTCACAGCACTGGAAACTGTGTAGGTGGCCTTGCAGGTGACTGTGCAGAGGTTTGGCAGAAGCTTATCTCACAGGGTGCCCAGCTGCCTGCTCATCTAGTCTTCTGTCAAGATGCTCATCAAGACAGCATTCAGTTTCCCATGAGAGGATGCTCTACAGGTGGAATGCCTCCTTCCTGTGTTGAACCTGGGGAAATGTCTCTGTCAACACAGACAAGCTCTCATTATGTGCTTGAGGTACTGGAGTTGCCATTTACAATAGAAAGCCTGTTTACAGCTTGTATTCTGCTTCCACCTTCCTCTAAGCCTTCAGTAGTGCCTAGTCTTTGTGATGGTGCTCTGTACAAGGGTGAATCCCACATATTTCTCATTCTTCCTTTCTGTTTCTCTCTCTGTTGTTAAAGTCCGCAAGTCCAGTGGCCGCTTTTGAGTTATTTGGATGGTACAGTATGCTTTGTTGACTGACACATGTATTTATTCAGTCTTTGTCTTATTCCTTCCCCCAAGAACTGTGGGATCAAAATTTCTCCTTCTTATAGGAAAAAGGTATAAACTTGACCCACATTGAGTCCCGACCTTCCCGTCTCAACAAAGATGAGTATGAATTCTTCATTAACTTGGAAGGCAAGAATGTCCCAGCACTGGACAAGATCATCAAATCCTTGAGAAGTGATATTGGAGCAACAGTCCATGAGCTTTCACGAACAAAGAAGAAGGACACTGGTAAGGATATGCTGACAAGGTTAACATTGACACAGACTATTTATGTCACATACACATGAAATTACTTTTTTTTTTCCTGCAGTAAAGGAGATCCTCTTGGGTCTTTATGATTACATTTCTCTCTCTCTGTTTTTTCTATACTAAAAGTTTTTCATTTGGAGATTTTATGTCAGTGTAAATCTTTACAACGATTCTGACTAGAAATCAAAAATGGGAAACTAGGGAGGCTTCACCACCCACTTTGGTGAGAACAGGACTATCTTGCTATTACTGTAAGAAATCCCAGGGAGGTCAGTTGCAGTTCTGCCTTCTGAGGGAAATAAGGAAAGATTTTGTGAGTTGTTCATGCTCGTAATTCTCAGAGATTTGCTGGAGTTGAGGCTGCTTGGTGCAGTGGTGGCTGCCCAGCAGATAGTCTGAGACAGACTTAAATGCCTTTTCAGATAACAGATGTGATTTTAATAGGATTTCAGACTTTAAATACTTTAGGTCTGGATCTTCCTCTTCCTCCCTAGGAGCAACATGAAAGACCATTAATACCTTCTTGAGATCAGTGCTCGTAATCCTTTTACCGTTTCCTTTGTGTCCTACCCATGACATTACATTTGAAGATGAAAAAGAAGAAGGCAGATTCTCTTTGGAGTCAGTTTTCTCCATTCATAGACAAAGGGACAAAAGGTTGATTAGGTGATTTATGATCATGTCAGATTGAAGAGGTTCACTTTTGGGGGCTTTTTTATTTTCAGAAGAAAGATGGAGGACCTACTAGGGCTTAACATTAATTTTTCTAGTTACTATGAAGAAGTTAATAATAAATTTTACTAAATAATAAAGTTGTCTTTAAACATATGCCAGAATCAGACAGAGATACAGCTCTAAATATCATCCGGGAAAGTCTTGCGTGTGAAATTCTGACCTCACAGAAGTCAAAACTCCTGTGGTCAGCTGTAGGATTAGGATTTCACTGCATGTTACTGTGTTGATCAAAGGAGTTTTTGAGCTAGATTATCCTGTCAGTGCTTCAAAAAGGGACTTTATCCTCTTCTGTCTGAGAGGATAACTTGTATTTGTTAGTTTCAGAAATAGTATAAAATGGGAACAATTTATTACTGAGGAGAGGAAGATTGATATTTCTTTTTTCCCTTTCTCTTTTTTTTTTTTTTTTTTTAAATTTCAACTCAACTCCTCTCATGAGTAATAAGGGTCCAGTCCAGTCAAACTGAAATCCCCAAAGGACCATATTTTGAAAGGTCAAACAAGCCCTGCTTAGGGGATGAACTGTGGGTGGCAAATCCTGGGCAGAGGCAGCTACAAGGGCAGTGTGAGATGGGAACAGCCCGAGCTGTAGGAAGTGTGGTGAGATGCTGTCCTTTATCAGCGATGGCATTAACAAATAACAGGCTTTGTGCTGCATTTTAGGCCAGCTTGTCTTTCAAATGTATTCTCCTGGCAAATCTGGTCACAGTCCACAGACATGCTTGTGTGAAATCTTATTCCCAAAACACAGAACAAGAGCACTATGCCTCCAGGGAGCAAAATCTCAGACAGATGGTTTATGGGGATGTTGCCACACTCGTCTCAGTGGGCAGGTAAAGGCTGGGAAGGTTTTTCTTCCAGAGGCAGTCTGGAATCCCATGGGACTGATTCTTTTACTGCTGCCTAAGATGCTCTTATTTCTTCCCTGCTAAAGATTTTGCTCCTGCTCATGATTTGAGGAAGAAAAACTGTATTTTTCTGTTTCCTGTGGGAAGTACACAGTCCCTTTCTTGGGGCACTGCTTTGTGGGCACTCAGAGGAAACTTCTTTATTCTGCCTCTTCTATATAGCTCAGTGGTAAACACTGTGCGTATGTGTTTTCTTGGGCTAGGGATAAAGGAATGGCTTTTTTTTTCTTTTTCTTTTTTTTTTTTTTTGGGTCACTTTAGCTGCTTTTAGTAGTTTGTCTCAACTAAATGCAAAATTTAATCGACACATTCAAATATCAGTTTTGATGATAGTTACACAGTTACAAATATCGGATTTGGATCACCAGTGAAATTTTAGGTGAGAGTAGGCCAGCAAAGTGCTCCAAATCCAAATGTAGCTTTAGAACTTCAGAAGAGAAGAGAAGTCAGTTCCTGGGCCAAAAGCTCTTTGTGTAGATGGAAAGATTTGTTGTAAAATCACAGTGCATCACTTAATGTCTCTTTGTGAAAAACAAGATGGGTGTCTGCAGTCTACTTGGAGCCCATGAATAAAAGTAATTAAATATTATTCTGTTGCAGCATTAGGGATATGCAGACAATTTATTGCATTTCTGAAATAAGCTGGGAGCTGAGGATCTGTAGGGGCCTTGTTTGCTAGACCCTGAGGCTGGCCAGAGCATTTGAGACTGTTTAAAAAAGGGCTAAACCTGGGCCTTGAACTGCTATAAATTGCATAGACCTGTCTTTGACCCTCCTCACAATGGTCCAAGTGGAGGATTCTGCAGAAGTCCTCGCCCCTGCTTTGCTGCCTCTCATATAAATGGCTTATTAGCATTCTGCTCAGCATTTGACCCCACGGTAATTTGGTCACCACTTGGGTGTCCAGCACCATCCCATAAATGCTGCTGCTTCACTTACAGACAAATCAATATTTATTACTGATCAGCCCACGTTTGCTCCTCAGACCTTCACAGAGGGCCAGTGTTGCAAGAGCTCGCCCTGGCAATTCATTAATGGCTGTGCAGACAGACAGCGAGTCTGGCAAATGGGCGGGAGGAGGATGTTGCAAACAAAATATGGGATAGATTTAGCTGGGGGTAATTTGATTTGATCTTTTGAATAGTTTCTGGGAGGGCTGGGGACAGCATCCTGGCACATCACATCTAGGCAGAAGACCCACCAGTAGCCTTTTTTCACCCTGGACCTCGATGTGAGGGCTGTATGGACTTTATGAAGTGTTTGCCTCAGAACTGTGTTCAAAGTTGTTGATTCTTGCTTCCTTAAGAGCCGAGAAAGCTCAGGACTTTCCAGGACCCAACAGCATAACAACTTACACTGGTGCAAGCAGCACTAAGTCTCCTTGGGGATTTCCCTTTCACAGCCCACCACTTTAATCCAACTCTGCAAGCTCAGAGCTGCTCTCGTTCAGCTGCTGCTGGTGTTTGGGTAGGCAGGATCAGGACTTCATGCCAGGAAGATAAGTTGCTGCTCCTGTGTAGGGGAAAAGCAAGTCACCCATTTCCACGCCCAGACCTGACACCACGTCAGCCTGGAGTCAGTTTTTCCTCAAGTCTTTAATGAGGTCTGCACCAAGTACTAAGGCAATCTTGAGAATAAAATATTTAATGAAATAAGTCAGTATGGAAGGTAAGTCAGCAATGGTTCAAACCCTGCCCAGTGAGACCTCTCTAATTCAGGCCAGCAAAGCCCTGCAGACATCACTGCTGAAATCCAGTGCAGACTTCAGCCCCCACCAATTTTCTACACAGCCTGGACCCTTCAGGTCACGGTGCATCCCTGAGAAGAGTGGTTTTCTCTACAGCACTGACAAATCCTTTGCTGTGGGGCTGCCAGGCAGCTTTTTTTTCCCCAGTGCCTAACACAAAACCATTCACCAGTGTGCCTAACCCCAGGCTGGTAGTGGGGAGTCTGAAGCCCAATGAAGCAATTCCCCACCATCACACTAAGCTCAGTGATACAGCCAGGAGATAAACCCAGATAGAAAATGGGCAGGACATGGTGTATGTAGTAACCATGGATCAAATGGGTCTCTATGGATCAAACACACCTTTTTTTTACTCCCCCCTGTGACTAGTTTAAGTGAAGGGGTTGGAGGTGCAGGAAACTTTCTAACAGAGAGGGGAGAGAGAGTTTCTCGAGCAGCTAAGAGCTGTTTCTCGAGCGGCACATCTAGCAGCAGAGAAACCCATTTGGGGACCTTCCTGGGTCTGCTGCTGCCATCTAGTGACTTGCTCAGGTCTGGTTTCTCGGTCAAAGAGAAGCCTGCGCATCCCGGAGAGAGGCAGACCAAATCCCGCTTCTGCTGGGTTGGGAGAAGGCACGGCCGGGGGTACCGCTGAGCCCCGCGGCGGGTCCCTGCACCCCGGCAAGCTCCGGCAGCTTCCTGGCAAGCAGCCGCCTGGGCTCCCGGCATGGAGCCAGGCTGGAGATGGGACAGCAGTCAGGGGAGTGGGCTCTCTCTCCCTCTCTCTGCCTGGGGCTGAGCAGCGGCCCCCAAAGCGAGCCCTGTAGAGCCGCTGTTGCTGCTCCAGCGCCTCGGTGCAGGTGCCCGGCAGAAACCCACTGCTGTGAGCACGGCTGGATAGTCCTGGAGACAGAGATCCTCTTATGCTGTAGGTGGTCCAGCAGGTCTGGGGTGAGCCCCATCACCAAGGCAAGGTGGAGAACTCATTCAGCAGCTGCTGGCCGAGGATCAGGTTCACTTGGCACAGCCCCCAAAATAAGATGGGGAGATAAGGCCCAGCGTGGGCACTCCCAGCTGAGCAGAGAGCCACAGAGGGGAATCAGCTGTTTTCCAAGCACTGGCTGAGCAAACAACACCCATTAGTACAAGAAAGCTTCAATGAATTGCAAACTTTTTACTGATAGAGGCTGCCCCTGTTCAGTCCTTGTATTGAATTGCTGTGAAGATGCTTGACTTACTCTTTTCTTATCTCAACACATCACATCTGGAAATCCCTGTGATTCTTCTTTGTCCTTCACCTGATGTCCTTCTGTAACGAGAGGGTCACATTGGCATTACACTCTGTGTGGCCAACACAGTCCCTTCTCACATGCTTGCTGTGCCTGAGACAGTGCACACAGAAAATGAGTTGCAAGGCAGTAGAGAACCAGACCAAGGAAGTTAATCAAATTAATGCATTATTGTGTAATGATTGCAGTGACGTGACACTAGTCTGAGGTATTAGGATGCCATTTATAGTTTTGTTTCAGAATCCTAGCTCAAATGGGTCTTAGAGTGTTTCAGACAGTCCAAAAATTCTTTATCCTTATTGTGGGGTTTCTTTTTATTCCCTTGAAAGGGATGATTCTGGCTTATTGTGAAAATTTTCTGCATTTTGATAAGCCAAGAGACCAGAAGTAATAAACAGAACATCATAAACATTACAAGCTAGCTCTGCACCAAGGGTCAGATGCTCTTGATGTTCTGTATTCTTCCAACAGTGTAAAACAGTCACAAACTCAAGTCAGTTTCCTTGGTTTGTTCTTGTTTCCTACTATGGGGGAAAGGATTGAAAGAATTTAGCCCCTTGCCTGTGGTTCTTTATATATATGATGAAAAGATGAAAATGTCAGAAGGCAGCCCAAAATCAAGTAACAAAGAGGATACCAGTCTATATTTATTTTCTGTTTTGCAGTACCATGGTTCCCAAGAAGTATCCAGGAGCTGGACAGGTTTGCCAATCAGATCCTAAGCTATGGAGCAGAATTGGATGCTGATCATCCTGTAAGAATTACTTTTAGCTTTTTTTTCCAATTATTGGCACTGATGTTTCTCTCATTTATATGTGCTTCCTTTAGTACAGATCTAGTAGACTGAATCTCACATGGTACAGGACAAGAAGGCTACCACATTTCTAGGGTTACAATCAGCCCAATCCCTGGTTATGGAATAAATCAAACCAAAGGCTGTTGTAATTGAGCAAATGCCAGGAGATCTTAAAAGTTGTTGTGGTTTTCAGAGCACAGGGCCACTGCAGGGACACATCTAGTCTTCCCAGGAGGCTCTGATGTAGTAGTGATTTCAGGCTCACTTTACGTATCACTAACAAGAAAAAGAAGCAACATATCATAACCCAGAGAAAGAAAGACTTTTTTCATCCTTGATTATGTACACATGACTTAGCTCCGTGTATTGTTATGTGGATGCTAAATCTCACAAGGTACTTTTATGGTGAAACACAACAAAAGAAAAGGTTCTTGGTTCAAAAAGTTTGTGGTTTAAATGGTAACATCAGAAAGTTTTTTTCATTGACTTAGCTGATAAAAAAATTTGTTTTGTGGTTTTTTGGTTGTTCAGATACAAGAATATTTTCTGCCTCTATTCCCTCTCCAAGCAAACAACAACTTATTTTCATTTGTCAAAACACGCTGAGTTCCATGCAGTGCACCAGAAATTGCTGCTATTAGTTTAATTGAGATAGGGTGATTATAAATAAATTACATGCAGCGCACCAAAAATTGCTGCTATTAGTTTAATTGAGATGGGGTGATTAGTTATTCACTACCTATTGCTTAATTCGAGACGTGTTATGTACCATGCACAATGATTCATGATGTTCACTGTGGTCATATGAAAGGCAGAATGAAAGGAGGTACACTGAGCCAATGGCCCCCTTGTGTGTCATGCGGGAATAGACCAAGATTGTATGTGAAAAAAGAACCAGAAGAAAAGAAAAAAATATATAAAAAGGAATGAAGCATCTCTCCTCCAGTTCCTAGAATTAGTTAGTGAGCACTTGTGCCTTAAAAAAGAAAGCCAGCTGCTGGGGTAAACAGGCGTGACAGTCCACAGAGTGCAGAAAAAGAGAAATTAAAGTAGACCGTGTTTTTAGTAGCTAAGTGATGCATGGAATTTAATAACAATGACCTCCATGACAGGTTAATCTTGAACAGTGCATTTTTTTTCAGCCATTGGTTACCTCTTTTTGATTCACACCCTTGAATTTACACTCCACTGCAGCTGCCTCCTGTACTTGGTTGTGTTTTATGGCCCCTCAGTCCAGTTGTGCCATTCAGCACTAAGAGAAATGTTTATGGACTGCTGCAGCACCCAGGAGCTGTTCCAATTTGTCCTGCAGAAGGGCATCCTGGCTTGGAAGGAGGATGTTTCTGCACTCCAGCTGGTGAAGGCACTCCTAGTCCTGAGGATCTTTTAATCTAAACAGCAGGCACACTGGGGTAGAAGAATGGTTATCCCAGATGAAGATTTAGAGGTTTTATTTCTTATCCTTGGGTTTGTTGCTAATTAGCTGCAAAGGTCAAGCTCCCAGCCACAAGGTCTATTAGGCAGTCTTTGTAGTCATTAATTGTCTTCAAATGGTTGAATTTGTACTACAAATAGGGTTTTTTGGCCTGCTAAATGGCTACTGATCCTCCAGCAGTTGGAAAATGAGCACTTTTAAGCGTGGTTCATGATGAAAATCTGCCTAAAAGGTCCGATTGAGTCGATGTTTGTGTTTCTAGTGTGTTTTGATTCTGCTCCTCTATAGCAGCCCAGCTGTGCCAGGGACAGCAGCAAGCTCCACGGGAAACCAGAAGGGCATGGTTATCCAAGCACTGATAATTCTGGGTTGCTCTCGCCAGGAGCACCTCATTGTTGCTGTAAAGGAACAGTTTACCTATATTATAGGAAATGAGAATGAGAAAACGAAAAGGCTTGGGGGACGAGGGGTGGAGAGGAGCTGTGGCTGAGTGGCTGCTCCGGTGGCTCTGCAGCCCGGGAGGGAGCGGTGCCCTGCGGGAGCGGAGCCTGGCAGAACGGAGGCAGCTTTCCCACCGACCTTGCTGCACTTGCATGCACCAGCCACACCCGAGGGTGCTCTCTGGGAGGAAGGCTCTTCACCTTTTGCACTTAGGCGTGGGCTGACCGTGGCCATTTCTCTTCAGGGGTTCAAAGATCCCGTGTACCGGGCCCGGAGGAAGGAGTTTGCAGATATCGCCTACAACTACAGACAGTGAGTGCCCACGGCATGGGCAGAAAGCAAGCCCTCATCTCCTGCCCTCTCCTAGGCTGCTCACCCTGCTGGCCAGCCCTGCTTTTCCACAAGCATCCTCCTGCTGTTGGCTTTTCTCTGCCATGTGTTTAAATCTTCCCGTTCGTGCATTTATCCCCAAATCGCAGCAAAACAAAAGTAAATTGTCCAGGCACACGTTCAGAGGAGACATCTCCCTTCTCTCCCCACAACACCCCTCTTTCCCAGCTTTGTTCTCTAATTGAGCAGCAGACTGTTGCTACTACAAAGACCTGAGCATTGAATAAATCTGGTATTCCCCATTGAACTGGGGCTGAGGGAGGAGTGCCTATCATTAACATTAAAGCAGGATCTGCATACACTATTAAAATAATGAGTAGCTTATGGTTCTGCTGCTAATCCTGTGTCTGTTACCCTACTTTTATCATGCCTAATCCAGCTGCAATCAGCAATTTAGGCTTTCATTTCCCAAGAAAAATAAATTAATAGAGATGATAAATTCAGTCAGAACAGGCTTATTTGATTGCTTTCAGTGATCAGATCTGAAGGAAAAAAAAAAAAAAAATGTTCCCGGAGACACTCACATGTATAGGTCAATACTATTGGGCCTGATTCTTGCTGGACTGGTAAAAAGTGTGTTTGCAAAGAAAAAATTAACATATATTGTAAATCTTGGGCTATGCTTTGCACAGGATCAAAAGATAGCCCCTGAGCCAAAGAGCTAATAATGTAATCAAAAAATAAGAGACAAAATAGGACTGGTAGGTGGAAAGTACAAAGTGTCAGGTGAAAAAAAGTCTGAAATCCAGTTTATAGCTAGAAAATTTGGATAAGATTTGGTGTCTAGATGTGAACAGATCTATTGTCCATTCTTTGATATCCCACAGAAGATACAGAGAAGTGGGCAGGAGAGGCACAACCAAAGTTATCAGGCTTCACTGAAAAAGCAAGGGTTCTTAAGTTGTGAAGGTGCTACACAGCTGCAACAGTGAGATGGGTCAGTGCTTGCTTGTGTTGTATTCTTCCTAATATTAATTTAATCCTTTTCTGTATCCCTTCTTTTGCATCTGTTCTGTCCTTTTCCTTTGTGCTGTTTGTCTCTACTTCTCCTTCGCTATTTTGCCTCCTCTCGTGATAGATTTACCCACTGTTTTTGTTGAATGTTCAATTTCCCTGACTTCTCTTTTCTTTGCTTTTAGCTTGCCTTTTCCCTCTGCCTTACTTTGCTTCTGGCCCCATTGACCCTAGAAAATTTTTTTAATTAAAATTTGAAAGGTTTTTAAGACAGAGCCCTGTAGCCCTGGAAAGTGGTTGAGAATTATTTAGGAGTGCTGTAGGAACAAAAAATCCCCCAGCAATCTTCATAATTCAACGTGTTTAAAGCTCCACAGATCAAGGAGAACTGATATAGAGAGACAGAAAGTGATGGTTCTCCAGAGGAGCTGCCCTGAGGCTCAAGAAAAAAATGAGGGAGTGGGAGATGGTGGGGTGTCATCAAGAGTTTTACAATGGATCTCTGGAGCTTGGAAAGCTTCAGAGTTATTCTAGCAGTGCTGTTAACCCTATTAAGTTACTTAAACCCCTTTGATTTTTCAAAGCTGCTGGGTTCACCTATGACCTTAACATTATTGCTAAGAAGTTGGTTATTCACAGGAGGCCAAACTGCACTGCTAGTGATGTACAACTCCTGTTAGCTTCAACTAAGCACATGGAGGCCTGAGGGTGGGATTTAACTCATAAGTACTCCTTACAATTATAAAGTCCAACTGGCTGAAGTCTGTGCCTCTTATGGCACAGAGAACAGATCAGAATTTCTCTGCCACTGCAACAGAGTTTTATGGATCTGATGGTTTCATGTGTTTACAAAAATAATTAATATAATGCTCACTACAGCAAGTAAAACAGCTCCTTCATATCTAGAAGGAAAATAAATTGGAATCAACAGCCAGCAAGTATTTTAGAAGAATGCCTTTAAAAGACAAAAAAAGCACTGATTTATTTTTAACACAATAATGCAAGGAGCATTGTCTAAAGGCCATTATCTCAGCCAAGATCAGTAGAGTCCTTTCCAGCCAGTGCCTAGGGACAAGTGAGGCTCCTTTTGCACCTGCGTGGCAGCCCAAAAGCATCTCCCCTCCTGCACCAGCAGCTCCTGGCCAGCCCTAGTAAAGCTGCAACATGAAGAACATTTACATGTTTTGTAAATGGCAAGTGGGAAAAGACAAAGAGCATGATGTTGATGGAATAGGACATTTTCTGTGGCTGCTATTGAGGGTATCCATTTTCTTTCTAGTGGCCAACCGATTCCTCGTGTCACCTATACAGAAGAAGAAAAGAAAACTTGGGGCACTGTCTTCAGGGAGCTGAAGAGTCTGTATCCAACTCATGCTTGCTATGAACACAACCACGTGTTCCCACTGCTGGAGAAGTACTGTGGCTATAGGGAGGACAATATTCCCCAGCTTGAAGATGTTTCAAATTTCTTGCAGAGTAAGTTCAAAGCACCTAAAAGAACCAAATGAAATGAAAGGTCTCAACCATCAGTGGGGGGTGGTGCTTCCAGAGAAGGAAAAACAATCCCTGATTTATCAAAGGTTCCCTATGATGTTTGGGCGCATCACTTAGCCTGTGTCCCAGGTCCTTCTCTAATGCTTCCAGGGGTACAATGGGACAGATGCTCAGATACTGTGCTGGTGGTATACCTGGGCAGAAAATTGCTTGCAATTAAACTCTATTTAACATAAGGAGATTAAAAAAAAAACCCAAACCAACCATCAACAATCTTTTCCTGCTGTGAGGAGTCTGGAGAAGGCTGAATCAAACATATCAGCTGTTTTTAAGATGCTGTCTCTCTGTCCCTTCAGGCTGCACTGGGTTTCGGCTGCGCCCTGTTGCAGGCTTGCTCTCCTCTCGGGATTTCCTGGCTGGGCTGGCGTTCCGAGTGTTCCACTCTACGCAGTACATCCGCCACGGCTCCAAGCCCATGTACACCCCAGAGCCGTAAGTACTCTGGCACACCGAGGGTGTAAAGCTGGAGCACACCAGCAGCAGGGTCAGTCCAGCTGGGAATAACTGCGAGGGACTCTGCAGCACTCCTGGGAGCAGAGCTAAGGGAGAGCAGCCAAGGCACTGCTCTCTTCTGAAAACACATATGGAGTGTTTCTAGTCTGTTCAACAGTCTGCATCCACTTCTGCAAGTTCTCCTGGGGCAGATGAGATCATTTTGCTAGTGAAGGCTTGCTTGTGTGGTGGCTGGGATGCAAGAGAGCAGTGCACAAGGGCATTTGGCTAAGCTATTAGCACTCAAGTAGTGCAGCAAGGACTCAACCTGTTGCAAGCAAGCTCCTGGCAGTAAGATAGGAGAAGCCCAGGCCATTTAACCCATCTCTTTTTAATTTTTGGAGTGTTTCTCTCTGTCCCTGTCCATTGTCCTTTTCCACTTGCCATTTTTAAAACAGATTGCTTATTGTGCTTCATATTGTTGCAATTCCTCCTTGTTTTTTTTTTGCTTCCTATTTTTCACAAACTCTTTTCCCTTTCTTTTTTTCTATTTTTGATTTTTCTTGTTTTCCTTCCTCCTTACCCCATTGTCATCATGCCAGGCTGAAATGTCTTCCGCAGACTTGGCCTTTTTGGACATCTTACCCCCTTCCCATCACTTCCCTGTATTTGAAAAAATCCAACAGTCCCTGCTGCTGAGGGATGTATGACACAAAAAATACAAAACCCCTGGGATTTGCATGCCTTTCCATCACAAGAAAAGCTTCAGAGGAAAATGTTTTCTTGTGAATGATATCTGCTTTGTAGGAGCAAATGCACTGCACTCTTGACTGTGTGCTGGCTCTAGGGCATTCTTTCCAGCATTTCTGGACTTTTCCTGAATCACAGTTATTCAGATGTCATGTTTTCCTGCAGTGATATTTGTCATGAGCTGCTAGGACACGTGCCGCTTTTTGCTGATCCCAGTTTTGCTCAGTTCTCCCAGGTAAGTTACTTGGAGGTTATATTATTTATATAGTCAAACACACAGTAATTCAGAGCATGATCCAAGGGCTGTGAAGGGTGATGAAGAGTCACCTTTAAGCATACTGTGTAAGAGTGGCCAAGATGGCTTGTTTATTGCTTGAAATCTGGACACAATTCACATAGGTGAAATCATAAAGTCCCACTCCAAGCATGATCTTGAGTGAGTTGCTTTTTGACAGGTGCTGTGAAGCCATCATCTTAAAACCTCCCTGCAGATGTTGATCCTTCTGAGTGAAGTCACGTAGCTCATGAGTCAGACGGATTATTACCTCACCATGATATTCAAATGTTAGGGAAAGTGGAGATTTTGTTTTGTTTTCTGTTGAAGTGACATTGGAGGCTGAGTAAAGTGAGGAACTGTCTCAGCTGTTAACATGGGAGAAGGCTGGAGAGGAGATTCCTTTTTGGTAGTGTTAATGTCTCTGGAAAAGAAGCCAAGGCCTGGTGAAGCAGTAAACTTTTGGCTGCATCCTACCAGAAAACATGGAAATACATGAAGACAGAAAGGCATAAAGACAGACTGACAGATGAAAGAGAGAAACAGAGGAGGGAGAGGGAGAAAAAAGAAAGGAAAGAAGGTTAAAAGAAAGAAGGAAAGAAAAGGCAAGAAGTAAGAAAAAGGGAATGGAGGGAGAGAACGTAGGCTTAATGTAACATCTCAAAAGACAAAAGTCAGTGTGATCTAATTAGTAAGTTCTCAGTATTGTCTTCAGGCTTAGCCCTTTCCCAGAACTGGTGTTTCCTTCCAGACAAGCCCTACTGTACCTTGGCTTACTAGGATTTGACATGGTGAGAAGCTGGTCCAATGCCTGTGCTGTGTGTGGGGGGAACCCTCTGACTTTTGCACTGTGCAGTCCTCAGTAGAGCAAATCGAGAAAGGAACCTGGTTATATGTGGTCTCATATGTGTGTTTTAAATCCAACTGTTGCATGCCTCCTGGAAAAATCTTTAGCTCCCAAGGTATGAATAAGCTCTTTCAAATCATGCCCTGTCATTCAGAAAAAACCAGCTCATTCAAGCCTCCAGGAAAGCTCCTTTAATCAGGACCCATCAAAACAAAGAGGAATATATAAGGTGTGTAGGTGTGATTGATTTGCCTCCTTTTGTCCCTATCATGCTCTCAGATGTTCATTGTAGACTTGATCAAAAGCCTGTCAAAGCAAGAGGAAAATTTTATTTGACCTCAACGGGCTTTGTACCAGGCACAAAGGATCATGCCTTGTAAATGACATTTGGACAAGACTCTTTGTTCATTTTTGGAGAGATTTCTGGTTTAAAATTGATCTTGCATGATAGGAACATGTCCTGTAAACATTTGTGTGTGGCAGTAAGCAATGGTAACATTTAAAATGTGAGCAATTACATAAGACGGGGCAGGAAGAATGTTTGCAATAAACAGCTTGAAGAATAATGGTTTATTGTTACAGGAAATTGGACTGGCATCTCTGGGTGCTCCAGATGATTTCATCGAGAAACTTGCTACGGTAATTTAATAAATGAGAGCTCAATTTTCCAAAGCACCCTGTGTTGTCTTAATTCTGCTGCCACTGAAGTCACTGATAGAACTCCCATAGAGCTGAATGGGATCAGAGTGAAGACCATGATTGGAAAACCCCACCCTGAAACAGTTGCACTAAAGGAAAATAGCTTTGGCACCCCTTATTCAAAGTGACAGTTGTGATTAAACACAGAAGCCCAAACTAGATTTCCTCCAGCACAAACATATTGGGCAAGAAAAGATTATATGTTACTACATCCCCACAGGAAATTTCAAGAGGCAGCTTCTGTATTTGTTTTACCTTCAAGCATCTCTTCCACTTCGCCAGGCAGGCAATATCCTCTGTAGTCAGCATAGATCACCTGGGTGTTACTCTGAGACTACTGAGACCAAGGGCTGCAAACTTTGAACAAAACCAGGGATCCTCCTCTGAGATTAGTGTCCCCAGTGCCAAATGGAGGCCATCTGGGCAAAGAATTCCACCAGCTTCGACACTTCTGATAGATGGGGCAGTTTTTTCTGAGCCAGGGCAGGTATCCCTTCAAAAGGACAGACCCAGGAGTCAAATTAGGCCACACTCCATTCCCTATGGCACCAACAGCGCCTGCTCACGCCCCTGCTGCAGTCAGATGCCCTGTGTGAAGCAGAACTCTAATTTTTCTAAACTAAGGTTCAAACTTCCAGGGTTGGCCAGCCAAAGGAAAGCTTTATTGCTATAATTTCATTGTCCCTGCTGACAAAGATAAGCACAGTAAAACACAGCTTTGTTTGTCATGGAACTGAACTGATTCTCAGAAAGAATCTAGTGCTGTGCTTCTCCCAGGAGAAGAATTTTAGTCTGAATTCAGACATTTATTGCATTTATACACTTCAATTTGACACAGGGCAACATTTTGCATAGAAATGAAAACCCCAGATGTATTCAAATAAATGGTGTACACATATTACTTTTTATCAAGGAGTTGTAAGTTTCTGTCTCATTTTCTTTCCAGGTTTATTGGTTTACAGTGGAGTTTGGACTATGTAAGGAAGGAGATTCTCTCAAGGCATATGGTGCAGGGCTTCTGTCTTCATTTGGGGAGCTGCAGGTGTGTTCTAGAAAAATATTTCAAATATGTTTATAATTATTCAGATTTATTTTTGAAATGTCTTTGGATCTTTGGTTTTGCTTCATACTTTGTGCATAGATGTAGCATGAAATGTAGTATTTCATTATAGAGCTCTGATATATGTGTAGGTGTATGGATGCACAGGGAACTCACATCCCCTTCTTTCCCAGTAAGTGACTTTATCACTGTATACCACAGGAGCAACTCTTCCCTGTCTGAAATGGGGTGGCTCTTTATTTCTTTCATAGCAAATTCGAACACTCTTACACTGAAATAAATTTCTTACCTTTTTGTTCATAGTATTGTTTATCAAGTAAGCCTGAGATTCAGCCTCTTGTCCTGGAGAAGACTTCTGTGCAGAAGTACCCTGTTACTGAGTTCCAGCCTATCTACTATGTTGCTGAAAGTTTTAAAGATGCAAAAGAAAAACTAAGGTACTCCAGTCATTCCAGAGAAGAACCCATTCTTTCCTGCTGCAAATACAGTGAATCTCATTGCCATAATGGGTCTCGGGTTGACAATCATGTTTTGAGAGGCATTAGAAAAATTTGTGCAATACTTAATGATAACAAACATTTTATATCCTCAGAATCTTGGGGAAAAATGAGTAGTAACAGGAATATACCTTATGCATGAAGACAAGAATTTGTCCTAAGTGTAACTAAGAGCTTCGTCTGTCTAACCAAAATGCAACAAAAAAAAATTCTGTTCAGCTGCAGTGATACCAACATTTAAGGTCAAATCTGGCTAACTAATGCAAACCAAGTAACTTTGCCATTACTAGAATTAGCAGTTCTTGTAAAAAAACCAAAAATATCTTGTATTATCTACTCCTTTTTCTCTGAAGTTATGTCCAGGTTCAGCTCTGATTCTTCAAATGGGAATGGCTCAGCTTGTGTTGGTGTTTAGCTTGGTTTTCACCTTGACAGCATTCCTATTCCTGTTAAAACACCAACACACCACCATATTTCTGGGTGTTAGTCAAGCCACTGGGGGTTAACCTGGGTTCACACTCAACATGTTTTTCACTTGGAGATGCTGGACTTGTTCCAGACCTGCAGTCCCTTATCTTCCTCTATCATTCACAGATAAATTGTGTTACATCCCAAGATACTCTGCTACCTCAGGCTCCCCAGCTCTGAGGTCTTCCTAGCTCTCTCCCCTGCTGCTTCCTTAATTGTCATAAGTCTGAAGCTTTTCCTTGTGCCCTTTTCTCTGGGGAAATACCTGGGAAAGATGGCATTCTCTTCTGGGCTGTGCTTTCCACTTGAGGAAGTGGAAAATCCTGCTTTACTTAGCTGAAACAAAATATCTTGGAGCTTTTTTTCACTCGTTTCAGTGACCTAATTGAAAAAATGGTTAAAATACAAGTTCTGGGGGTTGGTCTAGTGCCTGTGTTAGTGACTTGAATCTAGACATGCATGTTTGTGGGTCACAGAATACCTTTCTGAAAAATTATTCTGAGATTGACCTAAAAGATCTCAGTTTAAGGCATTCGTCTTCTAACTGGGATCTTCAGATGAGATTTAGGAAAGCCATCTTCTAATGTGATCTCTCCTCTTAGAAAAAATAGACCAATGCTGCTAAATTCATCATAGTCAATGTAATATTTTTTCACTCTCACACCTAGTGACCTGCTCATACTGAATTCTGATTGAGACAATGTCCTTAGCTGGTGATAATAAGGTTTAAACTGAAGAAGCTTTGTGGGGGTGGCATCCAGCATATTCCACTGTTCTAGTTGTATGGGATTTACCCTGCTGAGTCACAGTCTGTGTAGTGGGGCTCCATAATCAACTCCTGCGTGCTTCCCTTCCTCTTTCAGCAATAACTTCAGTAATCCAAAGCAGATATATAAGCCAGTATCCTGCTGGGGTCTACAAGGAGCCTGGAACAATAGCTCTGACCATCTCATCCCATTCAGAGCCCTTCTTTCCACAGTTCTGTGGTTATGCAAATTAGTATTTTTCCCAAGACACCAAAATCTTAATGATTCTGACATGGATTTAACTATTTTGCAACAGAGAATGCTGCTTCATTCCCTTAGCTACCGTCTAGCTCTTAAATTCCCTGAAAGCTACCAGGTAATTTAAGAGCTAGAACATGTCAGAAGTTAGGTCTCTGCTTGCTCCTTGGCATGCCAGGATAGACCCTTGGCCTTAATTCTCCTGGAGCTCACACTTGGATTAGAATTCCTACATTTTGCAGTAACGAAAGGAAGATGAGGTTTTCAAGCTCGGCAGATCCCAGTTGCTACATAGCTGGCCTGTACCAGGAGCAGTGTTGCCATGCCAATAGCTTAGTTAGTCTTATTCAGAAAAAAACAGGTGGTAAGGACAAATGCAGTTACAAGGGAGCTGCAGAACACTGTAGGTCTCAGATCAGTCAGTAGGAATTTCAGTTATTTCCTCCCATAGATTTTCTTATCCTCACAATCAACAAATGCACAGACCAAGAAAAGAGTTAGGGAAAAAAAATAAATTCAACTGTACATTTGTTTATGTTTTTTCCCTCAGGAAATTTGCTCAAACAATCCCTCGTCCTTTCTCTGTTCGCTATAATCCCTACACACAGAGGATTGAAGTCTTGGACAATGCAAAGCAGCTGAAGAACTTAGCTGACACCATCAATAGTAAGGAACTGCAGATTTGTTACCTTGAATTCCTCAAAACTTGGGCCAGAAATAGGAACCACAAGATGGATTCCATCTGGTTGCATTTAATGCTCTGAGCCTATCCAAGATAAGGCAGCATACATCTTCTTTCTCGTGAAAAAATTACTTCCCAATTCCAGCCAAGCTTCAACAAGCTTGACTGTAACTTGTTAAATCTGAAAAACCCATTTTTGGGGGAGATGCTAGAAAAAGTCAGATGGCCTTGAGGTGGATCCTGACATGTGGCTCTAGCTGTTTTCAGTAAGGAGGAGAAGGAGAAGCATAGCTTCCTCATCTTCCCCCTCACATTGGCTGGCCTGCTGAGAGCCAGCTCCTCTGATCCTGTGAGCCAGCCTCCTATGGCTAATGAAGGCAAAGGATGACTCTGCAGACCTAACTCCATAAGAACCTAATAAACGTGTCCAGTTCAGTGCTTCCCTGCTCACCTCATTCTTTAAGAGAATGGATATAAAGCGTAAAAACATACAGGAGTGTTAGAAATGTGTTGGTTCTGGAATTAACTACTCTGATTATTTCCTTTGCAGGTGAGATTGGGATCCTTTGCAATGCCCTCCAGAAGATCAAATGAAGATTTGCTGTAACCTGCTAGTGACTAGAAGCTATCATGTGCAAGTGCCAGTCTTGATCTAGCCTCAGTCTATTATCTTCTAGTGTACTGCATTAATACTTATGTTATATATCTTAATTGTTAGAGATTAGCAGAGAAACAGACATCCATAGGAGACCCTCAACTCTTCTGGCCTTCAGACACTAATCCATTTTTTTCTCACTAATGTATAAAAATTATCTTTTTCCTGGGAATCTGGGAGAAGTCTGTATACATTTTGTGCCAAAGGCTAGCAGAAGGAGATCTTCCCCATGCAGAGCTATAATCTGCTGAACCCATGAGGTCTGAGACCAGGGGTGGGATGTCAATGATGAACAGAGTGATGCCTTCTCTCACAGTCACTCTCCCCTCAGTGCTTCCCAGTTGTCCAAGATTCCCATGGAGTCTGAAACTCTATACCTTTTGGGGTATACAGGGAGATTTTTCAGGGTACAAAGGGAGATTTCTCTTCATGGACATATGCAGCTACTCACAGTGGACGGCTGATGTGTGAAGGCCACATTTTTTTGTGTGTGTGTCCTTCCCTGAGAGGTGTCTCTTAACTTTCTGGTCTCACAAGGTGGAAACCAGCACCTTGGAAATGGAGAGGAAGAAGCCTGTTACAGTGCAGCTGAAGATGACAGAGCCTCCCAACTCCGAACTCACTGCATCTGTGGCTAGAGTCCCCACCAAAGCCATGGAAGACCTGGGTCAGCTCTGTCCCAGTCTAACAGCATTCAAACCCAAACATGTTCTCTTTCAAGACAGGACCTAAGTAACACCACCTTTTTGTATCTCCACTGCCCATCTGAGCTTTAATCTCCCTTTTTTTAGGTGAAAGCAGTTTTGTTTTTCCTGGAGTATATGTCAGCTGAGTCAGCAAAACGGAACCAAAGGTGACTCCAGCTTAACTCAATGGCTGAGCATGGACAGAGGAGTTTTGCTGTTCAGGAAGCTGTTTCTGTATTTATCCAATAAATTTCACTCAAATCATCTAAATGCCCTCTTGGACTGGTTCACATTTTAGAGTGTTGCCTTGTAGCTCCCTGGTTGAAGGAGGGGACTTGGCATTGGAACAGAATGGAGCAAAGCGAAGCTGAGCAACATTTCCAGCTTGAAACAATTTTGCATCATGACACTAACATGGCTCAGGGGTCACATTTCTGTTAGAGGATTGAAAGATGGAGAGGGATTTTAAGGCTCATGAGTCTCATACCTGCCATAGTACTAATTTTCTATTTATGGTTCGAAAATCAATACTGCTTTAATGTAAGCATCATCCTTTAGGAAGATAAGAAAGTACAGTTCTTTTCATTATATATAGTGGGTAATAACATTAATCTAAGATTACCAGCTGGAACCCTTTTCAATAGACATATGCTTATGCAAAATGGTATCATTTTGGTGCTTTGAAGTAACCTTTTTTATCTCAGCATCTTTTTATTCCTTTTTTTTTTTTTCTCATCACATTGTCTCTCTAGATCTTTCAATCCCACTTGACATGTATTTTCAGTGTGAAAGTAGCCCATATGATATTATGTTATATTATAATATAATAGGACCCATGAGGTAACTGTATGCTACAAAGAGACAATTTCATCCCTAGGGTAAAGTCTTTCAAACTAATCCTCAGACAGCTTTCCAAGCTCCTCTGCTTCTGGCTGTTGGTATGAATGACAGGGGCGATAGTTCTACAGTGATATTGAGAGCCCAAGACTCATGATTTTCTTTTATGTGCAAGTGGAATGGTTAGAGACTATTGATGCCACATGTCTGGTTCTCTGTCCTTTAATGCAGGTTTAAATGAGCAATAGCTCCAGCCAAAGCAGCGTAGCATGGCTGCTCAGCAAGACAGATGAGAAAAAATTAAATGTTCAGCATTTTAAAAGCAGAGGAAATGTATGCAAAGTAGATTTTCACGCAGAACAAGTAATCTTGTACATAAGTACTTTAAATACTACAAATAAATCACATTTTAAATAGTACTCCTTAATGGGTGACTTCTTATTTCCAGGTTTAAAGAAAGTTCCAGCTATGTAGGAAAATGCTTTTTGCGTTATCTGACCAGTGTAAATCCTCCTTGTATGGTAACCACTCAAGTCTACCAGAATTAAATACCCAGGTAGGACGGGATGCCCATCTGAGTTGCTCCCCAGCACAGAAAAAGTTTCTCTCACACTGGCTGGTTGTTACTCATCCAGCCAAGATTATGAGCCTGAAAGAAACCCTTCCCAATGTGTGCCCTTACTTAGAAATGCACAACAAAGCCCAGCTTGCTCTACTTTTGCATACTCCATAAGTCTTGGAGTGCTACTCTGAGTAACCTATCCCCAGCTAAGCTTTTAAGTAACCTTCCTCTCTTCTGTCCCACTATGATGACATTTCTTGGTGTCCTCATCTCCAGCTCAGTTTCAGATGATCAAAGAAGGTTTTTGTGAGACCCTTTCCTGTACAGGGACATTGGCCCTGGCCAGTGGTTGTGATGGAGGGAGGACTTTTTGGCACAGGTGGACTCCTCTGCGTGTCTTAAGATGCCTACATCTGACAGCAGCCTTGGAGAAGGGACCAAAGAATTCCCCAAAGAATGCAGAAATTGTTGAAAATGGGATTAAGCACAGGAGCAGTCCACAGGAATGCATTTTGGACCTCCCTCTGCTGCTTCAAACCATGCTGGCAGCTGTCAGAGAAGACATTTTGATGTTCAGATGTAACCATCTAAATTAACCTAAATAAACTAAAAATATTAATCCTGCATCCATCTCAAATGAGTGGCGCTTTGCTCATACAGGATAAAGATACCAGCAATGGTACCAGATGAAAAAAAGGGCAGGTTGTTTGTGGTGATCAGACAGGGCCTTCTTCTCCTGTGCTCAGCTTTGCCACCACTGCTTGTGGGGGGAAGTGGGAAGAGGGTTTTTTCCTCTCGTAGTCCATTTCTCCACCCAACTAATTCAGTTGCAGCTGCCATTCAACCACCTCTGAGGTGCTCCCTTGCCCTCCTGGAGTCACCTGGGACACAAGGCAGGCCTGGAGGGTGCTGCAGTGTGCATGAGGGATGGGTTCTGAGTCAGGGGTGGGCTCTGCATGGCAGACAGTGGCCTGCCCCATGGCCCCTGGGCATGGCTGGGACACCCCTCTTCCCAGGCCAGCACTCACCACACCCTGCAAAGCCCCCTGCACCTGAGGTCTGCAGGAGCCAACATTCCTCAGGATGCTGAGACCTCCCTCCTGGGCATGGTGCTGCAAAGTTAGCCTTGGGTTTGTCAGTCAGTAGGGAAATAGATAAGGAAATCAAGACCTTCCCAGTGCTCTCTCTTAGCCCAAGAGAAAACTGGTGCTGTCATGATCTCTAGAAGACAAAATTTTGTTTATCTTCCACAGCTAGGGAAGAAGTAAGAGCACAAAAGAGCACTTAGGGGCGTGACTGAGCCAGGATAAGCTCAGGGACACATAAAAAATGGCTCCATCTGCAAAGGGAAGCCAGAGGGGTGGTCTTATCTCTGGACCTGCAGATGGCCTCCCCAGGGGGTCTGTTACACTGTAACTTGAGATTATGAAAATATGGGTGCTCATATCCAGAAATGTTCTTTTTGATGTCAAGTGTAAGGGAAGGGAAGATGTGCCTGCCCTGTCAGGACCAGCGCTGAATTCCCCTAGAGCTTGTCCTGCCACCCACAGCAAAATGTGACCCTAGTCTTTTTGAGAGCCTGTTTCACTGGAGATAAAACCAGGACAGAAGCAAGCTTCAATGGAGGAACAGAGACTGGAACACTTCTCTCTCACAGGGGTAGGGTAGAACAGGTTCAGATCCTGTGGGTAGGAACAGCTCAGAAGTAAGCAATGAGTTCTGACTCTGGCTGAGGTCTCTCTGGCACTCCTGGAACTGTGTCTGTGCGGAAGAGACAACACTTGGATTGGGCTGTGATTTGGGAGAAGAGTCCATTGGTTCACAGAGGTTATAAACGATACAGAGAGAGTGCCAGTGAGGTAAGAGAAAGTGGGGATGAAGGACAGTCTCAGACATTGTGCAGGTCAGTCCAGACTGGGAGATGTAAATGGAGCTCGGGCTAATTGCCTCTCCACAAAGGAACCCCTATCCAGGGCTGAGCAGCTTGCAGACACCTTCAAAACAGAGCAGGAGGACAGCTCTTTGAAGTCACCCAGGGGAGGAGGGCCATCTTGGGCTCTTGCGCACATCCTACAGAGGCGGCTTCCCTTGATGTGTCTGGCACGGCAAAGATAAATGTCCCAACGCTAATACGCAGCAACCAGCTCGTGTCCCTGCCTCTGGCAGCTCTGAGCTCACCACACACTGCACCTCCAGTCCCACCAATTCCCCTGGCCATTGCTCACACACCCCCCACTCAATATCTGGCTATTGCAATCCACTCCCCTATCTCCCAATGAAGACTGATTTGGTGGGGATGTCAGGCCCAAAAGAAGAGGCCAACAAGGAGGAGATGTGCAGTGCAGAATCATCGAACAGTCAAGGCAGCCTGGACTCCAACAGGGAGGATGACAGAGCTTCTCTCATCCTGACCCTCACTCTCTGCAATGTGAGGAAGATTGAGCTCTCTAAGGCAGCCCAAGTCTTTGAGGTACAGACCTCAATATCCCCTTCCTTTGCTGAGCCCTCTCTTCTGTCCCTACTGCCTTCATGTCTCTCAGTCTGCATCTCTCCTCCTCCTCTCACCCCTCTCCTGCTCCCTGCCTGACTTACACCCCATGCTGCCTCCCTCCTTTCTCCTGAGGAAAGTCTCCTTGTCCTGGTTTGGCTCCAGCTGCTCAGAGAGGTTTTCTGGTCTCATGGCCAAGAGGGAGAGTGCTCTGGAGGGAGGCAGCATCTTCTTTCAGAAGAATCACCATTTCATGCAAGGGCTGTTTAGAGCAGATACCAATCCGCTGTTTCTTTCTAGCAGTTGTGGTGGCTGGCATTTCAAGCACTCAGACTGTGGGGATGTTAGAAGCCAGTGAATCTGGCAGGAGATACAAAGACTTAAAAGAGCTGTGAACCTCATAGGCATTATGTAGCCTGGGCACTTGAAGTCCCCCTACCAGGTGCTCACTCTTATCTGGGAAAATGAATAACTCTAAAGTATTGTATTTGTAACTTATTTTTTGCAATTATTTAGTGATTATGGTGCTATTTTGCATCAATAGATCTGCTTTCATTCTGGCAGGGTTTTAAGTTACCCAGCCACTCATTTGCTCTTTCTGCACAGATTAAATTCTACAGTCAACAGTATCTCATCTTTCATCTCCTTCTTTCTCTACCCAATACTATAGTGTTTAGTCTTCAGCTCTGTCTGCATTTTAGCTCTTTGTAAACCAGACATTATTTGGCTTCATTGCTTAACATGCTCTTCTAGTTAATATCTCAGTCATCTTTTAAAGACATTGCAGAAATGTATCTAGACTTACCTGGATTTTCAGTCTTTGGAGAAGCTTCATCATATCAACACTTGGCTCTTGCAGGTGTTTGCAACTCAAATCTATCACTTTGAAACCCGTGGAGCCAAAAAGCCCAAGAACTCTGTGGATGATCTTGACATTTTTGTTGAATGTGAAGTTCACAGCGCTGATGTTGGTATCCTTATCACCTCCTTAAAGAGAGTAGCAAAGGATGTGAAAACCAGCAGAGAAGACAAAGGTAAGAAATACATGTATCTCTTAGTGCAGTTCTTTTGGAGCAACTTTTTTAGTTTTAGCTTCAGCTTCATAATAATAATAATAATTCAATTTGGAAAGCCAGTGAGTGTGCATTCATTGTTTGTCTCTGCATGGCTGCTTCCCATTGCCATTGGTGCAGAAAGAGAGGCACTTCATCATAGCCAGTGGAACTGAGGTGAGAAGTGTTCCAGCAAAGAGGGAGGTGAGAAGGATACAGCAGCAGAACAAAGCTGAGAAGGAACTAAAAACTCCTCAAAGACAGGAAGATTGTGTGCTGAAAGCTGTGCAGATAGTTTCAGGACAAACACAGAAGCAGACAGGTATTTCTCCTGTTTTCAGGCAGGAACGGGTGAATACAGCTGTTAGAGACCTTTAATACAATCCTGAGGATGACAGAGGAGAAGGCTGAGGGTCCAGCTCACAGGATGAGTTCTCTGAATACAGAATTGCCATAGAATTTCCCTCCCTTGACAAGGCCAGACAGATATTCCCAGAGCACTTTTAACTTACACAGTCCTGTTTGGGCACCTTTAGGTGTTGTTTGAAATTCACTGTCAGGCTAACAGGGAGAGGCAGCTCTCCCACTGTTCCCAGGAACTGTGGGCATATCAAAAGGGCATCACTATTATCAGGGAAACTGGAGACACAAAGAGGGGTTTGGAGCTGGAGAAGCATTTCTTTAGGATTTCCTTGGGATTTGGGAGGTTTCAGATGTGCCAGGATTTGGAACTACAATAAAAACAAAGGACTGTTAAAAGAAGGTGTGTTAATATGTTTTTTTTTCTGTAGGGAATAGGCAAAATGTGTATGGGGACACATTGGGGCAGCTGTGATCAGGTACAGGTTTTGAGGGGATATGGCAATAGATAGCAGGAAAGGTACCTTGCATGCAGAACCACTGGTACAGCCAGAGACAAAGGCTCAGAAAAAAGCTCTGGGTGCACATAAGGCATCTGTCAGACTGGTATTTCTTACTACTTATCACAGAACTGGTTGTAATGTATGAAAACCCTATAATTTCCCCAGCATCTGTGGGTATTTTTAGATTTGTACTCTCTAAACTTGATGTGCTTGGATGTAATACAATACAGCAAAAGTTAAATTTACCATTCCATACAGAGATGTTTGATGTCTTGTCCAGTATGAGATTAAGGTGACCCCAAATGGATCTTTCTGAGTTGTAACACAGGAATTCTGATTATAGCATCAGTCTGACCTTGAAAATCAATATCAACTTTGTGGTTTTCCAGCATTTATTTTTTAATTAATTTCTCATAAATGCTGGCATTTAAATTAATATGATCACATTTTATTTTAATTTTAGTCACTGGAAAAGCTTCCCACTTCATGAGAAGGAAGGTGTTTGGAATTATAGCTAAACAATAATGTTGTTGGAAAAAAAATTACTCAGAAGGAAAAAACTTGAAGATTCCTTTTCACCTCTTTGGTTTCTAGAGACTTCAGAAATTTCATGTTTTCCTTTTAAAATATTGTTTCACTTTTAAAGGTATGAAAATGTAAGACTGCTTTTTAGGCAAGATCAAAATATATTCTTAAATCCAAAATGTAGAAATAAATTTGCTGTCCTGTGTCAAACAGAGAGCATATTCGATCTAAAAAATTATTTTTGCCTTTAGAATTTGTTTCTACTAATTAAAACTGAGAGATTATCACAGCAAGTCAATTTCAAGTCAATTAAAATTATCTAATTTTTCATGTAATGTGCCATTTTGGTTAGGAAATAAGTCAACTACTGAGATATATGACAATTATGGTAACATGTAGATATGAATATTCTTAAGTATTGACAAAAAGTAAGTTTGTAATCTTTAGCACAGCTTTTATTTTCTCTGCCTTCTAAAATGTATTTGATTTTCTCTCACTGAACTCTCTGTTTTCTTTCCAGTGCCCTGGTTTCCCAGAAAAATTCAGGATCTGGACAAGTGTCATCATCTGATCACTAAATATGATCCCAGTTTGGACCACGGTCACCCAGTAAGTTTAACATTACTGTTATTTCCTCTTTTGAAGACAAACTCTGTAGGGAGATTGTTGTAAGGGAAACTTCAGGAGTAAAGAAATACTCATGAAAGAAGAGGAAAAAAGCACAGGGGCAGATAAAAGCTCATCATCAGTGGAATTAGGGACTGTGTGAGTCCCTGCAGGAATGGACCACAAGAAGGGTTTTACTGTAACAGCTTTATGTGTGCACTCTTAGCCATGCCCTAAGCACAGACTCTAGGAGAGGGGAAGAAAAATGCACTGTGGAGTCCTGCTCTAGTGATGATAGTAAGGCAAAGTCCTGGGAACAAAAAACAAACAATCAAACACCCGTTTCTCATCAAAGTTTTCCAGCTTTAGTACAGATGAGATGTGAGCTAGGCACAGACACAGAAGGGATCCAAAGAGCTTTTTGTCACTTGACAAGGCAGGTCACAGAAGTATTTTATTCTGTCAAGCATCACACAGAAGGGATGCATGCAAAGGAAAAAAAGAAGGCATACTTTGCTCTAAGGAATGCAGTGAAGATGTAGATGTGTGCCAACAGAACCTACAAGAACATTTTTGTCGTTCCCTCCTCTACATGTCTAAATTCTATTTAGTCCCTTTCATTAACCTACACCCTGTTTTGTTGTGAGCTGCATACAGTTCTGTGTAATATGAAATAGACCTTTCCATGTCTTTAAGTCTATCTTCTATTTTTTGAGAATCACTGATTCAACTATAACGCTCTAGGAGAGCTTCATATCCTCCTTAACCAGGACATCTTTCATTCTTCCTTACTTCTTTCTGATACAAACCATCCAAGTGTTTGTAATTTTCCTGAGCTAACTCTTAGGCTGTTTCTCATTAGATAAATGAACAGACATAGGGAATTATTTGAACTTAAGTTCCCCTCATCCTTTGCCAAATAGAAGGTGTGAGCACTGAAGAGGTTGAGAGAAAGCAGCAGTGGTGCTGAGTTACTGGAGTATTGAGTGGGGATAAATCTAAATTGAAGAATGTAGAGCAATTTAGAAATACCTAACAAGTCGAAAACAAGTTACCTCAGGCACTGCACATCACTTGTCTGTGGCAGGAGGGAGCACAGCATGGGCTGATTTACCAGGCTTCTGAGCAGAGCTCAAAAATGGGGGGGATGGAGGAAAGCACAAAAGAAGCTGATTTGCAGGTAGCTCAGCAAAGATTTTGCGTGTACATTTCCTACCAAATAGACCCTTTGGGTTGTTTATCTCCACACTTTCCATTTATCTCCACACTTTCCATTTGTTCTTTACTGTCCAAAACAATCAAGCTGATGTCACTGTGGCACTGATTTCTGGGCTACCCTGTCACTGGCTGCAGGTCCCCCAGCAGGCTCCTGCAGCACAGAAGGTGGGTACAGAGCCCACAGGGACAAAGCTGAGATGTCACAGCATCTGCGTGAATCTGGCCCAACAGCTCTTCGTGGGCTTTTCATGGACTTATTACAGCCACTGACAAGCAAGGGTGGCACCTGAATGAACATGTTATCCACAGCACACGACAAAATAAACATTCTCTCAGGATCCAGCCCTTTCCTCAGAGGCATGCACACAACACTCATTAACTGCAGGGTTACTGGTATTATTGCTACACTAAAAATTATGTGAATAAACCTAAGGGACAGATTTGGCTTCTAGTGTACAAAGTGGTTCCAGTAAATTCTGAATATTTTAGGATAATAAATACTTGTACAGTGATGCTGATCGACGCTGTTTTCTGAGTTATATTACCACACAGTTCCAGATTTAAGTTTTAATTCCTTTTATGAATGATGTAAAATTAAAAAGAATGTGATTCCATGTCTGTATGCATATTTAATAGGTGGCAAAGCCTGCTTGAAGTTTAAATTCGGGTAGAAACAGAAGGAGCAGAAAGAAAACACTGGTTTCAGTAGGCAAACTTCCCCTTTAAATAGATACCACTGAGTCTCTCTTTATCACAATGTATAATAAATGGGCAGCAAGAATCGGGTGGGGAGCCTGTACTTCCCACAGATCCAGTGGTGGTTCTGATGGTTTCTGTGTATGCCCACAGACCTCACATAATGTAAAACTTTTTTTCCTGATTATTTTCTAACCCAGGGATACTCTGACCTGGAGTATAACAAACGGAGGGCATTCTTTGCCGACCTGGCCTTTAATTACAGAGCGTAAGTACAAGGCTGCTGAAGGGAAAGTTTAATGGTCCACGTGTGCTTCCATGTGCAAGAAATGTCAGAGATGTGATATTTTTGTCAATGTATCTGTGGGGCCACTTTTGAGACAACAAATTTCAGTCACAAAAGCTTTCACTCCATATGAAATAGACTTTTGTGGTGACACAGCAAATACATTTTATGACAAAATCTTAAGATTGCATTCACATATCCCAACCCAGTGCTGGATTTTGTTTTAGCAGAAGTGATTGCAGTATGACCCTTTGTTTCAATTTTCAAGTTCCTTTAAGGACTCAGTCCTGAGCTGAGGCTAATCTTTTTCAAGGAAATTTGAAGAACAATGTTTATGAACATATTTTCGACAGTGGAAAGTGATTTATTATTTTTGTTATTTGCTTTTTTAAATGTCTCTGTCCATGCACACTAACTACCTAAAAACGTAAAAAGCTCTCAGTTCTTGTGTAAGTGATGGAAAATGTTTCCTTATGTGTAAACCTTCACCAGAACTGCACTGCTTTCTGATAGGGTAAATCAAAGGTATAGGTACAACTGGTCGTGGATTATCAACTGCATGGTGAAGTCTCCAAAGTTTAGTGAGACTTCTGAATAGAGTTTTCTCTCCTCCATCAAGTATGAGAGTCAGCACAGCTCAGAACTGCCCAAGAGCAGAACTGAACTGACTCAGAGCTACAGAAGAGCAGCAGTGAGGAGAAAAGACCACCCATCAGAGAATCAGTGCTAACCACGCGGCGAACGCCTGGGCAGCGAACTCTCTGCTCCTGGGTTTATGAAAGCTTCCCAGTGATGGTACTGTGCTGATCACATCCTCCAGGGAGGGCCCCTCCAGGCACACAATGTGTGATGCTTGCTAGATTGCCTTCAGCAGAGGTGATGGCGAGCCTGGAGGTCTCTTATTCCATCTGTGAGCCAGAGCACAGATCCTGTTCTTACACAGCCCTCTGTTTCCTCCCCACATTGTAACAGAAGAGAGAACACCCACATTAGAGCCAACCAAGACAAATAGACAGTTCATTATTTATTATTTTGCTGTTTCTATTTTCATTGAGGCAAAAATTCATGGTGCAGGCAGAAAAAAAAAAAACCAAAAAAACTTGGAAACTGAACTTGAAATCTTGAGACGTGTCATATTTCTTCTCTTCATTACAGAGGAGATCCTTTACCTCACATTGAGTACACAGCACAGGAAACAGCAACTTGGTGAGTTTGGTACTTATCCATTCCATAGCAGTCCCAGGAAAGACTGGCCATGTGAGACAGCTATAACCTTTTAAAAATTTAATAATTGATGAATAATTTAAAAATTATTCCCCCCCCCCCCCCCCCCCCCATTTTACTCTTTGGTTAAATGTCATCTTTTGGTCATTTTTTTTGCAGAAAGCCATTCTCAGGGCTGGTCTTAACTATTCAATTCCTAGAGCAAAATGCATTTTCCTGACTATCTCCCTGCCTGCAGATCCCATCAGGATACTAGAAACCAGAAAATACCTGGACCCTATAGAATAACTTCTTCTAACTCATCTCTAATACACCATAGCTATGGTGCTGGCAGAAATACCATTTTCAAATGTGTTACCAGGAGAAAATGCCCACTCACAGGACAGAGATTTGCTCAGAGGATATGGCTAATTCAGTACTCACAGGACAGAGGAGCCTTGCTTGCTCTCCTTCAAGTATTCATTGCTTTTAACATGAATATGTGTCATTTTCTCAAACTGAAGGTAGAGGAGATTTTTAAATACCCTTCTAACATACATTATTTACACTGTAAAAGGGCCTTAGATATCATGTTAAATGATGATAAGTTACTTTTGCAAGGGTGCAGCATTGCTTTGTTTCTCCTGAAGATCTGCCACTCAAAAAAAAATCCCAAAATATCCCAAAACCCCCCAAAAAAACCCCAAAACCCCACAAATGAATTAAACAAAATTAATTCAATTCAAAGTATTTTTTTAAACATTATGTGAAGCATGTATCAGATTTGAAAGAGAGCAGAGTTCTAACTTCAAATCCCTCTGTTTCCACTGCCTCCCACTAACTTTAAAACATATCAGTAAGGAGCAGTAATTTCACATTTGTGTGATACTGCAAAGCATTAATATGTCCAAATGTCTCAAGTAAGAGCATAGTCCTGGGATTGTGCAAGGTGCTGCCACATGTGCACGTAAGAGAGAGTCTTTGTTCAGAAATTTAAATGGAAAGAAAGCCTAAAGCTGGGGGAAAGGAAGAAGGAAGACCACGTTTTCTAGCTGTGCAATTGAAAACTCTAGAACTTTAGTATTTTGCCCTAAATCACATGCAAAGTTTATTCCAATGCTAGGATTTAAATCCATAAAAGTAGATGTCTCATGCCAGAACCTCAATCACACTGCCATCCCATCTCTTTCAATACTTACTTTATTTTAAATAGAATCTACTGTGCCACAGAAATCCATGACCACATAAAAATCTTGCATCCAGCTCATCCAGGAGGACACGTTTTTATTAAGCTCAAATAGGTTTTTATAGCATCTTTCAATAGTCAGAGATTGATGGTCAGTGTCATGCTCTTGATTACTACCACCAGCCAACAATCTTGGCATGGGATGTCGTGTGGGAATGTCATATTTAAGAAAATTTAATTTTGTGTTCTTTCCTGTTTTTCTCTTTTGTGGCCAACCTTCGTCATTCCAGCTCTTCTCCACCTAGAATTAGATCCATTATGGCAACAGAATAGGTTTTTAAAGGAGTATCTTCCCATTTCCCTAAACAGCGAACCCCAGGTTGTCTTGTTATGTAAAACTGTTTCCAAAATTAGTCTTCCCAATTGTTATCACAGCCTCCTGAGGCTGTGCCCTGAGGTCAGCTGCTACAGCACAACTTAACTGAGCACTGTGCAGTTGCAGGGGAAATTTGCAGCACAGACTAAATTCCCTTGGTGTCACTCTGAGGAGTTGTTGGATGCCTTCAGTTTGCAGCAACATGGTTGTAAAAATGAAAACCAAGCCAGCTAAGAAATATGACTTTCAGAAAACAGAGGGTACAGATCATCTGAGCTTTTGTTTTCAAAATGACATCTTGGAAAGAAGGCCCTGAAACTAAGTAGTCAGAGATGCCACATGGGTAAAAGCTGTGTAAAAAAAATGGAGAATTCAGCAGAAAATTATAGGGATGCACCTGTCACATCTTCCTAATGAAACTGAATAGTGCCATTTTTTTTTTCCTGAACAATAAGGAAATTTACGTAAAATGAGGTTAGAATGCCTTTAAAGTCTTTCAAGCATCTGGCTCCATCTTTTTTTAGGATGCTCCTTTCTAGAGTATTTAATAAAGTGTGCTTCCAGCAGTTCTTTCATAGCTGCTCTTCTCTTGACTTTGGAGAGTGTACTTAGATGATTGTCTTAGAGGAACACTTAGCTTTGGATAATTCATCACTGGTCTCTGGGACTGCTTGCATTTCTGTGGTAGCCAATGTTTGGACACTCAGCAGAATGACACTTTGATAAAAGAGAACATATGTGCAGAAGTGTAAACAAGCCTGCTCTCTCTAGGCTCCAGTCTGGGCATGGACCCTGTCCTGGTTCAAATCCCACGCAGCCCCACTGAAGTCAGTAGTATTCTATGAGGAAATGAGCCAGGGCAACACTTGAATGCTAGTCCTCCTCATTTTTTCCTAATTCCTCCATGGAAAAGGCCCAGTCTCCCGTGGCTTTTGCAATAGTGACAGCAGCCACTGTTTCCCTCTGTTCTTGTAACTTTTTTTTCCTCCTAAGGTTTTCCTCCCCCGCTCCATTCTGGTTCATTACTCCCACACTGTGGAAGACATTCGTACAAATAAGGAGCCATTACCAGGGACTGGCTATCATCTCCATAGCAACAACAGCATCACAGAAAAGAGAATAAATATAATAATAATAGTGAAAAATAAAAATAAAACTTACAAAACCAGTGAAAGATCATTTCCTGTACCCAGCATTTCCAAGAATGATCTCAATTTTCATAAAACAATGTTTATAAAGTTGTTAACACCCTAGGGCCATGTCTGAACAAAAATAACCATTTCTATAAGGTTCTTTGCCATCCTATTACTACTCACTTATTTTGCAAGAGCTAAATATATTCCAAACCACAACTCTAAATCCAAACACCATCAAGTTTGTGAGAAACTTAAAGTTTGTGCCCAAATCAGGTTACATATATTATTTTCAGCTGGTGTCTTTTTGTGTACTGGGATAAATGCTTCAAGAAGCTGGCAAATCTTTCAAACACATAGACCATGCCAGGCATTTCTGAACTGCAAAAATACAACCTCTTCACCTGTCCAGACATTACTCTTTAGTAACAGAAAAGGTGCTTTTTCCAGAGGTTTTAAGAGGCAAATCTAGGCTAGGCTTCAGGGTGGAAAAGGAGGGACCAGCATTTCAAGTTGTACCCCAGCATAGAAAGGAGGGGAATACCTGATTCATTCCATTCTTAAACTGAACAAGAGAATATCCCAGACTCAGCTCTCTCCCTGGGATTTCCCTGATGCCTCCAACACCCTTAGAAAGAAAGTGCCTAATCAAGAAACACTTCTGTCCCAGAATTAGAGTTCTGTAACATTAAAGGACACCTTCTGAAGGAAAAGTGGAACAAAAAGCTGTAATGATTTGCTACATCCAGCCAGCACCAGCTTTCAAGTGCCAGGTGTCCCAAGCTTATACCATGATGTATGCTGGGGGTTTACCTCTCTCTGTGGATCTGTAGATGGTACAAATAAGCACTGTTTTATTGAGGTGTCTCATGCTGTCCTGTTTTTGATTTTCAGGAGAGAAGTCTACAGGAAGCTGAGGAGCCTTTACCCTACTCACGCCTGTACACAGTACCTGGATGCTTTCCAGCAGCTCGAGAAACACTGTGGCTACCGAGAGGATAACATCCCTCAGCTTAAGGACGTCTCCAGGTTTTTAAAAGGTCAGCCATTATAAGCCATGGTTTATTCTAGGGCTCCCTGCATATGTTTGTGCACCACAAACCATTTCCTAGGGAGCAGGCTGGTGAGCAGAGCTGATGAGCTGTAGTAGATCCTTCACACACAGAGAGATGTCACACGGAATGCTCATGTCAGGCACATCCAGGGACCAAGCTGTAAGTTTGTGTCTGCTCTGTGAGGGGCTGCAGCTGGTGTGGCACTAACCAGCTAATCCCAGTACTAGCAGCACTACAGTCACAGCAGACCCTGCTCAGCACCACTTCCACACAGCCTTTCTATGGGTTTGGCTCTGTTTTATGCTTCGATAGCCATGCTGACAATAAAACCCAAACACAGGTACCTGGTACCTCTCGAGTACACTTTTTTCCTGATCCACCAAGCACGATGGGGATGTGTGCTAGAGAAATGATATCCAGGAGATCCTGCTTATCAATCTGCAGTCGCCTTGAAACAGCTCTGCTTCTTTCTGTCTCCGTCGCACCACTTGTCACACCAAACTTTTTGGTGCCTACCTCGTGGCTGACAGGAGAGCACAAGGACTGTGGTGCTGGTCCTTAGAGGCACAAAGAGGTGACCTTAGAAAAAGGACACACAGGTTTGCTAGGCTGACCTGTTAGCTGGGGGATGACTAGCAAGGAGCAGGAGAGGAAGAGAGCCTGCATAATTTTTATGAAGCCACAGGCTGCATGGATTCCCAAGGCCATGTGCTTTCCGTAAACCACCTGATTATCAAGAATTACTAAAGAAAGGTGATCTGTAAAGCCTCCTCCTCAGTGAAAAAATGTGCCAGAGAGAGGACATTATTATAATAAATAATTATTATTGTTTATTAAATAAACAATGAAAAATATGGCTTAAATATAAATAAATTGTATCAAAATAAAATACTCAGGAAATCAAGTTTTCTAAGACTTTGGCCTTTCTCATGAAGATAAAGTTGCTTGATGACAAGGTTTTTATTGCACATGTAGTGTAAGGGAAGGGAGGGTTGCCATGTGAAAATCGTCTTCCATGAACACCACTGCATCCAGCTGTGGGAATTTTTCTGTGTAGGCATTATGTATCTTCTCATGTATTCCCACTTCTAGTCAACCACCCATCTTACTCTTATAATAACCCTATATATATATATATACATTATACATTATACATATTATATATTATTATATATATAATATATTATATATATATAGGGTTATAATAACCCTATATATATCCCTCTTATAATAACTGGGCTGATAATTACTTTTTGTCTTGAAGTAGTTGATCTCATTTAATTTACACTCTAGCTGACAGCAGGGAGCTCTAGGAATTGTGATTCTGACTTGACTATCACAGATATTCATATCCTTTAAGTGAATCAGGTGATTTCAAAGTGAGAGAATTTAGGATAATGTAAGACTGTCCTGCCATAATTCTATTTGTATTGCTCCTGTTAGTTGACAGGATTTAATTGCCCGGAGTCTGCTCACTTCCTTGACAGGCTCTGGTTCTAAATTTTCTCTGTGTCATAAACAAAACAAAACAAAGTAAACAGCAGCTCTGAAAAACCTGCCAACAATGTTTGGAAAGACGTCCTCTGTGAGTTTTAACTCATTTACTATAAACACAAGGTGTCTACTATAAGCTAATTGTATGAACTAACTGGGAACGAATATCAAGCATTTTAGAGACATTTAATTCCATTCTGAAATGGAAAGCTAAGGAAAATGTTGAATAGTTCTTGGGAGCAGTGATCCTACCCTCATAAAACTGCAGATTAAAATTGGATTATTTTAGCCTACAGGTTATGCATGACTGAAACAGAATTTTTTCAGAAGAGCTGTGTTAAGAGCTAGACACAATTGAGTGTGAGGAAACAATTTTAGTCCTATTATATTAGGCTTTGAATGGATATCTTGGCTTGCTTTCCTCTAACAAGGTCATTTCACTATGCAGAATACTTTCTAGAATAGCATGAAAACTGACATCACTGCAAGGCCCAAACTCAGTCTGAGTCAGAAACATCTGCAAGGTCTAAAATCTGACCAAAAGTTAAAGCATGTTGTTAAGGGCATTGTCCAAGCTCCTCTCAAATGCTGTTAGGCTTTGAAAATTGGTCATTTCCAATTCTCTAGGGGGCCTGTTCCAGTGTTTGACCACCCTCTCAGTAAAGAAATGCTTCTGAATATCTACTCTGAACCTCACCTTGTACAGCTCTGAAAAATAATAAAACATAGGAGGCACAGAGAGAGAGACAGGGATAACCTGGAAAGAAAGTGATCATGTTAAAACCAGCCCACACAGCCAGATAAACTTCCATCTTCTCTTTAACTTAGCAGTATCTGTGAACATAAGAAAGCAATTCCTTTTGATTCAGTCTGAGATTTGTCTGTTGTTAGCTATTAGACTGGTTTGAAGAGAAATGAACTGTTCTTCATGAATATTTCATAATTACTTAAAGGGAATGAAGAGGTTAACAGTGTGATTATTTACACATGACAAGTGTTTTTCTAAAGGGTTAACTAGAGGAACCTAGGCACATCTTTCTTTCTAGGAAAGATGTTTGGATTTAGGCAGTAATTGTGCTCCACAGCTGGAAGAAATTACAGCCAGTGAACTCAAGCAAACTCACACTACAATGCACAGGCTGCCTGTATACACCGGGTTTTAGGCCAAGAATTAAGCCTTGCAGATCACTTTAGGTCAACTGCTCAAGACCTTCTCTGCAATGCACTTTGATTTCCCAGATCTTTGGGCAGCAGGTCCAACCAGCCACACCCCCAATTCTCTACTGATTGCCGGTTTTATTGTGCAGTCATGAACTAGAAGTTCAGATTTTGCAGATATTACCTTCAGCAGATCACTTTTTCCTAGGGCTTTTCGAGGCAACTCTCCAAGTCTGTTCCATCAGCAGACTGTCTGATTCACTGGCCTCTATTTAAAAGGACATCTCAGGGAACACAAGCTGTAATTTTAATTTTCCCTCCTTCTCCTCCAACATGGATGCTAAAGCTATATAAATTCCCCTAGACTCTTTCGTAGTCCTTCCAAGACTGAATTACTAAGGTCTTGGTTTTCAATATATTTTTCAGCTAGTGCAATTTTCACTTCACTCAGAATTCAGCCCAAAGATCACCAGATTCTGAAATTTTTATATTCTTCTGGACTGGATCAGAAAATAGATAAAGGTAGATACATAATCTCCATAGGGTTTTTTTTTTAATTGTTCATTTTTGAGGCAGTTCTGTACTAATTACCTTTGAATTTGAGTGGAGCAATAGAAGAAATTGTGACAAATGCCCACCATCTAGTCCATCACAATGTCATAAAGAAGCACTCCTTGCTGTCCTCTCTTTCCTATATTTCTTTATATATTTTGTCACTTTTTTGAATTTTTTTCTTTTTTTCTTTCTCTGGGTGTTTTGTTTTGCTTTTTAATGGAAAAAGTACTGATAGCCTGACAGAGTAAGACAAGAAATTCTGGAAGAAACATGAAAAAACAGATCAAAACAAATCTTGAAAATGGCTTAGTTTCTGGGTGGGATTTTTTGTTTGTTTGTTTGTTTGCACAAAAAAGGGAAAGAAAAGGTTATAGGCTTCATGACACAATAGAATATGGATAAATAATTGAGAATAAAGCCATTTCTGACTTTTTTTTTAAATGCAGTATTATGCTTTAAAGAAGACGAGATGTCATTTATGGGAGCTGAGAATGCAGCACATTTTGAATATAGAACTTCAAAAATATTATCATTGGCTCACTTTGAAAGCAGTGATTTTGAATTTTCTTAGCTTTACAGACCACCAACATGTTTCCCATGGAAATGTAGTGTGAGTTCTATTGACCACCAGACTGGTTTTTTGTTTTATTTTTTGGTTGTCTCTCAGAGTCTTTTTTTGGTAATTCAGGGTGCTCTGGGGTAACACTGGCTGTACAAACTGAAATCACAGTGCAAAAGTGTTGCATTCTTACTGTCCTCTTTCATGGACTTGTGCAAAGCAAAACGCCTATGATCACATCACTGAGAGGCTTTGGAGTGAGTTCTAGACAAACAAAATGGTAAAAAAAAGAAAAAAATAAGGAAAAACAGAAAAGAAACCAGATGCAGGTTCTGTTCCCTGCTTGATCATAAGGACCACGTGTGACCTCAGACACACCACTGTCATGTGAAACACAGATTAATTGTGTGTATATGTGCAAAAATGGGCACTGAGGTGGGCAGTACCCCCACACCTTGGGACATTGCTATGTGAATGCACACAGGATGGATGGATGGGTGATTCCATGTTGCAGGAACTGGTCCTGTACCAGCACAGGGGCACATCAACAATGATAAGCCAAGGTGTGCCTGCGGTGCCTGGTGGAGGGAACTATTCCAGCAGAGCAGGAAGGATCCCTGAAACTACTTAGCTAAGGTAAATGTGCTGTGTAGTTAACCCTAGAAACAGCTGAATTTGGTGTCCCTTCCCTCTGCAGAGAGAACAGGTTTCCAGCTGAGACCAGCTGCAGGACTGCTGTCTGCTCGTGACTTCCTTGCCAGCCTGGCATTTCGTGTCTTCCAGTGCACACAGTATATAAGGCATTTCTCTTCTCCTATGCATTCCCCAGAACCGTAAGTTTGATGCCCTAATTCCATCCTTCTGAATGTGTTTGGGATCATTCTCTTGGGACTGGCCCTGGACTTCCATCCAGTAGTCCACAGAATGAAACAATTTGAGAAACTGGTAGCCGGAGAGTTAGAAGGGGAAGTCATGCATGAGAGGGTGTGGTTCTCTGTCTCTTGCAAAGTTGTCTGGGGAAGGAAAAGACTGAAGAATATCTGGTTTAATCTTTTCATCCTGCCTTCAGTTACCATCTGCTGGGGTTTGATTTCCTGCTGTGAAACTCTCCCAGTAAGTGCTGGCCAGACAACAGCAATTACATTTCATGAGAAATTACAAGTTCACACAGACGCTTTTGTTGTATGCTGGGACAAAACAGGGACCTTTCAAAGATGTTGTAACATAGAAGCTTAGTGCCCATGCCATCCCAAGGAGACAATAGACAAGGTGGCAGGGGGAAGCTGGCTGCCTGTGGCCCAAGGGAACGCTCTGATCCTTGCAGAGCCAGGCGAGGTGTGGAGGCAGCCACTGGAGCAGCACTCACACCAGCTCCCTTTGGGGTCTAGTGGCTAAAGTCCTTCACAGGAATTCTTGAAAGGCAGGAAAGGAAGCCTTTAATAAACAAGAAGGTCACTTATTTTCCAGAGACTGCTGCCATGAGTTGTTGGGTCATGTTCCCATGCTGGCTGACAGGGAGTTTGCCCAGTTCTCACAGGTAAGAACATTTTCTGCTGGCTCTTTAACCACCTGCTGTGGACAGCAGGCCAAAGGTGCCTCAAATACACACAGCTCACCATGAAATGCAATTCTGAGACTGGATTGTGCCTGAGTCACGACCTCCAGGCATGGTGGGCTAGCAGCAACCTGGGTTTCCTCCAAGGGAGTGGTAGCACTGCTCCCTACAGACACAGTGTGAAAGGAAGGGCAGGCAGAGCTTGTGGGACTTCTCTGTGGGAGGGCTGTGTCACTCTGGAGAAGGATGCCTCTGTGGGGCTGGAGTCTGAGCTCTGCTGACCGAGCTCCCCTGGCTTCCTGTCCTACAGCACATGAACCTACACAGCACCAGCTGCTGAGCCTCCAAGCTGGTTCTGTCTCTGGATGTACGTTCTTGTCTCACAACAGACCTTAATTGTGTCCATCACCATGTCATTCATCAGAGTTGTTTTTCCCTTTACAACTCACCAGATTCTCACAGCATTGCTCACACTGGTGAGGAGGCTTCAAAAAGCAAACAGAGCTCCTTTGTACAATAAGGGGCTGTTTAGTACGAGCAGTCAGTGTCAGACCCAGCTGAACTCAGTGACCTCTCATAATTAAAGACTCCAGAACTACGAATGTTCCTGAAAACCATAGCAGGGGGAAGAAGATATCTCATTGTCCAGGCTTATCAATCAGTGGACAGTGTGGAAACTGATGATAAGATCAGAGGGGTAACATGATGTAGGTATCAACATGATGTAAAGATGAAAATATCTTTAAAAGAAAATCAGTTCACCTCATATGATGTAGTTTCCAGTTTTGTCAGCTTGAATACATGCCAGTAACCATATTGATCATAAATATTGGTTATTAACAGAATCAGAAGAGCAGTACTTTTAGTATCCTAGTCATATATAATTTATTCTGGAAGAAACAAGTTCAGTTCAATGCTGGAACTTGAGACACATTAGAAAAAAAGAGATTACAGCATCTTCAAAGCTTCCAATTTTCTTTTTTTCCTATCAATAACACAGACTATACAACATGAGATCACATTCAGTGAATTTTCACACTTCACTTTTTTGTCCCCAGAAAGTATTTTCACAGTTGAAATTCACCCCATGAACATTCTTTTTCGCTCCATTCAATATGAGACGATGAATGGCGAAAATGCCCTAATTCTGTTTGTTTGTTGCATGATATGGCTCCTGGGATAGCAAAGAAGAGACATCTACAGATTCCTATTGTGAGAGTAACATTTAACAGGGAGAACAGATGAAAGTGATCATCCCTGATCCCTAACAGAATCACCCCTGCACAGATCTGACTCTCTCATAAGGGCTGTCAGAGTGAGGGACAGAAAGGTAATGGCAAAGATAAAACCCACCTTTGCTGTCCTTCCTTCTCATGCCCTCCTGTAAATTTTTGCCTGGTGTAGATAGCCCAGCATTAAGACAAGAGATGGTTAATTTTACACAGAGAACACTGAGGATTAAACACTCATCTAATGTGGCTCCCAGTGGTATGTAGCTGGGGGCCAGGGAGAGGTAGGCATCCTGGAAGCCATGGAAGGTCATTTTGGGTGACAAAAACAATGAATAGTTCATGCTATTCATGCTAGAAATGATGTGGCCCTCCCCCTTCCCCTCTTTCTCTCCCTTGGGCTGAATAATCACACTAGTGTAACACTGTCTGCTTGCTTACTTGCTTTAGGATATTGGACTGGCTTCTCTTGGATCATCTGAAGAGGAGATTGAGAAACTGGCCACAGTAAGTACAGATGGCCGTTTAATATTGGAGGCAAAGCCCAAACGATTCACTGCATATCCCTTGCTGTGCAGGGAAGGCTTGTTTTGTGTCTCAGATTGACTGCAGAAACAGGAGCATCAGCAGGATTGTCTCTTCTCCATAGGTTAGGAAGGTGCTGGAGCAGGGACTGGATTCCCTCTGGGGAGCTCAGAATGGTGTGATTCCATCAGGAAATGCTTACACTTCTTTATTTTATAAGAATATATTTCTTGAGCTGAGTTTTTACAATTTCAGACACAGGATGGTCCCAACTCACATTCCAGATTCACCTAAACACTAGATACCCAGTGGGATACCCGTATTTTCTCCTACACAAGGTGCAGGGAACCGTCAGAATTTCGTTCATCCCATATTCATTAACCTCGCCAAATAGGTGAACATGTAAAAGCAATTTGAGAGCAGGTACTGCCACTCAGTTCTGTGTCACTAGGCTGCCTGCAATCGTCAAAACAATTTGTACAGCCCATTACTGCCATCTTAGCTTGTTCTTGAAAGTTGTCTGGAGGCCAGGTGATGTTTTTTTTCCGATAATGGCAACCATTTACCAGTCTTGATGACTTTTTCAGAGGAGGAGAGGAGACGTACCCTCACCGAGTGAGACTCATTTAGTACAGGTAGTGAATGAGAGGAGAATGTCACTCCTGAAGTTCCCAATCCACAGTCCCACTCAGGAAGGAGGTTGTGGCTCACCTAAAATCCATCTGCACTTATCCACCCTTGGGTTAGGACTAAGTAAGACTACCATTATTTTTGAAGAATGCTACAAGTGCTGAATCCTTTATAACTTCATCCAGGTCCTGGGCTGGTGATGTGAGGAGACAGTGGCAGTGACAGTCCACATTTCCTCTTCTACTATTTGGGTCTAGAGAGGCTAGAGTGAGATTAAGATCCATGCCTTTTCTAGGTTTAAAAAATTCTAAGTCCCAGAGAGCCATTTTATATCATTCCCCAAGTCTTGGTGAGATTGGGCTAAGGCCTGTGGTTTAAAAAGCATTCTTCTGCAGGCAGCTCTTCCTGATCCCCAGCTGAATAGGCCTAGACAAGAGATAGGGTTAAAGTCAGTAGAAAAATGGGTGTCATGTTTGAAACTTTCTTTGTATCATCTAGGATTTGGGGATGTAGAACAAGGACACCTTTTTAAAGGGTTCCCTGCCATTCAGGGTCTGTGAGAATACAATTTTGTAAGTGTCGTTCAAGTATTCTGAACAGCAAACCTATTCTGGATTAAAATCCCAGTATTCAAATGTTTAATATTTATATACCTAATCTAGCCTGAGTTCCTTTTCTAAGAAGTGAAAATAGAGAAGGACCTGAACTGTATTCCTTATCCTGACATGACAATCTAACACTATTTCTATGTTTATCTCTGGAAGTCCCTGTCATTCTCTGTTCTTCATAAAAATAATTTTGGTAACTAACTTAGAAGTTTCTTTAAGAAACCTCTAAATTTTTTGTTGCTATGGTCTAAAACATTTGTAAGACAAATTTTGAAATGCCATTATTTCATTCAGGCCCTTGACTTCTCTAAGCAGGTGGATCCATGCAGATGGGAAACTGCCAGTATCCTTGTCATCCAGAGTGCCACTAATACATTTTTTGTACTCTGTTGAAACAGTGAGAGCTTAAAAGAACCTCACTAACCAAAAGCCAAATACAGGATATCTTAAGAAACTAAAAAGAATTCCTCCTCCTCCAATGTCTCATTTTGCAGTCAAAAAAGCCTCCTGCAAAATGAGAAAATACTCAAAAGACTTCACTGTGAAATAATAAGAATCAAGATTATTAACAGAATATAAACACATAATTATGTGCTGAACTGTAGAGAAAGCAACTCAGGATTCTGCAAAAGGAAATGGCATGTTATTTCTTCAGTGATAAATCTGAAGGCTAAAACCAAGTCATCATAATGAGAAAGTGTTTGAGGGAGGGTGTGAGAAAGAAAGATAATTTATGGAAATAGATGTAATAATACAGAGCTCCCCATAGTTTTACAAATTGCTTATGGTTCTTTAAGCAGGGTCCTGAAGATGCCATACCCATGAAGCCAAGGTCTGTCCCTGTGTATGAGGCAGAAAAGTGCTCTGTGTCTCTAAAGGAACCTTGAAGAGTTGTGAAAAAAAGCCATATTCTTGAAATGCCTCATTTACCATATTTGCCATGTTTTCCCTTTGCTCAATGCCTATCCAGCTGCTCAGGACATCAGGCTGTGTCCAGGACTTGTCCATTTCCTCAGATTTTATAATAAGGGAAGCACTAAGAGTTTGCCAGAGCCAAGAGTTGCTTTCATCCACTGTTGTCCAGCAGATAAAGGAAGTAGGGTCCTAAGTATGTTTTTATCACAAGAAAAGCCCAGAGAAATGTATCTTTGTTTGCTGCTGGAGCATGACTAACATATAATTGGCACAATATGGAAAAAGGCGTTCTTCAATTCTTCTGAGTGAGATCATACAGACAAAGAAGGAGGGAAACTCTCCTTTCAAGTACCTTTCCAAAGGTCTTGAACCCTCTGTCAGGATCTACTTGTCCTTCTGGGGGCTGTGGGTGGAAATCTGTCAGCTTCCACTGACTACGGTGACGCTCTGGGCTAAGAAGTTGCAGGGTAATTTGTCACATCTTTCAAAGAAAGAAAAGTTTATGACTTTATTTACCCATGTATTATCATTCAAAATTTTATTGTTTTTTTTCCAAGTGGGACAACAAGTTTTGAAAAAATACATGTTATGTTTAGTGTGCGTTATATGCTCCGGGGAAAAATAATTTTCTTAAAATATGCAACTATAAAATTTGAAGATACAAAGATATTAAGGAATGAGGATAAAATAAAATTAAAGGAACGATGAGAAGCTTAAAAATTCCTGCTACTTCAGACTTTTTTTCACGAGTTCCTCTTATTCCCAGCTTTACTGGTTCACTGTGGAGTTTGGCCTCTGCAAGCAAAATGGATTGATCAAAGCTTATGGGGCAGGATTGCTTTCATCTTATGGGGAGCTGATGGTATGTGTCAAATGCATAGTATTTAAAGATTCCTATAATCCAATATCCTGAACTCTGGTAAAGGCAAACTGTGTTTTTCTACAAAAATTAATATGATTTGAAATTCAAATTTTTCTTCTACAAGGAAATAATTCTCCCTTCACAGAAGCTACAGAGTAGGGGAAAAGCTACTGTGGTATTGTACCTGTATTTCATCTAAGGAGACAAAATGCAGTGAAAGGAACCATCCCACTAAATATCAGATTTACTTCTTCCTGCTTCTGCCAGTAGTAATGCAGCTGAGTTTGACACAAAACTCACGTTCCTTTCTGAATTACTCGCTAGAGGGCAATATTATGCCTATTATGAGCTTGGCTCTTTTGTCCATGCTATTGACATTCACACACATATGAACCAGAAAGGCACTGATTGACTGGACCAAATGAAGTGCAAAGAAACTGGAAATAGCACGGACACTGACAGAAAGAAATTGCTTTAGTATTTTTCATTCCTAAATACATTTCAAAACTAATGTCAGCTCCGGTTTTACATAGATCAAAATCTGCGAGCACAGGTTTCATACAGCCTTGCTTAGGCAGATTAACTGTAGAAAGAGGACTTGTACACTTTTACAGAAAATAGGATTTCCCTCCTTTTGACCAAACAGCTGATAGGAGAGATATTGGTTTTTCCTTAATTTTGAACAGCACTGATGCAGGTGATCACTTTTTATTTGCAAAAGCCCTAAACTGGTATCAGTAGGGCTCAAATGCTTCAAGCTGTGCAGATATTGGATGACATTTTTAATTGGTAAGAGCCAAAGGAAAATATATACTACTCTTTTCAAGCATTTTTATAAACCAAAAACTTTTTTTAAATTTTTTTTTTCATGGGAGATATATTTTAAGCTTAACACATAAACTCAGCAGCCTAACAGCCAGATACATAATACATTCACACAGATTTTTTTCTGAATTAGCATAGCTTGGACTCCCAGAACTGGAGATAGTTGGGTTGTCATGACAATAAACATTTTAAAAAACTCTCCCAATTGTGTACAGGTCAACTCACTTCCCAGTCAATTGACAGGAGGGAAAACAAAAACATTTTTATGTATCTCAAGGCATTTCAAGTAGGAGTCCCCCTAGAAGGGCAGCTGAAATTAACACACAGAAAGGGGAACCTTCCCAGATATCAACCTTCACTTTTACCACTTGCTGAGTTTAGCATTGTCTTTCCTCACAACACCTGCAATTTTTGAGATTTTTGTGAGGTTACTCTGTGGAGAGCTTTCTCTCTTGATAAGCTGAAAGCTCTGATGTTCATTAGCCCTCTAGAGGAACTAACATCACCTCCTTTCTACATAGCAGCCTGATCTTGGCCTGATTGCTCATCAACTCCACGCTATTCACTGCTGAAGCTACTGTTTATCTGGGAATCTTTCAGTACTTCTTATATTCACTGACAACAAACAGGAAATGCAAGCTTGTTTTTGTTTATGCAGTAAAACCAGAAATGTCCAGTCAAAGCACAATTCAAGGCAACATTTATTCTACTCTGCCTGGCTTAATATTTTATGGTTTTAAATCAAGGTCATTTGCATGCTAAGCAGCATAATAAAAGGCAGAGGTAATCATATTGCTGATATTTATGTAGCTTTTATAGCACTATGCAAAACAAAGTCTATCTGATGTGTTTACCCCCTTTTTCTGTTTAAGTTTGGCTCAAATGAAGGTGAAAATCTGATCAGAAATGCTCCCTTTTGGTGTCTGGAGTAAAGTGCACCAGACTTGTACACTCTCTCCTCTATTTCTACTCTTTTCTTCCTCAGACACCAACAAGCTCTTCTGCTTTTGGTTAAAACCATAGGTGAGGACAGCTTGTGTACAAAACTGTGCTATATACAATAAAAAAGTACAACTGCATCTCAAACTCCCTACCTCTGAGGCTGAGAGTGGAAGTCCTAACTGTTCCTGAGCTGATAAATGGCAGTTTCTTGTCATTACTTTTATCACTGGTAATTGTTGGGTAAAGCTACTGGATACACTTTTGATAGAGATGGGGCTACCTCTGTGTTTATCCATCATATTACTGAAAATGCATGCAGGAGTGATAGCATTTATATTCAACTGGTAATGAATAGGATTATCCCCCTTTCAGCATGTTCACCTTAAAGCACCTAGGTTGGAAGATGGGCAAGCAATTAACCAGCAGTTCTGCTGTGCACCCAGCAGAATCCCTTTGTGAGCTCTGCAAGTTCCTCACTGTGCATCTTCTGGAACAATGGCTTAGTGATTCTGTGAGCTTCACCTTGAGCTCCTGAAACTTGCTGTACACCAGTTAATTATATCCATGAACTTAAGTGCTGAAGTTTCCTTCTTTAGCTGACTGTTTTCATCTCATTGAATTTTATTGAGAACAGAATTGAAATATAGAAATATTTCCATTTATTCATTCTAGTCTGCCTGAGCATCTGACTAACTTCAGTATAGGCTCTGGCAGCATGGGTAAAGAGGTGAGGTTCAGTACCTAAGCACCTGTTAGCAAATTGCAAACCTGTGGCAGCTGCTTCTTTTACAGCTGAAGAGAGAAAGTATGTGTAGTGCAGTGCCTGTTTCATAGAAGGGATTTTTATTTTTTTAAAATAAAGCAGTGTCTAGACAGATCTGTTAGAGAAGATGAACACTGGAAGACAGTGAGGCTCATGGTAGACTTCAGTTTATTGCTCTAGATAGGTTTTGCTGCTGCTCGGCAGAAAGCCATTATCCAACCTAATAATTATCTGCCAGTCTTCTCAGAGGGCCCAGACACAGACTTCGGCATGGACCTCCCAGACTTGATTCCCTATCATTTAGCTGATCAACATATTTGGCACAGGCAGTGAAGTTTTGGCATTTTGTTGGCAGTGAATATAGCAAATGCTGTAGGAATCTCACTGCGGGTCATGTGTTGAAGGAGACAGACTGCAGCAGCCTGGGCAAGGGAGGGGTTTCCTTGTACCTGAAGGCTTCTAGGCCAGGAGTAGCAGAATGATTCAGTCACCAAGGAGGGAATAAGGGCATGAGTTACTGAGGTTAGATGGCTGGCTACAAGAAGATAACAACTCACCAGCAGGGGAGGGCAAGCAGCAGTCATCCAGCTTGTTATATGAGAACTTAGCATCAGCAAGAAGCCTGGGAACATCCCTGGACTGCAGCCTGGACTGCCTGTCTGTGGGTGTGTGACTGTAACCAAGGGAACCACATCCTGACTATGAAATCTTCAAAACATTTCCCTTCTCTCCACAGCACCCACTCTTACCAGTTTGATCCCAGCTTCAGGTAGATAATTTCTGTGGATGAGTTGATGCTGCCCAAACTCAGGGCATAATCTGAGGGAAAGGCAGAGGATGAGAGGTAGAGCTTGACACACTCTTGCACTTGAACCCCTGTTATCTAACAAAGAATTTAGTAACAGCACCTCGGTATCAGAAGGCTAACCATCCCTGAGTCTAAAGTGAGCAGTTGTAATGGGTGTATGACTGCTGGCCAAACTTGCCTCCTCTGAACTGTAAGAATTCCTCCCCAAAAGCTCTCAGTATTGCACTGTTTATTTCACTATATTCTGTCAGCTGTTCTACATTATCCCAAATGCTTCTTCTGTTAACACTCAGCTGGACTCTGTCCTACATACTGTAAAATCTTATGGCTCATACCGCATTTCTGGCAACACTCAGTGCTACATATGCTTTTCTTGCAGCACACCCAGTACTTAACTTGTAGAGGCCTTTAAGGCCATCCGGTTTCAAGCTGAACTTCCACTGAAATCAATGGGATTTCAGTTCTGCTTCAACACTGACAGTATAGTGGGACCCCTGTCAGGTTTTGAGTTACTGAAATCTTTTCCCATTAGTTCCCCAGAGCTTCTAAGATTCTAAGAGCAGCCTCATGTTTGTGTACACCAACCATCTTAGATTGTATGAGTGCTATCCAAGGTTTACTCTTCAATTACACACTGCAAATGAAGAGCAAGAAAAACACCGTCTTTTGTATATTCTTGGGGGGTTTTGGTTTTTTGGGTTTTTTTTTTGGTTTGTTTTCTTTAAAGCCTGGTATTTAATTCTGCACCAGTTCATTGAAATGTCTAAATATGTGCTTAAGAGTACTGTCTGAATTTTTCCAGCTAGCAGATTGAACTGAAAGTCTTGAGCAGCATCACCCACTCTTACCAGTTATTTACAAGTAATACTCTGAGAGCTGACATTTGGATTACAAAATGGTGAAGGGAGCCTTCTGAAGACTGGGGAAGAGGAGAGAAAGGGAAAGAGGCAGACCTCAGAGAAGGGTGGGTACTAAAAGACTGTCCCTAGGTGAATGGGGCCCACTGTCCAGTCTGAAGGTGGAAAAAAGGGTCTCAGCATTGATGGGATGCATTCCTTTTTCCTTTTGGTTTGTACCCAGGACACTACACCAACCTGGCCAGCTGGAGGCCCAACCAGCTTTTAGGCACATCCGTGATACAGTTTGAATGTCAGTGGGGCTGAGCTAGGTTTAAAGTACCTCACCTGGGTTTCAGGGGCAGACAAAGTGTTTGGGAACTCACTTTAAGCCTAAGCAGAGCTGCCTTCCCAGGACTTTGTGCAGGTGCCAGACTGGTGGCTGGTTTAAAGGGCGTTTCCAGTATATGTAAACAAATGATATAGATGTACTTATGGACTGCAGTGTGGACAGAAATGACTTCTATAAGCCTCCTGTTTTCCTGGGGGGGACAATGTAAAAGAACTGGAGAAGAACATATAGAAGAACCTCTGTGGGTTCCAAAATATGAACGTGCACATGCAGTACGGTGTTCATTTATATCTTGGACTTCAGGGAAGATTTTAGGCTGCTATACTGACCCAGGAGCTGTGCATAAAATACCAGAAGCATTCTGTCTTCTGTTCTTTGTTGCAGCAGGAAGCATGACATTTGTGACATGGGCTAGGGGACTTTAATCCTAGACAGGTCTGCAAAACTTCTCTGATACTACTTGAAAAAAAGCAGCATGATTTTTTTTTTCTGGGTATTTATATTTTGGGGGGTGGCATAGACTTTCCCCTCCCTGTCTGAGAACATAGCTGTGCTATCCAGTTGTACATCACTGTCATACAGGAAATACATATTTCTTTTTTCTTTTTTTTTTTAATCTTAAATACTTATTACTTGGTTTATTAACTGCTAATTATGAAAAACTGTTCTGACCTATAAAGGAACAGGACTTTATATTACCCCTAACTACTCACCAAAGAGAATTTCACAGCCCAGCAGGGACTAATTCTTTCTCTGTTCATTCACCTGCTCCAACCGGTATTGTTCCTGCTACAAAGTATGCTTTGTCAAACAAGCCAGAGTACAAGCTTTTTGATCCAGAAGTGGCTGCAGTTCACCCCTATCAGGATCAAGCCTTCCAGCCTGTCTATTTCGTAGCAGAAAATCTGGAAGATGCCAAGGTCAAGCTTCAGTAAGTAAAGAGTTTATGGGTATTTTCGTTGAGGGGGGCACACTGGGTTGATCCTTAATCTCAAATGCATCTATTACTATTGCAACAACCATGCCAGGCTATCTTGCTGCATCTGCATAGTGGCTTTTGTATGAGAAAAGTTAAGCAAGAGCTTGTGTATCTCAGAAAAGGTTCACAGAAATTCAGAATTTGTTTTTGCTATGCCCTGTCCCATGCTTCATCTTAAAAATGCCTCATTTTAGCACCTTCTGAAGTAAATTCTGTAACTGAACTGTAAGAGTGCAATCCCACCCTTTGTTCTAGTCCATACAAACAGATCATGAAGAACTGATTTACCCAAGGTCACATGGAAATTTTATGGCAGTCGCTGGAATTAACATGGATCAGCAGGGGGCTTAAAAACAAAATTGCCTTTCTCCTCTGATTATATCTTTACAAGAATCCAGAATCAGCATTCAGGGGGCAATCTAATTTCTACAAAGTAGCTGTCTGCAAATAACATTATTTTAAGTTAGCTTGAGATGTTTCTAAACACATTTCCTTAACTGTGTGATGTTGTGCAGTAAGGATCCGTTTGGTTTTTTTTTGGTTTTTTTTTTTTTTTTGGTTTTTTTTTTAAGTAAGCAGGGTTTAAATTCTGGCCTTCATCTCCAACAGTTAGAACAACATGAACAATTCTGGCTGGAGGCAGGATGTTGGTTGTGGAGCTACTGGGGAAGCATGTAGGAGCTGAAATGAGGAATTTATTAGAGGAAGAGAACCTGAGCCAGACTTTTCCTTACTCTCCCCACCTCTTCCCCAGAAGCACTGTTTGCTGGGGCTATAACCACGGCTAATTAGGCTCCTCATCTTAAATCTGAATGCTCACATTAAATTTTTAATATGTGTAAAAGCACAGGTGAGAACTCACTGGCAGAAGAGAGAGGACTTGCCAAGCATTTGACTCAGGCAAACCTGCAAAGAACGTACGAGGACAAGGAATACACCACTCAGGCATGAAGCTTTTTCATACATTTTTTTCAAGACAGTTGCACAGCCAAGGCTGCTCAAAATAACTGAAGGCACAAGAATCTGTCAGCACGGAAAACATAAGGCAACATCAGTACAGGGGGTTCCTACCAGCGGGTACTTAATGGAAATATTGTCAAAAATGGCAAGCAGTCATGTTTTTTCTTTTAATAGAGACAGAAAAATAGCCCAGGATGCCTAGTATCAACAGGTTTTTAGAATATTACACAGAAAGAGCTGCTCCAGGTTATTTCTTGGAAGTGAAGGCGGCAGACATGCTGTGCTCCTGCATTCCTCAGCTTGTGGTTGTAATAACTCTGAATTGTGTGAACGCAGAGCTGTGAGAGCACAGACGGGCCTCAGCCAGCCAGGCTGAGATGAGGCTCTGCAGATCTTTGGGGCTGCAAGTGGTTCAGCCGTGGGCAGGATGTGCTGCACCAGGCAAGGCTCAGGAGAAGCAGTGAGGAGGTGTCACAGCATCCTCTGCTCCCCAGTAAGGCCGTGACTACACCCTGAGAAATGAGGTCCTGTGGGTTTGGCACTTAAGGAAATGCCTTTTGAACTGGAAGCTCTGTCCTGTCTCCCCACAGGAGTTATGCAATGAAGATCAAGAAGCCTTTTGCTCTGCACTATGACCCCTTCACCGGCAGCATTGAGGTTTTGAACTCACTGCAGAAAGTCAAGAGGGCACTCCACCAGATAAAAGAGGAACTGAAAAACTTCTGCTTGGCCCTTGAAAACCTCTCATAAAAATGCAGCAGTACATCTCACCTGTCACTGAGATACTTGTAGGTGGTGCTAGCACTTGAAAGCTTAGTGATGAAGTTGTACTCGCAGGCAGAAATCTTAAATGCTCAAATCAGCTCACTTCAGGTAATCTTTTCACTGCAATTTAGGCTGCTGACATAGATGAAATAATGAGCTCCTGCTTAGAATGTTTTGACGACAAACAAGACTTACTCCAATTTGTGGTAGGTGATATGAGTTACACCTCTTTGTAGAATATGTATGAGTTATGGGACTCTTACCCTTTTCTTTTCCTTCCCTTGCCACCTTTTCAAGTTATCTTTCACAAAATAGCATAGTAATCTTTCATCAATACTGTGTTGTACTTGCTGCCTTAGTGACACAATCACAACCTCTTAGGCTGGCTAGCTGTCTCCAGTTAGCAGTCCTTGCATCTAGCAATTAGCATCAGCTATTGCCCACAAACTATGAATGGTCCCCTAAAAATATGCAAATAGAAGAATTTGTTAGAGGAGCACTTCTGCTCACTATTTATTTTTAAGTACTCATTCAGTAGTCTTGAAATACGACAAAATAATTTCTTGTCACATTTAAGATCACAGAGTATTTGTACCTTCATTGAAAGAAAAGGCAGGAAATAAAAGGTCTAAGATACTCTGCCTCTGTCACATACAAGGATGCTTAATTTGAAAGGGAAATTTAACTTCTGGGAAGGAAATACTTGTGTAAAGAAAGATTTGTAAAAAGCCCTTTAGCAAATAGGCTTCCATTGCTTTTTTCATTGAATTCAGATTCCCCTGGATACCATTAGAAATCTTTGCCTCTTATTGATGTCCTGATGATTGTAGTAATGATCAAAAGGCCAAGCCTATAATAAACATACTGGAAAATCTAAGATAAACCACTAGCAGCTGTATAGCTTTCCTATGGAAAAATACCTGGTATGTTCTACAATTCATCTTGTCTCCCTCTCCAGCTCCTGAGATGTGCCTGAAATTTATTTACATTCCACAGGTCACATTTCCCAGAATCAGTTTTATTATTGCCTATTCCAGATTTTCATGCTGTTTGTGTCCCCTTCCTTCCTTTACAATGCACAAAAAGAGGGTAGTTCAGAAAAAGAAGACAGTGCTCCAGACCAGAAGGGTTCCCTCTCCTCTTAGCGGCAGTGCAAGATGGGATCGATGCAGGTTACAGGCATGGCATAAGAAGGGAAAATGTGGATCTCATGGCTCAAGCTGGGTGATAGTTATCTACAAATGTAAAGGCAGATTTATCCCATGCCACTTAGAAGCTCTACTTATTTATTCAAAATTGTAATTATCACGTGGCTGCCTGGTCCGCTGCTACCCACCAGCTGCCAGTGTAGGGGTCTGAGCTCTGAGGAAAATGTGAGGTGGTTTGGCTCCTAATGGAAAAAGAGTTATTGGAAAGTGAATTACCATCTCTGCCTGAGCTGCTCACTGTGGGATCAGAACAGGTACACAGACAGTCACCACAAAGCAATCCACAGGCTGTTACTTCATACAGACCTTATCTCACTGCAATTTGTCCACTTGTCAGGCTCTACAGAAACTGTCTTACTGAAAGTTAATAGAATGCTGGTTCTTAAAGCTTCACGTCTACAGCACTTCCTAAAATTTTCCCATGAGCAGTAATATTCAGGATCTAGGGATCTGTTGCAACTGCTCAATTTTATTAAAATGTGGTGATGACTGAAAAATTTTGAAGTATCTTGGCAAAAATGGCTATGAGACCCCCTTCCTCTTAACAGCAGGAATATCCCAAGCTCCTTTTCTATTTTAATTTTCTTAAAAATTCTACTCCTGGAGAACACTTGCATATCACAAAACCCTGTTTTGCTAGAAACTGAGCCAGGGACAGAGCTGAAGTGAGTTCCTTTGCTTCCAGTATATTTCTGCTGTGATGGAAGATGATCTCTCAGCATGATTTTATGGGTTTTATTCTACTTATCCTGCTCATAAACACACACACATACAAATACCATGCCTCCTCAGAGCAATTTGTTTTCATACATATTGTAATAATTTATCTGTCTGCTTCCTGCCAATTGGTGCATAGGCAAAAATATTTGATAGCTCACAACAGATTGTTTTCAGAAGTATTATTTTCATCAATCAGTTCTTTTACAGTGAAAATTGAATCATGTGTTCCAATTCTATGTGTTTTCCTTTTCTTTCTTTTTAAGTGGAAGATAATGCCAGAGCGGAAGAGCTATCAAAATATTTTCTATAGACAGACTCTCTGGGCCATAGGGTCTTTTTCATGTATTCCCTCTGAAATGGTTGAATGAGGAATTTAGACTTGAGTTTGGCTATTACTCAGAACAGACCTATATTTGGAAGAAATGAGAGACCTGATGGATTTGTTTTGCCCAAGGCCTCACACTTTCTTTGGAGGGACTCCAGGCCCGCCCACACACCCTTGTCTTTTCCAGGTCCTGTAGCAAGGAGAGAAAAAGAAACCATTTTGGAGCCAGGTTCTCCCACCCTTACACATGCTGAGTAGTACCCAGCCTCTCAAGCAATCCCAGTGACAGCACTGAGCCTGTTTAAGGTGCTGCACGCTGGCAATAGGAGCAATATTATCAAAACCACTGTGGGTGTACTTGCTTTTTCCTTGCTGCAGTGATAATCAGCCGGCATACGGGGCTAGGGTAGGCTGCAGTGAAACTTGGTGAAGCTGCAAAAAATAATGGATTTGGCTACCTGCGATTTTAAGATGTGTAAATATTTTTCCAAAGGAGGTAAATCTTTCCCTCCTTGCTCAGGCAGAACCTACCCCAGGCTAGCCACGTTTGACACTCCCCTCTGAGAAGGTCCAAATTCTTTTCTTTTGATTCAGTGTAGTGACAAAACAAAAGCCTTCAGGGGTACATCCTTATGAGTTACATTTACTGGTCATTCTGCTCTTCCAATAGTCATTCTTTCATTTCCTCACAGAAGCCAACAAGTACCTCATCCTCCTGTCAGTCTAAGGCAGCGCTGATGGGAAAGGCAGCGACGGGGCCTCCTGATGAAACTAATGGCACAGAGGAAGAAGCACCAACCAGTAAAAATATGTCTTTTTGTCAGTTTGCGTTTCAGAGGTTTCATATTAATCTTGCACAAAAAGGTTCCAAAGCCAAGTAAAACACATCTTGTGACTTGAAACTGAACTGATGAACTCCCCATGGGCCCTTTGCTTATCCCGATAAACTTATTTTTCCTAGATGGAGTGCATTTAGAACAAAATAGTGTATGTTATTAAAACTGTATTGTGCTGTTCAGTTATACATGGGAGAGTTAGTAAATTCAGTTTGTGGGTTTGGGTTTGTTTTGTTTTTTGGCTAACCAAGTCTGTCCTCTACCAATTTTGGTCCACCTTCAAGCCTCCAGCTGCTTCACTGCTTCCCTGCAGATTTGCTAGTGATGCCAAGGGTACCACTGTGTAAGGAGAATACACAGTTATGCAATTTGGGGAATTTGGCAGGACAGCAAGAGGAAATTTAGGCTGGCCTCCCACCCACTCCCATGAGAAATAGTATTGTATTACAAGGCAGAGCTGTCATCCTCAGAAAGACCTTCTCAATCACTTCCCTCTGGTTCCCTTAACATTTTGATCTTTGTACTACCTGGTGAATATAAACCTTTCTTAACCACTTCAAGAAATGCTGGGGTGGTGGGTTATGGTGAAGTAGGGGTGAGTAGAGGAAAAAAAAAAAAAGAAAAAAGAAAAGACCTTCCAAGAAAGGAAACTTCATTACTCCTCAGTCTTCTTTGTCTCTGCTGATCCATGAGGAAAGAAGACAACAAATCAAGTTTCCATGGAAAAGACAGTGTATTCCCAAAGAAACCTACATCATTAAATTCTTCCATGTACAGCTTCACCCATGAAGATCTCCTTACACCCATCACTGAAATGCCATAACCCCCCCAGTGAATCATGACCACCAATTAACTGAGCACAGAAGTGTTACACGACTTCTTGACTCAGGAAATGAAGCTACCAGGAAGAACCCTGCAGCAGCTTTGCCTTACGCACCTACTGCAAAAACAGAAGGTTCTCTGGAGCCTGCTTCCATAGATATCCTACAGTATGGAGAAATTCCAGTTGGCACAGAAACAGAGGGGTACATACACACATCCCCAGCAATCTCACCCACCACTAATCAGGAGTTTATACGTGGGCTTTGAGATTTAGTCAGAAGACATTACTTCGCAGCATTCTTCAGCTGGCACATGATCAGAGGTTGGCAGAAAGGGTTATTGGCTGTATCATATTAAATATACATTAGGTTTGGGTAAAGCTGGTGGCTGAGGCCCAAAGTGAAAGCAAATCTCTGGCACCCTCTCCTACCACACAAATTCCTCAGGGGAAAGAAAGACAGACTAGAAAAGGAGCAGAAAGGCTGACAACTGGCAGAGCAAAGAGATGAGGAACAGAAAGGGCCAGTAGATATGCCTGAAACATGTTTGCTTTGCATAGGCTGTTTCATTATATTTGAGAAACATTTCTGTCTGAATGGGAGCTTTTTAGTGTAAAGGATGAAATTTTATACCTGTGAGAGTGTGGAGGAGTCAAGGTCACTTGAAGACTTTTTAACCCTGCCTGAGGAATGTTAGCCTTATCTAAGGCATTTAACTTGAACATGTGTTATAAAAGATAGAGAACAGAAAAAACAGATCTTTAGAAAAGAGGTTTTTATATGTTATGTGGAAAACAACACACCAAAGAAGAGCAACAAGTCTTGTGAAGGGTCTAGAAAACATCTTATGAGGAACAGGCTAAGGGAGACTGGTTTGTTTAGTATCAAGAAGAGGAGGCCTGGGGGGACCTCCTCACTCTCTACAACTCCCTGAAAGGATGCTGTAGGGAGGTGGGGGTCAGTCTCTTCTGCTGTGCCTGCAGTGAGAGGATCAGAGGAAATGACCTTCAGCTGAGACAGGGGAGATTCAGACTAGATATCTAAAAGGTTTGTTCCCTGCTAGGGTGGTCAAGCATTGAAACAGGTTGCCCAGGAAGGTGTTGAGGTCCCTGGAGGTGTTCAAGAAGTACCTGGATCTGGCACTGGGGGATGTGGTTTAATTGTTCAGGAATTACAATGGTAGTGCTGGGTGGACAGTGGGACTGGATCATCTTGAAGGTCTCTTCCAACCTTAACAATTTTATGATTCTACAATTCTGTGAAAGTTGAAGCTGACAAGATCTTTCTGCCTTGCAAGACACAGGAGGCCTAAATTTTGAGTGAAGGCTGCCTTAGGAAGGAAAATTGAGCAGCTGTCCAAGCACTGCGATCTCAACAGAAGACTGTAAAATTACTGTTGCTGTAACTATATGCTAGGTCCTGTCTTTTACCCTGTTTAACCATTTAATCAAAAGATTTTTTATTTTCATTAGTTTAAAATGTTATTTATTGATCCCTTTGATTTGTGTTTGTAAATGGGAAAAATTAGCTCATTGAACATGAGAAAGTTCAAGATTATTTTCCCAGAGTTTTGGGTGGAACTTGAGCAACACATGGAGATTCTTAGGCTTAAACCTGGCCCTTGATGAAGGCAGTTCAGACCTGGCAAAATTGTTACACTTGGGTAAAGAAGGTGACAGCCACCATCTGATGTATCCAAAAAAAATCTCTACTCCCATCCACAACCAGTGGTGTTAATCTTCAAGGTACGTCTTTCACAACATTAACTGTGATAGATTTAAACACAAACATCTAAATATAAAACATAGCACCTCACACTTGTCAGGTACAGTAACAAGAAGGATCCTGCCTTAAAACAATTTTGGATACCATTTACAATCGTGTGTTTTGTTTCAGCTGTTGCTGAAGTTGTGGAGTTTGGGCATGGCATGCAATAAAACAGGATGTACTGCTGACTTTAGTGAAGCCAGTTTGATGTCACTTGAAGACTCAGAATCAACAGCTAAATTTCTGTTGAGCAGGCTAATAGCTAAAATGTGGAAGTAAAAATAGAGGATCCATTTACAGTCATATCACTGTGCAGATTCAGTACTTTCCTATTATATTTACTGACAGAGAAAGAAAACTCCAACTGTCAGTATTATGAAATATTTCTTGAAGTGGTAGACTGGCACACTTTAGTTACTCTGATATAAACAGACAATTAAAATGAATTCATAGAAGGAAAATATCTATTAATCTGTTAATTAACAAATGCTGTCTTTCAATAACATCTCACAAGATGACACAGATGCTCAATGTGTTTTGTACAAGGCTGTTAGGAGCAGTCTCAATAGAACCTGTAAGATAAAAAAAAAAAAAAAAGAAAAAAGAAAAAAAAGGAAAAAAGGCAAAAAAGCCTGTTTTTAAGTATTTCCTGAATGAATCCCAAAACTGATGGGTTAGAAATGGAATGTGTGTTGGATGATGATATAAATTTTGTACAGTGTTTAATTCTTGCACTTCAGACATTTCAATTTGGTTCTGACTCTTGAATTAGTTCATATTTCTTGGTTTAAATCTGAGTAAACAAAATGATTGAACTTGATTCCTGTGTCTCTAGTGTCCTACAAAGGCAGGCTTTGCAACTGAATCTGAGGTTTAGCCCCTTTGTGAAATACTGTGTGAGCTGCAGGGAGGCTGAGGAGGAAGGAGTGTTGTAAATTAAACTTGCTAGCCATTGTTGCTTAGTAACTTTTCTCCAATTATAATCTTTATCCTTGGGCAGAAAACAAATTAAAGGTCACCAGAGTGGGTTTTCTGTTACAAATGTATCATCCAATATTGCTATCATGTGCATACACAGTGTGGGAATAATTCCACCCCATCACTAATGTGGTACTGGCTTTCTGATGATATTGGCTATCTGGGCAATTTCTCTGTACTTTGTTATACATCATTAATTTCTGTACTGCTATATTACTCGGTTAAAAGGAGCTAAAGATAGATTAGGGGGAAAAAAAAGAAAATCATGGAGAAAATTGACTTCCTATTGCCTTGACATCTCTATTTGTCCAAGACTGAAAATGTGAAGCAAAGAAGCAATGATGTCATTATAGAGAAGGCTAGAGAACACATCACTCTTTACTACTTAAGTGGAAAAGAAGAACTCTACAAAGAATTTCCTGATGAACTTCTGCAAATTCTTCCTCACATTCAGGAAGTTTACCAAAGCCTTAGAGTGTTGACTAACAGCTGAAGACACTAAAATTATTACAGAGGACTTTGGGGCCCTGCATGATTTGCACTGATGGCTTAGCCCTGTATTAGGCTGATAAAAAGTGGTATTACAACACAACTTCAGAAGAGCTGTCTTAGGCTATGCTATATGGTGTGCTATGTTGCCTGAGAATTTAGGCCAGGAAGTTCAGGTCTTTTGCTTTCTAACATAGATTTGGAGACTGTGAAATCTTGTTTATATTTGTGTGCAACACAGAGCAAGATATATTCTATCATTTAGGAAGCATGGAGCAAGACGAAATATTTTTTTACATAAGAAGCAGCACTCATATAAGTGAGGAAGAAGGTACTCATGTAGCTGAGGGCACCAACAAAAACCATCAAGAACTGTTTTACTCTGAATTCCTCCTACAACGCCATGACAATCTTCTGCTAGCAATTTCTCTCCAGAGAAACAGGTTCAGCATTTGTCACATTAACAGACTTCCACCCTCAGCAAAGGAGTTATTTTGAGCATGACATAAAAATCTTTCACTAACAAGATCTTGGTAGATGAAATTAGCACATCTTCAAGATATGTAGTACACAACCTGTTACTCCACAGCAGCTCTGCTATTTCACACTTTTGGTCAGTGGAAGAGAAAAGCAAAAGCACAGCAGGTGGGAAAAAATGGGAGAGAGTCCTGGATGCATGGTAGTTCTGAGCAGCAATTTTGCTGTGCTTGAAGCAGAGTAAGGGGTGTGTGATCTGTTCCTGAATTAAAGGACCACTCTCAGACAGAGCTGGAATGGAAGAGTGCCTGCAGTGCACATACTGTTCTTCATGCCTCAGGCTTATCTTGTGCTCACACCACACGAAAGGATAATACATACTTTGGTATTTTCCATGTCCTTGTGAGACAGAAGCTGGGGACAGAGATGAGCTGTGATGCTTCAATAAGTTTCCTTGGGCAACAGGAGAAGTAGGGCATAGAAAGCTGCTGAAGAGAGCATGAGGATTCACTCATGTCCCACAATAACTGTGGGTTGTATGTTATCCTGAAAGCAGAATCAAAAGATAGAAATGTTTTTCGTCTCTGCCACAAAGGAAGAAAAGAAGTTGTACATAGAAGCACTGGTCCTATCAGAACTGTGCCTGGAATAATAAATGTGTTACTGTACAGAATTACAGAGTTTGGAAAGGACCTCTGGAGATTGTCTATTCCAACACCCTACACAGAGAGGGAGGGTCAACTGTTGCATTATGTCTAGGCAGGCATTGAATATCTCCAAGGATTGAGACTACACAAACTCTCAGGGAAGCCTGTTTTAGTATTTGACCATTCACAATAACTTAAAAAAAAAAAAAAAAGCTTTTAAAATTTGAAAGGAATTTCACATATTTGATTTTGTGCCCTTGACTCTTTCACAGGATACTGCTGAGAAGAGTATCTATCCTCTTTACTGTCTCTATCAGGTATTGATAGAGAGATTGTTCAGATCCCATTGGACCTTCTCTTTCCCAGGCTGAAAACAGTTCTAACTTTTTCAGCGTCCTCCTGTATGTCATATGCTCCAGTCCATGGATAATCTTCATGTTCCTTCGAATCTTCATGTTCCTTCATTAGACTTGCCCCTGTATGTTTTTGTGCTTATCCTGCAGCACTCCAGACATTGCTTCTACACTGGTGAGCTCAAAGGAAGGTGCACCTGACTCCATCTGCCTGCAATGGTCTTCTTCAGGCCATCCAGGACGCTGTTGACCATCTTTGCTTCAAGGGCAGATTCCTGGCTCACAGTCAATTTGTTGTCCACCGGCACCCACAGCCCATCAGGCCCTTTCTGCCAAGGTGCTTTGCAGCTGGTGGATCTCACTGGTCTGTACTGGTGCCTGGGGCTAATCACCATCAGGTGCACTGTCTCACACCAAGATTCTGGTTGTCCCATATCTCCAGCCAAGAAGTCATTGGTCTTTTCCATGGTCTCATTCAGCAGCAAGCCTACATTCCACTCCCCCCTTGCCCTTTTTATTTCCTTTTCCTATGAGTAAATACACTCATAGAAGCCCTTCCTATTTTCCTTTATATCCCTCACCAGATTCAACTCCAGCTGGGCTTTCATTTTCCTAATCTCATCCTTGCATGATATAATGTGCCTATATTCCTTATGGGAGATCTGAAACTAATTCCACCTCTTTCATGTTTCTTTCTTTTGTATTTGAGGTTTGTCTGCAGCTCCTATTTCATCCATGCAGGTCTCCTCCTATCTTTCCTTGGCTTCCTGTCTGTCAGGATGGATTATTCTGACAGAATGATCTTGGAAGAGGCAGTACTGGACTAAATAGTCAATCTATCTTATGAAAATGTGGAGGATGGAGGAGGTGAGAGAGAAGGAAAGCAGAAAGAATTCTATTGTCTTCCACTAAGGCAACCTGTAGTCATGTCAGAGACCCAAATTCACCTGCTTACTCCAGCAGACACCTAATTTACCATGTGCAGAGGACTGCTCTAAATGAAGAGCAATAGAGAAAGGCTTGTTCTATAATATCAGATTAACTGGGTTTATTGGACAGATTCTCTGGATGTGGAAACCCTCAGTAAGATTTTGCATCACATCCTGCCCCAGAATTTGGCATCTGTATCAGTCTGGAACTCTGGCCTGTTGACCAACAGGAGACTCAGTTCCCCAAAAGCTTTTACCTTCAGCCAATCACAGAGTCATGGAATCATTAAGGTTGGTAAAGATCTCCAAGATTCAGCCTTTGACCAGCTGTCACCATATCAACTAAAGCACAGCACTAAGTGCCAGGTCGAGTCGTTCCTTGAACAATTCCAGGGCAGTCTTTGGCATGTAACAGATGTCAGAGAAACCCTTGTTTTCCAAATCCCTCTGTACTTATGTGTGAGGAGGCATATCAGACGGTACATCTGATTGTGCAGAGTCTCAGATCTTCTGGAAGACTCCATCCATTTTAGAGAAAAGGATGATAATGTTTTGAATACATCGTCTCTTGGAATCTGTTAAGCACCATGGGGTGCTAAATCCTGAAGGGATGAAGAGACTACCGATAACATTCTGATTAATAATATATTCAATACTTGACTTTTAGGTAGCTTTCTCACTTCTATTCTTCCCTGAAGCACAGGACTGAAATTCAAGAGAACTGCAGCAATCCTGGAATGTGGAGAGAAGACCATGGAGGTGTTGGTACTCCAAGGCAACACACTGCCAAGGGACTTGTCAGTGGAGTTAGCAAGTGGAAGGAACTCATAAGTAGCTCTGAGGATTGTGGTTAAGAGCAGGCAGATCAGAAGAGTTACTTTATATAAAGACATTGGTACTCTAGTATAATAGGAACATGATTTCATCCTACTTGCTTCTCTTTATATCCCACAGGAATACCATTCTGTCACATCCCTTCGAAGGGTACCCTTCACCTGCTATCACACTTCAGAGCTCCAGCAGATTTTCACAATCTGCTCGGCTTCTCTTGGCTGCCCAGATCCCGAGCTGCCTCATCCTGAAGGATCCAGGCTGTGCGGTCCTGGGCGAGCAGCCGGCCCCGGTGAGGTGCCCGGCCAGCGCGGCTCTGGCCCCGCAGGAGCCGCTCCCCGCGGGAGCGCCCGCAGCTCCGCGCTATTTACCTTTCGCCCACAAGGTGGTAGCGCAGCATCAGAGTCACGTAAACACGGGGCTTGGCTGGGCTCTCACCCTCTTACCTGACACACTCCTGCTGCTGGAGACACGCGGGCAAGTTTCTTCCTTTTCACTAACTTTCTAATTAAAGAACAGCCCAATACATCTGTGAGGATAAATATTTGAGAAAAAAGAAGATATATCTATTCCATGCCCCAAAGGGCTGTGTGGAAAGAATGAGTGATAGGGATAAAATCATGTAATCCAGCTTGGAGATTTTGATTTGTTTCCAGAACTGGGGAGGCCAGATATTATCAAATGCTGCTCCAGGGGAATGAACCAGTCTGGGCTGCAGTGGTCCCTATCATCACACTCGAGTGGTTGCAGAGTGTGACAGATTGTCCTTTCAAGGCCCACCAGAATCCATGTCCAGCAGCTTGTAGGACAATAAGCTGGGCATCTCTCTAGTGAAATATTTGAGCTCTTTTCTAAAACTAGTTTAAGTGACAGTTTTCTCCTTGGCACTACTGCTACTGCTACTGGTTTCAGACAGCCCCATCTGAGACCTTCTCTGACTTTCCATCGCTTGTTGCTACACACCACACCTGACAGCACAACTATGACAGAGCAGGAAACTACTTTGCCATTATTATTCCCTCCATTATGCAAACTGCTTTTCCTCAACCAAATTCCAGCAGTCCAACTCAGATTCATGAACTGCTGTGCTATCAAAAACAAGCAGACAGTCTATCTACAGCAGAAAGTCAGGAGTGGGCAGAAACATTAAACCAGATCTTAGCCCATGAATCCATTTTGTCACTGACCTGTGCTTAGTTTCAGATGTTGAACAAGCTCCCCTGCCAGGATTTGTGTCTTATTTTTCAGTCTGTTGTACTACATGAGGTAAATTTTACTTTAAAACATGTAATTTCCCTTAATGTTACAGAGATAACTACTTAGAAAGTTACTTAATAAAAAAATACCTATTCATTTTCATACCATAATTAAAATATAGCTAAGCCAATTAACACCTCATGAGGATTCATACATGTTCAAATCTTCTTCATAGAATTAGGTCACAAAATAAAAGTAAATTTTAAGAGTGTTTATTTGTAGGGAGTCTTTTGTTCAATGGAAAATCAGAGTAAACCCTTCAAGGTGACACCCTACCCCAGTGAATTGTGCTCAATTCTGGGATATGTAACATAATCAACTAGTGATTTTTGCTGGAGATGAAGAGGTAGGAAGAGAGCTTTATCTCCTAATTAGCATGGTCTCTTTCATCATATCACATAATAGTTAGGGCTGATTAGTAGGGCACTCTCTTGACTGTCTAAATTGTTCTCTCTTTCAGCAGGTCACTAAAGTGTTTCTAGCCTCAAAGCCAGGCTGGGCTTCCTACACAGGGTTGAGAGGATGTGGTGTATCAGCACCAAAGAGATCAAAAGATTTTCAACCTGGCTGGTCCCAGAACCTAGTACTGGAACAAAATTCCCTTCTTTGAGTTTATTTACCAGTAATTCTAGGTGGTCTCCCATTAAAGTGCTGGAAAGTCCTCCTCAGTGTCACAGTGATTGCCCACAGTCCTTACAACCAAGACAAAGTGTTGCACAAACTACGCAGGCTCTTTGTTCCCCAGGGCATCACTGCATACCAGGGGTCTGACTACAATCCTTCATCTCTTACTGTAACTGTAGTAGGAGGCCTTTATTTATGTCAGAGTACCCTTATAGTGTGCTGATAAAGTATTACAAAGTATTCCAAGGAATGGACATAGCTGTCTCCAAGAAATGGAACTGCTGTTCCAGTCTAGTGAAATTATCCAGTTGAGTGAAAATACTTGTACTGATAAAAACAGTTTTGCCAGTATGCTCATGCCACTGTTGGGGATCTCACACTCCTGACAGACAGAGCCTGGCAGGAATTTGGAGCATAGATGGGACCTAGATCAAATGAACAATTTGGAGTTAGAATCATATAGCAGTGATCCTTTCAAAATGCTTTTATTTACAGAAACCCTCAACTGAAATAAAGTCTCTTAACAGGAGGTCTTGATTACTTTTCCATTTCCAAACCACACATCATAATGGGGATGGAATGTGGTTACCATAAATTGTTGGTTTACAAATCATCACTGACTTGTTAGCAACAGCTAGGATGTTAGAGTTAGAGCAACAGTTTGGATGTGATAAAATAGCAAGGGCCCATTTTTTATGGCATTGTTGGAAAGAATATAAATGAATTCTTCCCAGAGATTCATTGTGGTGGTTGTGGTAAATAACAAAGTGCATATTTCCTGCTGATGTTGAAATCAATGGGAGTTTTATTATTGGCATCAGGAGAAGCAGGATTTGACCTTAATAGAAAAGAGAAGAGGAAAAGAGAAAAAGACGAGGAAAAGAGAAGAATGAGATTGAGAGTTCTAAAATGACTACTGCTTCAGTTGCCTGGGTGGAGGCACTTCAAAAGAGGAGTCTGAAAAGCAGAAAACTGGGGCCCCTTTTCATTTGGATTTTCATCCAAATTTTCCTTTGAATTCTCTGTTTGTGAACGTTGAAAGTGAAGAATAACCAGTAACAGTCACTGCTGAAAATGCAGATTTTCAAATTTTCCTTTTTCTTGGAAATGTTTCTGCCTCTCTAATGGCACTGAGGAGTTCACTTATTGAGTTTTGGATGAATCCTATAAAAATCAGCAAAGGCATTCCTTCAGGGAAGGCAGCACAGACTTCCTCCCATACTTGTATTTAAGTCATGACACAGATCACTATCGGTCATTTAACCTTGCTCAAGGAAAATACATATTTGTTAATATGCAGGATTAGCAACCTTCCCTCTGTCATAGAGGCAAATCTTTACAAGAGAAATTCTGCATTAGAAATAGGGAAACTAAGATCTAGACCAAAAGAGGTCACTACACTCATTTAACTCACAGACTGAACTATACAAATTTATGTATTTCTCCTCAAGTACTCTATAAAAACAGATTAAACCAAACAAAATAACAATGCATTCTTACCACATGGGACAACACATTACGAATTTTCGTTATCACATGAATTCAAAGCACTCACCAGCATCATGATTCCTAAATATAGTTGCTTGAACATTTAAAAGAGCAAAACCTGGTGCTCTAAAGTTGACAGATGAATTTTCAATTTCTTCAGAGACCAGAAGAAAAAATTAGCTGAGTAAATTTAGTATCAGTGGTGTTATGTTAGTCTCTATTTTCTGAACATTTAGTATTTGCCCACTTTGATTTTAACAAACATATAACCATCCCTTCCGAAGTGTAGATGTCCTTAAAAATAGCTAATGAGGGTTGTCAATAAATATACAAAGAGCAAGTTCAAAAATAATTCTTCTGCCCAAAAGAAGTATGTGTCCATTTGATTGATATTTTATCTTTCAATATTCACAAACCACACCTCCTGAAGTACAAGTCTATATCAAAGGACCCTGGTCTTTAAAGTTCACCAAACTACTTCTCAAGCAGTAATGCAAGGCAGGGTGAATTTAACCTTTGCTAAAACCCCTCAGAATCTGAAGTATAAATTAAATGGACCCTAGCACATGGAGAGGGAGAAGCCAAGTCCAAAACCACTTTTTTTTTTTTTATTTTAATTGTAAAGGGCTAATAGAGTTCATTATTTCCCATCTGACATAATTTTTTGGTTATCCATGCAAAATTCTCATTAGTTGCAAGACAGTCCTTTAAATAGCATATGTTGTCCCAGTCAGATGAGGAAGGTTTGTAAAAGAAAGTTGTGTCTAATAAATATCATTTTTCCTTAACAGATTCGGACATTGCTGAACTCAAGCATGTAGGAGCAGATGATCCAACTGAGATTATCACAGGAAGTCCAAGAGGAATTTAATCCAATCCTTTGAACTTTCACTAAGATTACTTAACTGTGAAGTACACAAGGAACTATGTTGACTATTGTCCTATTTGGCTAAAGACCCCTCGTTTACCAAAGCATTCTCTAGAAAATGATCCTTTATCCCCAAAGTGTTTCTGTTGTTGCTTGAAACAGACAGCAAATGCAACTGAGACTGATTTTGAAGGAAGAGCTCTTCTTGAAGAAAATATTGTGTTCTAGAAAATCCTGACCAGTCAAAATTTCCCCCTCCTGGGGCAAAAGGTAGTTTATGCTTCTCAGAAGATGCACTTAAAATATTAGCTCCATTTATCTTTTGCCTGGATAAGTTACCCCAAATCTAATCACTGGAGTACACCAGGTCTCTACTGAAGAGGCAGCCATTGCCCATTTCACTAATGTAACAAATTTGTTTCTCATTCCTCCAGAGTGGAACAGAGGTCTTGGGTCCAAAATAGCAAAATGCATGCACTCCACAGCAGGACAACTTTCCCTCATCAGTGCACTGCTCTGTAGAGGCTTTCAGAAAGAAGCATTTCAGCTTCACTACTTTCCCCTGACCACTGGGATGTTCAGAGAGAAGCATTTGAACTGGTACCTTGGAGGTGTGTGGTCTCCTTTTTTTGGAAATGGATGTGATTGCACTAGTTTGAATTAATTACTGTGGCTATTTACACACTGAATAAGTCTGGACTATGGTTTTACTAGGTGATACAATTTCCCAGACTCATAATGAATAAAGGCACTGCTAGTAGAGGAATTTCAAAACGTTTCAACATTTTTCTACGTGGCAGATGGAATGGTTTTGCAATGTAAACTTATCTAACCTAAGCTGCCTTGCTTGCACACCGGTAGCTGACTCACTGTGCCAGCAAGGAGCTTAGTCAGGGCTAATTTGCCCATCTTGGGAGAGTTTTGCAGCCTCTGCTGAATTTCCTGCTCCCATGACCAGAATTGCCCTGCTGGCACTCATCTGCAGCTGGAGGCCAAGTCTGCCACCTCCACAATTCAGTGGAATCACAGCTCACTCAGAACTCACTCCTAAGACGTCCTAGTATGTGTCACAGTAATACCAGTTAATAAAGTACTTGCCTGACCTATATCAGTTTTGTTAAGAGCAAAACAGCACACAAAAGCAGGCTTGGGACTCTAGGAAATATGGACCAGAATATTTAGAGGTATGCACACCTTCTGCAGCATTCAAAGTTGTCTTTGAATGTACTAAAATTCAGGCATAACAAAGTCATTTTCTCTAACAAGGTGTTCAGGTCCAGTTTTCCCTAATTCTGTACTTTTCATATATTTATTTGCCAGTACCTGAACAGTTCAGATAATGACATTATTTCAGGATTATCCTTTTATCCACAAGTGCTTCCACATCCCCTTTCAACTACACTTTTCTCCTTGGACTCAATTCTTGGTTAGAGCATTCTGGGGCTTAAGAGAAATGTGTAAGTGCTTCTTAAAAGCCACAGTTAATGCAGGGAACTACTCCCAGTCAAGCAGTGGGCCGGGAGAAAGGTTCATTGAGACGTCACGTTTGGGAGGCACTGAGGGAGGCAGCCAGCACAATCCTAAGGATGCCCAAGAAGTTGACAGACTGTAGAAACTCCTGTGGAGATCAGAAGATGCTTCAAACTGAGTGCTTCTCACATCCTGCTCGATGGATATAATAGCAACTGTTCAGGCATCTGGTAGCCTTTGGCTATGTGCTTCCAAAGGAGTGTGTAGTGCTGCACACTGGTCAAACAGCACAAAGGCTCTTGGGTCTGTGGTTTATAAACAATGCACAAGCCAGAATGTGGTATTTGGAAAGCTGATGTGTTTCTAATGTATGTAGACATTGTTGTAAGTAATATCTAAATTATAAACACTTCCCCCTCCCCTCCACCTTCCAAACCGAGTCCAAAGTACCAATCCTTGCCAGGGACAATAAAGTAACCCAAGTTTGGAGCTTCTCGGTCAAGATAGATTTGAGTCATGACATTTCTTTAAAATAAACATCAGGAAATTATCCAAAAAAGTGAGATCACCCTACTTTGTAAAATACCTTTCTATCTCCCAAATATTTTGCCTAGTATCAGTCACGTTTTCCTGGAAAATTGTAGTCTGACATAGAAGTTTCCCTGTGCAATTTCAGGTGGATTAATTTCAGCTTGAAAAAGTCAGGGTAGGGTTCGAAATTGACCTTAAAATGGAAGATCTTGCATCAAACTAAATTATGGAAGAGCTTCTCCATTTCATATTTTCTCTCAGCCACCTCACATTAACTATGCCTCTACTACCGAACAGCCAAGCCAAAAAAACCAGAAAGACAAAAGCCAAAGCCAAACCAAAAGACAAGAAGCAGAGACAGCAGAGAAGACAGAGAAAGAAGAAAACAAAACTACCTCACATACAGACCTTGCTCTGAAAGCTCAAAGATAAAAACAGCCTCTGTAAAAGTCAGTTTTAACATTACAGATGACAGAAGCAGCAGAGGTGGCAATGCACCTAACCTGACCTACTATAAAGGAAAGCTAATAAAAAAGATGGGAAAAATATGGGAAGCTTGTCACTTTAAAAGGAAAAGGTAATTTTTAATACTGAATGTATGCAAACCAACAAAATATTCAGAAGTTGGATCAGATCCATATCAAAGTAACTCAGCCTGTAATTACATGAGAATCAAAAAATGTGTAATGAAGATACTGTAGAATACTTTGTCTTCTGTGGAGCAAGCCCATTCACACCACCAAATAAGGAAAAAAGTTAAAAGGAGTTCAGCTTAAGGATTACTGAAAGGGAACCATAATGGATGGGAATGGGCAGAACTGGGAAGGAGAGAAGAAAATGGGCTGAAATTAACAGCAGTAGTGAGTGAAAAACATGAGGCAGCCGTGTATGAGACTGACACCTGAAAAAATCTGTTACAGACAGTCCCATCTTGAAGAAATCCTCATATCTAAGTTTGCAGAGAAAGGTAGTACCTCACATCAGTACAAATGATACCATTATAAAAAGAATAAACGTGCCTTCAGAAAAATAGATCAACCTTCAGGTATGAAATGGGAAAAGGATTTGAAATGCCCTGAAGGTTGTCTGAATTTCCAACAATATAAGTTGGAGTAACAAGCATACCACCGCTTCCCACATAATTAATTTTGCCTGTATACTTAACCCATCACAGTTATATCAGTAAGTCATTAGGAATCCCCAGAACAAAGGGTCAGATACGAATTTATCCATCTGCACTGAGTAAAGTGAATCCACATCTAATTTCATCAGCTGATAAATCACTTCAGGATCCATCCAGCAGCAATGCTTAGTACTAATTCCTTGACAGGGAATGCTACCAAATATGCTCATTATGTATCTTTGCTCCTATTGAAGAGAAAAGAAACCTTAACCTGTCATTTTGGTGGGAGAAGCCAGCTTTGAAAAATCATACCTATATCAAAGAAAAAAATTCTGTGCCTTAAAGATATATCCCATCATTTAAAAATCAAACACCAGAGTGCATGAATTAAATCATTTTTTGTGTGTACAGCATCAAATATTTTTCACATTTCTTCATCAGACTTTGAACTGTATATCAAAAGAAAAGAAATGCAGAACAAGAAAGCAAAGTTATCACTAGCTATTCTACCCAATGGCAAATGGAAGGATCAATCCCTCAGCCAGGTAAAGCCTACATGTCTGCACATTTATACTAAAGGGACAGCGACCTTCTGTCCCCAGAAGCAAGTTCTTTTTCTTCTTGTAGACACCTCATTTAATCTTGGAACATAAATAATAATCCTGAACTTCCTGCATTTTACCCTAGATCTACTACTGCCATCAATGGGAGCTTTGAAAGAGGAAGGCATAGACACTGGGATAAAGCTTTAGGCTAAAAGATCTATGTCCAAGTCCATGCCATTTTCTACGTCTGAAAAGTGCCCACAATTTTATGGGTAACCTATAAAAACAATTGAAGTAATTGTGGTGGTTGTACATTGTTGAGATTGTTTTCTTTCCACTCCCCAACCTCGTAATGTGAACAGAGCCATGACAATGATCTATTAGAGCTGGGGCCAGACTCACTACAGAAAACTTAATATGACCTGAGAACCAAAATGCAGTCACAGCCCCAAACAGCTCAGGGGTGAGATGGATTCTTTGTCCATCCTGTATCCTAAATGCATCCAAATTTTCCAGTATCCATATATCTATGTGGACCACTTAACTCCCTCTTGAACTCTCCTTAGTGCTTTAAATTGCTTGTCAGCCACATGTGAAAATATCTAGCTCATCTAAAATTTACATTCCAGGGCTTTCTATAACTGATTTCTCTCAGCAGTAAGGCTTCTTCTGATCTCAGTGCCACTGAAATGGTGGGACTGAATTTTGCACAGATATTCAGAATTGTGTGTGGAGCAGAAATGTAATGAGCCCTGGGTCAGAATTTCAGCAGTCCCTTATTTAGGGCATCAGCATGGGGGAGGGCTAGCTGAGATAAAAAGGTAATATGATTGCTGCTGCTGGCAAGAGGACAGATGTCAACATTGCCTCTCCTTTTCACGGAAACATACCTGGCTTTATGAAGAATAGGTTAGCAAATATTTTAATACAAATAGCAACCTCAGCAGAGCTGCCAAAGCAGGCTCCAAAGAGACTGACTTGTTTACAGTCTGGACCAGTGCCTTAAAACCTGACGTGCTTATTCAACAGAAAATTAACCCCAAAACAGGTATCATCATTACTGTAGGGAGAAGCTCCAGAAAGATAATATCCTAACTCACTCCAGCTGAACTCAGGACATTGTCCACTTTTTTATCACATCCAGTGCCCTTGTAGTCATTCAGAATAATCAAGCAAATAAAGAAGTGAGGTATATCACATGTGATAGCTTGGGTCACTGGGACTGCATGGATATTTGGATCTGGCCCAACATCCTGCCTTCACTTGAATTACTACTGGAATCTAACTTCTTGCATTGTTTTATGAGACTAAATTGTTCTCTCTATGTACTTTGGTCATCCCAACTCAGATGTTATCTTTTTCTTTCCCACTCTAGTTTTTGGCCACAAAAAATATACATGAAGAGTGCTGAGAAGAGCCTTTCTTTCCCAGCTGCTGAGTGTGTGTGTATGTGTCTATGTTACTGTTCTCTCTGAAAAGCCTTTGACAAAAAGTGCACTTATGAGGTCATTTGTTTAAGAGGTTACTAGTGATCCTCATGAAAATGAATTCTGATATAGATTTGACCTTGGAAGCAGCACTAGTAATACCAAACTGGTGTGGTCAAAAATGAGAGAAAAAACTGTTTCCAAAGCTACTGTAGACGTGCAGTGACAGAAGAAACTTTCACAGGGAATGGTCACTGCTCTGGAAAAGTCACTCTGCAGAGGTGTCATAATCTTTAGCTATCAAATTTCTTGGAAGATGGAGAGAAAGACTGGTCCTGGAATTATTATGCAAAGGCCTGTAATACTGGATTTACCAACAGAGACCTCGGTCAGCTTTCATTGCATAAGTCAGTTCATTTTGAGCAAGTCCATGGGGGAACAAGAGAGACAGCTGAAGAGGGACAGGTATGAGCCAGGGCTTTCCTGTGTGAGCCAGTGCCAGAACTCTGTGTCAGACCACACACTGCCCTGCATCCCAGCTCTTTGTGAGAAACTGACCTCAGACCTCCATAGAACCCGGAAACTAAAGTAACTCGATTTGGATTTCATGCAGGATTTAATTTTTTCCCCACAAAACTTTTACTGAAACTAAGAATAAAAGGGGTTTTTTTTCTATCCCAGACCACTGGTATCCCAGACTACTGGGATAATACCACTAATATTAAGAGACAGTAGTTGTGATCTAGAAGAAAGGGTGAACAGAGGGAGTTATTGCTTGAGATGGCCAAAGGGGATCATAATTTGTGATGGCCACCCTTGATGAGCAGCATGGAGGGACATGACTTCCTTGTTCAACTATTCTTTCAGTGAATTTGTAGCTGGACTTTCTGGGACTGCAGCAGCATGCCATTTCTTGTAGGGATGGAATAACAATCCCTGTCAAAGCGGTGAACTCTTGAAGAATGCAAAACTGAAGCAACCTGCAGTTATCAGGCCACAGGAAGTTTTGTGGATCAAACACATAATCCAGCTGGGATTTCGTGAGAACTGAAAGCACATACTTGCTTCCACTGAAAATACCTGCCAGCGCCACCTTCATACTGAAAGTAGAACAGAATGCAATGAAATCTGAAAGGTTTCTCACAATAACCTGAAAAGCTTTTTAAAATAATTGTATATCTTTTGTAGAATTCTGTAACTGTTTAAAAACAAAACAAGAAAAAACCCCACACTGCTTCCTCTTGTGTCTGTATTTTTAGAGTACTATTCACAGAAACTTATTAGAGCCAACCCCACTAAATTCCTTACAACTGTCCCACAAGGGTGGTTCTCAAAGTAAAAAAGGAGAAAAATGCTGGCAGTTTATGTAATTTCTTTTTAACTTATACAATCTGAGAAGATATCTAAGAATTTTAGTGGTGTACAAGTCTCTGGTGACAAGAATCAGTCTGGAAGAGCCTTCTCTACAAACTCAGCCTTGTTTATCTGCCTGTCCTCTTGTACACCCTCGTCCCATCTCTCTCTCTGCTCCTGAGAGGACAAAGAGAAAAATACACCCTCTTGAAAATCAACAGTCTGAACTAGAATGCAGTGCTTGAATGACTGAAAAAAAACCAAAACCCTTATACATTTTATAAGAGCTGATTCTGGGTCTGTTTTGCTTGAAACAAATATTTGCCTACTGAAAAGTCTGGTTGGGTTCAAGTGGCATAGTGAAATGTTCCCTAAATAATCCTAACTCAATTCCCTGACTTTTCTATAAGAAGCCCAGTTACTTTAACCTTTTCTATAAAAACCCAGGAGCATAGTCCCCCTCCTCTCTCCTTTGCACCATACATAACCTGGAATTCCAGACCTTCCAGTGCCCAACTTGTACCCTTCTTGCCATTTAGTGCGTTAACGACTCTATCCCTGTGCTATTTTTCTTCCTTACATGTCTGATACAAAATGTTAAGCATCCTTGTGACCTTTAAACATCCTGCACAGTTCTCCAGCTCCTCTTTACATGATCCAGACTCATCTCCACCTCCTGTTAGAAAATCCTGTGCATGCACCTGGCTTGATTACATCAGCATATCTGCACACAGCTGAGCTAACACATTTCAATGAATCTACTGCAGAAGCAAAAGGAAATTAATACCTCTCCTTCTGTCTGCAATCCAACAGTTGCTCCACCATGATATCAATTTGGCATTAAATGAGAGTTATCTGTAAATGCATTGCACTGCTACCTGGATGCCATGATGTGGAGCTGGAAAAGAACCAGCCTGACAAGATTTTGATGGTGGCCACTAAAAAGTAAAACTATTTCATTTCCCCACACTTGAAACATCACCTCTTTTTGGCACTATTCTTTTTCCTTCCTTTTTCACTAGATGAAGTAGCCACATATTCCAGGAGTAATATGTGAGTAAAGCAAAAGTTGTATGAGAGACACATACCTCTCCCTGAAAGCTGCTACAGAATTCACATCACATGCAGACAGCCCAGCAGTTGTATTTCTCAAGAATACTGCTGCACATATGCATTTTTCAATGTTATTTTACTATACATGAGTAGGTGATGACTCTTTCTTTAACCTGGACAACGAGCATTCAGGAATCACCAGAAGGAGTCACAAGGGTCATATAAATGCACATGCACAGCAGTGCATTTGATCTGTAATCCTGGGTTTCACTGTGCATCCACAGACCTCTTTCCTTCAAGGGCAGAGGCCTAATGGATTGCAAGGTTCTGTAAATACCTTCTGATTTCTGCTGAACAGACGAACCAGTGAACAGAAACACGTGTTCATCACAGGCACTGGTTAGCTGAAGAGAGCAGCACTGTAGGAAAACAAGTGTTACTAGGAATAAAAAGTCTGCTCCAGATTCTTGTTCTGAACTTGACACCAGAGTACCAGGAAAGTCTCTGTGGGAGAGTTTGGAAGACTTCAATTCATGTCTGGTGGAGCAAACAGCAGTTGTAAAATCTCAAGAGATGAGGGCCACCCAGAGTGTGTCAGTTTATCAACTGGACAGCTGTGGTGTGTCTACAAATGCCAAACCATAAGCACATTGGCAGGGGAAGCAGGAATTGTGGCCAGAACACAGAGAAGTGGCTCCTGAGTTTCTGAATTGCCTGCCTCTCTGAGCACACTTATGGTCCAGGCCAGCCTGCCAGCTCCAGCAAGACTACTGTGCAGCAGCCCAGGGACATAAACACGCCTCACACCTGGCTCCACAGCCTTTGGGAAGCGCTCTGCATTACAGAGGATGGCAGTTTGGGAATACTGCAGCACTCAGCTCAAGTCCCTGCACTGCACAGGGCAGCAACATAACAGTGTAAATGAAAAGACCTTAAAGCCTTATTGCTCTCTGGCTCAAGAAGCTCCTGTGGAGAGCCTTTTGGGAGTTATGAGCAGCATAAGAAAGGGACTTTCTGGTGGTAAAGAAACCACTGAGAGACTTGATCAAATGCTTTGGGATCATGGGACTGGGAGCAGAGCAGTAAAGCCACTTTTATGCATCAAAGTGGTCTTACCAAAACAAAGAGAGCCATGTGTTTTCCATGCAAAAGAGCCACTTGTTGCTGATGGCCATATTTTACACCCAGTGGAAAGCTGAAAATCAAAACAAATTACTCAGGAGAAGGCAGAGAATCATGCCTCAGAGAGAAATTTGTACTACAGTGACAAGAAAACCAATGTCAACGTTGTCAAATGCCCGAGGAAAGTGAACATGAAGTAGATTAAAAATTGAATGAAATGTTATCTAAAATATACATAGTCTTTTATATCAGTCTTAGGTGTCCTTCAGGTACTTTATAAGCTGTAATATTTATGATTATTGGTATTTATTGTCGTAGCAATAGCAACATTAATGTATCAATAGGCTGTGAAGGGATAAACTCTATTCCTAGTGTATTCCTAATGGAGTTCTAGTAAATCCTAGAGCATTCCACCTAATCCATTCTGAAGACATTGACTAGGGCTTAGTTTGTCAGGATTTTAAGCTCCTAACACTGGAAGCAGGGACAGAGGATTATCCAGGCTTCTTAAAATCCTCTAACCAGTTAAAAGTTTGGCAAAGGCAAGGAAAAATAGATTCTGTTGTTGCTGATCCTCAGGCCTGGCTTCATGGGCTGTTAGATATTCTGGCCATAAGCTTTCTCTTGCTTTTCTCTACTTTCTTTGGAGAAGAATACAAACCAGCAGGCTGGGATGCACCCTGGAAATGCCTGAAGCTCTTCTGAGGTTAAGAGAGAGGGAAGGGGGTCTTTAGAGACTGACCAAAGATCCAGTCTGCTTCTCCACTGACTTTGCTTTCCTAGTGAAGAACCAGTGTCCCAAGAATCCTTGAAGTAACATAGACACTTCTTCCCTGCAAATATGGGAAAACAGCCTTGGGGTATTTATATCAACCAGGAATCAAGGACTGATGGTGCTGGATCCTATTGATAAAAGCTTGCAGCAATGACTCAAATGTCCCAAACTACAGCTTATGGTGACTACCATGACCATAACACAGAGAACAGCATAGACGGATTTAAATTTATTTCCCAGAGAGAAGACAAATCAACACGTGGTCCACATCAGGTGCATTGAACTAAATGACCATTAAAGGTCCCTTCCAATCCAAACCATTATATGATTCTATGACCTCTCTAGTTCTTCAATAGGCATTCTGGAGCTAACAGTTTGAGAGATGGGCATCAGAGCACATTAGGAAGCAAGTGGTGATTTGGGGTATCAGGGAACCTCGAGGTGTGTGCCGCTGAGAGAATGAGTGCACCCCTGACAGTTCTGCTTTTCTGTTCCTCTACACCTGTGAGATTTTGTGTGTATTTCTTAATAACTGAGCCCTGGCCCAGGCAGCTCCTTCAGGCTGGTGTGAGGGAAGGCAGGCAGGGCTATGCAGGGTCCAGCTCTGGCCATGAGCACAGCTGCCAAGTGGCACTGTCAAGGAAAATGTTAATCACCTAAAAAACATGGTCCTGACACTGAGCTGATGAATTCTTTCTCTTTGTCAACAATCAAGATGTGGGACCATCAGACACAGGGTGACTCTGGTTATCTTAATCCCTGGATCTCTCCTCATAATCACGGCAAAGCATGAAAAAGGGGGAAAAGTCACCACCAAGCCAACCTCACTTGTTAACTCTTTACCTGTAAACCCACACCTATTAAAATAACCTTTTGGCTACTGAGATCAGAGTGAACAGCCAATTTTGCCTAAAAAGTGAGAAGAGAATGAACTTCCCCTTTGAAACTTTTATGGGAATATCAAGCACTGCCTTGCAAAAGAAAAAATGTCTATCTTATTAGCTACAGCTCATAGCTATAGATCTTGTTAGGACAGCTCTAACAGGACAGAAGGGGGAAAAGGTTGATGATTAGTCATTAATGAAATGCAGCCACAAAGAAGATGACAGCTATGACTCTAGCATGTCTTGCTAAAGAAAGGGAAGAATTATTGTCATTCCAGAAAGCTTTGGCAAGCCTCCACTCTGAATACAATACAATTCTGACCACCCATGTGTGGCAAAGATATATTGAAAATGAAGCAGGTACAAAGAATGGCCAAGCAGCTGATCAGAACCTGCCTTGCAGAAGACCTAAACCAACTGTTCGCTCAGCCCAGCAAATCAAAAGGTGCTGGATGTCCCAATGACTGCAAGTTCAGCAGACGTAAGGAGAAAAACTAGACAGAGAGAAGAAATTTGAACATCTAGACAATAACAATCTCAGTGGTTGCACATTGTCTAGGACTAAAGTTAGGCTGGAAATGAAAAGGTTTCAAATTTCTGGAAGAGTAAATGGAGCTTTAATGCTCCTCTCCCTGCAACCCCCACTCTTTGCTGTTCATGGTCTCACTGAGTGGCTATTGATATTTCTCCTATGTAAACATGAGCCGAGATTACAAACTGGCTATTGGACTGAACGAGGCCTCCAGCTTCCATGGTTCCCAAGAAATCTAGTGAGTAGCAGCTGCCCTTCTGTGCACTAGGAGTGAGCAGGTTTTTCCCTATCTGTTGATCCATAGTAAAGTCAAAGGGCTCACATTCCATCCCACTCTTCAACACAGCATTCAGATTTACAGAGCAGAACAACACCTTTTTTTTTTTTTTCCCCCTAAAAAGGAAACCCCACAACTCTTGATGGCAAAACCACAATGTTTTTCCCTTTAACAATGAAAAAGACATAAGGGAAATCCAATTTTTAATAAGGACATATAATTCAACAGAATTCAACAGAAGCACTGAAGATGAGGCTGAATACCTTAAGATTATCCACCATTGGGTACAAAATATGTTTCTTACTAACTGCTCCTTACCAATTATTGAAATATCATTCATCCATTCCATGCACTGCTTTCATCTCTGCCACACATTACAAAATGTAATACCAAAGATAAGAAACCATCAACAGCAGCTCCACTGCTCTCAATAAATCTGCTTTCTACTCCTCTAAGAAACAACACCAATATCTGGATTAATCTTTAGTTATTTGCAGTAGCAAATCCTTATCTTTAGTCTGAATTCTGGAATAAACTCATATAAACAAAGACTAGAGTAAGAATATTGAAATGCATTTTATTTATCGCGTGGGAACATGCTATTTTACCCATAAACAAGGGAACTGTCATATTTAAATATTTCTCTAGTACAGTCATAAATCTCCCATAAATTAATGTCTGAGCTCTCTCTTTGAACTTTATCTTGCCTTTACAGAAATGTATTGTCTATGGTTTGGTCTTTTGATTTTTTTTTTTTTTTTTTAGTTGTTTGCTTGCAGTTTTGCCTGCTGTCTAACAGTTATCTGTGACTTGTTGAGTAATCCTATGTTACAAATGAAGATATTATGTCTACAAACATAGGTATATAGGAGGATTTACACTGGAAAGACTATATACTCATCATTCTTTTCCTAGGTCCAGTGAAGTTAGAAGCAGTTTTTACCCACTCCATTTATTTTTAATTAAGTCTTCTAAGAGAGACTGGCTTTTTTTCCCCCTCCCATCTACAGAGTTGTAAAACTCAGGAAAGTTGTTAGAAGGTGTTCCATAGGTCTGGTGAAATGTTTATCTCCATAGCTGAATACTATAGAAAAGAAAATAAAAGAAAAAGGAATTTCACTAGAGTTTACTGGGTCTTGAAAAAGCTAGTACTGGAATCCAAGAATTTCACTCATTAGGCTGTGGTACTATTCAAAATACAGAAGTAAAAAGTTAAATGGTGATACAGTGCAATTTATTCTGTACTGCACCAATAACAAAAGCCTGGAAAGCCAGCCACTTAGAGGAAGGTTCTACTCTAATCTGTATATTCCATACATCTCCCCTGAAATCTCTAAAATTTCTATAGGAAGGTTACATTTTCACTTTCTGTTCTGCTGTCCACGATCAAATGTTATAGTGCCAGACATCATTGCTGGCCATGAAACGATTCGTATGTTCAAAAAATGAGTGGACTGTACTGCTATGAGACAAAAAGCTGAAGGTGAGAGAAAACAACTCTATTAACAGCACCAGAGAAATCAAATTCTCAAAGGCCAGTATCACTGTAAACCCTGTTTCACCAGAGCTTTTAAAAGGACTGTATCACAAGGCACTAGTCTTTGCCAGAGACAATCCCACTCGTTATCCAAGCCGAAGCCTGCAGGGAAAGGTTGGATAGACTCTGCTGGCTTACTGAGGTAAGTGCCTTGTTATCCATTCTGACATAAAGGAAGTGGGAGTGATCCCCCAGAGAAGGGCTCCAGAAGACAGACGGAAAAATCTGGCGGAAGGAACCCTACAACCAGACAAGCCTGGGGAATTGGCAGAATATATGTGAAATTATTGCTAATGCATGGATAAGTAACAAAAGCCCAGAACAGATGGACTCTTGGGATCCAGCTTCAGATCCAATAGGAGTACCATTCCCCATCCTCTAATCCCATGCCACCCATCCCAGGCACTTTGAGGGCCAGTAGGGTTCTCTTCCGATGTACTTGAAGCACATCCAGCCATTGTCACTTTCAATACCTCTTTGTAATGTCTGCAGCCCTAAAGTCACCCTGTAGGAAGCAGCTGCTGTATGAAAAGGGAATGAGCTTCCACTGGAAAAAAAAAACCAAAAAACTTCTATTATTGAAAATAGTCATTACTTCACCACTCAGCATGTTTAAACATTAAATACAGGAAATTGCCTCTCTCAAATCTAGTATTGCTAGACATATCAAAAAATACACAGTATTTGCAGGGCTACATCTTTGCTACTCTCAGTTTAAAAACCAATTTGGGCCCCCTGTGGAGGGAGCAAGAAACCCTCTGAGTACATCTAATGACATGGACAGCAGCAAGGCCTTTAGTCCGCAGTGAAGAAAATTAGGAAGGCCAGAAAAGCTTCATTAAAGATCAGGTCATTCCAATGGTGGCAATCATGCCTCCATAGAAGACCAGAGCCCAATACAAATTTCATGCAACCATCTGTGTAGGTCATCAGAAAAAAATATCAAATGATGCAACAGAAAACCTAGCACACCTTCTAGATCATCTCAAAGGAATATTGTTCCTACAGTACTACCAGCGCCTTATCATGATGTGGAGATCTTTCCAGTCATGCTCTCTAAGGAGTATTTACCTCAAAATGCTTATTGCAAACTACCACAAAGCACATGCCAAAAACTGTGAAAAAATGTCAAAAAGAATTTTCCTCAAAAGGCACTAAAGCCTGAGTAAGAAATCCTTGCAGCTTTCTTTTCATCCTTTTCTTTTGGCCATGTTTTTAGGTCTTTTCCGTGCACATGAACTGTCCTAACTCAAAGCCAATGAAAAAATAAATGTATGCACACAAATCTAATAGGGTTACTGAATGTTGAGGAGGGGAAGGAAAATTTATCAGGTCAAGTTTTCAAGTCAGAAACTAGATCTCCTTCTAAAAGATATTGTAGCGATCAAAATGAAGAAATATGTTAAATAAAGCATTTTTTAGGAAATAATTTATGGCTGGGATTATACAGGCGGGGCTTGAAATAAAAAGGAAAGATTAATATAGGTCAGTAAAGGGGGATCCAAAATCTTTTGCCTCTCAAACAGAGAAGATTCCATCCCCATGGAAGCTGGGGCACATGGTAAACTTGTAATTCAGCTGGATCCAAGAGTCAGTACCACCGAGTCGGGATATGGCCTCTAGCCTGAGGCAGCTGTTCCTGACCCCCGGTTCCCTCTGAGATCTCTGTCCAGGGAGAAAGGCAGCTGCTCCATGCCCTCTTAGACTAGAAGCTGCTCTTCTTTAGGGCATGTGGGTTCTGAGGTGGTTTTTCCATAAAGGAAAGCAGTGACTGGGCCTCACATGAGTGTTCTAATAAACACAAGCACAGCCTCAGAGAAGCTCTGCTAAGCCCAGTAGCCTATCTCTGACAATAAATGCCTAGTAAACTCTTTAAATTGAAGGGAAAGTACACTGTATCAAACTCCCAGAGCTCCTTTCAACCTCAGCATTTGGCAAAAGATATTCTGATCAGTGATGCGCCTCAAAAAATACAGAACAGTACATATGGAAGAAGTAACATCTCTGAGCCAGCATGTGCAATTTCCTCTGTGTAGAAGATCTTAATGGGAGCCATCACTGAATCACTGAATTTCTGGGGTACTGCAAGAAAGAGATATCTCAAAAGAGAATACACTTGCATTAATAAAAAAGGAAACCAAAACACACCACAAGCTCCACAAACTTCCATACTCCCTTGAAATACTTGCTGTAGGAAATCTGATTAAATGAACAGCAGTTGCTCTTTCTGCTCTTCTGGAATTAAAATCTGTGAATTTCTATGATTTAGTCACCTTTTCATCATGAAATATATTGAGGGGATTAAACCTCTGAAACCTCAGGAATATTTTTTGTCGAGAGACAAAAAACGGTATCCATTTCTTTACATATAACACAGTAACTCACCTCAGTCTTCCTTGCATCTGATCTCTATCACTTCTAAGACAAGGGCCAAGTTTGTAGTAGGAAAAATAGAAATCACTTTAATCTATACTGGAAGATATGAATATTTGTTTTAGTTGACAGGCTGGCAGGAACTCAGTAGACCAATATAAGAGACAAATCTCAGAGAAGGCTATTTATTCTTGTTCAACCACAGTACAAATTTCCTGATGAAGCTGGAGGTCTGGAATGCTTGACCAGATCTCTGTGAACCTTGTTACCAAGGTTGAAATTATCATGAATTACTGTTGTATTCATTAGTGGAAGTTCTTAGAGACATTAAGTCACCTACTGGCTGACCTTCTGAAGTAGTAGATTTACATTACCCAAGACTCAAAAAATACCAATATCAGCACTTAATCACTGAAGTTTTTTATATAAAACTTGCCAAGTTAAATGGGTTGAATATATCAGTCTCAGTATTCACACCTGCTCAAAAACCTCATTATTGATTAAATTTTTCTACCTGGGTTTAAATTTATGCCAGGTTAAAAGTGACAGCAATCCCTGATGGTATAATACAACTTCAATCACTTTTTAAAAGACAGCTCATTTTTGCATGCAGGCAGAGGGCCAAAAAGAGCATTTGAGTTGGGACTAGAAGCATTTGAAACATCAATGGCCAGTTCTTATTTACACCTGAGAAAATGACAGTATAGGAAAGCTGAAGAATGCTAAGGGTAAAATTTCAGCCATACTAAGGTTAAATAACACCAGAACTTCTACCCTGAAGAAGTTTTTCTGCAAAAACTCCCTCAAAGTTTTGTAAAAATTAAAGTGGTGTGGTTATGACAGTTACATACATCTTAACAGGCAAGAAGTTTGCATAAATGCTTGAGGTTTTGGACTAGATTCATTTGAAAGTAAGTAACAAAATTGGAACAATTAGTCCCTTTTCTTCCAGATCTCCAAAATTCAGGCAATAGTTGGAGAAGATCAGATCTGACCCTTATTTCCACCTTCACAGTGTAAGTTCTAAGTGTACCAAAGAAAACAACACTGCTCTTCATTATGATGTCTTAACAGATCCTTTCAATAACTAATCACATAGATTTCCTAGTGATTTTCCTTTCTATTTCTTCTCCTCAAAATGCCTGATGTAACTTTGTCTTTAACTTATCCATAATAAAATAAACACGACTCCTCTTCCCTGCTGTTAGTTTTTAAAATTCTGCAGCTTCAATCTCATACAATTCTCTGGCTTTCAAGCTATCAGCAGAATTTCCCTAGATGTGTACAGCTACAGCTCCAGTATATTTTGTTCTTCATTTGTGTTGGACATGAAATTTTAGTTTGGTGTTATGCATTATGGAGAGTCTGGAAGGGAAGGTTGTTCTCTTTGCACTTGGCCCTGAGGGTTGGCAGCAACACTGCAAAATGACTTTATCCCCAAACCAGATGTTCAAGTTGTTTTAATAATATCTTATGTTTCCTTCACAAAATAAAACAAAAACTCACTGTATCAGAATGTTCCAGTGTTACAGCAATGGGAGTTTTGCTGTCTGCATTTTGCCCACCAGATGGTAGCACTGAAATGAAATCAGAACTTTTCTTATCTAAGCAGTTATCACCCTCATAGGTTGGACAAAATTCTTCCTTTGCAGCAGTGGTAGGATTTAATTGCAGGTAATTCCCCGGGGCACCTGTATCCTACAAGCTTCTGTATTATCTGACACAATACAAACATAAGTAAAATGGTGTAAGATGGGCCCTCTTCTTTCATGGATTAGATGTTATCTAATTTACTGGCAGTTTATATCCTTATTTTTTTCTCTTCCATTGCAATTTTGTTTCTCATCATTATTAAAGAGACTAGCAGAAGGAATGTTATTCACATATTGCCATGGCTAACGTTAGCAAACTAAATTCAGTAGAGTTGAAAACAGCATTGATTTTCTATGAAAACCTTGTTCTTGATTCAGAGAAAGCTAAAGGCAACCAGAGGACTGCTAAAAACAGAGTGTAATGTGTTGACTTAGAGAGAAACTACTTTTATCTCTCTGTTATCTGCTCTTGTGTCTTATTCATCGACTAAAGATGCTATCCTGATTCACATTTGTGATAAGAACATTGCTCAGATACTGTGAAGAGTAGTTTCTCTCAGCTCACAATGGATAACAAGCAGCACTGGAACCATAGGTAACAAAACTTTTACCTGAGATCCTTCAAGCACGTCTGTGCATATAAACTTTCAGTTAGAAAAGAGCCTTTAAATACATTTAGCAAATTTAAATTCTTACTTTTTCTTTTGGATGTTTCATTCAAGTGTCATCATTAGCAGATTTTCCCAAGAAAGATTTTATTAAAATCATAATGATTTTTTTTCACCTGACTTAATTCCAAGCTAGTGACTATCTAGTTCAGGCTTAAGCACAGTACTCAAATTCTGTGAGGAAAGCAGTGCAAATATCTTCAGTGAGATTTGAATCAGGACCATTTTCTCTTAGGAGGTTTGTTCTTTTCCAGCCTTTTGCTCTGTGTAACTGGCCAATAAATCATTGTTTGCAGACCCTTATCTAACACCGTTAAGTTTTAGCAAATGCATTTTTAGTCCACAGGAAGGATTATTGTCTCACATTTCACCATGAAAACAAGGCTCTCACATAGTACTGAAGATGAAGCTGACAACTGTCAACTGCTGCAAGAACAAGTCTTCATGAAGTCTAGCTCTACCAAAATTACTGATTTGCTGCATATCTACAGTCTTGTCTTTTTACAGGCACTGTAGGCTGATGGTGTGTCTTTTAAGAGAACTCTTGTACTGTATTTACTTTAGACCTTAGCATTTTGCCTCCTTTGTTGGGGTGGACCTGTCTGAAATTAAAATTCTTGAGAATAAAACACCAAGGAACACGGGAAGTCATGAGTTTTCTGGTAGGATCAACACGAGTCCCTGAGGTTTAAATGCAAATGCCAAAAAAAAAAAAAAAAAAAAAAGCTAAAAAAGCTTAGCAACTGGTTTGGTGGAGAAGACTAGAAATGTCTGGTAAGTATCTTGGTACTATACCATTTGAGGTAGCTGCTGGATTCCTGCCAGGCTTTGAAAGTGAAATGAACCTAGAGTACAGCAGGTTTAAAATATTTTGAATCTGTGCCATCAATCTGGAACTTGAGCAGTATTACTCAATTTTCCATACTTTCTTTCTGAACCTGGCTGTGCAGTAAGAAAATTTGAAGTGGTTTTCTATAAACCTGGGTGGCTTCATGTTTTTTTATATAGAAACCATCTGAAGTGTTGTTTTCCCTAGGTTTTGACCCCAAACCAGGCAAAAGTTGGTCATTTCAGCTGAATTTCCTTTTGAGGTTTTGGACTCCTTCCAACCTTAAGCTCTCATTCAGACTGTAGAAGGTTCATATGTGCCTTCTTTGTGAACCTGCTGAGTTTACCCATCTCACACAGTCAGAACTCAGAGGTTCTACCAAGAGGTGGAGGGAAAAGATGTACAAGGAACAAACAGATCAAGCCTGTAGTCACTCAACATGCAAAACTTCCATTAATTTTTTTGAGAGAATCATGCAGGGTGCAGATGTAATCACCCCACCCCTTTGTCAGGAAGGGTGATGTCATGGGGCAAGTTCCTGTCTCTGATGCAGACTTCCCCCACAATTTTGAACAAGTCAGCCAGGGTAGAAATCCAGGTGACACGGAAATGAATGGCAAAACTCTTATTGACGTGAGGGCATTATTTCATCTCAATCTACTTTCATTGGAGCTCTTGATCTTCCACCTGAAGCCCTTCATTCCTTTTTTTGTCCCAGCCATTTGTGCTATAACCTGAGTAAGTATGAGCCTCTGCACGATACCTAGAATCGGCAGGAGCTGATCTCAGGTGGGGCCTCTTGGTGCTCCTGTCATGCAGATGACAGTCAGTAATAAATGAGAAGCACATGCACTTGACCTGAATGGAAACAGATGGAGAGTACAAGGCCAGAGGACTTCACTGAACAAGATCACTGCACGCGCCCCATTGTTAACCTCTCCAATGTCCTGCACACATGCAGGATCTTCCTGTAGACTCTCCTTGCTAACAGAGCAAAGCAACGCTTCTGGCACAACAGAAGATGGTATTCATTGACAGAGTATTCACATTAAAGGCTGTTTTTAATCAGTAATTTCTGTTAGCTGGCTGGCTGGATCTAGGTACAAAAGTACAATTTAGGTAAGCCAGTAAAACAAAACCTTTTTAAAATACATTAATTATAATTTTATAAAGCATTTTTCATCAATATATCGACTTTAACTAATGCTAGCAGGAAGTGAAGAAAGACCCAAAAGCTGTGTACTTACTTCCAGGTCTAGTTGTACATAACATCCAAGTACCTCCACCAGACAATCTGCCAATCTGCAGGTTCAGCGTTTGCACATTTCCCACTAGATTCATGTTGCTTCTAGACTGCATGTTCTGCCTAGAGCAGCGCAATTCACTACACGTGCTTTCACGAGCACAGCCACTACAGAGGATGATAAACAAGTAACACTCTCCACTCCCCTGTCTGATATTCTGTCCCAGGGCTTATAAGCACAGAAAAGACTGCACATGCCATCACCTGTACAAATACAGCACTGATATTTTCATCAGTGTAGGCAATGGTTCCAGCATGTCCAGATACAGCTCTAGCTTCAGTTTAGTTCCCCTCCCCACTCCAGATTTATACATGCACTTTTAGTTTTGTAGTTTCCCATTCTTTCATTGCCTGGAGGTGCATCTACTGTTTTGTGTGTGTGTCTTGTCTCTTCCCTTTCACACGTTTCTTCCTGAAGCTTTCTAACTCTACCTTTTTCTATCCAAAGGAAGGTGACCTTGTTCTAAGCTAAGGAGCAACTGCATCCTCTCTTTTAAAGAGAAGAAACAATGCACTCTTTGGCTGCATCCATGCTAGTAAACTAAATGTGCTAAGGAATGTTTCCTGGCCCACAGCAACATCTGGCACAGAACAGGCTGCCTCAATCCCATTCACTTCCTTCACCCGCCAAACTGGGGCGAGTGCATCCAAACTGCCTACTGGGAGCTGCCCTTGGCATGCACTAACTCCTGAGCCATATTTGGGAATCATCTAGGACAGTGCTACCTGACCTGGGTCAGAGTGTTGCCAGCATCCATGCTAAAAATTTCGTAGCAAAAAGTGGTCTTCAGCTCTCAGAAACATTCCCTGGAATGGCCTAATTTGCTTGAGTCAGTTTAGGCTTGATTCCTGTGCTGTTAGCTAAGCACACACAGACAACACTGTGCACAGTCATATCTTTCTAGTGTCTGCACACCAAATCCTCTAGTGATAGGGGTGGCTATCAAACCAGCAAAGCCAGAGGTACAACAACATGGACAGGAAGAGGAAGATCAGATTGTCTGCAGTGGAATAAACAAACAACAGAGGAAAAATAAAGGAGAAAAAAATTGTTTCATTGCATGCCTTTCAACCAAAAATACTCCTCTTCACAATTGACTGTTACATATCTCTGAGCTCCTGATTCTTTTCCCATCTCCATGTGTTTTCTGCAGCCCCTGCCACTTCCTCTGTGATCTTTTTTCTTCCCTTCACACCTACTCAAAGCTATTATTTCTGAATCAAATTTGACACACATTTCTCAAATCGTTACTTTTCTTTCCTGTGTTATGCTTCTCTGCTTTAAATTCTCCTCTCCTACATATTTTCCCTCCTTCCCCATAGCTACCAAGAGCTCTTCTGTTGGATTCACTTACTCCTTTGAATTGTTTTCTTTCATTTCCTTGGTCATATATTGTTCAAAATCTAGAATAGTTCTTGGATTTCTTCCTAATCTCACCGTTACTTGTAGCCTTCTCTTGACACACCTTTCCTGTACCCATCCATTAAAATTCAGGATACCACAAAAAAATCCTTCCTGTTTCTTTCATAATCATAACCATTGTTATGATTATCATAGTTCCATTGACTCTTCTCTCGGTGCCCCTTGACTTTCCATTATCCATTCTCAAATAAAAAACAGTAAGGGAGAACACCTAAGTTATTAAATTATTAGGAGGAGTGGAATAGAGCTTTTTACACCAGTGCCAGTGGGTTCCACCATGATGGGACATAGCTTGCCAACTGGCAGGTTCGAAAACTTGGTAAAACTTGAGATTTTGCAGTGAGACCTCAGGGAGAGCCTGACTCATCCACAGCTTGACACCTATTTTCACCCAAGACCAGCAGTTATTTGTTAGCCTTCTTCGGGGCTCTGCTTCAGATGTCCAGTTAGCATTCATGTTTCATTTGTGTTCATTGTGTTCATTTGTGTTGGTTGACTGTGCTCCCAGAAGCACTGACTCCTCTGACTGATATTTCACATTGAGGTCTAGAGTCAGTAAAATATTTAAGCTTGTATCTAAAGATATCTCTGTTCAACAGTGAGAACAGCTGTGCAGACAGACCTAAGGTGCCTCAGGCAGGAGTTCATCTGCAGCAGACTGAAGTTCAGCACAGACAAAATGTCTAAACGTCTACCCAGGTCCTTACAGCCTCGAATCCTGGTATCAAACCCAGGTGTTTGTGAAGGACCCCAGGCAGGTCTACAGGGAAGTTCAACCATTCCTGTGAGTGCCTTGAGAGGGTTGAAGAAAATACAGAGCATGCCTATAGCTCTCCAGTCACTGTTGCACAGTGGCAAGATTATCAGTCAAGTTTCAGGTGGTAATTGACAGCATCTGCCAACTTTGGAAAGCTCACAAACAAAAGGGAGGTCCACAAGCAGTCCCAGAAGTCCCACATTTGTTGGGCACAGTAACTAAGCTCAAGCAGGAATAACTGGTAATATGCTATGGTCTGCAATCTACAGGAAAACAGAATAATCTGATGGTCTGGAAAAAAACATTTTGACATTGTTCATTCATATGTGGCTCAAACTACAAAGCTTTTGTCAAATTTTAAATTAAATTTCAGTTTTTGAGCCCATTCTTTTTCTTTGGACAACATTAATTTTATTCAGCAGAAAATTTAATCTGCGAATTTTCAAGGATTTCTCTATTTGTAACATTGAAGCCTTTTCAAAGCTGAGAAATAAACAAACAAAACCGCCCACAAAACAAAGAAAGAAAATCTTAAAGAAAATTTCAGGAGTGAACAGTCCCTAGACATTAGTCTTTACATGTATTCAGAGGCATAAGAAAGTAGGGTGCAGGGAGGGAGGAAAAAAAACATTAATAGAAGAACAAAATATTTGTTTCCAATAAAAAAAAAAAAAGAAGAAGAAAATGTAGAAGGAACTGAAAGCTTTTCCTGAAAGTTCTGGTTTTGGAAAAAAGCCATTTTATATTGAAATGTTTTACTCCAAATATTTTTTCCGTCAGCTCTAGATTAAACTGTTCAAGTTGAACTTTTGCTTCATTAGCTGTTTAGCAGTTTCAGGGCAAATCAACAAGACACAGACAAGCCTTAGTAATCACCCCAAGTATTCTTTTGTGGTCCAAGCAACATTTTTTTCTTTGTAGGATTTTACTCCTCCTCTCAATTTTAAGAGCACTTCATAGATTTCATTTGATCTCTCTTGGTCTTTGGGCTCTCAGAAAAAAAATTGTTGGAACTATGCGATAGAAAATTGGGGATTTGGCAAGGAAAACAAACAAAACCAACAACTTCTCACAAGGATACATGCTTTCTGTAGGGGATTTTTTTCCCAAAAAAATATATATTAAAAATGCATCCAATTTTCTGGCCTAAATTCTTTAAAGGAAAAGGATTTCCAACAGAGCTACTGAAATAATTGCAATGGTGAGTTTTTCATTACAAGTTAAAGAATGTGTTTCAGCAATGACAATTTCTGTCATAAGACATGCTTTCTTATTTTTATAAGCAACAGAGTCCCACAGAGATCTGAACACCCTCCATTTCAACTTTACTGGGGGAGAGTTCTCAGTCATGTTACAACTCCAGGCATGTACAGGAACAGCTACTGGCTTAGCACAGACCACGCTTTCTTCGCCAAAGATGTGATACCAACACACAATGGAGGGGTGAGCGATTCTGAGAGATCGTAACAGACTCGGAGCAAACCCACTCAAGCTAAAGTGCAACACGACTTTCAGAATCATGCAGGTTATGCAAACTGCTGACTGCAAATTCTGCCAGTCTTCTGTTGCATTCACTTTGTCTTGCACTTGTTCTCTACTGTCATTAAAAGTTATGCCAAAGAAAATTTCCAAGGAACCTGGGGACTACATGCAATCTGAGGAATTTCAGGGTGGAATTAAATAATTTAGTTATCAGGGGCTAAGATCTTATGCTTGGCTGGTTGTTCTTACAGAAATGGTGCTCTACAAGAATGGAAGGGCCTGGGAAGGTCAACCTACATCCCAATTCCTTCACTTTCTTCCCCCTCAGCGCCAAAATGCTGTTATTTTGTGATTGTTTACTCTTATCATACCAGTTCATTTTTCCCCAGAGGTGGATACAGCTGTAATATTGCTGTGAGCACACTGCCTCAGACCTTCTTCCCAACCTTCAGACCAACCACAGCCAGGATAGTACTAGTGAAGAGAGCAAAACATCAGTCTTTTCCCTCAGAAAAAAGTTACAAGTCCCTGCTTCTTTTGCAGCTACACAAAAGTGTAAAGAAGTGAGAGTTATTTGCCTTTCTTACTTTATCTTCTCATTTCAATTACCAAATGCTTATGATGTCTCCCACTTGCTTACAGGTCCTTTGGGACTGTAACAACCCAGAGATACACTTCAGTACCCAACATGCAAAAGTCTTTTCTTTATGCCTGTGAGAGAGACCTTCTCTCAAAACTTTGTATTATTTTTTTTTTTTATCAAGGGCATGGAGTTGCTGAGTCCCATCTTCTTGATTTCTTTGCTTGTAGCTAGAAACCTTTTCTGGCTCCCTACCCAGCCAGCCAGCACTTATTCTCTCAACAGCAATAATCACATCCAAATTAGATTTGCTGTTAAACAACATCCCATTTCTTTCAGAAACAGGAAAAATGAAAACATGTATAGGAAAGCCTTTTTTCTTATTTACAGCAACAGGATGTGGGGTTACCACGGGTCATGCAAGCATATGGTGCAAAAGGTGAATATTTGCTGAGAATGTTTGCTGTTGAGATCAGACTGTAGAAACTGCATCTTCTTCATAAGGGTTTGAGCATTCCTACTGGCAATGACTATCTGTTTCAATTCACACAAAAATTTGATTTTGGGCTGACCACAAGTACTTATTTTGGGTTCAACCACTGAACCTTCCTCCACCAGCCCCAAGTAACATTTGGGGAAAAAAAAAAGGGAACAATTTCTATAATTCTAATCCACAATGTTCTTCCTAGGTCAGAGTTTCACACTGCTTAATCCCTCTAAATTAAGGAGTTCATCATCCTTCTTCCTTCTTATACCCAGCCATTTTTCCTCTGAAAAATTCAGTGTACAGTGTACAGTGTCTTGGAAAAGAGAATTTGGATTAGTCTTTGCCATAGACATTTCTGACAAAAGAGCTTCTGCCAATGTTTGAGGAGAAATCTAGAGCTCTTCAGCCTTGAAAGAGACAAATGGGAGGTAAAGACATGCAAAAGCTTCTATAAAGTCACTTTTCTCACTGCTCATAATGAAAAAATGAGAAGTCATCAAAAGAGTTTTAAGAAACTAATTGAAGTAAATGAAAAGTATTTTAATTAAGAAGGTGCAATTTAACTGTGAAACCGCTCCATCACTTCTATTTTCAAGCAGAAAATACCACCCGAACTTTTTTATTTTGTAGGAATATAATTACTACAGTTCTTAACTAGAATGTTTGGCTTACGCTTTATCTAAAAATAAATGCTTTCTTCAAAGGTGAATGTATACACATACAGAAAGAATGAGATTTCAGGGTTCTGCAGTAGACCATGAGGGCACACTTTAAAAAGCAATTTTTATTGGAAAATACTGCACCTGTCTCATTACATTAAAAATACTGATCAATAATCCAGGAATATTTGATGTGCAATAATTATGTCCTAATATATCTTGAAAATATTTTTAAATATACCTAGGCAAAGTTATTTGGATCTGAGAACCGTCACAGACAAAACACAACTGAAGGGTTAAACCTGACTGGTTTTTTTTTCAGATAGGTTCATTGCTTCATTGAAAACTGATGCGATGTGCCAGAGGAAGTACTAAGAGTTAATTCACACAAATATTTATGGTAACATGACACCAGTAGTAATCTTTGAGTGGGCACCAGTAATACTGGGGCAACAATAGATTACCCATTAAAAGAGCCCTATTAGAGTTTGGAAGGTGGGCAAAGATTCTGAGCTGCAAAGCGAGCATCTCAGCCTTTAATGCTGTGCATAAAATTACTGGTTATATGACTTATCTGAGGAGCTGCTGAAGGATTGTTTAATTTAACGAAAGACAATATTCTTTCAGCATTTTAGACCTTGCAATGTAACACAAAGGAGTGCTTGTATTTCTGGCATTAGCCATAGGATATGGGCTGGGTCATAAAAGATCCAGGCACTGGACTTACTAGCTAAATTATATCCCCTTACACTCCAGATAATCTTGAAAAATTAGATTAGAAAAGCAAACATTTCAACCCAAACTAACAACTACCATAGATGAATTCGAGCAATTAGTAAGAATAAATCAATAAGTATACAAGAGAAGACAGGGTAAACTCTCAGAATTCCCCACAGTCATAAGCAGATTGTAGTGATGATTTTGAGATCTCTGTTAGCAGTAATCACCTCTGTTCCCCATGGTTTACCATCACAGTGTCACCACAGTGCACTCTGAAGCTCATGGGGCTGCCCAACCAACTCTTTCTGTGGGAAGATTCTGGAAGTTTCAACCCACAGTTCCTGTGGCTTTCCATTTCTAATTGGCTTTATATTTGTTCCCAAGAAACAGAAAGCTGGTGACTCCTGAAATTCTCTTCTGAGAGCATTTACCATCATGAGTACTTATGAGAAAGGGCATTGTTAAGTTCATCAACTTATTCCCTCAGCAGAAGTCCCCTGGATTTGCCTGACATATGCTCTGAGACATTAATGGTAACTATTGTACATTCTTGGAGTTCGTTTTCTGCCCAATTCGTCATTCTTGATGTATAGTACTTTTGGCTAACCACAGTTAACCACCTTTGGTTCAAGAAACCCATTACATTCTGGCACTGAGACCTCTGTTCTTTTGCCCTGAAGTCTCTAACATCATCTCTGTGCAGCGAGATGTATGATGTTTTGCAATAGTGCTCAATGTGAATAAATTTGTTAAACGCTCCAGAATATATTCTCATAACCAAACTATTTCTGCTAACCCATGCAAATATTCATAAAAGGTTGGCTGAAAAGAGTAGAAATTTATGGACTGCTGAACACAATTGGTTATTAATTCATCTGGAATCCTGTATGAGGGGGAAGGGAGAATATACTACAAACTCATAAGTGGTTGTTTTCTGAGATGTAACATATAGCAATTTAAATTTAAACAAAACCTTTCTCATTAAAAAACAATGTAATCCAAAATGATAAATCAAATTCAGACAAAAGCAAGCAAGATCTTCCTATTGTTTCAACTTCTTGTTTGTTTATCAGCATTCTGTTTCTTAGAAACCTGTTAATACTTAAATTCTGATAATGTACTCAGGTTCTTGGAGTAAAGAAAGCTACGTATTATGAGACCTAAGGAGCAGAAAAGATTATTTAAAATTCCATTAGCACTTCTCCAACAGTCAGCACAGGGACATTTTGACACTACCTAGTGACACCCTCCCGATCTCAGCATGTTCCATTTCACTTCCAACACCTTTGCAAAAATCTATGCTTAGGCAAGGATCTCCCTGAAAAGAGCCCTCATAGACCACTTCATGCTTCCTCTCATAATCATGCCTATTCTAATCATGCCCTTTTCAAATTGAAGGCTTTTATTTTATCAATTTCACGATAAATGGACACTTTCTGAGGCTAAAAGGGTGATCTGTGAAGTAATTTCTATTGCATAGATTCCCGTGGTAATATGGGCTGTTTTTACCTAAAGTGATTTATAAACATATATAGGACACCACTCCTAAGCCAATTCAATAACCAGCAGTTGCATTTTCCAGTCTGAGCACAGCTCCATCACAGTCAAATCTGTGTGTTGAAAGGATATGCCCTCAGACCATCTTGTTCCAGAAGTGCAGTCTCTAATCCACATAAACTTGTGTCATTTTGGACTCTTTCTTAAGTGAAGAAAAATTAATTTGTGCTCCTCTGTGGCTGCCCCCTGACTCTTTCCCCTTGTAATCACTGTTCACTATCATCCCGTAGCAATATGCTCAGTGAAATATTTATAATAAATCAAGGACTAGGTTTGCTTAGAAATAGTGATGAGGCTGTGAATCTCTGGGTGGCCTCTCTCTTTTGAAGTTGTTCCACTTGTCCAGTTACCTTACTGATGTTGAGTCAAATTCCTTTGTCACGACGCACAAATCATGGTAGGTTTCCTAAATAACCACTTACTCATCCCAATTGGATATTAGTTCTCACTCAATTTAAGGCTTCTTTTTTTTGCTTGGCATGCATTGCATAGATTTTTATAACACATAATAATTTCTGTCCCAAATAAGCACATCATCAATCATTATTTCCAGTCAAAGAGATTTTGGTACATCTTATGTGTCAGTGGAATCCTGCAGTGAAAGCACTTCAACTTATCTGCCCAAGGAGAAGATTCTAACTCAACATGCCAAAACCATAGGCTGGAGCAAAAAAAAAAAGTTAAAAAATAAAATAATTTAAAGAAATAATATAGGTTTGGCCTTTCCAGCTTTTCTCACAGACTAAGAGATTACTTGATAGCTTTGCCTCCCTTCTAAACATATACAGTGGCCATACCATTACTCAAGTTCACTGACTTCTGACTTCATTTAGCACATTCTAAGTCTGCTAAGCCCTTTAACTTTATTCCACAAGGCTCTGAAAGGATTATTAGCACTGTTGTATGTATGTTTTGGAAGGATCTAAAATTTTTGTGTTACAACTTTGGTACATTTCTCACCATTAAACGATAATTATAACTTATACAATTATAAGACTATCTATGCCCTATCCAATAGACATGCTAAACACCTTGGTGGTTATCAGAATGGCATTCAACTGTTTTAAAAGCTGAGTTCTGATCATTTACCTTTACTATATTAGTGTGATTCTTGTCACTCAGGTGCCTATTATCTTAGCTGCATAAAAATAATTTTACTGTTCTAATACTAAGTAACCACTAACCTTTCTATTAACTATTAGATATTTCAGTTATATTGTTTTGAAATTGACTCTACAAACACTGCTGGTATCACAAAACTATTTTGAAGGAAATAGATATATCACAAGATCACATCCCACAGCTGTTCCACACCCAAGTTCTCACACTTCCAGGAACAGAATGCACAGAAATAGCCTGCAACTCACCTCTCTCTTGCTCTCTGGGACCTTCTCATACTGGTTCTTGAAAACTTCATCTGGGAAAGCAGTTGTCTCTTTTTCCCTGCTTGCCCCAAGAAAGCACATAAACCAGCTCCTGCTGCCCTACAGAAGTATTCCTTAGTAGGACAGTTGAGTATTGGAGACCTAGGAAGGTTGGAGGTTTTCAAGACCAGACTAAATAAAGCTCTAAGCAACCTGGTCTGATCTCAGAGCTGGCTCTGCTGAAGAAGAAGCAGCAGCAGAAGGAGCAGCAGCAGCAGAACAAACAGCAGCAGCAGAAGTCCCCTCCACCCTAAGTTATCCCATTATTTTACACTTCAAAATGTGATAGTTTTATCTCCCTCATTACTGACTTCAGAGAAAAAAATATAAATCTATTTTTTATTAATTATTTTTTTATTAAATTAATTAAATCTAAAATCTAAAATTAATCATACACTCCTCCTAAAAACACTCCTAGAAGCCTCATATTCCTTAAGGTATTCAGCCTTAATTTTCCTCCAGCCCTAGCACTGCAGTCAGCTGTGGATATCAGCAATCCGGGGTCTGTTAAAGATGTGCCAACTAAGATGTTATTCACAGATGTATCCCCTTTCTACAAGAACCATGGTCCTCTTCCTCTGATTACTGACCCATTATTATGATCATTCAGACAGCAAATGAGATGGCCATTGCTCCACTTAAACTTTTTTGCATCTTGGTTTAGAGTAGAAGTTTGTCAGAAGGCAAGGTCTGAAACGGAACACGAGATTACAGGAAAGTGGTCTGAAAGTCCCTAAAGGACACTTGAAAACATATATGTATTCCTTATGGTTTATATCAAGGATATAAACTCATATATCATGGATACCAATGCAAATCCTGACTCTGCTGATCCCAATTGGAAGTCAATGAGAAAGTCAGGTTTCCCCTACCCAGAGAACCTTAGCCTGATAATATTAACATGCCTTAAAACTTTTTCAGGTATGGTAAAAGTAAACCTGCATTACATATTTTCAAGATTAATCCCTAAGATCTAAAACATGCATTTATTTCTGGCCAGACAAAGTAATAAACTGAACCAGAATCTAAAATAAAATTTAGATCTAATAACTCCCTCCTGCAAACTTATAAATATCTGTCCATATCTAAGCAGTTACACTGAACCTATATGCCAGTAACTTTAATTTTTCTACCCCTTTTGGGGAATTTGACTCCAAATATGCTATTCATTTAGGCTGATGGCTGTCCTAAACAAAATTGACCCAGTTGCATACTGAAGAGTTGCAGAACAGAGGTCTTACACATCAGAATACAGATACTTACATGAGGAAAAACCACTCACAGATATTACGGTGTGAAATCAAGACTGTATTTTTCCTATGTACTGTTCAATATATAAAATTGTAAGCTTTCAACATGAAAAATCCTACAATTATATATCCATAATTTTTTTTTCATTTAAATATGTTTTTTATTACATTTCTGCTTACAGAAAGGCAGAATTTTCCATGTATATTCACTAGTTCAATGTCATCTAAATATGTTTGCTTTTTTTTTTTTTGTTTTGTTTTGTATACGGAATTTAAATACCACAATGACAGGCAGATCATTCAAAAGGAAACTAAGATTAGAAGTGTAGTAGAATATTGTCTCATAAAAATCTCTTTAGTGAAGAACAACTTCCAGACCTTAGCTTCCCAAAAAAAAAAAAAAACCAAGAATAATTCCCTCAAACACAGAATCTTGAGGTTAGAAAAGATAAGTCTAAAAAGTGATTTTCTAATAAGACTCAAGTCTAGCCTACCTTATCAGGCTTAGTATTTCCATGTTCTTGAAGTGTGAAATATTTCCTGAGCATAATTTTTGTAATAGGTCTTCTATAACCTGTATGTTTAAATTCTGATCATTCAGCTCTATCTTCCCTTCTAATTCTTATTTCCACAATCTTAAGATCTTGGTCTGGTGCAGCTCACCATTTTAAAGTACTGTTACAGCCTCATTTTGAGCCACTCTTTTAGTTCTTAGATGAATTTTGTAACCCCTAATATCATTATACGCACTGGTAAAATCAGCAATTTACTGTGACACTCTGCAAAGCAATGGTCTGTGATTCTTAAAAGAATCATGTCTTGATTGCCTGTATCTTCTTTTTCTGAGACGTCTTCCAGAATTAATTTCCCTCCACTCCATGCAAGCCCCTCTCTTCTGAGTAATTACTCCACGTATTTATTTGGCCTTTACCTGACTTCCTCAGATATGAGAAATAATAGCTGGCGCTACAAGCTCTAACCTGTTGTATCAAAGAACCAGTTCCATTGATTCAATTTTACTTTTTCTACTTTTAGAGTAAATGAGAAATTCCACAAGGTGAACCGGTACAAACCATGCTGTAAGACGGGTCTTATAAAAAGGATTTCTTCAGTGCAAATGGAAATTATAATTCCTCACTATTGATTTAGGGCATACTTTTTAGAAGAGCCCACCATACAAACCGACTTTCAGAAGACTTCAATATTTGGATGACTTTTGAATGTCTAAGTCTAGTTTCTAAAAAGAAAAAGTAATCAAGAGTTCCACATTTCCAGGAGAAAGTTTTCCTCTTCAAAAATAAATGCATTGTACCACCTTACCAGATATTATTTACATATAGAAGTGCTTGTCTTTTTATGGATATTTTTTCATATCTTTACACAATTAAAAAAGGCTATGGTTCTTATTTTGGATATACAGTCACTTCACCAGCAGCATTAGTGTCTTTCCCTTAGACGAGCAGGGGGCCAGGACAAGTGAGTGCAGAGAACAGAGACAGTTGGTACTGAAGTAGCAGTAGGAAGGCAGAAGGTTGCTAAAGCCTTACTGGGACAAAATATAAAATTGCAATCATATTCAGGCAACTGTGGCAGCAGGAGGAGGAGAGGTAACCATAACCTCAAGCTTTCTCTTTTCCAGTCCCCAGTGAGAGAGATTCAAGAGTGATTTTTTGGTCCTGTTGCTGCCCAGGACCAAGACCAAAACCATGATAACCTATTTGTCTATTTGTCTATTTGTCTGCAAACATGGTGGATATGTGCATGGTCCAGCTCTCACTTATCTCCAGGGCTTGGTGACATTCAGTCAGCCTTCAGTGTTTCTCTTGAATTCACAGCCATGGATCTTAAATTTTTTCCAGTATACTATCCATCATTAACAGTTCATTGAACATAACAGGCTACCAGTGTCACCCTCCTTCCACTGTGCAGTTCCATAATCAGATAAAGTTACATCTCAATTTTATTTCCCATACTCATTACAATCTTTTTTTTGTCATATGTTGGACACTTTACATTATTTCTTACTTCTCCTATTTTTGTCTCTTATACACGAGCTAAGACAATTGGATAAGGCAGCACAAGTATTTTGTCACAGTAATATGATGTTCCACTCTCGAAATCACTCCTTTGGAAAGCCCTGGGGTTCTGGCAGACACCATGAATTACTGTTTGGTCACATCCACACCTCTAAAACAGCGTTCACAGGCACTGCTCATTATGGTATTTGGCTGAAATGTCCCATCCGTCTTCACAGTCCAGGCTTTTAACACACCTTAAATTGAGCCAAATCTAGTCTGTTTGTTGACAGGTAGTCTTACTTTCAAAATTTTGCCACTCAATAGACAGTGCTTTTTTCAATTTTTTCCTTGTATATTTGCACCTCACAATTCTAAAACGTCCCACTCTGCCCTATATCAAAAGTTTGACTCAACCCAGAAGTACCAGGATTCTTTAATCAAAGAGCTGTCTCTGGTGCATAAGGCAGGTTGGCAGTCATTCCACACTCTCTGAGAAAGAGATGTACATCTGTGAACTCTGAGGGCAACACACAAAACTTTGACAGGCTCCAAATGAAGGCATTTCTTGACCCATCCCTTTGTAATTTCTGACAACAAGCACCCTCCCAACAGAACAGGACGTGGATCAGTGACGCTCTTAGTCTGGTCTTCTACCAGACTGTGAATACATACTGCTGGTGTCACCTAGTCCTACAGAGGTGACACTAAAATTAGTGTTTCCTTGCTTATCCCTGTTCATGGCAGGAAAGCTTCCCCCTGCACCCCTTTATTCTGCCTTCCTTCTTCCCTGTGGCTTGACTACAGCTGATTAACAGCATAGTTATGAACAGTTTCTCCATAACTATGTGTGGTAAGTACCCCAGCTACATGAGACCTTTGAGACATTGGAGCCCTGCTGTCTGCCAACCCCCTACCATGTGTCTGGGTCTCAACCAGCCTTTCCAGACAGGCAACCAAGACATTTGAAGCAACAGAGTTTACCAGCATGAGGAGTAAAGAGCTCAGGATGGAAAAGGGGAAAATGGCACCATGCACTTAATATAAGAAGACTACTTGTCCTCATGTGTCTGAGAATTCTCTGGAACTAGTAAGGAGCATAAAAATCAGGCTTGCTGTGTCCTCAGATAATTGTTCCTGAAAAAAAACCCACAGAAAATAAAGAGAAGCGTCTTCAGCTCTAATCCTTACTTCTGCTGTAACATGAAAAGCAATTAAAAAAACAATCAATAGTTATGTCCAAAGTGGTCTTTCTGTCCTTTGGGCAGGCCCCTTTTGTCTTCTCAGCAGGTACTTCTATCCTGATCCCTTACTCTCAGGGATTCTTCTGGACACTGCCAGAGATAGCACTTGAAGGTGGTTCACAAAGGTCTGGGGACTGTAAAGAATTATCTACAGATTGCCTAAGAGCAAGGAAATTTGATATCTGCCAGCAATTTTTGCCCTGACTCTTCCAGAAACCTGGCAGAAATCACATGGCATCAGTTTCTGCTCTGATCAATGGCATCTCATACAACTTTATGTATTCACCTTCTTCAAGTATTCATTTAATATTTAATCAACCACCCTTTATGTTTCTCCCATGGCTAAACAGGATTTTGGCTCTTCAGTCAACAAATCTCATTCCTCTTATTCTCTTTTTCCCCTCTCTGTGGTTAACTTATCCTCCTGCAAAAGATGCTGCTCCCTGTGCCACACACTTCTCTAAATTTTTGTGATCTTTGCTTTTCCACAATTCTCTGACCTCCAAATCTGTTATTGCTGCATAGTCCTGTGCCAACATCTCCCTAATTTCTCCTTATTTGCACACAAACATACTTACACCTCCTGCAATGCTTCCCCACTACCACTTTGCCCCAAACAGGACTTGTGGTCCATAAAGAGCTGGAAATTTTTGAATTGACCAGAACACAGAGTCTTAGCTTTCATCAAAGTAGTCACTTATGAAAGCATTGCAAGGGTTCTCAAAAGACCATTAATGTCCATTTTCCCCCAAATTACAAGATTTTTATTTAGAAGTGTTCAATCCAGAAACTTCTTCCACAGATGAATCATAAGAGATCAATAGAAACATACTCCAGGAATAGAATAACTGAACTCCTTTGCATTTCAAAAGAATACAGAAAGCCATCTTTTCCTTCCAACTGAAAAACAATATGAAATAATTTTTTAATCCCACAGAATTACTGCCATAATCTTTTTCATTTCATCTTCATTATGATCTTGATGACATGTAAAAGAAAGTTTTTGTGGTCCAAATTTCAAAGTACGCTTTATAATGAGGGACTTGATCAACCTATGAGACAGACTTTGAAACCACAGAATTAAAGTGAAGAAAATGGATTAAACGCAGATCATTAACGCAACTGCAGTCAATCAAATTGATGAATCATGGGCTATAAATTCCTTTTGGTTTTTTTCTAAATCATGCAGGTGCCTGGGAATTGACCTTATTACACTTTATTTTCAGAGATGCAGCAACATAAACATGAACTTAAGTGACTTGTGACTTATGAAATGGTAAACTTTTCTGGACTGTAGCCTTAGACTTTGTTTGCTTGTGAGTTCCTCATCCATGTTCTTCCAAGCAAATAAAAAACCCAAACGAATCAGTTAAACCACACAGCTTCAGGTACAAAGGCTTTAAAGGAAAAACAGGAGTTGCATGGTATCACAAGTAGAACGTACTTTTAAAGAATCAATGTCTTGTGTCATTCACACTGACTTACAGTTGCCTTGGGTAATAAAGACTTCATTTTCCCTCTCTTGGAATGGACACATTTCATTAAATGTTCCTGGCCTTTCATTACCCCTTGAACATTGAAAACTACGAGGCGGAAAACATCATGCATCATTCCTTTGTCTCGGAACAAGAAGAATGGAGGTGTGTGCCCGAGTAAGACTTTCTAGGGATCAGCTAGAACAACTAATCAGGGTGCACAGCAACATCAAGTGGGACTATCCCAGGTACAGAGCAGGGAAGGTGGTATTGCTGCTTCCTTTCTCTCTATGAAAGGAAAACATGACTTTGTCCTTTTATGGGAAAAAAAACCCCTTACTTTCATCTGTGTACACAGGTGCTGATCCAAAACTACTGAAATCAACACAAATATTTACATGGACTTCAGAGGACCATGAATCAGACCTAGAGCCATTTGCTCCAGCTGGCATGTGGAAGGGGAGGCAGAGTCACGTTCCTTGCATTCCTCATGGCTCTTCACGCTCCTGTTCACCCTCCTCAACCAGGTGATGAGTCCCTGAACCACCAGTATCCAGGCTGGGGCCACTACTCCAATAGTAAAAGTGGTCAGGGAACAACAAGGGTGTCAACAGAGAAAGGAGGGGGAGGGGTGATGGGAAGCCTGTTCTCCAGTTATGCTGAGTAAGGATTGTGCTTACTTTTCCCATCTGATCACTACAAAATTATTTATAACTGTCCTTGTGGGAAAATACACAAGATAATAATGAATGCTATACAGCAAACAGCTGAATCACAGTGTCCCAATCTCACATTCTCCAGCCCTTGAGCTCAGCCATCTAGGAAGTGCCAGAAACTAGAATGTATTTTTTTTAAATAAAGTGCTCATATCTTTTAGGCAGCCAATGTTTGCCTGCCATTGGCTGCTGGAGTCATAGCTTTCATCTAAATTAAGAGTGGTCACAAATATTCTCATAAACTCAGTAGTCATCCAACTGTGTGGTGTGAGCTGACAGCTGTGTGACACACAAGAGTCAGAATAGAACTGGCAGGTGAGCCAAGGAAGTTTTGGCTGTCCTTTGGAAAGGAAGACTTCTGCAATGTTATTTAAGCCTTCTCTGAAATCAACTGCACTGCAGTGACAAAAGAAAAAAAAAAAAAAAAAGCCTATTTCATAAGTCTTATGAGCCAGGAGGAAAACATCCTGTGAGATGGACTTTGCAACATCAAATGCTAGGTCTGTTTGTTAGCTAAGAGTTAAATTCAATTGTGCAATCAAAAAATATGGCTTAAAACCTGATTCCCAAATCAAAGAGCCCCCGTTCTCCTGTCTGTAAATTTTCACAGCCTTTCCTAGCTGACTGCTGCATTTGTTACCACCTCAGCTTTAATGCTCTGTGTTGCCACTTGGGTTCCTCCCATTTTGTTACATGCCCACCTCAAAACCTCTTTCCAAACAGAGCTGTTAACCAATAACACGGTTCCCATTTATCATTTAAATAAGCAACATTTGGTTTAATATTAATAGATTGCCACATGTTTGTCCAGGGAGAAGGGACACAGAGGCTTTGGAAGTGAAGCTTCTCATTAAAAATGTTTGCCAGCTGAGGATTACTGAACTATTAACAATTAGCCCCATAGGACAATTGTAAGGTACTGATGGAGAACGATCATCCTGTGGATTAAGATGTCTCTTATCCTTGCCCACTGAACACTTCCTGTGAACCCCATGATGCTTTTTAACCCTATCCTTCTTAGAAGGTAATTTTAGATTGCAGCCTCAAATATCCAGGGGCAAACAGTTCCAGCAAGATTAGCATCCAGATGGTTGGTGGTGATGCATCCAGATACATCCAGAGCTATGTTGGACTGAGGAAAAGAAGAGGGATAGGAGGATTGTCTGAGATGAGTGTGACAAACTGTGGCATCCAGAGGCATGCGGGGAAGAGAGGACATGAATGTTCTTCAGTAACTGTGAAGAAAAGGGAATGTTCAGACCCTGACGGAACAGAAAAAGTTCCCGGAAAATGCTACTTAGTGTCAGTTTATCATGACAATGTTTGGGATGTGTTTTTTTTACTATTACTGCATTTATTTGACATTTAGTTACAATTACAAGCCAAAAGTAAGGGCCCTACTTCTCAGCCATGTAGAGTCAGACCAAACAAACCATTCCGCAGTTCAGGAAAAGATTGCCTAGGGGAACTCAGAAAGATGGAAATCACAAAAGAGAATAGTGATGTTAAATCAGACTTAGTGTGAGTTAGTCCTTCAGGCCTCTGCCAAGTCTGTAAGCCTCAAAGCAGAAGCTGTAGGTATCATAAAATGTGCATATAGAATAAAAAGGCAATTGTAGGGCGAAAGGACAAAAATAAAAATTTCCTCTCTTTTGTCTCTCAGGAACATCATATTCTGAACATCATAGATATCAAAATGCTGATCAGGAAAAAAAAAAAAAAAAAAGTTATTTATTATGGTTCAGAAAGATGTAGTACAGAGATCTCAGTCCAAGAGCACAAACCTGTTACCGTGGAAGAGGAACTGAAATTTATGGAACTACACCTCATCCACAGCCTATAAATTGTGGGACTGGGGTTCAAGGTGCCTGTATATCTTTAGGTGTATCTGGGGTTCAAGGTGCCTATATATCTTTAGGTGTATCTGACACAGGGAGGGAGGCAGATGCACTGATTGTCAAATTTAATGGCAGCCCCCATGGAGGACTCAGTGCACTTTAGGGACTGGAGTTCAAAACTACAAGTTAAGCCAATACTTCCTTTAAATTTTGCTATGAATAGTCTTCCCCTTCTATCTTCTCAGATAAAATAGGACAAGATTTGCTATTTTATTTCAAAGTTCTCTGATTGAGTATAACTGTTTATGAATACACAGAATTAAGTCACTGACAGCAGTCTATCATGAATAATAATGTTTTCTCAAATTTCTTACCTTGTTGGTTTCCCAGGTTATTAAATAATAGATTGTAGAAGAAATAGGATTTTACCCTTGCTAAATCTTTCTTGAAGTGTTCAGATTCAATCATTCAGGATCTATGTTTTCATTTTTGCAACCGAGAGCTGTCACTTCTTTGTCCTGATGTTCATTGGCTGGATGCACTTGGAAAGCCACCTTCTAATGATTTCTTTTGCCTAAGCTCTGTTAGCAATACCTCTAACAGGAAATTTTGGGGTGGTCACATCTGGAAGCAGGGAAATGCAATTTGTCCTCCAAAGGACTCCAAAAGTGAAACGTACAGGAGGATGTTATAAAAAAAAAAATTGACTATGTATAAAAACAAAACTAAAATGACAAAGGGACTCAAGTTAGATTAGGATGGGGTTTTGAGCAAGCAGGTCCAGGTTGCTCTGTGGCAGAGGGGGCTGGAGCTAGATGTCTTTCAGCTCTCTTCCAATGCAAAATATTCTATGATTCTGTGAATAAAGTCATCACAACTGTCAACTCACCCAAATCCCGATAACTGCCAATCACTACAGGCTAGATTGTTATTTTTTCTAAATTATAACAAAAATTTGTAGTAAATCCCTAAGAAGCTTTGCAGGGGCTGGGCAGCTTTTGATTGCTGCTGTTTGTGGCCATTTACTTCTGCAAATGTCCACTGCAGGAGTTGTGGTTCTTCACATTTTTCTGTCCAGCACAGATCAAGAGTGTTTTAAAATCAACTCTTCCTTGGACCATGAAGTAAGGAAGATATTCAGTGTGGGAGCAAATCTTTACCAGAGACATCTGTGATACCATCCTGTGGAAATGTACAGTTTAAGCCCTCTTTAACACTCCTTATTCTTTTGAAGAAGGATAATCAGAAAGGCAACTACAATACCATCCTCACACAGAATATTATCAGGTAGAGATTAGTTTAGGTGACACTGATTTTTTCCACATTTTAAAAATAATAATTCCATATGTTTTACTTTTTAGGTCTGCAAAAAGGCAAAAAAGCAACTAAAATAACCAACCAACCCCCCAGTTTTTCATTTTGACACAATTAATGAAATGCTTAGTTATATAAAAAGGAGAGCAAATATGAGTTACGTTTTCATTTTCATTATTTAATCCAAATGAACAAAATCAAACTAAAGCAAGCCCTGGCTGCTGCTACGGGACTTATGATAACAGGTTACAGCTGAATCAGAGGCTTGAAGGAGCCCAGCTGAAACAGCCTCGATATTCCCACTGTCACCTGTGAGTTTTTGGACAAATCCTGTTGCAGCTGCCTGTACAATGGCAACCATAAATGTCATTCAGACTCAGAAAACTTTATGGGCAGCAATAATAGTTAAACACTGGAATAGGCTGGCAATCCAATGAAATTTCTGCCAATGAAGAATCATAACAAGAAGGCAACATAGTATCTGTTATGAATGACACCTGACTTGCTTGGGTCAGAAGAAATTACCTGGATGGCCAACATGTCTCTGTTTTTGCAGCCTATTTTCAATTATTTCTTTTGTTTGAAAAGAGATTATTGGGGTTTTTTTCTGCAAACTTCGGGTTCGTGCTGGACGATGACAATGTCATCTGCAACACCGACCACACAGAAAGGTCAGGAAACAGGACTGGATTTCCCATAGCATGAGAATCCAGTTTCCTGAGATCACATGCTTTCTGTCATATGATCTTTCTTTCATAAGCCTGCTGAAAATCATTGCTAAACCACTCAATATTCTTCTTCTACCCTTCCACTACCCTTTTAGATGCTAACATTACAGAGGTGGCTCAGCCAGCTTTCTAATACTTCAGTGCAGAACGCAAGAGGAAGGAGTAACCTACCAGCAGTAGTATTGAAAGGCCAGTTTTCTGAGTTTCCACAGAAGGAGGATGCATGGCAGTCTGCCCCCAAATTTGAATGGAAATAGAATCATTTATCTGAAATGTATTATTTGGATTCTAGGTGAATTCATACCCATTGGTCAGTTTTACAGGTATTCTTACTTTGAGAGCAGTGCATCAAAACCACAGCTGTTCTTACAGGCTTAGCTCACAGGTAGGAGTAGTTTAATGGATGGGGAATGCAGCCAAAGCATATATGCCCACACATATATATATATGTATATATGTGTGTGTGTGTGTGTGTGTGTATTTGGTTTTGTATTCATTTATTGCAAAGACACACTGAAATACAATGCCCTAGAACAATCCTATGAGCAAACCTTGAGAAGGGAAGGGTTCACTAGGTTACAATTGTAGTTTAAAAATATAACCTGGGAAGGAGTGTTACTTCATAATTTTAGCTCAGCTGAGTTCTGGAGAAATTACTCTGCAAGTCTATAAATGAACAAGGAGTATTAACATTTCTGGAGGAATCTAGGGCAGACTGGTAATGCAACAGAAAATAATATTCCTGTTAGAGAATCCTTTATATTCCTAGGTGAGGTTATCATTGCCCATTAAATTCTGAAGAACTTTTCCATAAGAAGACAATATAAAATGAGTTAATGGGTACATACAGTGTTGGCCATATTAAAACAAGAATAAAAATGGGCAGGTTTTTTTGAAGACCTATCTAAACTAAATTCTCTCCTGATGTAAATCATCCCAAATCAACTTAACCTGATTAATAGTAAGTTAGAAACTTACTATTGTCATTGACTCAGAAAAAAATAGCAATATTTATTTTTGTCCCTATAGACTGAATTCACGTAAGTTTAAATTTTAAGGGCAACAGAGTTGAAGCTGATATACTACCTATTTAAAGGACAAGATGTGAGCAAATAAAGATTTTGTAATTCTTTTTTTTTAAACGTAAAAGATGACATTCAGTGGGTTAAGTCTAGCTACAGGGTTATAAAACATAGCATACATTTCCCAACCTCTTTGTGTCATGCCTCTCTTACATCTCTAAATTAAGTGGCACTTGGAAAAGGTGCTCCTTTGACATCATGAGAACGTTTGATTCTTGAAAATGTTCCTGGTCCTATAGGAGAAATAAAATGAAAAAGCAGCAGCAACAATAACCAGGTGAATTCACTGGGACAACTGAGAAACTAAGCAATGAATATAAATTCAAAATTAAAAGACCAAAAAGGGAACAGGTTCTGTACTCAAACTCATGGGACTAATCCATCCTAACAGTCCAAGAGTTGCCAAGGGAAGGAAAAAATGAAGATGAGGTGCTGGCAATGGGTAGAGAATGATTCTGGAAGCATGAATACCAGAGTGTTAGATGAAAGAAAATTTAAAGGCAGTGGGAGTAAAGTATTGGATCACAAAGGGAAAAAAATGGGCTGAGGAAGAAAGGCACAGAAAAAACCATCTGCAAGCAGCACTAGTGATGGGGAGAAAAGAAGCAGGAGACACACACCCAGGTGCACTATTGCCAAGCAGCCCAAAACAAAACCCAGCATCATTTGTGTGGGGATTTTTTCTTGCGCTCGCTCTTTAGATCAAAAGGAGAGCAGCAATGCAATCTGCTCTTTGCAAGGAGCACTTTCAGCCAAGAGAAGGAGAGTGCATACACTGGAACATCTGTTCCAAGAAGCCACTTGAAAAATAATCTTATAATAGCATGGGGAAAACATCTGTGCAGCATGCACCAGACCACCAGTAGTGCAGCAGTAGAGAAGTGGAAGGGGGAAGGAAGACAGGAGGGAGTGAGGGAGACAAAGTAGAACAGGATTAGGTCAGGGGCAAGTACCCCAGTGAGGGGCATGACCCACATGTGAAGAAACTGCTCGTTTGGTGTCTTTTCTCTTCTAATCCTCAGCAAGAGGCAGACAGATTTCTCACCCACTGAGCTGTGTTTATTGGCAGATATTACTCAACATGTGCAGCTTTGAAAAATCCCAAACTACAATCAAAGTGTTTGAGAGGCTGCACAAAAAGCTCCCTGCCCTTGGCCTCTCGTGTAACCCCCACCTCTTCTTCAACTTCCTTTATCTCTGCTGATAGTAAAATAAACATGCTTGATAAACAGCCACTGCTAGCTCAGGTGAGGAGAACCAGGAAGCCAAACCACTTTTACACCACTGATGTGTTTGACCTATTGTGACCTCAGTAAAAGAGAGATCCCCTTGTTTTCACCTTCAGTCTCAAAGCAAACAAATTCAGCAAAAAAACACCACAGCCATCACAAAAACATGCACACACATATGCAGTGTGCACTACGTTCTTGGCTTCTTCATTCTTCTGCTTTATTGTCAAGAGAAGTGAACCCTTAGGACTGCCCTGTGCAAAGCTCTGTAGCATGGCAACAGTCAGGATATTTCCCATGAGTACTGACACATTTTGAAGGAGTTTTATAAGGAAAACAGTGTTAAATTGACTGAGCCAGTGTTTAACTCTGGGCTCTCAAAACAAGAAGAGCCCTCCCAAACATGTATCTTCTTGATATGGGGAAAAGAAAGAATCGACAAGTCTTAAGCAGGAAACCTCCATACAAACATTTAGGTGACTGACTAGGTACATAAAATGGAACAGGGAGCTACCAGAAGTTGAAGAACTCCTTGTGTACATGTAGGTAGCTGTAGCCTTTCCTTTTAGCACTGACAGGAGAAAAAGGCCAGTCTCCCTATCCCTCACATAATCAGACTTCACTGTGGGAAAGTGATAGGGAAATGAGGAAGTTTGAGTTATTTTAGAAGCTAGTTGTTAAACTGAATTAACTAGATGCAATTACTAACTAACTAGGAAACGTTTGCCCAGATCAGAAGTCAGCAGGAGAAGGCATAGCAAAGGACATATTAGGACATAACCAAGGATCAGATGTTCGTATCCACACAGGTATGTACAGATGGGATACTGGGTAATTAGATTGCTACATAAGAACATCCATGGTCAAAACTGTACACAGTTACAGCTGGTAAAGTGTAGCATGCAAAGCTCCTCTTTATATCAGTCTTAGTGTTGGTCTAGATGCTCATCACCTCTATGCCATGGCTACAAAAGGCAATAAGCAAAGATACCAAAAAAAGTAGAAAAGACATGCTGGGAAATTAGGAGAGGAGGTGGTAGCATGATGGAAAGGAAGGCACAGCTTCCCTACAGATTATAGACCAATAAAAGCCTTAGTAATTAGGCAAAGTGTGAGAAACCAGGAAACACCAAAGATCAACTTTTTTCTGTTTCATTCAGTTTCATGCCCCACTGTTATGTCAATGGTGCAGGTCCTCCTTATTTCTAACGATGCTCTGAGAGCTTTGTTTCAGTTGGAGGATAAGATATTTATCTATTACTTTCAAATCTTAGAAGTGTAGAATGGAAGAAGATTGTTTTCTTGTCAACACTCATATTGGCTCTCAAAACAGTTTTATCAGTTTAGCTTCTGTATGCCCATGCAAACTAATGCATGTATCATAAGCTTATACAATAATAAGAGGAATACCCCCAAATAAAGCAGTCCTGGTTTGATTGTATTGACCTAAAAATACATTAGGTCAATATAATTCTATTGGGAGTGTATGGCTTGCTACAGAAACCAGCTGATTAAAATCAAGATGATTTTAATCAATCAATTAATATTGATTAAAACCAGTTTCACTTCAGTTTTTTTGTTTGTGGACCACAAATCCTGTGAACTGAGGTAATTTCCAGATCAGAGATTTGAGAGGGGGAGTCAGAGGAAATGAAACTGAATATATAGGCAGGAGCACACAATAGGGGTGTTGTAGGTAAAGATGAGCAGCTTGAATTTGACATGGCAAGTGACAGGAAATCAATGGAGTGCTAATGTGTGGGAGGAAACGAGTATGACTTTAGCAGAAACATTTAGGACAGATGTGAGGGAGAGAGCAGAGGAACCATGGGGCCAGACAGGAGAAGATTACAGTAACCAAAGCAAAAAACATCTGAGACACTGACAGCAACGTATTTTGGAAGTTTCCTCTTTTCTCACTCAGAGACAAGTCAAAAGTTAGGTGAACTGTTAGGTGTTGTGTGAGCTCTAAACCTCTAACAGCTCCAGAACTTTTTTCTTACAATGTATTGTTCCATGAGTTTCAAAGAGAACATCATGCAAGGCTGTATCTCCCCCGTTCCCTAATCTCATTCATCTGCATGGTTATCAACTGAATATCATCCAAGACATCAACATTTTGAACACCTTACCCCTCATTTAATTAGTAGAAGTATCAGAAATCGCATTCTTCAATCCCTTGGCTTGGAAGCATTTGCTCAGGGCGAGTCACACAATAGATTTCACCAGCATTAGCGTTATGAGTGTTTTTCTCTTACCCTGAAAAAGCCTTCCTTTAACCTAACGACCAGTATTCCATGAAGTCTGCATTTAGCAAGCTCCTTGCACAATACCTCTAATGCAGTCTGGGCTCTGGCATGCTTGGCATGATTACCTGCAGGAGGAAACAGACATTTCTCCACCTTCTTTGTATGCTAAAAGTACTCTTAGAAAAATGGGGATCCAGAACTTGATCCTTCAAATCTTGACAGAGATGTCTTATTTTCAGAGTAGTCGCAGGTGAGATGGTTCATTCACTGAAAATCTGCAGAATTTTCACAGAAAATTGCATCTCTTATGTTAAAGGTGAACCTGTTCCTCTTCTGAGGCAGCATCTTTTTCCATAGCCCCCTCAGACTGATGTCCCACAATACCACATGCAAGGGTGCTACCAGTTACTTGTGTAACACATTTAACACATAACAGAGCAAAGAAACATGGAAAGGCAAAGCCATTAGCAGCTTTTTTCCACAGACAGCAGCATGTCTCCCCAATAGCATGGCAAATTTTGATTCTTCAGGGCTGCCTTCCTCAAAATTCATCAGTACCTTGTCCCCACAATCGTGGTGATTTGCCTGCTGGCATATAGTTAGAATTGCCTCACCTAAACATTAAAATTATTGTAATGTACAACAACTAATGCATTTTTTTGCATAACTTAAGAACTCCTTTACTGCTTTTTTTCTCCAACCAGGAAAAATATGAGTTTTATCCCTATAAATAGCATATCAAATAAAATAATGTATTACTGGGTTTTTGTCTCTTGAAATAAAGGACAGAATTTACGTAATATACGTAAGGTTGCCACTGAAAAAATAAAACTTGGTTGATTAACAGAAAGAAAAATTATGCTTTAACTCCAGTAAATCTATCAAACTTTCATTCCATACATACCTTTTACTTTTTGAGATGTTAAGGCAGAGGGGACTGAAAAGTATTCAGTTCTGAAGTATGCAGTAACATACTAAAGAAAATTTTGAATCAATTGACTCAGTTAATTTTTTGAGCCAATCATTCAATTTTTTGAACATCTTCAGCCCACTAAGGTTTTATTCAAGGATTAAAGAGGTGTAAATCTTCACAGACATATAACATTTGATTGTAAAAACCAGACTGAGTCTAAAATGGAATACAACCTTTCACTCCTCCACTATGATCACAAAATCCTGGACCACCTTATGACTTCTTGGAACAACTTTAAATAATTTCCTAAGTATCAGGAGAGACTACAGACTCATCTAGAGGAGATGCAGATAGTAGATTCAGGGCACTGTAGTTCATTAGGTGGCACTTTTATCTTTAAATAAACTCCAGGTTCATTTGAACCATTTGAAGAAAATGGGTAACAGGTTGCAAGGTTGTGTTCACAACCCAGACCCCCGACAGGTACCACTGAGTTTGCCTGATTGTGGAAAAGATTAGGCTAATAAAATCTGTAGGTGTCTGTAAGAGAAGACTCTGACTCCAGGGGACTGATGATGAGTTTCTTTCTTCGGAGACTCTCAAATGAGAAAAGCACCTTTTATCTGTTCTGAGGGGCTGAGGATTCAGATTTAATTATGTGGCTGTGAATCCCATAAGACTTGTTTCTCACTTAAGGAGTGTGTTCAAGGAGAAGTCATAAACCAGGAAGCTAAACGGTAGTAAGGGAGGTCCCAGTGCTAATGAACACAGACAGTGTGTAGGGACAACAGCCTAAAAGTGTCTTTGGTTATGGTGAGAACAGTGAAGAGAGAAATAAAATTTCTTTCTATCAAAAGAAAGAGTTTTTCTGATCCTGTAAAAGGAGCGTGTGTTACTAGAAGTATAATTTCCAGTGGGCAAAACTGTGTAGAAATCTTTCTCTGAATGGCAATAGGTGTCTGTGCTGTCATGGAGTGAGCAAAAGGGTCTATACAGTCAGATCAACAGCTCTCAGAAGATACAATTTTTACTTCTGTAGAGGAACACCAAAAACTTCCTACTTCTTGATGATTTTGTGTCATCACAGAAGCTCAACACTGAGTTATTCTTAGAAACATACATCTGAACCTCTTCAGGACCAAGCAAATAAAACATCCTAGGGTCTATTTTCTGTTCTTTAGAAGGAATGGCATGCTCTTGAGAGCAAACTTGGGCCCTCATAGCCATGCACTACAGCTACCCCAAACCAAGTTGTTTTATCCACATTGTTTTCTACAAACACCCCCTGGCCTTTACTGTAACCTCAGCCATGAGCGAGTGCTACTTTGGAGGATACAGGTTGTCATGCAAACTGTGCCAAGGTGTGTGCTACCAGCTAGACACTCTGCACTGTAAGAGATTGGTAGCCAAATTCTAAATCACGGCCCTTTACAGTATACTTCTACAGTTAGAGCCTGTGGGATCACTAAAGAATGGAAGTTAAAAAGCAAGGAAGAAACAAGAGACATTTATTTGAAGACTTTCGATTAAATTTGCTTCCTTGAACTCCCTATGCACTCTATTGCACCAAAGGAAAACTACTCAGACATTAACGAGAAAAAAAGACCTTCCAAACATGGAGTCCTTGTCCTCTGAATTGCCCTGCTTGTGTCTGAAGAAATCCTCAGAGATTCCCAATTAAGTTCAAGAGATGATATTGAAGATCTTTTCTTTTATCTGAGTAAGTGACAGACCTGGAGTTAGCGGAATCTCCAGAATAAAGAATTCTTTCTGGAAGCAATTATTTTACTGACAATAAAAATTCTTCCTGACACATGCCCTCAACACATGTAATGGGAAGTGCAAGCAAGAAGACCTTGTCACAAAAAAGCCATGTGGGATAGAGGACAAAACTGTTCTGAGGCAGGGAACTAAAAGGCTATCGGAAGCCACATGGCTTAACTCAAACTGAAAATCTCCTCTTTTCCCTGTTTGCCAAGAGGAAAGTTCTTGGCAACAAAAAAAGTCTAGGAAAACAAAGAAAATTGCTAAGTAACCAATGAACAAACTAACAAGCAAAATGACAGAAAAATGATCACAAGGCCAAAAACATTGCAGCCTGTGATGAGAGCAGAGCTACATCTGAAGCCAAAGGCAGTTGAAGCAAACCAAGAAAGAGGAAGCTTGCACCACTCTTCACAATCTCAGTGCAGAGCACAAATAGAAATAGGACATGCATATGCTGTTTAGGGAATCCAAAGGCAGATAGTAACCTGGTTTGAGAGCAGAAGGCTCTTTATCATCCCCCAGTAGATATACACATGGGCCAATGCTGAATGGAGCAAGAGGATGTTTTATATAATATAAAAAGACTGAGTTCTCCCTGTCAACGTAAAACAGAATGCAACCTTAAATATGGCCTCACAGTGGCTCCACCATAATTGCTTGTTCCCTGCTGTGTTCCCCATACAGCAGACCTAGTACTGACATCTGGTACTAATTTAGGGTTCATCTGTTCTACAAAAACAAACATATTGTGGGGCCTCCTTGCAGCATGCTTGCCCCTCAACTTGGTTAAACCACGTTCCATCTTGTAAAGTAGATGTGACATAACTGTTTGCATTTTGGCCCTGAACCATGCTACAGATGTTGCAATGTTCAAGAGCCTGAAGTGGCTTAAACTGCAGCGCTTGGGATCTTCTAGGAAGCAGCAATTCCAGCTCCTTAAAAAGAGTGGCATTAACCCTTTCCCTCCACTCCATACGAATATTTCCATGTTGTTAAATATACCGATCTGCACAAATCTAACACGAGGCAGTTTAATTTTGACCATGTTTTAAGATGTCCTTATTTGATATCACGTCAAAAAATATTGTGGGAAGTTTGTTTGACCTTGCACAAAAACACAATTGCCCTTTATGTGTGAAAGGCTGTACACTGAACTCTCGAGGAGACAAACTAATTCATTTGCACAAATTGCAATTCATTAAACATGAAAGAAATTAGTTTTGGGGCCAAATGAGGGGCTGTGTGAGCTACACAAAACTTCATGGAAAGTACCTGAGGGGCACCCACTTGCCTTAGCAAAAGATTTATCCCAAATGCCTTTCTGAGTACCTGAATATTAATTAAGATTTCATTCTTGAACATTCCAGTGTGTACATCCCCTCTTACTGCTCCAGGGACTGCATGCTGACAAGGCTGCTCCAGTTCCAGTTATTGCAGAAACTTCTCACTCTCTGCATGCTGTTCATTCTCATGTGGCATTCTCTTTCACTTTTTTTGCTCCAGCTACTGTTTCTCTTGCCAACAAAGATTAGCATAACCTTCAAGAAAATCTGGCCGAAGGTCACGGTCATTTCAGGGAGAAGCAGAGTGAGAAAAGCATAGAATGGAATTACTAGAAGAGTGTAAGAACTCTTTGCCCACTATGTAGAGGCTATGCTGTCACGCAAAAATATACTGGCATTCAAATCAGTTAAAACTTATGTAAACTCTGCTAGATAGCTGAGAAGTTGCATGGGTCTGGAATACAGGACTGCATTAGACCTTAAAAACATTCAAAACCTGCAGTCTCTGACTCAATACAGATTGTTTTTCCATTAGTTGGGGTGTAAGCAGCAGAAGAAATAATTTGCAAATATTTGGAATGTTTCTATTTGTCATTTTTAAATCAATACATATATCTTGCTATTCTCCATAGGGTTTTTCTCTGCCTCTTATATAACTGGTAAAGCAGATTTTTATTTTTTCTCTAAGAGAAAGAGAAGTTGATCATATCAGTCCAGGACTTTTTCCAAAAAACCTGGAGGCAGTGAGGTTTCCATACACCAGGGCCAAAATACAGATGTTTGGCCTAAAATTGGTTTTATTATTTTTATTTTGGATTTTGGAAAAACAAGCACACAAGTCTCCGCAAAAGAACACAATTCTCCACAAAATAACACAAGTACATGTGTTCTCTCTATTACTCTGGAAGAAAATGTAGCAACCAAAAAGAACAAAATGAGCAGGCTTGCTTTCTCTAAGCAGTGCTTTCAGACATGGAAAAACCAAGCAGGGAGAAAACAAGTGTAATGAAGGGACTCTGACCCCACAAGAATGCCTGTTTTTTCCAAATGAACCAAACAGTCTAATAAAGGATATTACCTTCCCTATAAATCTTGTTTCTCTGAAAACAAAGGCGTAATGATTTCAAAATGCCTCCACAACAAGGAGTAGAACCAAGCCATAGAGCAGCCAGGGTGACAAACAGGGAGAGACCAAAGGGGGAGTTCAAGCAGTAGATCATTGTGAGAGGAAAGAGCTGGATATATGGCCCAGTAAAACCCTCCTGTTTGGAAGTTTCATTAACAATTACAGGAACGCAATGTTGATTTTCACGCATACTGCCTGAGGTGTGTGCTCTTCCTCTGGTGTTTGAATTTTGCTGACAATTCTTGACACAGGATGGGATTGACTTGAACAATAACAGCTAGCTAATACAGACACTGTGAAATATAAATAGAGGAGTTAGCAGCAGAGGTTCCATCAGAATTTGCAGAGCAATGTTTATAAGTTTTGCTGTATACATGTGGTTTTACTATAGCAACAAAGATGAATAGTCATCATTTTCTGTGACCAACCCCAAATCTAGTATTATCTGTATCCTTCCTTGAGAATAGAAATTATTTCACCTCTATATGAGGTTCACTCTGGTAGCCAAAACGGGGAAGAAATCTGCAATACTGAAGTTCATATACTGTGCATATGTGGGATTCCCCGGTGGATCAGCTCAGTCGGTATGACAGCAGATCTCCCAGTTTCCCAGGTACAAATAACTACCTGATTGTGTGTGAGGCATCAGAAAAGAACAGCCTGTAAGAACAAATCTACTCATTTAGCAGAGGGAAATGAAGAGAGCTGACGTTTGGCTCAAATCAGAGTACGCAAAAGTGCCCCAGAAAGATCTTGGGCATGTGCCTAAGATGTATTCCACAATACACAACAAACAACAGTACAATTTCTCCCATCCGACAGGAAGCACTAAAGGCAATTCAAAAGCTTTGAAGACAGGATTATTTATTTATTTCAGGTGATTTTCAGCCACTAAAAACATTAATCAGCCAGGCAGCTGAGAAAAGGAGAAAAAAAGCTACCCCAGCTGATGCTTTAAAAACCTTAAACTCATTTGTTTCAAGTAAAATTAAAAAGCAGGCAGAAGATAATGGAGTTCAATAGTAGGAGTGGTAGGTGAAGTAAGAGAAGATTTTGGTTCAATAAAACAGCAGGGTAACCTCTATATAAATAAAATATTGCATGGTATTATGGCTTTAATTTCAACAAAATATGTACCAGTGCTCTGGTTGACAGATGAAGTAGTCAGGAAGACTTAATCTACTCAAACTACATGAAAGGAGAGAATCATGATGACAGAACGAGACATACATATCCAAGCACATAGGCCAAATAAAAACATCATTTTTTATGACAAAACTAAAAGCAAGTAAGTATGCTGAGAGGTAATATGAGTACTATCATGTGGAGCCTGGAGAGTCAATAAGGGTAGTTGGAAATGGTCATGTAAGAGAAAAGAAATTATGTGATTAATAATAGAGAAACCTGATGGGGTAAGTCCAATGGGTTTTGGAGGATTGTATTTCAAGTCTAATGTGTTCCATAAAAGCTACAGTGGAAAATCAGATAAGGTGGTAGTGATATTTTGCATCTAATATCCTGCTATATGATTAGAAAGTCATAGATGATTGAGCAGGCTCCACAGCATTTGTGGTTAAAATACTAATTAGCTAAACAAACAAAATCAAACTAGAAGGTCTCTTAAATCGACCAACATATTTCACAAAAGTAGAGGAGCTTCCCCTCAAAAAATCTGGTTGTTAAAAGCAGAAAAGAAAATTCTGTTACCTAAAGTGACTTTCATCCTGGAGATCATTTTCTCAGTCTACATAGCCAGTGTAGACTTCAGAAATTTCTAGAAGTAATGGATTTTTTTTTTTCTTAACACAGAAATCCTGCATGGGATATCAAGTAACTCAGTAATGTCCATTATCAATTACTCACCATAATGGACCTCATTATGATAAATAAGGAACAGTTAATGGCTTTTACAAAAATTGTAAAATTGAAAAATTGCCCAATGAAATGAGGTTTGATTTATTTAATGCAAACAGGATATGTCACCAACCTGAAATATCTCCTGCTGGATCTTTTCAAACCTGCAGGTTTTTGAAACTGAGAGGAAGAGCTGAATTTAGAGTTGGGAAAATCCATTTAAATAAAGAAGTGTTAAAACAACTGGGAATTTTTCAGGAGCACCTTGCTGGATGCCCAAGAAGCCAAGATCCCTCAGAATCAAAAAAATATACTTGAGTGAAGAAGTTCTTCTTGGTGAAAGCAATCACATAAATTTGGTATTTACACCTATATACATAAATAAGCATATAGTACATGTATGTATGTGCATGTATACATGGAGAGGGAATTAAAAAACCAATGAAATTACTATAAAAAAACAAATAGAAGTAAATGGGTAATGACGTTAGTAACTCGAATGAATGAGTTTTACTGAATCAACAAATTTTAAATAATAAGGCAATTAAAATTATTCCAGAAAGAATAAACTCAGTGAATTAATTTTAAGTGAATAGCTAGGTTCAGACAGTGGGATAGTGAAGTAGGATCAAGGAAAAGCAGAAATGTCCAGTAGATATTTCAGTGGAAGTTGGAAGGAAACGAGCTCTGTAGCTACTTCTGAATGCATTACTGATAGATCAAATAATTAGCCATGCATAACACAAAGGAGGACGTGACAGTCTTTGTGACAACTAAACATTTGCAAACTCAGATATCTTAGGTTCAAGAGTCTTACATCAACTAGCTGAAGAAACCTCTAAACCATTAGTATAATTTTCTGGCAAACATTAAAGGGTAGTTAAATAGAAAAATTAAAGAAGATTGGAAAACTGACAGCATTGTCATTGAGAGAATCTGGTAGTTAACCTTCATTATTCTGAACAAAAAAAAAGAAATTCACTAAGGCAAAATACTGACTATTTTAAAGGTTATCTCAGATGAAAATGTGAACTGCAGACATCTGAATAGTGAAAATAAAAGAATTACTGACTTGTCCTTAGAAGACAAAATCAAATGAAAAATAAAATGACCAGAAACAATCTCATTGATTGTTACAGAGATAAGCAAAATAGACATATAGTCCTAACAAAGGTGCTGCTGAAAAATAGCTTCATTAAAATAAATATCTGAAATTCACACCTTAGTATTATATAGTAGTCAAAGACAGCTAGTTTGAATTTTGAAACAATAAACTGAGACTAAGAATGAAGTACCAACTCCAATAATGACATAGTATAAGCATAGATATTTTTCATTAACTAATCCGATAAGATGTTCTGTTCTTTCCACCCTTGCCTCTTAAAAAATGTAAGAGGAAGTTTCAATAATCTAAGCAACATCCACCTGGAAAAGCAGACAAAAACCGGTAGTAAAATAGGTCAACCAACAGGCCTTGTAGACAGAAAGAGGAGTAACATGTATGAATCTATAACAGAGTTCTGTTCTGGCATTTAAAGCAAATACCCCACTTAACTTTGCTTAGCAGGTATCAGTTCAGATTGTGAAGCCAACCTACCACTGCAGCACAACTGTTGATGAGGTGACTGCATTATTGTGAAGTCTTCCAGGCTGTACCAAAGAAACAAACAATAACACAATGTCCTGGTACTGTTGATATCTAAAACCCTGGATCAATTCTCATACAATATAAAATGACAAAATTTGTCCATGCCTTTATGTGGCTATTGTACGCTAGCTCTCAAGACTGTGCAACTGGACTTCATCTATCCAACCTTTCTGCTGCCTCAATATCCTATCTTTTTTCACCTGACCTTGATGTTTTTGTCCCTGTATTCACTCTTTTAATTATTCTCTCTTTTCCTCCATCACGTTTTAAAATACTGTTTTCCCTAGTGTCAAGAGGAAGTTTCTCAGATGAACCTTCAGGAGGTCCCCTAAGCCTCCAAAGACATGACATCTGTCAGCCTGCACTGGGAGAGGTCCAAACATTCCTCCCACAGGAGGATTCCCCAGTAGAATCATTGTGGCTGGTTGTACAACAGCTACTGGGCCTGAGAGAATTGGTGATTCCTTGAGAGCAGGAAGGGCTGGAGTAATTGTGTAAACAGTAGCCTCTATGACACTTTTGGTCTTCCTCCAAAATCCTGCTCCCCTGGCCACTACGTGTTGGCCAGCTGCAGGAGACACCAGAGAAGAAACATCAGCTGAATCCTGAAATGGGATCAGATCATAGAACGTTAAGGGGTTGGAATGGCCCCTAAAGATCCTCTAGTCCCAAACCTCACTGCCATGGGCAGGGATATCTCCCACTAGACCAGGCTGTAAATGCATCATCCAACCTGGCTTGGAACATTGCCAAGGTTGGGGCAGCCATCTCCTTCCCAGGCAACCTGTTCCAGAGGCTAACCATCCTCATAGTAAAGAATTTCTTCCAAATATCTAAGTTAAATTTTCCCTCTTTCAGTTTGTACTCATTACTCTTTGTCTTACCAATACAAAGAGTCTCTCTCTCTGACTTCTCAGTAGTCCCACTTAAGATACCAGAATGTTGCTGTGAGGCCTCCAGGCAATCTTCTCCAATCTGAGCAGGCCCAATTTTCTTAGCTTGTTTTAGGATGAAAAATGCTCCAGTCCCCTTATCAACTTCATGGCCCTCCTCTGGAATTGCCCCAACAGTTCCATGTCCGTCTTTTGTTGGGAAGACCTGAACAGTTCACAGTAGTCCAGGTGGGGGCTCACTTTATCCTCGGTACTCAGAAACAGCCCTTATGCTTCCAACTAGGCCCAGGGAAGTAAGGCATGTCAGCAGAATTTGCACAGCAGGGCATCTGCTGGGGTCTTTCTAGCCTCTCAACAATCCTGGTGTGTAAGAATTGCTACACTGGCATTTTGAGGGTTTTAGTCCTTAGTGGACCAAGCTATCTTACTAAGGAATATCTGAGAGGTGGGCATATTTGCTACCCTGATCCCTTTTCTATCTATTTCCTGTTCACTTACACCCCCCAAATCTCTCTCCCTCTTCATCTTCTGACAACTTACGGGTTATCTTTGCCCTCTCAGGGAATAAAAATTTGTTGTTTGAACACTTTTGCTGACACATTTCTGTTCAGCTGCAGGTGTTCCTCCCACTCAGATATTTGGCTGTCGCTTAAAGCTACATGCCTGGTCCATGGGTTGTTGAATAGTGGTCCCTTTCTGACTTTGCAGGGGAATAGGCATGTGGAGAGCTTGGCTCCTGAATGCACTGAGTGGGAGGATGGAGGCAGTTGCTGGGACTGAGGAGGTCCAGCTGTGAGGACCTTTAAGGCAGGGTATGCAAGCCATGGGGTGTTAATGGCCCATCATTAGGCTGGAAGGGCGTAGCTGCTCTAGGAATAGGTGCTTCAGCCAAAAGAATAAACAGAGAATGTATTAATCATTTCACTATAGTAGAAAAAAAAAAAAATTAAAAAAAATGGGAACAGAAGGAGAGAAGCTCTTGTTCCAGTAGGGGTAAAAGGCTTCCTGTTTGAGGTTTGTTACCTTTCTGACCCACACGGAATAATCAGATGGGTCAGCGCAGTTGTCTTAGACAAAGTCACGGAAAAGCAATACTAGCTTTATCCAGCTTCCCTTCCCTCACACCTCTTTAACCCTTGCTGTCTGCCAGTGAAATGAAGAGAAAGAGATACCCCTCCCCTCTTCTCTTGTTTTCTCACTCGTTGCTTTCTGACATTTTTAATCCATCTTGTCCACAGCCAAAATATCTAGCATTTAATCTACCATTCATTAACAACTTTGCCTCATCAGTGGAGTAAAGAAAAGTGTTTAGCATTCAAAAACACAGTTAAAAGTACCATTGTAATATAGTCATATAGCTCTACTTGAAAAAGAACAAATATCTCCAATTTTGGCACAGTTTTTAAGTATTTGAATTTTCAATTATAACACCCTTGGTGTAACTTCTGTATAATTGCCTGAAATTTATCTTGTATCATAGAAGTCTGACCTGAAGTAGTTTATTGGCCCTCATCTGAATCACAACTTTTAGAACCACAACACAGTAATTTACAGTTTGAGTTAATGCAATAAATGGCAGGAGAAAAAACTGAGAAAGTGAGAGTTGGAAATGACCTTTAAAAATCATCTAGTTCATTCCCCCTGAGGACATCTTTCACTATCAATTTGCTCAAAGCCTCATTCAACCTGACCTTCAACACTTCCATTGATGGGCCACCCACAAACTCCTCTGGGCAACCTGTTCCAGTGTCTCATTGCAATTGTAATGGTAAAAAATTCCTTACGTCCAGGTTAAATCTATCACTTTAAAACCACTGCCCCTTGTACCACCTCTAAGACCTTGGTAAAAAGTCCGATTTGCTAAAGCAAATTGCTTAAAACTACACTAGCTAGGGGGGATCAGCTTTAGCCTCCCCTCTCTTTCTCGAATACCCTTCCTCCACTCTACCTTCTCCATGACATTTTGGGAGCAAGATTATGGTGAGTACAGATAGACAGTGGATGTAATTACAGCAGGTGAGGGAGGAAAATGCAGATACCTAAACTATCTAGCTACACCAGGATCAGAAGCCGTGCAGGTCAGCATTACGTAGAGGCAAGAATAACAGTGCTTGCTCTGTGCAACACAGACACAGCCAGTGTGAGAAACAACTGCTTACTTTAAAATTTTCAAAGGTTTATTAAACCTTAACAAAATACAACAAAAGACTGAATAAGGCAAAATTACAGAGCTGGGAACATGGAATTAGACCCACATGTGCTCACCCACAAAATGGCAGCTCCACCTTTTATAGCTCTGGGGGGGTTGCCTCAGGCAACCTTTGCCCCTCCCGAAGTCTGTCAATCAACTCTTATTCATCGTCCATTGGTGGAAGCTGCTTTCCTGCAACTTGATTGGAGGTCAGGTGTTGCCATGCCACACCCCCTAGCAACAAGCCTTCCCCATTCCCAACTGCCCCATGTAAGGAAGGGCACAGGTTCGCGCCATCCAGCCGCATGTCCCCACCACCAAGGCCATCCCTTGGCAACCATACGGGGGAAAGGGGACTACGGAGAGAACAGGGGACGCCTAAACAACAAATCACAATAACAGAACTATACATCAATGGAACTTCTCTTAACATACACGTAATATTCATCCCTTAATTGCGAGAGCCAGCCATTGTGTCACCCATCTGTGACACCAGTCATTGCAAGCCAGCCTGGAAAACAGTAAACTTTTGCATGGTGTGGATGTTCTTCATGCAGTGTCCTGAAAACAATGAAAACAGGTATTTCCTCAGTGAGACTGAAGATGTTTCAAGCAGTATAAATTGCCCATCTGCTGTCTGAGAAAACTAAATGTGCCTTAGATGTAGGGAATAGTCATAAAATGTGTGTGAAAATTTGTTAACAAAAGTCTACTGGGGATGTATAAGTTAAGACTATTCAAATAATTATGAGTTAGCCAAAACTGAACAAATTTTCAAAGTCAAGTAAATGGTCTGTTCCTGAAACTCAAAACATCCTTCTCTCACATAGCAAGTCCCTGCTCCAAAGACTATACTCATGATCATTATTGTCATGGCAACAAGTGTAAGATGATGTGTAAAACTTATCTTCCGCCAAACTGAAACTTAAAATGAATAAAACCAGCTCTGGTCAGACAAGGAAATTTCAACTCCAGCAGGTTAATTCTAGCAAAGCTAAAAGCACTTTTAAAAAAATCACTTTATAATGGAAAATATCAGAATTTTCTTGCATACAGAACTGCTAACATGTGAAAAGAGCTTCAGCTATCTGTATAAATTTCTGCAGCATGTGACTAAGTGACAATTTCTTTCATGCTGTACAAAACACTAATAATTTTCTTTCACTTTTCAAATCACAGTGTGGAAATGAATATTGTATTATTTGATATTTATTGCATCTTACTGTTTGTAACACCTTGGGTAAAAATTTGGGTCAAAGAGAATCACTGGCTCCAAAACAAGAGATTGTGTTTGCAGATTCTGTGATGGAAAAGAGTAATAGAGGTGAAAGTCAAGGTGAAATTAGAATGAAAAGAAAGAAAGAAAAAAAAAATTAATCAGAATGAATTTGTATGCCTCAAAGACAGCACAGCAGATGAAAATATCAGACATAAGAAGGGAAGATAACAGTCTGGAGTATTTACAATTTCTTTTGCATTTATCAAATGACTTAATTAAAAAAAAAAAAAAAGGTAGATTAGTTTATATCAACACATTTACATCCAGGACTATTTTCATCCATTTGAATCTGTTCAAAGACGTATTTAAAATAGCTGAGAATCTCATCATACACTCTTCAGACCTATATGTGTTCGCATTCTCCTACTGCAAACCTGTGTACTTATCTGAACCAAAAGTGTCTTTCAGCATATAATTCTTGTTCTAAAGCATCTCTTTAAAAAAAAAAAAAAAAAAAAAAGAAACAAAATTTGAACAAATTACACAGAGGTACTTACATCTCAGTCACCTCATTTGAACAAATCTAAATTCACAGTAATTAAAAGGAACTCATAAAATTGTGAAAATAAGGTTAATACTCAGCTGATAAAAAAGTAGATGTGTCCTCTTATTTTTCCATGAAGTACTCTTCATGATCTATGGAGTAAATCTGTGGCCATTATTTTCTATCTGACTGAAGAGCAGTTTTGAGAGTAAGAAGTTACACAGTAATTTTCCCTTGGGGTATGTTAGCTTGAAAATTGATATAATTTCTTTTTTAAATAGAGGAGGAAGGGATGAGAGTTCTTTTTCCATTAATTTCCTTGACAGTTTTGTCTTTGTGAGCTTACAGATCAATTTAATTATGAAGTAGCATTCTATTATTACCAAATTAAACAATTAATAAATAAAAAGGACTCCTTTTTATGGTATCCATCAAGCCTGTCAGCTCAAAAAAATTAAAGAATTAGAATTAGCATCCTAAAGAGTTACAAATAAATCACATAAATCAAAAATACTTCTAATGTTGTTTCAAGAAATGAAGTCCCATCACACTTATAAATACCAGCATGAGATCATTCACAGCCAAAGTCCACCATAGCAAAAATATCTGAGCAAAGAAACCTTGAGTCATTAATTCTGATTACAGAGAGTGTATGACAATTATTTTGAAACCAGAAACAATACAATAATAGATTGCTAACCTGAAATCAGATTTCATACTTTCCCTCTTGCTAGATAAAGATAGGTATTACCTTATATTAAGTGAAGCTCATTTGATCTGCATTATGTATATGTGTGTGTTTAGAGCGCTAGAATGATCAATCATCACAAAAAAGAAAAAAAACCAAAAACCCCAGATATACATTGCAAGGGAAAAAAACCCTAAATTCTATGTCAATGATCAATTAGGATTTTTTGTTTCATTTTAATTTTCAGTATCAGTCACTGCATAATCAATTCAAAGACAGGAATCAATTTATTAATTTTAAAAAATATCTAAACTAAAAATACTCTCATTGAAGTGCAGAACAGGCTCTAATTTGAAGGCATAAAACAGATGTAGAAAGTAGTCAAGACTGGCTTGAACCTCATGTGGTAACAATATTGTCAGGTAAATGGCATTTCAGTTCAGAATTTTCAGTTAATATTCTAGCATTTATTTGAAGGTTTTCAAGTCAAAAAACTTAATAATATCCAGTCTTGGCTGTGTATACAGAAACAGGTAAAAATGGGCACTTTGAAAATAAGCTTGATTAAAACTAAATTTTAGAAATTTAATATGCATGATCTAACATTAGATGTTAGGAAATGGGAAACCAAGGTATGCACCTGTCTCCTAAGCAGTACTTTTCCAGCTATATGATGGTTCTGTAGCAACAGAAAATACTGGCAGAATATTTTTTGAAGAGTCTCTGTAAATTTCACCAGTGTCAAGTGAAATGTATAGATATGAGCACTGGCAGTGAAACTAATCTTTCACACACTTTCTCCTATCAGTGATATGACCAGAACTAATACTACAGCTAAAATAAAATATATTCTCAAGAGGTCTAGGAAATAAAAAATAGCTTCACGTCTGTTGCTTGAGAGAAAGAGTGAAACCCTTTCATTTAGCTTCCCTACTATCAACTGTGTAAGTAATTTTGCAAAAGATGCTACAGAGTTGGGACTGAAAAATCAGTGTAGTGGATTGGTGTGCTGGTTTTGACTGGGGTACAGTTATTTTTCTTCACAGTGGTTGGTATTTTGGATTTGTGCTGAACACAGGGTTGATGGTGTAGAGATGTTTTTGCTATTGCTGAGCAGGGCTAACACAGAGCCAAGGCTTTTGCTGTTTTTCATGAGGCCGGTGAGGAACCTGGGGGTGCACAGGAGGCTGGGAGGAGACACAGCCAGGACAGGTGATCCAAACTGGCCAAAGGAACATTCCAGACCATATGACATCATGCTCAGTGTACAGAGTGCAGGGAGGAAGGGCAGGGGATGTTTGGAGTGATGGCATTTGTCTTCACAAGTCATCCTTGGATGTGATAGGCCCCTGTTCTCCTGGAGAAGGCTCAATTCCTGCCTGCTCATGGGAAGAGATGACTTGATTCTTTACTTTGCTTGTGTGCACAGCTTTTGCTTTCCCTGTTAAACTGTCTATAACTCCACCCATGAGTTTTCCAGCTTTCACCCTTCCAATTCTCTCCCTGATCCCACTGGTGGGGGAGTGAGCACGGGGCTGCATGGGGCTTGGCTGCTGGCTGGGGCTAAACCATGACAATGGGGAATGATTCCAGGTTGATTTTTATGGAAACTAAGGGCAAAATGCTAGTATCCCTGACATCAGCAGTAAAATGTGTATTTAATTCCAAAGAACCTTCACCTTTAGCTGAAGACTTCATCCTCCGCAGCATGACTACAATAATGAGCATGAAAAATGTACATCTCAGCTCTGTCTGTATCAAACAGAAGACACCAAAACAGTGCAGATGAAACTGTACTTCAGGTGAAGGGATAAATTTCTCCTTGATTTCTAGTGAACTTCTCAATTAAGGTTGATTCTAATGGCTCTTGGTATTGCATTCAAGTTCTGGGCAAAGTTCTCACACACTAAATTAAATTCCTGAGTTCTTTAAGTTGCTCTCCAGATAATAAAGCATTTTTGTTGCTAGAGAAAACTCAGGAGCAAGTCAAAGCTGAGAGACTTATTATAGAGTAATAAAACTCATGAGGTGATTATTTAAAACTCCTAATATCCAGACTCTTAGAAATCTAGGAAAGAGTAAACCAAGCGCAAGTCTGACACTTGCTCAAGTATGGCTTTTAGGTCACAGGTTAGATCCAAGCACTCTATAAAGGAATTATGAAATTTCAAATCTAAAATCTATAAGATTTACCTTAAAGTGTAATTTGAAATGTTCAGCTGAAATGAACTACAGTACTATGAGCCTACTGAATAGGAATACATTATGGAACTAATGTACTCAACACGTTTACAGTATTTTCTTTTTCTAAAACAAAAATAAAAACCAAGAAGCCCTAAAAACTAACCAAAAAATCATACTTTCAGGTTTTTGAGGTAGAAGTAATTTCTGAAGAATTTGCCAAGATGTTCTGCAGGTTTTTTTTGCTTGTGCTGCACTTTAGTAACAGAAGCAAAAATGATTCTTCAACAGTTTAGTGGAAAATCAATTATAAATTATGTGAGGTACCTCCAAAATTTTCCACAGGAATGGGAACATAGCCATTCATTTTCTTAAAACAAAATGGAAAAGTTTCTTGCAAATTTCTTCCAATTTTTCACATCAATTTTAAACTAGACTCCATGATATTCTTATTTCGTTTGGGCTTAAGACATCTTTTAACAAGACAGGTATTTTTGGGTTTCATGTGATGTTTTCCCATTTCACTTAGGTGGTAATTTTACTTAAATAATGCCCATGAAATCTTTTACCTTCAGTCTTCCTGAAACCGGGTTATCCTTAGCAGTGAATACCATACAGAGATTTTGGATAACTGGACAACAAAGCTTGTTTGAATAGTCATTCAAAAAAGTAGATTTCATATAGTGTTTGTTAGGCTTTTGATGTGCAATGAAGTCTAGAAAGATGCGGGTGAGAATTATGTGCTTTAAATTGCCAGAAATGTAGAAAAGTCTGGAAATATGAAATAAATTTATGTGCCTTGTCTGCCTGAAAAAATGGTACTCATTCAGGTAATTTAAATATGCATTTTATGAACATTCATAGCCCTCTTCAAATAAATAAAAATCTGTTTCAGTTGCAATTGGAGTCCATATAAGCAAACAAACAAAAAAAAATTACTTCCTGCTTAAAAATAAACTTCCATTTTTATAATTTATCAAAAACCCCAAAAAACAAAAAAAACACCCAACCTAAAAACCAAACCCAACCAAAAAAACCAAAAACCAAAATACAAAAACCCAACAAACTAAAAAAAAAAAATAACAACCAACCCAAAGAAACAAATGAAAAAAAGAAAAACTTATTATTAAAAGCTCTGTTTTTTTCACACAGGAATGTAAGAGAACATTTTAAATACAAAACAGGAGAAAATTAGAGGCCTTCCTCCTTCTCCATTGATCAAACACAGATTTAGACTTGTCATAGACATGAAACAAGAAAAAATCCATACAGTTTGTATACCAAATGACTTCACATTTTAGAAAAAAATTTAGAAAATAATTTTAGAAAATTAAGTATTTTCCTTGACAGGCCATTCACTTCAAGTGTCAAGAAAAGGAAGGGATTGCCCAGGTGCTTAGCAGAGTTGATTCAAAAGCAATTCCCCAAATCATAGGAAAATCAGCCTGCATTCTGGGCCATGAAGACAGCATAATCTTCCCAGGTGGTAGCCTACTCTTACAGCTTCAAGTCTTCGGGGGCTGAAGAGAATATCAGCTGTCACAATCAGCCCACTGCCTCCACCAGCAAAAGTTAACAGAATCCTTTGGCTCAGGTTTAATTTATTGCACCTATTCTTTGTCTGGTGTAAAAACTGTGCTTTTCAATGCTATCTTCAAAGTCCATTGGTTTTTGAATACTTACACTTTGGGTGACTTCATTAAATTCTTCCAACACATGTATCTTAATTCTTGTTTTAAAGAGAACAAAAGTCAGGGATCCACCTTTCTTCAGAAATCAAAAATAAAATAAAATAAAATAGAAAGAAGCAGATTTTATTAACTCTAGAGAGAATAAAAACAACACTTTTGCCTAGATGTCTCAAAATGATGCTATGCCTTAAAGTTCCTTCTCCAGATCATCTTTCATATTCCACCTTTTCTGTTCTTACATGTTTCTAAATCCTTGATCCAGGCCCACATCATTTCATCTAGGGATTCACTTTATCCAACTGTGGCCTGCTAAAAGTTTATCTGATCTAAACTACTTGCTTTTGCTATCTATATATAGTTAGGGTATATTCACTAAAGGAGGCAGATTTATTCCAGCCCAGAACAGAGGTCTCAGATGGCAAAGACACACACAGAGCCTGGATGTGAAGGTCTGGACTCAAGCCCAACCCAAAGGTTGTGCCTGGGTTCTGGGGCTGAGTAAACAGATTAGCATTATTCACAGTGATTAAAAAGAAGGCAAAAGGGATTAGCAGGGAAAAGATTAAGTTTTCATTTATCCATATCAGATTTGAGGTAACATCTGAAAATAGGTAGAGAGGGACAGTAATTAAAGTCAGTAAAGTGAAGCACATTTTAAAATATCCACTTGGAGTGTGACCTTAATGCTATTTAAGTCTGGGACTATTTTGCAAATTCAATGTTTATTTTCATATAAAATTTATATGGAGATATTGTAATAAGTATGATCACTGTCCAAAGGACAACTACTAAAATCCAGCTCTCTCATCCAGTTCTTTTCTATTGATGCCCAATGCCCTTTTTTAACACCTGGAAAACAAATTCATGTGGCTTTCAGGAAAACAATGTTTTTGTTCTCTGCTAGGCAAAAATATACATGGTTTCTCTTAATGGTTTTCTTTTTATTTAGTCACTGTCACTGGCATGTCTCCTGTGTCCTACCACTGCAACTGTGTCATTAAACTGGAAAAGGTCAAACATAAAGTAAAATTTTAAATTGAGTGAAGCACAGTTCAGTTATATTCTATAAAAAAAAGTGAGAGACATTCAGCACACTGAAGACCTATCTAACCTTTCTTTTATCTTTGCTCTTCACAAAATTCTCACAGATTAGCGTGTCCCAGAGGGTCTCTGAGTTTCTGTGTTTATTCCTCCTCTAATCCAATGTGTCTTTTTCAATGGTCCTAGTTAAGTCTTAAAACCTTGAAATGACAAAATATTTTGATAATAAGACATTTATTTTCCCTCTGCCTAGGAGGAGATTGAGCCAGTGGGTCTTTGAGAAGATCTATTCAAGCCTAAACTTCATGGAGGAACGTTTATTCGTGCTGTCCCTGGGAGAACATCAGGACTAGTAAGTGCAGAGTCATCTGTAAGTGCATTAATCATCTACACAGAACAATAAAAGCTTTAGAGACAACAATTCATGAAGCAATGAAGATTATCTGTCCAGATCTAGTTTACCTGGCAGCCAATGATTTTCTGCATGAGGAGTCCAGAAAGAAGTATTGAAGAGCCTTTTTAAATTCAGGCCGTTCCACCCATCCCTTTGTTTAATTCAGAGGCTTGTTCTATATTGGAATATACAATATTGCATCCACAAGTGTTGGTACAGACAGTTGTAAGAACATGATCTGCTGTACCTCTTTTATCAGATCAGAATGAGTTATTTCTCAGAGAAAAAAATACTATGGATCAGCCTTGGCACCTGAGGTTAATCACCCCGAAAACCTCCCCGAGTCCATGAACTTTCCCCAGTAACCTTAGTACCAGTAGAAAATGTTCCTTTACCACCTTTTTTACGCAGGAAGATAGTTCCTGGAAATCTCAGAAATATTTGCTAAGCTTTACAGAATTAGTATGATGCTCTTCAAAAGTCCTGCTTTCAAATAAACACAAAGCAGTATTTTTTGATTCATTCTTCAGTATATAAAGCTCCATGAACTACAACACAAAGCCTAATTTTCGAATAGCTTCACTACTAGAAGAATCTTAGTAAAATTTATCAATATAGTAAATGACAGTAGCATTGCTAATTTATTATAGTATACACTTAAGATTTTTTTTCCCAGAAAATATGAACTTGGAATGCTGTGTAGGGTGTTGGTTCGTGATTGTTCATAGATTCTGTGTCATACTTACCTCAGTCTGAATTTATCTCCATAAAAACAAATGGGAAGGCTGAAGGCTTAAGGTTCATTATCTCTGTTATTCAGAGCATCTCACCTGAAATCAAAAGAGTTCTCTGTAAGCACTAAGTTACTTAGTTATTTCTTAAACTCAAGAATATATTTCTTTTGTTTTCAAGTGGAAGGCATAGTACAGATGACTTTTGACCACTCTCCATCTGGCTAACACTCTTTCAGCTTTTCAGCTTCTTGAAGTGAGGGAAATCTAGCCTTCCATTTATGTGACAGTGATGATTATTTCTTCATTATCCCATTTATCAAACAATAACTGCAGACAACCTTAAAAGAGGCAAATTCTAACCTATCCCCGAATTATATACTCAGCATAATGCCCATCATTGCAAATTATATCCTATCAATTCTCGCATGAAATGGAAACCAAAACCAATGGTATTCTCCTGGCAAAATAGGTAGGCAGAGATGCTTCCAAGTAATTTTGCCCCGCCCAACACTTACATTTTCTTTTAATTCTTTCATCAGTTTGTTACAAGGACCAAACTGAAAATTATTTTGTTCTGAATCAGGTACCAAAATCAGTTCCCAGGCTACATCTACCTCCTGTTCCTACTGCCCCCTGACCCATGTACTGGACTATTGATATTTGGTTTACCAAGCAGCTCCTTTCTCTCTCTCTGATCCTGTCACCTCAGGCTTGTTACCTGAAGACCACTTTTTCCTCCAGTTAAGGAAAGGCCCAGTCTTCTCCCCTACATCCCCGTCTCTTCTGACACAACTCAAAATTGTTTTCATGGCAACTTCGATAAAAATTATTTCATCAATTTCATATCACAAATAATTCAGCTGTTTATATCTGCCATAGTCAAAAAAAAAAAAAAAAAAAAAAAAAGAAAAAAGAATGGTGGGGAAAGAGGGATACTAGATGAATCCTCTAAAAAGACTTGAAATCATCACTGCTCCAAAGCAAGCACTAATTGTCTTTAATTAGCTTCCAAGAAGCAATATAGAACACTTCTAGCCATTAAGCACACATCTATTCCTAGATACAAGAACCACCATCCTAACAGAGCCTGATACCATGTGAAATGGGACTTCTCCATAAAATATTTAATAAACCCTACAAAAGTAGAATAGCTGATAATGGAGTGACTCTGAAAATCTATGAAAGAAGGATTTAGTCATTAGATTTCATTGCTTCCTAACTTCCAAAACAGATTACCCAAACAACATAGCCTATTTTTTTCATTCATTTGTAAAACTAATTATTTCCATGACCATTGTGATGAGCAGGTTTCAATTCTCATTGAAACTGTTGAAAGGTCTATGTGGACAAAGAATTATTGTAATTTTAAGTACCTATTTAGCATTTAAATATTGCCTATGTTACTTATACCTTCACCTTCATGAATGATTACATGTAAAAATCTCTCCCATATAAGATGGATATTGAAAAACATCTTATTCTAGATAGACATACTCCCTAAGGGAACTTAGGCTTACTTTATTCATCCCAAAGAAAGAAATGTAATAAAAATTCCGGCATTCTACATAATGACACTTGCATAAATCAGGTTGGATTTTACCCTAAAGTTAAAATTAAGTAAGTCCCAGTGGAAAAAAAAAATAATATAGAACATGTCCATCAATCAATAGTGAAAAATCTCAGTTTCAAAGGTCTACCTTAGAAGCTGGATATTAATTGTTTTCTCCTTATAAAACAAGATATTTCTTTTTAACTCAACTAGAACTGTGAATTTCCTAAAAATACTTATATAATGTACCAGAAAAGGTTGAGGAAAAAGTAAAATCCCTGTGAGCTGAAATTTAATAGATTGCAGTTGGTTGCTCCAAACTGTTTGTAGCCAAAATCATTTTAAAAGCACATTCTTATTACACAATCATTAAGTCAGGTTTTCTTTCCTTTGTTTGATTTTTGGTTTGTTTTTGTTTGTTTGTTTTAGGGTTTTCTTGGTGGGGGGAAGGGTGGGAGGGGGTTTAAAATCTCTAGTTTAATTTTTTACCAAGAATTGTCACCTTTAATAAGTCTTACATTATCCTGAATGCCAGATGTTAATTTCTCTAAACTGTTTTTGTGTGACTGCCTTTCCAGAAGCACCACGGCAGATATAAGCCCAGTTTCAGGGGCACTGAGCACCCAAAGCTCCAGTTAAATCAGAGGTGGCTGTGGATACTGGGTGGTCTTTAAAAACAAGTTCTAAGGCAATGCTGCTGACATGGAGAGAGAAGCCCTGGAAGCTCCTAGCTCAGAGAACACCCATTGACTCATCTGGTATTTCCATACATGAAAGATTGGAAAACTGCTTTCTAGTCTCAAATCTTACAAGGTTCCTGGACTACATTCAGTCTTATTATGAATTTTCTTAGTTTCCATCTCCCAAATACACTTACACATTTTGAAGTAAATTAAAACTAACCTCTGTGGTTTTGTGCACTTGTGTGCGTCCATACATAGACACACACACTCCTCTGTACTGTACTGTGTTTTGCAGGAGCAAACAAACTCTTTTTGCTACTTAGAGACCAGCCCAAAAGAATAGAAACAAGATGAAAAAAGAGATGACCTGCCCCCTGGGTGCAGCAAGACAATGTCCTTACTACTATTTACCTGCCACAATATCACCACTGTCATTTTGATGAGATTTTTTAATTTTGAAAATCTGGGAAGATGTCCCCTTTACCAGAACATTGCCCTGTTTTTGACAAATTCGCAGTCTTGTGAACTTTTGTTGCTTCTGTAAAACCATACTGATGAAAAACTTAAGTTAATGGCTCTTACACCAATTACTGGAAAAATACTGCTTCAGCCTGGTTTTTCAAGAGCCTTTATGCCCTCAGTTCTGCCAGTCACCAAAATGGAAGGTGAAATAAATAGGCCATGTGGTTCACCATGACAATCTCCAGATGTATTTAAAATGCCCCCATACAAAAAAACCAGAACAGCTCAACTTCTTTGCATTGTGAGAAAAGTACAAGTGATATAAGGGGTAAGTCTGTGGATCTTGTAACAGGTGAGAAAAACTGGGGTCAAATAAGATTACAAAAAATTAACAATAATCTGCCAAATGCCAAAATTTCCCAACTGACTTTCAAGAGTAAAAAGGTGGTTTTTCTCCTCCTTATTAAAATGTTCTTCAAAGTGAAAGCGATGTCAGACAACAGAGGAAGAAAGGGTTTCATTTAATGAAGGAAATGCTTAAGCCAGCTGTAAAAATGAAGGGTTTTTTAAGTGCTCTTTAATGAAATTAGACAGCATTGAACCGATACACAAATCTATGTAAAAGGGATTTCTCCTGCAAGTATAGACCTTACACAATGTTCTGAGCAATCCCTTTTAGGCAGTGGCTGGCAGAGGTAATGTCTTATAGAACTAAATTTTGACCATTTTGCATAAGGCTAACACTGTTTCAGCTTCTCAGCTTCTTGAAATGGGAGACAATCTGGCCTTCCATTTATGTGACAGTGATGATTATTGCTTGATTATTCAATTTATAAAATTAAAAAACAATGGAAGATGGCCTTAAAAGAGAGACATTCTGACACATCCCCTAATTATATACTCATCACAATGCCCACCATCACAAATTATATCCTACCAATTTTTGCACAAACCAGAAAATAAGCGTAATGGTATTGTCCTGGCAAAACAAAGGTACAAAGGCTGGAAAATCACAGGTTCTAAAATTGCTCCTCTCAAACTGAAGTGCTGAATTACACCTTTATGACAAGCTTGTATTTCAGCAATACACTTCAGCTCTGTGACCTGAGAAGTCATTAGGAGGTAGGACTTCACATCAACAACTGCACATTGACTTATTCCGTTATGTGGTATAATGTTACTCAGACAACCAAGGACTATGGCTTGAATATGAAGATATTAGTAGTACTTACTGGTGAGATAGGCAGATTTTGGTCAATGTGAATGCAATCTGTAACATAAAAACATTTGACCATAGAATAATTATGGAACCAACCAAGGAAAATCAAATTAAAAGACAAGAAAAGAATTTCTGGTGAAAAAAAAGAAAAATACCTTTTTTTTTTTTTTTCACCAAACACTGGTCTTTTCACATGAGTAAAAGCAGAAAAGTACAAGGAGATTTTTGTTCATTTGTTCACCTTCAGCATTCAGGAGGACAAATAGTCTACAAGTTGGATGTGGTATTGACATAAGAGGTATCATTCTAATTGAAGTGGAACACTGAACTTTTATTGGAGAACAAGAGCGATGAGTGCCGAATGGTGACTTTCTGTTTAAAATATTTGGAAGACAGGCTCGCACTATGACCTGCTTCCAGTTTCCAGTGGTATTAGGGATGAAGCCAGTATAAATCCAGTTGTCACAAAAGAAAAAGTTATAGTATATATTAAACCACAAAAAAATACTTTCAAATAACATTAAGGGTATGACTTAAGCCCACAAAAGCCAGGAAATTCAGAGTTAGGGCTGCAACTCTGTCCTCAACTCACCCCATTTTGTTTAGGTATTACAGCAGATATGAAGAGAGCTACCTGAAGCATGATGGTATTGGTTTGCAAGGGATGGCCCAAAATTTGGCATTTATCTGTGCAGGGTTTGCTTGTTACTCTTGAGCTGACAAAGCCTTCTCATGGAGTCCAAGACTATAATGACAAATAAACCTCTTCATTAAATGTTAATAATATACATCCCTTTAACTGATGAACTTTACCTGATGATCCATGTTTCTGGACTTCAGACTGGTGACTTCTTTTGGAGATGTCTGCTGGGACTCATAGGAGGGGTGGACTAACCTGTGTCACATACACAGTGCTGGACTGAGTGATCACAGTGACTGATACCTGAATGTGCTGAAGAAAGAAGCCAAAACACCAAAGAAGCAAAGTGGATTGATAATGAGCAATGAATCTCTAGTGTAAAATACGTGATCATCTGATGAAAGTGACGAGATTCAATAAAAAGAACACTTAAGAAAACAAACAGCTGGTTAAGATATGAGCTCAAGAAGCAACTTGAAGTATAAAATTAGCTACAGCAGTGAGTTGAAGGAGACTTTTGTCTGATACCCAGGAAAAATATGACTTATATCAGTTTGAGTTGAAGGTGTAAGGAAAGAGAAACAGAGAAACACATGCATATGTTTTATTTAGCTCTAACGATGTCTTATGCTCGCTAAAGCGGAGTGACTGCTTTCTGGAACACCCAAAGATTTTGTATATTTGCTATCACAAGTTTAAAAATATTCAGTGTTTTTACCAGCTGGATTGTGGCCAACCTTTAAAACATTCTAGTAAATATTATGAGTAATTCTTGCATCCCTGCAAATATGCCATACTTCATTAGTTTGTCTTCAAGATGTGTTATATTCTGAGGTGCAATCACATGGGAAAATGTACCTTTATGCTGACTTAAGGGCATGTATTGAAGCTTTTCCTAAGTATTGTTAACTCAAGTGACTTGTAATTTTTCCACACTCTTAATAATGTAACAAAAAATAAATGTACACAGAACTTTGGTTTCATGTTCTGCACTGTTTTTAAGGAAGTCGATAACAACTGGTTTGGGTCCAGCAGATACCCTGGCACTGCAAATCCCTTCAATCGCTGCACTGCATTGCACAGGAACACATCAGGGACTTCATGACAGCAGAATCATGTGGTGTCTGGTCCCCAGAGTTTACTCAAAATTCATGCTTTCCAAAAATACAGACCTTGAGTTACTTTAAGGTTTCCCAAGTATTTCAAAGAGCTGGAATGGGTCTAGAATTTGCAATGATTTTCAAAACTTGCTGAGTTTTAATTCCGTGTTTCTTCATGTTAAAAATTCAGCAACCTGTGATTCCACGCCTCTTCTGCAACAGTCATGCCAAATAGCTCCATACTTCTTGGGTTGTACTTTGTATTTCAATTTCAAGACATGGCATAAAGATTTAATTAATTAAATACAGTTTTTAAAATCTCTCAGTGCTAATCTGAAATTGTGGTTATTACTACCATCTCAAAGCACATACCTAAGTTTTTATTTCCTCACTCCTTGAACAGACTGAATTCCTGTAAACATCCTGCCATCTATTTATTAAAATAACATAAATGAATAGACAATTTTATTTTAGCTGGTGTTCTCTCACCCATGCTCAGAGTGAAAATGATGGAAGTACAAAGTTGATATAATACTTCCACTTGCATTTAGAGATAAAGTATGAAACCTAGTCTTCCTATCAATCCAGACTAATTCAGCTTTAAGAGCTAGACTGAACAGCTGCTGAAGAATAGGGTTTGGGTTTTTTTTTTCATTTAACCTGTAGTTTGCATCAAATCAAAAGAAAAAAAAGCTGAAATAGGCACACTTTACACAGTTCCACTCCGAAGAAAAGTTTGCTCAGTATTTGCTGGAAATTCAGCCATTTTTACCAAAAATATTTGTAGTCCTTGTTAAAATCTATGAGTTGGAGTCCATTTACCAGAAGTTTTGTAATATTAAACACACAAGAAATATTAAACACACCACAAGAGATATACTTTTTAACAGCAATCTGCATTACTCTCATATAGACAATCAAGTCACCATAGACCAACTGAAATTCTGTGACATTTTATGTTTGTCTTGTTAGCTAGCCCCCTTCACATGCAAGGAAATATAACCTTCCTCCTAATAACCTTCCTCCTACTTTTTCCTTCAGACTTAAGCTAGGTTTCATTAATTTATGACTGACTGTCTGAGAGGACACACAGTCAGCTACCAAGACTTAAAAAAGCTTCTGTGATTCAACTGGTGCCTGAGCATTCTTGTTGGATGACCTTATATTTGCTTTGAGCTGAGGACATCCTCCATGCTGTAACTGTTGCTCTGCTGGTGCGTGATGCCTGGTTGAACTAATGTGACTTTGTTGAGAGCCCTCAGCCCAGCCATGCTGAGCCCAGCTTGTACAAGGCAGTGTTTGCATGAAATCACAGGCACAGGTTTTATTGGAAAACAGACCTGAGTTTAATTCCTTATGGAGAGATTCTCATATGCAGTAAACTTAATTTAAATTCAATGTGACACCTTCTGAACATAAAAATATTTTAACTTCAATCACTAACTAGCTGAAAGAAAATGAACAGGAGTTATCTTACAATAGAATATTTTGAAACATTAAAAGCAAATTAATTTAACTCAGGACAATGTTCTCACCTGCCACCAAAACTGTTGCATTCGGGGTTCCTTACAAGCCCTAAGTACAACCAATGTTCCTTGAAAGGGCTGCAAATATTTTGAACAAGCCATGACCCAGTTTTCAGCACAGTTGAGCCAAACTATTTTTGCTGTTTAAATAAAAATAACAAAAATGCACATTTTTGCATAGTTTCAGCACAAAATTCAGGGGGCAGAAAGGGAAGAACTGTGGGCTGAGATGAGTTTCACTTTACAGTTTTGGAACAACCAAAATTCAGAGCTAAATGGGCATGGTGAGTGCAGAGAACCACAGGAACCAAAACCAAAGAAAAGGTTGGGATGGAATGTTATTACAGCTTTTATATCTATCATGGTAGCTAGGTACTATCTGGCCCCTATGGCAATAGAATTTGAATAATGCATTTTGTAGTTATTTTTACGTGTGATTCTCACCAGTGAGGCCACTACTAGAATAGTGGGTGCAATTCCTGATATCCAGACTTAAAACAAAGATGTTAAAAATTCGTGCAGGGCTCAGGAAAGCAAAGTAAGAATGAATCATAGCATGGAAAATTACTCATAGAATGACAGAACAGAACAGCTCAGTCTAGTCAATTTGTCCAAGGATAACTAGATGACCTGATAATAGCTTATTAGTGATTAAATAAGAATAGTTTTGGTAGTAGTTTTGTTGTTGTCTGGTTTCTTTTTAATTAAAGAAGATAAATATCAAGAACAAACAACTGGAAATTGAAGCTTGACAAATTGAGAACAAAAATAAGGTGCTTGTTTTGGATTATCAAGATAAAAACAAGTAACTCACAAGTATTATGGTGAAGTCATTCACCACTTTAAGTCATTGAATGAAAAACAAATGTCTTAAACTGTTTTTCCTAAATCCGTCAAGAGGGGCTTAACACTAAGGTTATTAAAACAAGATTTAGAATAAGATTGTGATAACCTCAGTCACAAGACATGAAAAACAGAATGGAAATATTCCCATAAATGTCAGTACATGAGACCAACAGATGACAATTCAAGCTGAAATTTTCTATTTCTCTGAAATTTCTAATTATTTTTTTTTCATTCTTCTCTAAACTCCATCAAATGTAATGCTACTTTCCCTTCTGACTTGAAAATGCACAGTGCAAAGTAAATATGAGGACTTCTGATTGTCTTGCCATTGTCACAAAAGCTGACAACTGTCAAGAAGCTGGCTGGTTTTCTCCTTTAAATTCTTTTCCATAATAAATTCTTTAAAGAATAAAAATGTTAATCATAGTTCTCACATAAGGTGCTTTTGCTTTGAGAACCAAGCAACCATGCATGCAGCCAGACTAGAAGCCTTAAAAAACAGTCTTTTATGCCATATTTCTTGCAACACTATTTCTTTCTTCCAGAAATATTACAGAACATATTGCTAACTGACTGTCATAAACAGAAGAGGAGGAGGGAGAGCCTCCTATTTTATCCATCTGTGAAATGCAACCATCCTTGACTGCAACACAACAAAGTTTCCCAGTGGCTTGCTCATATGAAATTACAGTGAATTTGAAGCAGTTGGCTGGATTAGCAAAAGCAATCATCTTGCAAGAACATGCAAGTAATTTCCAAATAGGTATTGTTTTACTGAAAAACAGTCCAAAATTTTACTCTTTCAGTCCCAGGATGCAGCAGGATAACTCAAAACCAAAGCTTTGGCTAGTATAGAAGTACCCTGCATCACCAGCAGCTGAGAATATTAAATCAAAGTGAAGCTAGAACATAGAAACTGTTTTAGAAGATGGTTTTTAGTGAAACATTTTTAAACTCAGCTCCTCAGGATTAAGATGTTTTCCCTGTGTATCTTGCAATGAGACTAGCTAAGCGACCAGAGGTTAACATGGGACAATGATTCAAGTTATGCAGTCAATTGAACAAAAGTTCCTCTCAAATTAGTGGGAGTTCTGCTCAGTTGAGGGACTCAGGATTTGGCCCAGCAATTAAGTTATTCATTTTTAGCCCTGAGCATTCCTCTTCCTCAGTGAAGTGTGCCAAGAAAACTAAAATACTGAACAGCACAGAAGTAGTATTAAACTTTAACAATGCTTTGCACTGACACAGGGGGGAATATCAGAGCTATTTAGAAACAATGGCATGATCTCCAACTAGAGCCAGAAAATTCACAGAATATGAAATGCACATATGTGCTTTTCATGGGGATCATCCCTTGTTCTCATATGCTGAAGCTCTTCTCATGCCTCCTGCTCCCATGCATAGCACTTAACCTGACCACTTAAATCTCTCTGAGGCTGTTAGTTACCTGCCAAAGGCTGTAAATGCCCAGCTGCAAAGTGAGCTGTTTATTTCTTACATATTACTCAATTGAAGTTAACACATATCTACTGCTTATATTTAAGCATAATTTAATTGAACTGTATGATAACTTTACTTTTGTTTTGAGTTTTGGCCTCAATTTGACAAATACTTAAAATCTGTCTAATTTTCATTGTGTAGCTAGATCTCTGATTCAGTTAGTCCAAGTACATAACACCAAAGCATGAAAATACTACTGTATAGAGTGACATTCATCAGATTTAGTTTAATAACAAACAAAAATACTTACAAAGGTTTTAGAAAGTTCTTCATATTTTGCAATGATTATTTAATCCTAAAGTTTGGGGGTTTTTCATCTATTCTAATTTTTAAAATAATTTCAAAGTATTTGCATGCAGCAGTGCAACAGCAGCCTTGACTGACCTACATGTACTTGCCTGTTCATTTTTCCCTCCGCTTGAAATGTGGGAAGAGTCTACTAACTTCATTTTTCCAGGCATATCTGGTTTTTGGTTTTTAGAGAGGCCTGTATAACCTTGAAATTCAGGGAAATATGCTAACCTTGAAGAGGAACAGCGTAAGTTCCCACCTGGGATCTCTCTTTCACAGAAAATGTAGCATGGATGATGATCCTTTAGGGATGATCTTAAAGGTAATTCTCACTTTCAAGTGCTTGACTTTGAATCCGTACTTACATTTTTAAAATAGAAAAGTAGGGAAAAGGCAACATTTATCACAATGCACTATTCTGATACCCATGAGTGACAAATGGGGCTGATACACCCTGCTGCATGGAACAGACTACTGTTGGTACTGATGGTTTAGAAGAGCAAGTGAGTTGGACACTGATTGTTCCTACTGGTTGTTCTTGCCTTCAGCCCCATTTATTCCCAGCTCATCATGAATTTGCCAACCAGTTTCAGTCTCTCTGGCCCAATCTCCCAGAACCACATATTTTTTTTGGTTGGAAAGGGTGTTAAAGATTATCTGGTTCCATGTCCCTGTCATTGGAAAGGACACCTTCCACTAGGTCACTCCAAGCTGACCTTGAACACTTCCAGGGATGGGGCATCCACAGCTCCTCTGGGCAATGCTTTCCACTGTCCCAGTGCACACATAGGGAAGAATTCATTCTTTATATCTAATTACCCTCAACCTGGACACTACAGCTCCAAGTAAGCCAGAAGGTCTGAACTGAAGGGTACAGCAGTGTTGCACTGGTAAGACTCAGATGATGGGCACAAATATTAGCATGGATACTCCCAAAAGTAAACCTTATATCTTTTTTCTCCTTGCCTAACCAATCCTTTGGTTTACCAGGCTAGATGGTTAGGCTTTTTGATTGGCTTCATTGCATATAACAATGTAGATGTTGTCATGTGACTATTCATCTGCAGAGAATTAATTTTATTTATTTTTCGATATATTTGCTCGATACAGCAAGGTGAACATTTCTAGAGCATGATTAATCCTAATGACAGATTACTTAAAGAGGTCCCAACCTAATAGTCCCAATAAAATTACATTGATGATTAAAGGGAGTCTAGGTGGTCAGGTCAGTTTCCAAATTTTACATTACTGACATTTAAAATAAATTTAATTCCATTCTCCACAGCCAAATTAAATGTGTGAATCAGGTGGTCCTTAACAAACTAAAGGAAATACAGGCATACAACAAAAAAACCCTATGAATATCCCTAATAATTTTTGAGTAGCAGATAAATATCTCAAGTAACATGTTCAAAAGTTGTTGACATTTACCAACCATGTCTTATTCATTAGTCTCTATACCAACAGGCTGCTGACTGAATTTAAAGATTATCATCATCAATGGAAACGTGAGGAGGACATAACTGCTAGTACTAATTAGAAATAATTCCAGCTGCTGCCTGTATGAGCTAACATTCTCTGTCCCTGCCATATTACTTACTTACTCCCACTTCTGTGCTACCATCTTCATGGATACAGTGTTAGGAAACTAATTCAGCTGAAAAGTTAGTAGTCCTCATCTGGATGAGTTCTTTCAAAGTCAAGAAGCAGGAATATGCCACCATTGTCTGGGGATAGGTGAGGTCACCACTTTTGGCAGAAGCATCTACTTAGATCATCTTCAAGTGATTGTGAAAGCACAACCTTAGCTGCATGCAGAGTTAATTCTCATTATCTTCTACATTGCCACAGCATGTAACCACTCATTCTCAGATTCCTGCTAAAATGCAATACAAAACTCAATACTGAGTGTCATTTTTTAGTGTCTGAGAAGTCATCTGACAATGGGGGAAGGACCAAAAGAGCACTGAAGAGGCAAAAACCTTGGTGTTCAAGAGTAAACAGAATCAGACCAGTGGAAAACTTCATTTTTAAGTGGGATAAAGTTAAGTGAAGAAAACTTGCTTCCAGAACATCTCAGAATATCCTGAAAAACTTTGTTCAAAACAGAAAGAAAGCAGACATCCAACATAAAGATCCCCTTTTTGACAAATTTTCTATTCCTGTTATAAAACCCAGGGATTCAGATGTCACTAAAATAGTTGCAATTTTTCTTCTAAGTTTCTTAGAAATATTCTCAGAAAACCCTATCTGAGGTGGATACATATAAATGCAAAATTTCCTCAGTTAAAGTTTAGCTACTGAAAACAAGAACTTATAATGAGAGACATCTGAAATCTGTAATAGTAGGCAGTTTCTCCAGTACCAATAATAATACTTCTACTGTAGAAACCTGTGTGTGAAAACTCTGATGTGGAAGTGAAAGTGTGGAAGTGCTGCTGTGCAGCAAATACTGACTTTTTAAGTGTTCTTTCTGTACTATATAAGTAAATACTATGCAAGTATTTATAAAATATATTTACCAAGTGGTATAGAGTAATAATAAAAATATTAAGTACCTCTCAAGTACTATTCATCCTCGAAAATATGTATAGGATGCAAAATAACTGGCATTCACAAATAGCTCTGCAAATTAAGCATGTGGAATTTTCATGGTGCAGTTGAAATCTACCCCTCAGAAATAACTTCTAACTTTAGCTCTCATGTCCAATAAATAATATTATTAATACATATCACAGTACTTTTCAGAGCGTCCAGTAAGGCACCATATAGATATATTGAAAACATAGCCCTTGTCTTCAAGATCTTGGAGGATTAAGTCTGACCTATTTATCATAAAGATGCTGATCCATATATTCATAGGGATTTTCTGGAAGTAGTGTTTTAATTGCATGTTTCTCAAGAATACATATCACTTCAGGATCTTGTAGGTAACATACTGGTAAAAGGAAATTTACCACACACACCCCTCTAAGCCTGATGAGGGCCCAAGAGCTAATCAAAAACACTACAGTCCTTTTAGCAACAAATCTGAATTAATCAAATCATCCCTGCTGTTTTTTGTTAATGTTTGGACAATCTAGCTTTTCTGCAGAATGCTCTCGCCGTCTGAGTAGAGGACAGGGAGCCAGAAACTCCAAGTTTTAATCCTGGCTCTGACACTGATTCTCTCTGCGGCTTTGGGCAAGGAATCATTGTTCTATAGTAAAATGCTTGTATTGGCAAGATGATGAACTACTACTGTAGATGATCTAATAAAATTTTTCCATCTTTAATTTCTATGATTCTGTAATGCTAACAACATAAGTTGCAGCCTCTCATCTGAACAGAAGAGATAAATACTTACCCAGTTTGCCTGTGTGCAAAGAAGAATTAATGTTACAGGATATAAAATTTCATAAAACTGGAGCTACAATGCTTGATTAACATCTTGTTTAGTACCTTGATAATAAGTAACACCGATAGGGATTGTGTAAAACGAAGCAAGATTGAATATCCTTCTTTCCACTCTACTAATCATTGTGTGAGCTGGAGTTTGTTGGAAAATTCTGTTTCTACCTAATTGTGTACCCCTATTTTTTGTTTAGGCATTGCTTCAGTGAAATTCAGAAGAGTAAAGTGGTGAACTTTTTTTTCTGGGAAAGGTAGGGGAGGAGGGTAAGCACAATATGGCAAATTTCCAAGAGTGATGCTTACACAAATGCACACAATGACACAGTTATTGTGGGAATGCCTGCATTTCCCAGCTTCTGCAAACAGCTCAGTTGCAACCACTGGTTGCTGGCTTGAGATGAAGATTCATATGGGGTCCTCTAACTTGACCTAGGGAACGGGCTGAAGAATAATAGATTCAAGGTAACCCTCCAACAATACAATTATAAGAGTATCCTTCTGAAAAATATTATTTAAAATTTCTAGGTTTGGAAAGACAAGAGACATAGAATTACAGAATCACAGAACTATAAAATGGTTTGGGTTGGAAGGCCAGTCAACTAGATAGATGGTCTAGTTCCAAACCACCTTCCATAGGCAGAGACACTTTCCTCTAGGCCAGGTTGCCCGCAGCTCCATCCAGCCCAGCTTTGAACACTGCCAGGGCTGGGACAGTAAATGAATTACCTTGCACCTGTAAATTTGCTTCATTCACTATGCAAAGAACACCAACCACAGTAACCATTGCAGTCCACAGCTATGGACCCTTCCTGCCATTTCAATGTATGTGCAAAAAACTGAAAGGTGGGACTGCTGCTGGTAATACATAATAAATCTTGCTCTTCAACTGTACAACCCTGATGCATCAGATGGAAGGAGCCAGCAGAGAAGAGTATCAGAATATGTTTCAGTGAAGGACAGTTATAAGCAGACCTACCTAAGGACTTTCTTGTTTTCCTAAGACAGTGAAATCTGGCTTGCTCACACCAGACAGTGCACAGAGACAACTTCTTACACAACTGGTTGCTAGTGAGTTATATCAACATTTGGCAGGGATTTCTCTCTCATTCTTTTACTGTTGCTTCCACAACTGAATTTTCTGTATTGACTTATTTCCTTTGAGAAAGAATGACACCTCAGCCCTTGACTCTACATCATAGCAAGGTAGGTAAAGAAGGAAGAGTGATCCTGACTTAACTGTGGCCATCAATTAGCTGGACTTGCTTTATTCCACAGAGAGGAGACAGCAATTTAGGGAATGTAGAGATGCACAGAGATAGACTGCTGTCATTCAAGGAGGATATGGTGATCTGCAAGGTGAAAGTTGCCAGACAGCAATCTATCAGACTGGCGGGGGAAAGTAGGGAGATGAAGATTATTACTGTCTCTCTCCAAGTTACATTGAATTTTGGGTTTCTTTGCAATCTGCCAATAGCCAGAGAGCTACCTGTTGCACTCCAGTATCTATCTTGATATGAAAATACCAGTAATGATAATACATTGTTTTTATAAACTGAAATTCTGCCAAATTAATTGTCAGTCCACAAGACATGTCTTTGCCATACTATTTTATTAGATTAATATGACTTCAAATGTCAGTAGACATTTACTGCCTTAAATTATTCTGTAACAAGACATTATTACAAAAAAATACATAAAATTACTGTTATTTACAGAAAATATTGGTGGAGTTTTAGGTTAAGCAATCATGACAACTACAGAGGAATGGTTGGTTAACCAATTATCACATTTTCTTAGAAATGAGTGCATAAACCTCAAGACATACCACAGTTAAAAGCTATTTCAGCCACTGGAAAACAACTGAAAGACATCTAGAAACCTCTGGAAAAGGATACCCTTCCCCCCAGAAAAAAAATTTATTTCATGCAAGTCACAAGAAAGTTATTATCCGAGCTAGGTCGCTGACAAGAGATGTTATTAATGATCCCATTGAAATTATTAATGCATTTAACAATCACTTTGCAAACTATAATATTATATCCTGGGAGAATACTGAATCATGCTGGTTACTTGGATGAAGATCAAATAAGCTTAGGATGAAAAGATCAGACTCTGAGAAAGTTTAGAGTACTTTGTGATTAATAAAAGTTAAATGCCAGAACTACTTGATTTACATTTAAATCTACAAAGGTGTTGACTGGACTTTATCACGTGATTTGGAATTATAAAGCAAAGCACACCTCTGTACACACAAAATATTAACATGGATACAATACAAGGATAAGTCTACTGCTATATTTATACGCAAATATGCTAGAGGAATATTGTGTGGCGGTGATGCATAACTGAAACTTCTCTCCAATTCACAAAATGGACCTCATTGTAACACTTTAGTAATTGCAAAACCTCTCTCAGCGATTTTTGAGTGGTTTTGGGAATCCAGAGAGGTCCCAGCTCACTGGAAGCTGGCCAACATTGTCCCAGTTTTCAAGGGCAAGAAGGAGCACCTTGTAAACTACAGGCCTGTCAGTGTCACTTCAAAAGATTTTTAAAACCCAAAGAAATATGTTTTCAAGTTGGCCATATCTCTGAAAGTAGCAGTGGGAACAGAGTAGAGTTCAAAGAGAGCCTGTTGCAAGAAAAAGGACTATCCAGCAGTTAGTGAAACATACAGTTAGATGTGCTGTTGAAGACAGTTACTACTTATCTACATACTGATTTTCCATGCTGAAATGAGCACTGAATTAAAAAGGCAAACCCCTCTAAAACTCACACATAAAAGATATAAGGTATAACCTCAGTGCTACAGGTATTTCCCTCCTTTGTGCCTACATTTTCTGTTCTTTATACATCCTTAAACTGAAGGAATAACCAGACGTAATTATCACATTTCTGTAATGACAGAGAACCTGCACATGCTAAGATAGTGGCATAATTTTATATTTATGAAATGTTTCTTTATTTATGAAGCATCTGTCTTGAAATTTAATTACCACCACCACAGTGTTTCATTACAATTCTAACACAGATTAATAATGAACAAGATTCCTACCCAGGCTATTAAAATTTGAAAAACCAATACCCTTTGATGAATTCAAACCACCACCTCATGCAGCTACTGTATGAAAGTCTTAGTACTTTCATTTATTTTTCTGTTTCCTATGTCAGTCAGAGAGGTTAAAATAGGAAAGCCAAAAGCTGGAAAATAAACAAAATGAAAGAGGGACAAGGGAATGGGTGTGTGAAAAGTTAGGGAGGTTTAGAGCAAAGGGTTCGGATTACAATGCACAAAGAGGCCAGAGAAATATTTTAAAAAATTATGAAGTTTATAATATTGGACACAGAATGAAAAAAACCACCACCAAAACCTAGAGAAATAGCATAAGGATAGATGACAGATGTGGGTGGGTGAAGAGAGAAAAAATAGGAAGGCCCAGATCTTGTTTGCATGGAAGTCAGTGGCAAAGCACTTGTTGACTACAGTGGGAACTGGGGAGGCCCACAGTGAATGAAAATCCATTTCCAAAAGGGTGGGAAATGGTGGAGAATGGGCATTAATAAAAGAATGAACACACACAGGGAAATTAAAAGCTGAGAGCAGTAACTGAGGCCCAAGGAGACACATTCAGAAGAGCTTCCATATACAAGGCTGTTGGGAAGGCAGGGGCCCTTGGCACATCACAGGACTGAGGGTCTGACTGAGACCCAAACTCAAAAGCTCTCCCAACATCAGCCACCAAAGATCTAAGAACTGGGACCTTCACATCACTGTTTTTGATTTTGGGAAGATCTCTGACTAAGCATCAGGTCATGTCACCTGTGTTTCACAGTAATTGGAAGCAGAAACAGCTTGGGATGGTTTGCCCCATCAGCTGCTATTGACTGCAGTGACTGGACTGAGGGAGCCTTGAGCCATCGTGTGTAGCACAGAACTGGTGTCTATGGTGCGGGCAGCTCAGGATTTTTGAGCTGCTAACTCAGCTTTCAGTCACCACAAATTATCTATTTTACCTATTCATACACTTTTACTGTGCATCTTGCAATACATGGTGTTCTCCTTAAAGTCTACTTTTTTATCTTTTTCCCCTCCTAGTCACTTTTTTTTTAAAAAAAATAGAAAATTGACGTAAGCATTTCCAAAGCTCACAGAAATACAGACAGATAAAAGGAAACAAGGTATCATTCTTGGGGTCTGTTTCTATTTTCAGGCTATGACTTTCATAATCCTTGCCTTTGGGCCAGTTAACCTACTACCCCCAAGTCTCATAATTTGTTCATGAGCTAGCAAAGATTTGTTAACTCACCAGCAAAGTATGCGTATCCATTCCCCCCTAGTGGAAGATAAAAGCCTTCTGCTACTACAAATTACTTTTGTCAGCTCAAGTGCTAAACAGCTGTGTTCAAGAACCCAGACCCACTGATGACACACAGGAGGATCCACCATATATGGCAGGATTGAACATTCTGGGGTTTTTTGGTCTGATTTTTGTTCCTGTGTTACTGCATTGCAAACTGCTTTAGGAAGCTGTGATGTACCTCCCTCATGCATGGACAAAGTCCATGACACTGTAGTTCCTCCAAGTGAAGCCAGGCCTGATCTAGTGCATGGTGCTCAAGGCTGTCTGTTGAATGGGGAGAGCTACCTGAGTTTTGCCATAAAACGTAACACTGAGACTGAAACCTGCAGGATGCAGAAGGATATCCTCCAGGCTAGAGCAGTTAAAGCTTCCCTTGGGTAAAGTGATTGTCTCAGCTCCTAGGTGCAGCTGGGAATGTCAAAGAATCTGAAATTTTCTGAAGTGGACAACATGGTTGCTCTTTGTTGTGCAGTATGAAACCACGCAGCAAGTGTACTGAGCTCTTACTCCTCTGACTGAGATCACTGAGACCAAAAAGGCCTCAGGATGAGCTCTACTCTTCACTTACACTGTTCTTATACTGTCAACTAGACTGTCAGCCTGGCCACTTCATGTTCTTTTATTGTTTTATCCATAGTCTGTCATAGTTCTGTGATAAAAATAGTCCATATTGGACAGGACTGTCACTAAGATGAAATCATTCTGAGCTTCTATAACACCCCTCTGTTTCAACCCAATCTTGGAATCAACTCATCTCCCTAAGAGTCTCAATAGCCTCACAGTGTAACAAGAGTCTAAGATTCTACTTCTGCTTATTCACTGAGAGGTATGTCACTGTAAATAGGGCCTATTTCAATCTAACATGCTTTCCTCAGCCTGATTTGGTTCTAGAAACTCCCATCTTTACCTATTAAAAATCTTACTCCCATTGATTCTGTTAAAACCTAGCTGACCAAGAAGGTAGTGCCTCCTGTTAAGCAACAGTCTAGTCAGTATGGCATTCCTTGGGGATGTAGGAGGTACAGTCTCAATTTTGCCTTTCTTCTGTGGTGAGTCATACTCAAAGCTTCCACACGATAGACTTTGGGGAATGCAAGGAAAGGAGGGTAGAAACACTGGTTCCTTTTGAACCTCTGCCACAACATGAAAGGATAATGTTCATAAACTTTCTGGACAAGATTTAGGCTCCAGGCAACAGCAGGACTGGGTCAGAAAGCACTGCACTCCACTGTAGGTTTTTCATATTTTTTAAGGACTCCTCATGGAAAAAGCAGCAAAATAGGTATTCCATATTTTGAGTAGCAGCTGCTCACTCATTCCCTTTTTCCCTCTCAACTGCATGCTCTAGCCATTAAATTAAGAAATACTGATTCATCTTGTCTTCTTTCTTGCCTTATTGAGTAGAACTTGCTTAGTGCACAGTGGAATGGCTGTTGAGCACACTTTTCATTCCTCTACCAGAGTGAGACTGAAAATAACAAAACCTGGATTTCTAAAATATCAAGTGAATGCTTAACCAGTAAACTGTTGCACAACTAACATCACAGGAGGAGAACCCTCAAATCCTTTGCTGCCTCCTCCTCTAGTCAAAATTCTGAAATAATAATGTTCCCTGTTTTTAGTAAAAACAAGAACTTAGATACTTCACCAAGGATGAAGGCTAGACAACTGTCCAAAGTGCAGGGATGTGTGATCTCATACTCCTGGGTAAAATTTTTAAGATTTCACAGTGGAAAGACTTTAAGTGCATTTTTTCTTTTCAGTAATCCTCCATGTGTCATCCCTGGACAACAGTCTACTCAACCTGAGAATCAATCAGACCTCTGAAATATCTTTACTCTCTCTTTACATCACATGTGGAATTTGGGCACGTAACTCCAGGGTTCTGAAATTCTGTCCACAGCCACATATTCTCTTTGAACTGATCCATTGGCACTAATGCAAAAGCGCAGTAGAAATATTTCTGTACACAGTAAAATTTCTATATTCAGGACATGGTTTGGATGGCACATAATAAATAATTTATACGGTCATATATATTGAAAAATGAGACTGTGAAGAACTGCCAAATAAAGACCAATCTTCAATGAGAACCATTTATCATAGTCATTAATGAGGCTGGAGTTCTGTAGAAGAAGTGGGCTGCCTAATTAAAAGTGCTATGTAATATAAACTGGTATCACATCACATCCATATACAGAGAGAAAATTTATGTTGGAACAGCATCTTCACTTTTTGCAGTTCCTATTTTCCTCACATCCTTTAGTAAGGTTTTTTAAGATGTCAGTTGAGACAAAGAAAGAAAATTGTTGAAAGTTGATATAAGGTTGACATGCAGACATAGAACATCTCCATATGTCTACTGAGTAAGAAACAGACAACACTGTACTGCCTGCAGGTGTTTAAAAGCTGTCTTGGATTTCTTTTTTCTTTTTCTTCCAATGATTAAAAAAAAAAAAAACGATGGGATGAACCATTCATTATAATTATTATATTGCAATAGGGTGTTGCACTGCGATGATAATCTTACCCACTTTACAGAGCTTTCATGGAGCTTAATGAATTTATTGTCCTGGTCTTGCTTTATTTATATTCTTTTGAGACTGATTTTTATAAAATGTACACAAATAAGACATTAAGCAGGTCACAAAATTTTCTAATAAAAATATTTTGAGAAGTACATACTGCATACACTGTGGTTTTAGCTTAAACTCTATTAAGAGTGCAATACTCTTACTACAACTTCTTATGCATTTTGCCCCAGTCCTGCCACTCCCCAGGCTATCATTTTCAAATTGAGTGTCAATGATTCCCAGTGGTCTTTATTAATTCTTTTTTTTTGAAAGACCAAAGATTAACGCTGAATCCATGAGCTATTATCAGATGGGAAATATTAATTTACTAAAGCATCTGAACATTTGGAGTAAATTTGAAAACAGAACCATCTGTTATATAAACTAATCCAATAGACTCCACACTTTGTATAGCCAGCTGCTGTCAAGTAACAGATTATGAAACCAAGTAATAAATCTTAATTCAAAAAATGTTTCTCCATTTGAAAGGTTTGAAAATTTATTTTTCCTTTCTTGTTTTAATGTAAACTTGATGCAAGTTGGAAGAATTCTCTGACCTGTTGGGGCTCAAGCATTCACTCAGATCCTCATGGGAGGCTGTGGATGCGGTCTCGCAGAGGTCAGCTGTGAGGCAAGCCCTGTGATACCAGCCTTTTTGTGCATCAGTCACTCACACCGCGACAAAAGGTGCTCAGTTTTGAGAAGGGTACCCCAAAGTGACAAAATTCCAAACAAGGATGGCATCCACCTTTTCTGTCCTAGTCAAAATAGGGAAAATAATCTTTCCTGCAGCCAAGATTTAAATGAATAGCTCAGAATTGTATTCATCCTGGGTTGCGATCCCTGCTAAAGACCCTTTGTCCCATTCAAATGGACTCCAGACAAAGTTTCCCTCTTTCTGATATGATGAATATGGGTCCAAGTACCAGCTACCAGCAGATGATTCATACCAGATGCCAGGAACCACTCTGTTCATGGCAGCTGGTTCAACACCCAGCAATTCCTACATCTAACGTCACTAAGTCTGTCCTTCCCTCCCCTCAATGACATGGCAGAGAACCCCTATCCTTCTAGTTTTCAGGAATGGTTTGTCCTCTCTACCCACATCACAACAACCTAAAAGAATTTGTGCAACCCATCTGCCTTCTTTTCAGACTAATTGATGCATGCATGTGTCAGTGTGACACTCAACAAGGGAGAACTTTATGTATACATGTATGTGTATTTTTACTAAATGGAACAGAATTAGACCATCAGGATCCCAAACAAGATGTGTTTCCCAAGTACAAGAAGTCTTTAATATTTGGTTCTTAATATCCTAATCCAAAATTAAACAAATGTCACATCATATTAGAAGAAAAATAGTATTTTTGGTAGTTGCTGTGAAAACATTTTGCATTCCTCATTTTTGCCTTCAGAGTAGATCAGCTATAGATTTGCCAGCAGGTACAAACGCATTCTTATGTACTTAACTAATTATGAAACCTGTGACAAAATGTGAGTATTAGTAGATGGGGCACTACAGATTCATTGGGATTTAGGTTGTTTTGGTTTAGCTCCGTTTGCAGCTCAGCATTGTAAGCCAACAATCAGATTAAACTAGGAAGGAAACTTTTCAAAGCACTGTGCTGATATACAGTGAAAAGAAAGGAAAATACTGAAAGAAGCTTTTAAATTCCTTATCTACTCTTTATGAGAAGAACAGTACATTACTTTTCAAGGCCTTTTGCTGCCTTCAGGTATCCCACCTGAAAAGTGACATACTAATTGTTATGAGCAAAAGAAGCAGACTCCTTTCTTAAGGTGACATATCTGATTGTATAATTGGACAAATTCTATGAAACTTCATATATTAAATGGAAGAACTATATAACAGAACTCCTCTCTATTTTTTCGTAACTTCTTTACTTCTCTGAACACCATAATCAAAGACTGATTAATCTATTCCAGCATTCACCAAATCCATTAATCACCCAGACTGCTTAATTCACTGTCCAAGATAGTCTTTGGAATACAGTGTACAACAGTTTTTCACTTAGGGGAGCACTTTCTGCTGGAATAATATCACTGACAATCTAACCATGTTAGTGATTAAGTGATTCAGGGTTATATCATCTGGCCATTTGTCAGCCCTCTGTATTTCACAATTAAGTACAAAATCCTGAGTTTCTAGCCTGTGTTAATTAGGCACATTCTATGCAAACTTTTCCAAAAGTTTGCATATTCTTAAAAATTCTAACTAGCAATAAAAAATTGCCAATGGAAAACTATGCAAAGACATCTGTTCTCCCATCGATTTATTCAACAATCTCCTGTTAGCATGTACACCAAAGGGAGAATAGGCTCTGCAGAATGCAAGAAAAATGTGCTTCACTAACTAAATAAATTCCTTTATATATTGTGGCAAGACAAATAAATAAACCCAGAGATTTACAGACAGCCACCTTGGCTGACATTTCAGAGAGCTGGAGCCTTTAACAATATTTTTTGCTTAACTCCATCCTAACAAAGCCCTATCTCTTCTCCCAAAACCTCATTTCTCAATTCTCCCCTGCTCTCCTCTTTCAGGCCCACTTCCCAGTTTCTTCCTCTTTTTCCTTCCAAGGTGTGATTGCTCTCTTTGCTCCCCAAAGTCTCCTTCTTGATTGTTTTTCTCTGCTTTAATGAGTCCAAGGCTTCGCTCTACTCCAGAAATTGCATTTACCCTTTTTGTTCCCAAGCACATCTGTCTCCTCCAAGCTTTCTCTCCTGTTCTGACCTTCCTGCACTTCAAGACATTTTTGCCAAGTTTATTTCCCCTCTGTCTCTCTAGCTTCTTTTTACTTCTCTATTTTTTTTTCTACTCTTAGTGCACTAAAACCATGCCACTATTTCTTCTTCTTTTATTTTCCCTTTAGCAGTGACAGACTAAAACTTGGGAATTCAGATTATTAAGAGCAATAAAATAGCAGTCATTGTCTTATTTTTTTTTCAGCCTAATATGTAGAGCAAAAAGGAAGGCTTTTAAAAATTGATCCAATCTGAACATGGCTAAAACAATAGCAACTTTCAAGCCTCATCTGTGACATTTTATGCATAGTCAGAAATTCATATGGAAATGCCATTTGATATTAAACTTACATTTTCTAATCCAATAATTAAATATTCAATGCTGAATGTAGTAGTACCTATTTATATAATTCAGAAGTAATAATGTAATACTATTTAAATGCTAATTCTTAAAAGTCTCTTGTCCTATATGTTTTCCATTTCTTTCATGTGTACTCTGACATATGATAAAAATTTAAAATTCTGCTGACTCTAAAATGAACAGCATTTCTACCTTGTCCTTCACTGATGGATATTACTAAAAAAAAATCTGTAAAGATTTTACTATTTTGATCAAAATTAATATTTTACAGGCTATTTGCAGATTACTTTAAATTTTATTTTCCATCTAAAAAAGAAATTAACTTGTACCAGAGGAGAGGGGGTCCTTCCCTGTTGTCGGTGATGCTAATAAACATTTAGCTTGTTGATTCACTGGAGACGGGATTAGAATGTAGGCCAACACAACAGATATTTCATATTTAAATTCATTATTTTCCTAGTGCTCTGTGCTACATTCCTTAGCCAAGCAAAACTCCTACTGACTTCCTGTATTAGGTCCATCTTTATTATTTAGCAGATTGACAGAACCAGAGTGGTACCATCTATTACTAGTGGCAAATAACATTTGAGTTCATCTTCCTCTTATTCATGGGATGACTCATTCTGTGTCGTACACACTTCATTTTTGATTTATGTAAGATGTACATTTTAACATCCTTTCTGAGACTCAATTATTTAATCTATTTTTGTCATTCTATTCATTTGCTTATTCAAGCCATTTTGCATTAATAATCAGTCTCCATTCTTCTTCATTATTTAGTATTATTTGGTATAATGGAGTGTGTGCCAACTACGACTTTTGGATAAAGCTTCTGGGGGAGTGATACATTTAATACTGAAAGTTAAAACATATAAAACTTCAGACAGCAAAAAAAGCAAGATATTTGTAGAAGTACTGTCTACTTTTGAGCACCATAACTGTGACTTGAGCCAAATGAGTAATAATAGTATGCTTTACCCAGCTATTTGTCTCCATACAAGAAAAAAAAGTCATCCCAAATAAGTTAATACTGAGAACTAGAAATGTAGCTCTATTCAATTTCTGAAATACCCTGTAGGGTATTTCACAGGGAATGGGAGGTGTTACTTTAGTAGAAGTCTTATTTATTAAGAGATGAAATATTCTCCATCTTATTAATAAGTCAAATATGTGTGGTCTATTTTTTCTGTAGGAATGTAGTCTCATGAAAAGTGAAGAATGCTCAACTGTTTCAGACCTTTGCTTTGTGTGTCCTGCATATGATTTCCTGTAAAAAAGTGAATGCCAAGAGAATGGCCAAAACTTTCTCATGGGCTCTATAGAAGTGGAAACAAAATGGGATTTTTCAAAGAACCGCCCTGGCCACACTTCTCTGCTACCAACCAATGTGTACACAACCAATTTGTCACAATCTCAGGAAAAAGGTCAAGGTTAAATTCTTGTGCACAGTGCTCCACAAAACAACACTTTGCTTAATCAGACAGATTTTCTGACTGTTTTGGTCATGTAAGTCATGACAGTGGTACACTGACATCCTAAACTTCATTGTTTGCGAAGACTGCATGGAAAGTGTAGTTCTTGAAAGTAATTTCACAGAATGATAGAAGCATTGGGACTGGAAGCAACCTCTGGATACTGTCCATCCATCCTCTAAAGATATCAGCTGTTCTCCCCTTACATACCACCCTTTTGGTTTGAGTAGGATCAGCTAAAGCTCCTTGTTTGGTACTCTGTCCATGGGGGGTTTGAATGTCTCCAAGAACAGAGACTCTTCCATCTCTTTGGGCAACTTCTTCCATCCAGCCTTTGAACACACACTGAAAACGTTTCTCTTATGTTTTACCTAAGTACATTGTGTTTCAGTTGTTTCCATTGCTTCCTATGATTTAACAGGATATCAGTGAGAAGAATCCAACTTCATTCTCACTTCTTCTCCCCCTTTTCCACTTTGAAAATATCCCTCTAAGGCTTCTCTAGGTTTAACAATTCTAGTTCTCTGTCTGCCATGCACATGTCAGATGCTCCAGTCTCTAAATCATCTTCATGCCCTTTACTGGCATGTACAACAGTATCCCTCTCCTATATAGGGACTGGAGTGGAAACAGGGAAAGGGTCACTTCCCTCCATCCTCTGGAAATTATTTGGCTAATACAGCCCAGAACTTGGTAAGGCCTTCTTTACCACAAGGTCACAATCTTAGCCCATGGTCCACCAGAATCCTCAGGGCACAAAGTTCTTTTCTGGAAAGCTGATTTCCAGCTGTTTGGTCTCCAGCCTGTGTTGGTGAATGGGGTTATTCCTTTTTTCTGGCTCCAGCCAGGACAAGGCTGTATTTTGCAGTAGCCAGGAGCAGGGGAAAGGCCAGGACCCAGTGGTTATTCCAAACCACCCCAAGTGGGGAAGGGAATCTCTTCTGGGTAGAAGGGGCTCCTTCCAGTGGGGAAAAGCATGGCAGAGGGAGCTGTGTGGTAGGACTGTTAGAGCCAGAGGGAGCAGCGGGGGACCGTGGCAGCAGGAGCCATCTGGAACTGTCTATGGTCGGGCGTTGCCACAGTGAGCAATAACATCTTCTTTTCTTCTACCCTCTGTCATTAACATTGTTGCTGTTACTGTTTGTTTACTAATTTGACTGCTGCTTCCAGTAAATTGTTCTTACCCCAGCCTGTGATCTTTACCTTTTGTGCCTTAAATTCTCTACAATTCTCCTTTGCGGCCAGCTGCAAGGAACAACTGAAAGGTGCCTGTCTTGGGATGCTTTCAGTGGGAAGAATTAAGTTGAAGAGCACCATTTCTAAACCATGAAGCTTCACATGTACAGGACTTTACATTTCTCATTGTTAGAAATAATGAGATTTCTGCTGACCTCTTTCTCCAGCCTTTCAAGGTCTCTCTAAAAGGCAGCACAACCATTTAATGTGTAAATCATTCTAATTGTGAGTCATCCACAAACTTGCTATGTGTGCACTCTGCCCCTTTATCCAGATCTCAAGTGAAGATGTTAAACAGTTCTAGCTCTACTATCCCAGTCGTGGAGCACACAAATCATGACTACCCTCCAGTAGAACCTCATGCTGCTTCCCTTTGATGCCAGCAGTTCAGCCAGTCCTCAACCCACCTCACTATGTCATCCAAACTATGTCATCCAAACTATGTCATCCAAACTTCACCAGCCTATCCAGATATTAGAGGAGAGATTATAGGAGTGTTGAAAGCCTTATAAAAATCAAAATAAACAGTATTAGATGGGATTTTTAATCTTTCTTGAAAACAGGAGTGTCTTTGCTGTCTGTCAGTCCTTGAGAATTTTGTCCAACTGCCATGACTTTTCAAAGACCTTTTTTTTAACAGCAACCTTGCAATGACATTGGATGGTTACCTCAGCACTCTTAAATTATTTTTTCCTCAGCTGTGTTACACCGCATTTAGAAAACACCATCAAAGCATTCCTGTAGGTAATTTATATGTATATGTGGAAAACAAACCTTGAATTGTGTGACAGCTCTGTTTTCTGATTTATGTTGCACAGGTAAAGAATTTAAATCTACTTCAGGTGATTCTTGCACTAGTTATTCTGAGCTAAGCCAGTAATTACTTATTCTCCCTATTTTTCCCAAGATGATAAGAGCATCACTTGAGTTTAAATAAACCATGAAACAAAAGCAGAAAAAAAATTATTTCACTAAATATGTGTCATTTATCTTAAACTGGCCACGGTGGGAAAGGATTATCCATGTAAACAGTCAATGAGAAGAGACTGACTTGGCAGCTTCAGGTTTAAGAAGGAAAGGAAATAATTGAATATCATGTTAGCAGGCTCACTTCTCCTACAAAAGGGTATACTTGGAAGGAATAGCTGCTCAAATCTGTGATGCTCATTATAATATTGCTGGCCATTACTGGAGATTTCTGTTTGGCATCAGAAAGATACACTCATACACTCTAAATTGTCTATAACAAGGTGTCAAATTCCAGCTAAGGGAATATAATTTTTTTTTTCACACAAACATATAAGAGTCAGCTATCTAATTTAGTACCTAATCCTTCATCATTAGCCTAATACATACATCTCAGAGGTATATATACTGTGAGCAACCCCAAACCTATTTCTCTAAGATATTAACAGTAATATCTTCAGCACAACTGATTTCCAATTCTTGTATGTTTAGTCCATGTCACCATTTCACATATGCATTCATTTTCTGGCTGCTTCTGCAATTGGAGTTCAAAAACAATTGACCACTCTGGTGACACCAAAGAAACCAACCAATGATGCTCACAGCCTTTTAGGGAAATACATGTTTTTTACCCTGTTTTAACCCTGTTATTCCAGTAATCCAACACATTGTCCCACCACTAAGAAAATGGGCCTACTTTTGTTAATTGCATCTGCATATAAATCAACTTGCTCTGTAAATTTCGCCAGGCATACATTTTTTTAGAATGTCGCGGATAGCTCTCAATAAAGACTCAGACACACCATCAAGTTGCTTGACATATTATTGTACAACACATGATCTTTTTTTGCCAGTTCACTCTGCCAGAAACAACGGGAAATTGCTGTGACTTAGATCAGTCCAAAATGAAAACTAAAACTGAGACTCATTTCTGCTCATGCTAGAGGCTAAGAAGACCCACTTAGATTTTCAATAGTTCAGCTGACAGAAGACAGCATGCTAACACACCATACCTTGATTTTAAATCCAGCTTGATAGCATAGTACTGACTACAGTGGACCTTCAGTTGTACACTGAACATACAGGTCCTACATGTCTGTCTGCTTATTTTCATGTCTTCTGGAATATTTTGTGGGGGAGAATATTTCATTCAAAGTCTTAAGCTAAAAGCCAGTAACTAAACAAGTAACCTGGAGTGTCTTCTGAAGCACAGAAGACTGACAGTATTTATCATATATATATAGACACCCGTATAAGATTAGAAATGTACTGATGCCATTTGGGTTTTGCCTTTTTTTTCTATGCTCTCTGTATTCTTCACACATATATTTGTAACTCTGTCACCCACTGTATTAGTGGCTAGTTCTCCCAGTACTTTTCCATGGTCTTTCCCTAAGCAAAGAAAGACAAAACAAATTCCAGAGCTCCAAGCCCCAGGAGGTACAAGGCCCAGTGCTATCTTGGTTGTTCCTGGGAACCAAGGCTGAGAACAGCTCTTTGAGATACATTTTCATGGACAAGGCACAACTGGTGTTGAAGAGGGGGCTCCTGAGAAGGGGCCTGACCTGGGCGGGAATTGCATCACCACTTGTCCTCCTAACTGGGGCTTTTTATCAGCTATGCTAATTTCCTAAAACCTGTAAATGTGTACTCACCCCTGGCGGGGGAGTGGGCTTTTGTGGACAGCTTTCCTTAACTGCTCCTAAAGGCCTTCAAATAAAAATCATCTTTTATATTACCTCATTACTAAAATTATCTCGAGTTGCATTTCCAGATTAGGCAAAAGGGCAACAGTACAGCAGCTAATTATTCATTGCTAATTATTCATTGGAGCTCCCCAAAACATTTGATGTCTTTCTATAGGTTCCTTTTTCTCCAGATATTCAATGAAACCTTTGTGTCAACAAACTTTGATTTGACAGTGGGTTAATTGGTTGGGCTCAATGATCTTAAAGATCTTTTCCAACCTAAAAGATTCCATGGTTATTGAATTATGTTATCTCTGGGATCTTTCTGCATAATTGTATGTGCAAAGAGTTCCAATGCACAATGAAACATATTCCATGCATGATCATGATGTTACTAGCACAATATAAGTTAACAAATACATAAAAATGTATTGAAATGTTTTAGAGTGAGAAATTGTTTTAAGTTTCAAGATCACTGTTTCCAGTTCAATTAATTTTAAATATGCTTTTATTAATTTGAGGGGATTCTAAAAGTATTAGAGTTCTTAAGTTCTGTTTGGCTAAAATTTCATGCAGTGGTAGGTTAAACCTTTTCAATGATCTCAGGATTAGCCTTAGCTTTCAAAGGTCATACAAAAGAAAGTTCTATAGCCCTTTCATCTGAGATGTTATTTTCTTTAGGATTATGAGATAATGCATCTGGAACAACATTCATTCATCCAGGTTCGTGGTTTAGCTGAAAGTCAGTCCAAATTCCTGTAATTGCAAGTGACATCTGGCTAAACATGCACTTGGGTCAAGTTTAGACCTCAGCCACTATAAAGGGCCATGGTTAAGATAGCATTCTCAACTTGACACCTCCTGAATGGTGGAATACATGCTCAGTCCACACCAACATAACAAGTTAAGGCTACATCTTTTCATTTTTTCTGTTTCTTCTAGCTCAACATTTACTTTCAACAGCCTTCCAGAGTTTTTTGTCAAAAGATTTTCTGGTGTTTGTATGATGCTTCCTACAATAACTTAGGCTAAAAAATGCTCAAAACCTACATGTGGTGTACCAGATGTCTCCGAGCATATGAACCAGAATTTCAGTGTTAACAAGCAGGTCTAAAGGCAAGAAGCAAGTTACAAAATCTGAACAGGCAATTTATGAAATGGAAAAAAAAAATTAATTACTTTGAAGGTAAAACACATAGCAGAAAGTCTATAATTCAAAATCAAACAAAAATTCAGCAGTAATTTAACCAAGTTGTAACAAAATTAGGAAACTACTATTCTGCTTGTACCAGGTGTTTTAGATGAGGCTTAGTGACAGGACTTAGCTTCTTTGATTCTCATTACCTGTTTTCTGTAGGAATGCATACTGACCACTTCTCATAATTATTTTCCTTGGCTCTGAATGAGAGACTGAATTTCATCTCATAGTTCCTCCAGGGCCTGGAACTGGTCAGTCTTGCTTATATTTTTAAGGGTTCAGAGAGAAAAAATATTCTTTCTGGATCAAAAACACTGATAAATATCTTCCTGCATCTTACATCACTACAGAACTGACAATTCCAGTCCTCCCAGCTATTTAGCAATAATGAATTTAACACTGTTCTGCTGAATAAAGGGGATGAGAAATGTAAAGTAGATGACCATATCTGTCCAAAATGCATCTGTGCACAACGTTAGACTTCCAGTGGATACCTATTCATGTTATATGGCAAAAGTTATACCCATGGTATTCAATGACTGGACATGCCACACAGAAAAAAAAAAAAAAAAATTAAAAAAATTGTTTAATTAGAAGCAAGGCTTTTTTAAGAAAAGTCTCTTGTATATGCCATTCCACCTGAAGTTCATTATCCCAAATCCTCAGTATGGTAGAGTTAGTAAATAGCAGTGAAAAGGAGAATTAATGCTAAAGGATGCAGACAATCCAAGAAATTCAATTCTCTTTTTTGTCACTTTTTATTAATAAAAATGAAGAATATCACATAACACAGGGGAATCACAAAACTTGTGGTGCACTGAAAATTACATAGAAGGAGAAAAAAGGAAACTACAGGGCAAGAGAAAAGTTAGTCAAAAACCCACTCTAGGAAGAGTGGAAAAGAAAATTAGATATCTAGCAGGCCTGTAACATCTGATTCTGCTTGACTTTGGACAACTCCTAAGCTATTTCTCCACTTTTCTGCTTCTAAAAATCTGTTTTCTTTTGCAAATATAGATTTTTTTTTGTTTCTCTTGTGAGGAATAAAAGTAGTAGCTCTCTACTGCTACTACTATTTTTTAAGGTAGCCCCTCTTTCTTATTGTGTTTACAGCTCCATCCTACTCCTCCCCAGGGCACTTTTTTAACTTCTTCCTTTTCCCTTTGGCTCCAAACTGAAAGTAACACCTACACTGTTGATGGCTTGGTCACGGTCTCATAATTACCCCCAGCTGTTTGTCAAGGAGCCTTTCTTTCTGGAATTATATCTTGTTTGTACATTTTTCAATTGGTCAGATGTGGAAAAGACTGTAATCTGAAATAACAGCAAAGTAATTCAGGTATTAACTAGATCATCTTCTGTTTGCATGTAATTTCCACTTAGCATTCTCTTACTTTCTCAAAGGTAAGCCTCAAGTTCAACACTTTTTTCATTAAGCATTTCCTAAAGGTTTTTCTGGGAGTTGGTCCAGCACCCATTTATAACAACTTTCAGTATATTAATATTTGGTAATGCTGCAAATAGAGTTTCACATGGAATAAAGGCTGCCCAGGCATTGTCATTGAGAATCACGACTTTTTATTCCCCCCTAAACTTCTGCTGGAGTTCCTTGTATTGCTGGATGCAAACCAAAGAGGTTTGTGATAAAGCATTTCCAGAATTTTATCTAATAGTCTTTGGAGTGATCCAGTCTACCATATGGTATAAATGTATAGAGTGATATGGGGTAGAATACTTTAAACTGAAGTGATACAGAAGTACACAACTTGGGTGAGTTAAAACTCTTCCCAGTAAAAAACAGTAGTTTACACAGAGTTAAATACCAGCCGTCCAACATTAATGCTATGAACACATTCTTCAGCTCAAATTCTCTATCTTTTCTTGTCAGTATGATTAAAGGCTCAGATTCAATATAACTGATGTCTAAAGAACTTTAATTTTCCTTTGATAAACTGACAAAACAGTAATTTCTTTAATCTTAATCCAAAGGGCACAATGTTACAATGGACTCCTTGTGAGTTTCACCAAAACATGTGATAATCTTTTCTTATCTCCAGAGCCCTTTACTAGAAGCCACTACAATGCTCTGCCAGATACAAGGCTACAGGCAGTGCATTAGTCTGGAGCAATTAGCTATCAACACCTGGTAGTTGTTTCTATGGTGGGAGAGAGGTATGTGTATAATTTCCCATAAAGGTGACAGTAAAATAATAATTGGTTCAGAATCAATCTAGGTGGAACAGAGAGAACATGACAGTAAATAGGAGAGCCCAAGGCCCTGCACATTAAGGATGTGTTCTTCTAACTGGTGTTGGGGGAGTGTGGGAGAGTAGAGGAAGTGTTTGGATTTTGGGTTCTACTGATTACACTGTTTTGCCTCAAAGTCCTGTTACAATTGTCTGGACAGACACACAGAGTGTCTCAAAATATTTTGTGCAGAGTAGGGCTACGCTGCTGAAACCATTATAAGGGAATTAGTGGATCTGAAGTCTATAGCAGAAGTGAAAAATAGAGTTTATAATGTGTCAGTGCCATAATGTAGAACCACCTTTTTAGCCCTGTTCTGTTTGTTCTCCATAAATGCATACATACTCCTGAAATGTTCATACCCACATTTTCCATGGATATGTACATAGCACACGCAAAATTTATCCGTGTTTTAATTTGTTGCCTCTTATATTTTGTGCATTGCTCCCTTTAAGAAGAAATATAATGTGACAGAAGTTGGGCTCAAAGGAATTCATCATGTCTGTACCATCACTGGAATGAAATGTCTCTTTCTCCTATCCCTTGTTCCCATTTTCATTCAAATTGGACGGAAGAAACAGTCCTAGCAGATTCAGCTCGTCAGCTATATTACTGGTAAAAATCTGTTTGGAAACCAGATTCCTCCACATGAAAATGTGTGTGTTAATTAGCCCCTTTTGTGTCAGCCTGTTACTGAGCCAAGTCTGAAGAGTCATTTGAGGGCACCGAATGTCTGTTCTGAAGAGAGGCTTACGCGATTGAGAGTGTCATGACCACTTGAAAAACTTTCTTCAAGGATGAGAACTTTTCTGTTGGCAACATGTTATCAGGAACATCTAGTCCAGCACCATCAAGGATTTTTCTGTTTATTTTAAAAATATGCAGACACTACAACTCCCTTTGGTTCTAGTGATACAGGGAATTGAGGGCAGAAGAAAAAATGCTCAGAGAGATTGATCTAATGAACTAAATGCAATTTATCAAGAATAAATGTCTGGACTTAAGTGCCACAAGTTTACCTATCCACTCCTGCTCCATCTGCAATGATTTTAAGCACAGACCAAAGCCAAGAAATACAGCTATGACTTATGAATTTCAGTCCCTATTAAGAAAACTGGTGAGGATAAACTGAGGGGTGTTGGTCAGCTTATTACCAGCAGAAAGAGTAAAGTGCAAGGGTATCTGAATGATGTGTGCACATTTTTATTAAAAGCCTGTATTTATATACATTCTCTTTTTGGCTATTGTGGCAAATAAGGACCAATGTGTTCCAAACCCTCCTGACTTCACTGGCTGATACAGGGTCCCAATCCTCCAGACTGAACTGGAGTGAACAAGGCAAAATAAACCAATTTCCTAACAAACCCAGCAAGTTTCTTCATTCCCTTCCCCCACACTGAGTCCATGCACTCACTTTATCTTTCCCACAACTCTTGTCTCAAAGAAGCACAAGGGTTATTTTTCCTCATAACCACCCTAAGCTGCATTTCTGAGAGGACACTACTTCCTTCCATTCTCAGCAATTTCAGAGGCTGCCAGAGGCTGCCCCTCTTCCCAGAAGTCACTCACAAAGTCAACAAGCAGTTTACCCTCTAACTGTTTTGATGTTGGCCTGCCTTCCAGCAATTCTCAGTTGGCACATAGTCTCCTGCAGACTATAATCAGCTTGGCACATGTTAAAACACCCATGCCAGGGCTATGGCCAGAACGAGTCAAGTCAACTGCTGTGTTGCAGTTACAGTTTGCCTTGTTACAGTTTCAGCAACACACTCAAGACCAGACTCCCTGACTGCCCACATTGTCTAGCACTTCACATCTCCTTTATGTGAAACTGAGAGCATTGCAGTCTTAATGTCAAGAAATAAACCTTTAGAGAATTTTCCTCCAGCATGCTCTGAATTCCTTGCACAGCTTAGATGATCTGCATTCCTGCCAGCCCACCCCGGTATTCCAAAACATCACGCCTAACACAGCACAGCCCACCCTGCCCCCATCTCATATCAGACTGCTTAACCCCCGTAGCTCTACCTAAGGTATGTCCTTTCCAAAACCCTGCTGAACAGAACAAATCCACGGGCAGGCACTTTTTTTCCTTTGGAGAGAAGGTGTGACCATGATATCTGGGACAAGCAAGAGGAAGTGGAGTACCTCATTCCCTGGAAGGGGAAATTCAGTGACTCTGGTATCAGATAAAGGTCGACAGTCATGAGGATGTAGTCAAAGGCAATAGAACATCTCTCTTGTCTACATGACCACTGTTCTCTACACAGGACATTCTGTTCACAGTCATACAGAAAATAGAAGATAAATACCTGTGATAACAGATATTTTTTAATGAACACTCAGTGGAGAGTTCACCATTCTGTGTGACAGAGAAGGCTGGTGGCACTCACTCTCTGCCCATTGTTCTTTCACAAACACATAAGACTGTTAGGGGATGATTTTTGTTATTAAATACTTCGGAAAAGAAACAACCTTGTCACTTCATGAGTGGTATTTCAATTTTCTGGTTTTCCCTAAACTGCAAAGTTTCGTTAACGCTATTAAAAACATCAAAATAAGGCAGCCCATCAAGGGCATAAACATGTTATAGTGCTTCTAAAAAAAGTCAGTACTTGATCTGACTGTGATGAATATGGGTAGCCTTTTTATATAGATTCTGTCTGTACTGGCAAAAATAATTTTATGCCTTTAGGGGAAGAGTGTTTGTATTTAACAATTGAGAGAAAAAAGGCCTGTCTCTCAGATTTTACTATATTTTACAACTCTTTTTCCATGTAAGGCTAATAAAATCATCTTAAATTGTAAAACAGAAGTGAAACTGTGAAACAGAAGTGACTTTTACACTTGGCCAAAGAGAAAATGGCTTTGCTGTTTGCAAAGAGACTATTACTTTGGCCTAGTGCCCAATATATGTTGATACAGATGGTATATTTCCCTTACCTTGCAAGAGCTGTATCCACCAAGGTCAAGGTCTTCCCTGTATTTGTATAAACAGTGATAATCCATACTCTCCCCACAGGCTTTTTGAAGAGCTCTATAGTCCTAAGAGATCCTTATAGCACTCTCCTCACTGCCAGTCCACCTGCTTCAGAGACAAAGCCTCTGTGCTTTGACTAAATTGGAGAAAGTCTCAGCAGATACGTGGCACCTGTTCTGTGTAGTTAAATTCCTTGTAGTCACCTCACTGGGCAGAAGCAGGGATACTGAAAAAGCAGGCCCAGAATGACTAGTGCCAGGGCAGAACAATACTGCTTTCCTTCTGGGCAGCAGGGTCAGCTCCCTCCTTGGAGCCTCCTGCTTCCTTCCTCTCTCCTCTTCAATTCCATGACCAGGAACACACAGTCACAGAAGGGCCAATGGCAATGCTGAAGGGCAGCAATGAGAAGGCTCATTTGTGAAAAGCAGCGTGATGGATCACAGAGGGTTTATGGTACAGAACAAAGAAAGGAGGAAGTATCCCTACGAGAGGTGACTGTATGCCAAGGCCATCCTGTGAACAGGAATGGCACAGCTGAATGTGGTCACCTCATGTGGTCACACATTCAGTGTGGCCTTGTGAATGCCCTCTGCCTGAGATATCTTTATTGGGGGAATCCTCTGGATCAATGCAGAGAACTACACAACTGTAGAAATCTAGAACCCATAATGAACTTCCTTCCTTTCTTTGTCCTAGTGCAGGAGAGTTTCTGGGTGATCAAACTTACCCCTATTTTATGCAGGAATGAAATTCCTAGAAGAACGTATTTCTTGCAGTCTGCTGTAATGACTATAGGTATTTTACAGCTACTACTGCAGCACAGACTTACATGCATAACATCTCCCCATCTTCAAAATTCCAGATTCTTTCCTGAAGATACATTCCTTAAGATGAATATTTATTTAACATTAGTAACAAGCCTGGACATGTCTATTGTAAGTCTAGTAAAATGTACCCTTCTTATTGATGAGACATAGAATGTCAAGTTTATCTTGGATAACCCTTTGAAATGTAAGCAACTAATAAATAAATGCTTCTTTTTTTGTTAATATAGGTCACCTAATATTACAGTTTATCAAATGTCAGTCATTGGTATGCTTGAATCTGTGTGTGGTTTGCTTTCTTTTTTCTCTTTTGATACTTCTGGTATTAGCTCAATTTCAGAGTTCCTACAAATTTACTGTAAAAGATCTGTTTGACAATGAGAGAAGAAGTTGCCAGCCATGCCAATTATAGTGATTTTGTGGTGTGGGACTTTAGGCCACTGGGAACTAAAGATCCATGCCAGAAAAAAAAAAAACCAAAAACCTTTTCTAGGCATTTATGTTTCTTTCACAATTGTATTCACATATCCAATTCAAGCTATGGCTCAGTAGTATGTTATCTAAAGTAGGAGATTAGATTCACATTAGGACTTTTTTGACTGCTTGATATTAAGCAGGGATATAGAAGAAATTTATTTTATTTTGCCTAGAAAAGTAACATCTGGAACAAATAGAGTCTTTAACTGATTATCATTAACACAATTGTGTTGTGCTCTCAAAAAGCTATTAAAAAGTGTTAACATGGTTACATCATGAACTTCAGCTGGTTCTTATAACACACAATCAACTCATGCCAGACGTGTACACATATGCATATTTAAAATACAGTATTGTAAGACAAGATTCTGAGAACATTTTCATTAATATTAGGATTACTTACAAGTTCAAGCAGTTGTTTTGAGGACAGAGTTCATTACCCATATAACACTGAGCAGTATTTAAGCTCACATGTAAACATGTTAATAGTTGCAGTAAGGAAGCCAACAACCACTTTAAATGAAGAGGAAATATTTTTTTTTTCTTTTTGTCAAACTGTTCTGTCTCACCTGTTATTCAAAAAATGCCTTTTAAAAAGAGGCACACATGACAAAAAAATCAAATACAGACTTCATCAGACTTAATTATGTTAAAATATGACCCTGTATAAAGTCCAAGTGGAACATGACAGCTCTTTTTTTTCACTATGCACAGCTTGATGTATCAGTGCAAGACAGGAAGGAAAATAAAAAACAGCCATCTTCAATTACAAGGATGATATGGTGGGCCTAATACCTGTCATTAACACCTGCTTTTGGCATAAGTGTATGCCTTCACACCTTTAAGAAGAATAAAATTTTTGGTTAAGCCATTTGTTTTTAGGAGACAAACCTCTTTGAGAGAACTTCCCAGCTATATCATGAGAACACCCTGATTAATTTGTCACGTACAGTAGCGAGATAGCCAAAGGCCATGTGCTTGCTGAACTATGAAAGCATTCCATGTGTTTGGAATGAAGACTGCTCTTCATTCTCAGCTCACCTGACAGCCTAGAAAACCCAGTAGTGGTTACCAAATATAAGTAATTAGTACAAAATGCATCTGGATCACGTTGGATTTTCTGATGTGCAAGGTCATGAAATGGTTGCCTCCGGGAAAACTGAGACACATAAAAATTATAGGAGGCTGTTTCTCAGGCAATCTTTAGTCAGTGAGTTTCCTGTGACTACATCAGGACAGTGAAACAGAAGGATTTCTGAGGTCCCCAGCTGAGATGTGCATTTTGAGCCTCGAGTCAAGACCTGAGCATGTTGTGAGACCTTCTCTGCTGTGATTTTCTAAAAGGGCTGGTGCCTGGGTTGTCTGGCCAGTGAAGTGTAGGCACAGCCCCCAAACCCAACATTGCTGGTAAGTATGGCACTGAACAAAATACAGGATGTTTTTCCAGTCTCTTGATACTACATGCCACGTGTACCCACAGACAAGCAATAATAATTTTACTAAATAGGAATGAGATACCCTTTTTGTGGCAAGAGGAGTAAACTGTAAAGAAAAAGAGTGAGTTCCATGCTCAAAGCCCAAGAAATTATATGCTTGCTATTCAGAAGGATGTTTGTGCAAGCCTGACAAGCGGTCTTGGAGATGCCAAATATGTGCTCCCTCAGGTAGCCTTGAGTCCATACTTTTTCTCCTATTATCCAGCTACAGAGTAGCTCCCCAAAAAACATTCAATTTTCTTTCAGGAAAGAAGCTGAAGGCACAGTGGAGGCTGATGAAAGGGTTCAGGTGCAACTGTATCTTATTCTTATCATATCCTACACTTGACTTTTCAACCATAAAATCCCATTACTTAGTTTAGAGTGAAAGGGATGTCATTTTTACACAGTAGCAGTGTTACAGATTCTTATGATGGAAGAAATACTGGCAAAATAGACAAATGTTTTTCCAGTAGTGAAGTGAGCAGTAAGTTTACATGTATTGCAATATGACTAGAATCATATATAGCTGCCACAACAAAAAGTAGACAGAAAAGCACCTAGTATATTCTTTGTTTCCCTGTAAATAATGGTTCTGGAATAAGAGCAGAAGAAAATTATAAAAAAATATCAGTAAATATTAGAATAAAAGAAACAAACTTAATGCACTTATCAGAATAATCATCTGTAAAGAGTATCAAAGATATTTCTAGAATTTTAATAAAACAACTGATTCCAAGCCAATATGTTCCAGTCTTGCTAGAGTCCACGGTTCAATTATTGGTACTGAATTTCAGGGCTTCTTATACTAGATAAAAATATTAAAAGCATACATGACACAAAGCTTCAAACAAAACTCAGTGTGCCTGTTAAAATTTGCTGGAGTTTTGACAGGTTAATTCTGTACCTGCAGTCTTTATGCCAGCTCACATAACAATTGCCTTCACCCCTATAATGTGATGAAGAATGAAATACCATGTCTCCTTCTGCAACCAGCACAAAACCACATCAACGCTGGATTCTGCTCTGCTTTATTAGCTGAAATGTGATCTTGTGTTCACAGCTGATCTGGCTTAGACTTGTGATTCTGAATGACCTCGTCCCATGCAGATCCACTACAGTGACTATAGCCACATAAAAAAAGGTCTGTTAAAATATGAATCATTCACCAAAAGGCAGAGAAGTATTAAAAAAAATCCCAAATAAATGCAAGAATTGCAAAATACAGGTAGATACTGTGCTTGCATGTACATTTTCTTTTATGTCCAAAGGAAAAAGAATGGAAATAGAAATTTATAAAGAATGAGAAGCCTTCAAAATCAAATACTAAGTGAAGATTTTTGCTCCACTGATAAAATCTGCTACACAGCCTGCTAGGCTTTTCAAATCTCAGAGTGTTTTGAAACATTGATGATGCGTGATGATCTCAAAACTGCATCGGTATTCAGTCCTTTACCATAATGCTGATGCTTTTGCCCATTAAAAAAAAAGTTTTCAAAAAGTAACATTTTTTTTTAAAGAAGCAATAATAATCTTTAATGTAGCAAATATCCTATGTAACAAAAAAAAAAAAAAAACAAGAAAAATAAAGATTTAGGAAACTGAAACATGAGACTTGTAATATAGACATAGAAACAGGAGAGTCCTGTTTAAACAGATAACACAGAATTTGAAGTAAATGTACTCTCTTTTTCTTAATCTTTTGTGTGAAAAGCTAAAATTCCAAACAATGAAAGAAAATAGCACAAGATTTTTTCTCTTCATCATTTAAACTTCTAGACCATGATACTCCTCACAGGACTTGCCCTTCTTTAACAAAGTTATAATATGTTTTCTTTCTTCTTTCTTTTTTCATACCATACTCATGATTTTTTACTTTGTTTGGGTTTTTTAAAATCTAAAATCCTACATAACACTGAAGGAAAAGAGGTTGAACTATCACAGAAAGCATGCATAGGATCAAAAATGATCTTACCAATCTTAAAGTGTGGTTATCACCTATTAGCACCAAAAGAAGTCCAGTTAGCACTGCAGGTGATTATTACCAGTGAAAAGCACCCCAGGCAGTAACCTTACCAGAAAGGGTTTTTTTTTTCTGCACAGGGGCATGGTTCAACTCATAGGCAGGTTCAGAGACTGGAAAAAAAGTATTGCTCATGAGTCTGTTTCTAGAATCAGGACCATATTCTATAAACCAGTCATGTGTCCATATTTAGATAAAGGATTAGTTAATAAATCCTTCCCTTACATCCTAAGTAATACATAAGTTAGGCACTGGTGTCTGCCACTTCATGGGATGCAGTTCCCTTTCCAGTTACATTTCACTATCTTTAGACATGTCAATCCTCTCTTACTCAAGTTTAAATAACAGCCTTGCTTTTATAACCAGCATAGTAATGAAGCATAAACTTTTACCATATTTTATCATACTGATTGTACTTGTATCATACAACAATCATTCCAGAAAAACTTTTGTGAAGTAGGTCTTTGACAAGAACACTTGTGAATGGTGTAAGAGGAAAAAAAATAGGAATATAAGTAAAAGGAAGCATCTGTTGGGAATTCTTCCAGCTGTGCTTAACACATTTGGAAGATGACAGAGACATAATATGTGCAAGGCTAACACAGTAGCTTGTCACTTCCTATAAACAGACAGAGGTGTTCTTTCAGCCATGATAACGTTTTCCAAAAAATACATAATATGGCTTGCTCTGCTTCCCTTCTGTGATTCTCAAAGAACCTAAAGTAGCTATTATTCCTATCTCACAGACTGGAAAACATGGAACTGGTTGGAGAAATTACTCCAGTGGCTCAAGTCATTCAAAGGTAGAAATTCTAATAAGAGCCAAGTTCAGTGTAATCATATTTAAGATATGTTGGAGGTCAAAGTTGCATTTTTGTTTGTTTTAATTCATTTATACATACAGGATGCCCTGAAACCCAAAACCAAAGGTTTGGAAATCAGTCTCAATGGCCTAAGTTGCCATCACCTTTCAGAAAACCCAATACCACAGGCAAAGACAAAATAACATCAAAGTAAAGCAGATAAAAATAAAGGGTGTAAAATACATCAAGGCTACTAAGCAGATATTGCTCAGAACCATAAAATCCATGCATGGGTTAAGATCATTCTGCTACAGTTCAACATGCTTCATATTTTAAGATGAAAATAGGGAAAGGAAATCAGAATTGGTCATTTGATCAGACAATTCTGTTACAGAGCAACACCATGAATCAGAGTCAATATCGCTTTTATTTGGAGCAACTTTGCCATTCTGTGGGTTCTTTTTAGTACTTAAATTATTCAGCAGTTTCTTGATGAAAGCACAGTTGACCAAAATCTAAGAATCAGAATTATGATGTAGTTTATGGGTTTGGTTATAATTAGTTTATAATGAAGTAGTTTATGGGTTTGGGTTAATTTTTTTCCATTAGCTTTTAATGTTTTGTTCAAAATTAACCTCTGTATCAATAAGCCAAACTAGAGGTGGCTGATTTATCTGTAATTTCTATTTGAAGAAAATATACAGAAAAATATCAGTGACAGACTCGGTATTTGACCATGCAGAACATATTGGCTTCAGTCCACAAAAAACTGAATAAATTTAATGGGATAAGCCCCTCCTGAGTAGTAAATCATGAGAGTGAACAGAAATGAACCCAGAAGAAATAGTCCTTAAACATACAATAAGAACCAGATTAATTGTAAATTAAATAAATTTAAAATGGTCAAAGCAGATGTTCTTTTTTGTTTAAAGACATCTTATTTCCTCTCCAAATAGAGTTTGCTTTTAAGTAAAATAAGGAGTAGTTTCTGAAGTGTCTAACTCATGCAAGTACTCTTCAGGCCAAGATAAAATAGATAGGCAATTTTGCCACTTTCTTAACGCTGTTCGCGTTGTATGGATATACACAACCTGCTCATAGTAAAATTTACAGTATTCAGTTCTTTTGACAGTTTTTCCTAAGTCAGCAAATAAAATTAAAAAAAAAAAAAGATCACACATAGGCATTGGTATTCATGTGTCTAACTTACAGAAAAAGCAAAATACCATTAAACATATGTGCTAGACCCTATTTCATAAAAATCCAGGGGCACAGATTTAGCCTTGATGCTAATGATGACTCAGGAAAAAACTTAATATGTCTCTATGTTTCATCTAAATGTGGAAGAAACAGTCTAGGAAATTAAGGGAGTATCTAAGGTTATTAATTTTTCTTTCTGTGACAGAGGCATTTAAATGTCTCATAGAAATCACCCTCCATACACATATGTTAACAGTTGCCCATCCCAATTCCCACATTTTACCTTCTTTCTGTGCTTGCAAGGATACAGCTTATGCAGTCATATCTCCTACATCTCTTTCTTTCATAATTCTTACTTTTTGCTGCTTTTAGGAATAAGAAAGTAAGCAACTTTTTTGAGCAAAGATGACCTATTCAGGACTTAATATTGGGAAAGTGAGAGCAAGACTGCAAACAGCTAAAACTGGGAATTTCCAGTTTAATGGAAAATGCTGGTATTTTTATTATTTTGAATCAGGACACACTATTTCAAAATTTCCCACAAAGCAGAAATTAAAAAAAAAAACAACCAAAAACTAAAAAAATGCTTTCAAAAATGTTGAAACACATTTTGTTTGAGCTTTTTAGTTCTATTTTTTTAATAATAATTTTAATATTTTGTATTTTTGTTTTACAGTCATAGCTATAGCTCATCTCATGCCACTTAATTAATGTGTAACTTCATAATATATTATAATTTTTAAAAATTTAATTGTTAAATTGTGAATAATTATACCCAATAGTTGATGTATATTTCATTTGAGTAGGGAAACAAGATCAATATTTGGCTTTGTATTACTCTCAGCATATTTGTTTCAAAAACCAAGGAAAACCCCATGTTAATATAGATATTCAAAACAGTAGCTACTTTAATTTGTGCTATACATTAAATTTTTGAAGTAATTTTATCTTATTTATCAGAGTATTTTCACCATATACCATCACAGTTGTTACTACCATCAGTTTTTTCTACCATTGCTACCTATAAACTGTAATTCTGGACTTTCTCACTCGTTCAACCTGCTCTTGAAACACTCATATTTTTCTTGATCAGCAAATACAAAGGATTTCAATTTCTGTGATTCTCTCTCAAACCTAATCATGAAGCTTGCACTCTCCTTGTTTTGCCCAAATGAGAAACTGTTTCTCATGGCACTGCCCTCTCCTTGGTGTCTCTTCAATACTGACAAAGTAAGGACAGCTCAGACTGCATGCCTTCATCCTTCCCATCAAATTTGTTATTCATGTATTAATAATTTATTTACTTGCATTCCATCTAGTGATGATGCTGCTTAGGTCACCATTACAAAAGGTGTTTGAGGCTTTTTATTAAAAAAAAGTTCTTTAGCTCAAATCAACTAGCAAAACGATTTTTTTTCTTGACTTCCCAATTATTAATTTGATGAAAGAAATGTTCCATCTTATACTTGACTAACCACTAACTTCAACACAGAATTCCATATTGATAAAATGCTCCCCTTCATCTCTTCCTCTAAAGAAAAACTTGTCTCTGCTATTTTATATAAATAAGAACAGCCTTTTGCCACTGTGCTCATTGCCTTCTTCCATCCTCTCCTAAACCATGCTCTCTGCCCCATCACCCTCTGAGTGATATCTGTTATAGTGGTGATGTCTATTACAGTGCTTCTATCTCCTCGAGTGGTTCTATCTTGGCTTTCTTTCAGAAAACTTAGTGTAAAATAATAAAATAAAAAACAGTGTAAAAACCCAAACAACAGCTACAAATTGCTTTTTGTTTGAGTGAGCTAACAGAGAAAAATCCAAGACAAAGGCACACCGGTTCAGGTGTTTTCAGGCACTGTGGCAATGTTCCTACCTTTTAGGAAAGGATTTAAGTAGGGACAATATATTAATTAGGATAATTGCATATATTTCTATTTGCTATCTTCTATAAAACAAAGTTGTCCCTGGAAAAGCTGGCACATGAGTTCTATAGCATTAGAGCATGTTGGTGAAACCACTGGAGTAATAAAGTACAAAAGACGAGGATCAGGACACCTAAATTCCTAAATACCTGATTCCATCTCTCACATATTTCATATATCTTTGTGGCCACTATGAAGCCACAGGTTACACTTAAGAAGCCAAACAATGATATATATGCTATTGCATTCTAAAATAGAACAGCTACACACATTCCAATTATTAAACTTTTCTGGTCCTTACAACTTTTGTAAATACTTTGAAAACTCTCATAAACTCTGTAGTTTACAGGTGCATTTTATTTAAAGGAATGTATACAACTGCATAAGTGTGCACTCATACAGTATTTTAAGTGGTTTTAAAAGTTATTATATTGAACAAGGGAGAAATGAACCAATCTCCAATAGTTAACTGACTGCTATACTGACTAGAATATTATCACCAGCATAGAAGCTATATTTTAGGAAAGTAGTGATCCCCAGATCAGTATGACCTAAGGGATTTTTAATTTTCTGTTAAAAAAAAATGGAATAACCTCTTAGTGAAGAAAAGTACTGCACTAAGTCTAAAAATCTCTAATGGAAAACTTTCTTGAATCTCTTCTGTTTTCTTGCCTTTTCATAGTACTACTTTAAAACAAGAACCAAAAGAAAGAAGTGCAACAGAACCTTAGGCTGGTCAGGTGCATTGAGGAAGGGCATTGAGAATGGCCTTGTGGGAAGAACCAGAATTACCAGTTGTTTGGAGACACTGTGATTCTCGGATTACCCTGACAGCCCAAAACTGAATCTTCCACTGCATGCTGCTCTCATGACCAAGAGAGACTGGTGACACTGAGGAGAAAGCAAGCAGTGAGGAGTAAGAAGGGCGTTTGAAGCCCAGGCAGCAGGGAGGTTGTGAAGGAGTGTATCCCTTCTCTTATTTAGGAATAAAAAGGCAGAAGTGTGTGCACCTATCTGTAGTACTGGAAAAGCAAAATATTATCAGAGCTTTCTAATTTGTCTTCCCACATTCTTCTCTAAGGCTAGTGGAATAAGTGATACACGCCCTACGAGTTGCAGCAGGCTTCATCAAAGTATGTGCAGAATGGTGCCACCACTCAGTGACCTCTGAAATGGAGAGGGGAGAATAAAATAGACCAGAACATTAAAATACAGCACCTGTAATTATCACAATACTTGAAACACTAGTTTTATCTGAATTAAGCAAACTTACCTCAAAGCCCTCTGTGCTTCTGCCATTATGGTACATTAGAAGAAATCCCTTCCAAAGATTAATCAGCTTAGCTAACCAAACACTGTTTAAAACAGTACAGAGCAGAGTATTAGCCATTCACAGAGGATACAAATAAGTAAATGTGTCCTTTCTGCCTGGCAAGCACTCTATAGTTCAAGGTGGATCTGAAAATTGAGAGCAGATCTGGGCCAACATGATCTCAATTGTTATTTTCAATAATAAAGTACAGCTAGCACCTCAGCATGCAACCCTCACTTAGTGGAAGCGGACAGGGACAAAATGCAATGTTCTTAAACAGCTTTTATGGAAATCATGCACTGCTTGTGACATGTTTGGTCTCTGGAGCTGCAGCCTTGTTTAATCCTCTACTTTTAAATGCCATCTTCCAAACCCAAAGGGTAACAAGTATAAACTGAGTCTATAAAACAACATCACAACTTTATTCTCAATAGCTAAGTATTGAAATGCAAGCATACATTATAAATAGAAAAACAGCTGGCTTGGAGCACATTGCAAGCCACTAACACAGTTGAGGGATTTGAATGACATCATAACCCGTGAGAGCATGTTGCTGGCCAGCTGGTGTTATTTATAATATACTCATAATTGAGGAAAAATAAAAAGGCAGAAGTTAGGTATTGCAAACTAATAAAGTTGAATTCTCTCGTTCCCAGTGTCATTTAAATTGTTATCAAGAGAAATTTGAAGATTAGTACTAAAAAAGGGGGAGGGGGGGCTATCACTTTATAATTACAACAACAGATTTAAGATAAATGTCATGGAAGTCCCCCAAACCAGGCTACTTGTGTTACTATATTCATAGTACTGTAAGTTCTAGGAAATTACATGATTTCTCCTGTGTGATTGCTGAAAGATCACAAAGCTATTTTTCCCTATTTACAAGTAGTTCTCAACAATTCTGTTATGTTTAGAGAATTACAAACTGCTATCTTAGGGTTAATCACAGAGAGAGTTGGAGGTTTTAATTGGTACTCAGCATTTAGGCGTGCCAAGTTTAATAACGTAAAGACACATTAAGGGAAAAGTAGATAACTGTCTGCCTTTCTGTACTAAATAAATAAAATACCTATGCTGCTATGCATAAATAAAATATATATATATATATGTGTGTGTGTGTGTATATATATAAATTATGCATATATACAAACATGGCCCATATGTATTTAAGTTTTTATATATTTGAAATGCAGACACACACACATAAATATAAATGCACACGCAGCTACCTGAAAGTTAACCAGAATACATTTTCTTATTTTTCATGGCAGCACAAGCTCTTTTTGTCTGCTAACCCCTCAGTCACTAATTCAGATTCTTTTAAAGGGAAAAAAATATGCTTCTGTGCTCTAGTTTTAAAATGCAAAGGTATGATGTTATTTGTCACCATGCCCAAAAAAGTCCTTACTCGGTAACTTTGCCAGAAGAGGGAGAGAGAGAGAGGCAAATGCTCCCCCAGCTGTTTCCTGTCTACAGTGTCTGTGTAATGTAGATAAATGTGAGGATTTTCTCTAAATCCCTCTTCTGTTTGCTAAATCTCACTGTCACTGCTAAAATCAGAGCAGATAGAGCCTGCGCAATGGAATAAAGTCCTCAATATTGAAATGTGACATTGCTCTCAACATCTCACATCTCTCTGGATTTCTTTTTTCTCATCATTACTGCTAACAAATTCATTTCCAGACTTTGCACTTTCAAGAAGCAATGGAAAAAATCAACAGTCTTTCAACACAATTAGTTAAGTGCTGCTTGTGTGATTTCTTGAAGGTAAATCTTTATTACTATTTCAAATAATTTTTTAGTTTTATTTTGCTGTGTATTGTCTGCTGCTGGCTTGAGGAGTATTGTGCACTTTTCAATAACATTATTTTAGAACTGAGAATTATTTATAAATTGCTGAACATGCAATTTCATGTGATCTGGAAAATGGCTGTATGTAATAGTTGCAATTACATAGATAACTGTAAGGGTAAACTATTGCAAATACATGTCTTAAATTTCACTTCTATTCAGAGAACTTTCTAATATTTCAGTTATGTCATTATTAAAAGGTCCACTTACATCATTGTCTGTACTGTTAATGAATGCTTCTGAAAACAAGAACTTTTAGCTATTTTCTGCAGGTGCAGGATTTTATAGGCAAAAAGGTATTATTCACATGTTAAGTTTCTGCAGTTTTATTATACACAATTACAGAGAAAATGTTCATGCTTTCACAAGGAAACTTTTAAGGGATGTTGTCACTGCAGCAATTTTCTGGCAGCATCGTGGCATTTACTTGGTTTTTGCTTTCATAAATTAAAAGTAAATGAGAAGTTCAGTTTGTTTTCTACATTAGAAACCAGCTGCGACTCTTGCTGACCTTGCATATTTGTACAGCTTAAGCAATTGTACATAAAGAAAATGGAAATTCCCTTACATGTTCATCTCCAAGTTTTCCCTTCTAGGGAGGGCTTTTTCAGGAAAGTTTGCATGTGAAGTTTGATGTTATGACCCTATAATTTCTGCACAATAATATAAACTGTCTTAAGGTAAATTTGACTTCAGTAGGTGCATTGACCTCTGTTTCTGTCAATTGGCACCTGTCCAGCTTTCCATTATCTGCAGATTTATATCCTTCAAGAACTTTTTTTCCCCTTAATATTTTGCAAGGACATTTATGTAGTTGAAAGAATTATCTTAATTGTTTAGGGCCTAATTATTTTTTTTAGTTGGTCTTACACTTAAAACACACTTATCTCATTCCTGAATGACCTAATTACAGGTCTGTAATTGCAAGGGATGAAATCATTCCCTTAATGTATAAATGGGCAACCTTTCCAATATTCTTGAAAGATGAAGGGGTTTGTTGTTTTCTTTTTTTCTAAGTATTGAGCAAGGCACTAAGAGACATAAAAGTAATGTGCTAGTTCCTCAGCTGTGCATCCTGCCAAGCTTCCCTGGAATCAATGGAACATATTGATTTAGGTTAGCATGTAGCCCAGATTCTTTGCTCAAAGTTAACAGTATTTAAACCTTGATCCACTCTAGAGTGTATATGCTTTATTTATATAACAATTACTAGTGAATATTGATATTTCATAATAATTGCACATTTCTACTATGGCTTGATGATCAGGCCCAACCCCTCTGGAATAAAATGTAATTTTAAATATAAAACTCTTGATTCCTTGCTGTAGCATATACTCTGCAAAAAAATTGTTACCTCCTTCAAGATACTCCTGATTCTTGCAGATGTTCTTACATGACCAAGCATGTGAAGAATTCTTATGCACAACTTGTGTCAAGTGATAGTTTGTTAAACAAGGGGACTTACATAGAATTAAGAAGTAAATGAGATGTAGAGTGTTCATATATGACATTCCTTGGTGGTGCTACTCTTCTGGACTACTAAAAGAGGAATATAGCAAAAGCTGGCTATTTTACTGAAAAAGAGGAAATTCCAGCTGTGAAAATATGGTCAGTCATTCTATGAAACTAAAAGAAGTGCTTAACCAGGCTCATCTTGAACCTGTATTCAATTTCCTCATGTAATTAGATGCTTTGATAAACCCCACCCACACACCAATGCGTTTTCTTTTAAGCTCTCAACTTTCTAGTCAAATTGGGGATAATGTAAGTACTCTGCTTGATTGTAGAGAACCTGAAGCAATATTGGATTACAACTTTGTATTTTCTTAAGAATATTCCCCTCAGATATAAAGACATACTTTGATTTTATCATGAGCATATTGAATCAATTAATGTTGTGTTTAATTAAAATGATGAAGTAAAGTTAAAGTTTTAAACTGTGTTTTGGAATTTGCTTTGATGAAACAGCACTTAATTTATGAAATAATTGATTGAACCCTAGAAACATGTGAGCCTGTTTTCTTTTCTGTAAAGTTTTTACTTGTTTGAAAGTTCTTGACTGTTGTTAAATTTTTGAGATAAAGTTAGAAATTCTCTGTGGTTTATACTGTGCAGCCTTTTTTGGCTTCCACTAAAGGAAAAACAGTAGATAATCTGTTTTGTCATAGTTCAGTACTGATATTTATCTGAAAATGCAAGCCAGCTGAGAAGTCTTGAAAAATAAAAAATTGTTAAATGTCTAAAATTTATGTTTATTTCTGGACCAAATGTTATACGAGAACAAATTGTTAAATACATAATGTTCTTGTATTTGTAATGTCTTTCAGCTTTCTGAGGCAGTGTGCTAAACAGCTTTCTGCTTTACCTCCTCAGAACTGGGAACCATCTTAAACTGCAGGTGCATCACATTTATCTTATAAATTCAAAATTATGGCAAAGGGAAAAAGAAACTGTTGTTAAAATATGGAATCATTACAGAAAATAGTGCCTCATGTTATCATCATTCATTTATAATCTGATCTTTTTCCATCTGCCATTGAAGTCATGTCCATGAATTTGAGCTTGTTGGGGTTTGCATGGCAAAGTTGGCTAAAGACACTTGTGAATGAGAAAATAATTATTCTTTCTTTTATTTTTCTGATATATCATGGGATTTAAAATTTTTCAGTATTTTCACAGTAATACACAAATAGGGGACTCATCCAGCAAGGCACTAAGGTCTCTTGCCAAGAAAATAAGAATTCTTAAAAATAATTCACTAAAAAATGCTCAATTTTTTGATCTATTTTCTGATCAGATCCCAATTGATCAGAAAATAGATAACTTCATATTTTTTTCAAAAGTTCAGTGAAGAAATATTAAAGATTAAATGGCCCCTGAAACCCTGAAAGAAACTTTAGGGAAGATTAATCATTTTACTTCAACTACTTTACACTAGACTGCTAACACAAAGCAGTTCTAAACTAAGTTTAACTGTATGTGGAAGACAGATTTGTGGCTTCTTACCTGACTGCAATGCTAATGTTAACCTTGAAAGAGAATGAAATTAAATGCAGATTTACACCTTTAAAAACTATCATTTTTGGCAAGTGATCTAAATAAGTTCAGAATATGCATTAAGCATGTTACTCAGTGTCCTGCTACTACACATAAATAGCTTTTCCTAGTATTAAAAGAAAAAACTGTCCTCTTTGCATGTTGGGTAAGAAATTAGGTGGACATAAAGGGATACAAAAGAAGGAGATAAACAGATTGGTGCAATTTTACACCCATTGGAGACTGGCCTCTCTTCAGTCAAAAGCACAGGAAAAAGTGTGTAACCAAATGTAAATGAGAATTTTGTCACCTCCGTGTAAACCTCATGGCTGCAGTTGCCAAAGAGGGTATAATGAAGGTCAATGAAGTATAGCTGCTTGCAACAAGCAAAAATACAAATCTTTCAAGGATTAAAACTCACACTCCTGTTAATTTCTCAAATGTTTCCAAACATTGGCCTGCTAGTACCAGGGGACTGTAAGAGTCACTGAATGCGGTCTTCTGCTACAGAAGATCCCACATCAACTCCTGTAACTTTGGCAAGGTGAACCTTGCAACATTTTTGGTTTGTCCTGGTATTTTCCTTTCTAAGGCAGCTGGAGAACTGTGGAACACTAATAATGAGCTCTTTTTCTACTGGGCCAAATTTTCTTACAGCAAGTTTAGAGCCATTTATTCTTGTGACAAAGTTGGTTTTCGTTTAAATAGCTCTTCTCCATCATATGCCACCCCTGTTTCCCACAGTACATTGGCAGGCACCTGTCATACTTCCTCTTAGTTTATCTGGTCTGAGACAAACAAATTCAAGGTTGTTTTCCTTGTTCCTATTATTCCAGGCTTCCCTTTGTCTATTCCACCCTTCCATATTTTGCTTTCCAAAAGCAAATATAAGTCATAGTTACTACAGGGTTCCATAACTAGATGTGATTGTGAGTATTCACCAGCATAATCTGTTTCCAAAATACATGGACTAGAACAAGTGGGTTCTACAAGTAGTTCCACAAGTAGTTGCAAAATCATGGTGAGACATTTCCTGATTCCATGTTTATTGTCCAAGAAATCACAATACATATTCATTCTCATTCACATGGATGGAGTCATTTTTTTGTAAGACTCTTTGGGGAAATTCTGACACTGCTTCTGCTTTCTTGGCAGGTGAAGATGCACACTGTGTCCTACATCCATTTCTTCTACCTTGGCCTGTGTTTGCTTACCTTAACCAGTTCTGTTGCTGCTGGCCCAGAAACACTCTGTGGTGCTGAGCTGGTTGATGCTCTTCAGTTCGTGTGCGGAGACAGAGGATTTTACTTCAGTAAGTCCACCCTTTCTCTCATTTAACTGCTAAACACCTTCATGTAATCCATTGGAGTATGCAGTTGCTCTAAATGAGCTTACTTATGATCATCCAGGCTGCCAGCTAGGATTGGTATCCTATATCTGGAAGATGCTCAACCCTTCAGTTACCATGAAGCCTCAGTAAAGAATAAAGTTGTGCCTGTGTTCAACCTCTCTGAGTTTCTGACAAATTTTCATTTTCAGACTTGTTATTGTTTTTCACCACTTTCCAGCTGTTGCTATTCCACCTGCTGTGTTCCTGCTTTCCACTGACCTGTCACTGAAATTAAGTGAATGAGACCACATACTAAACCCAAGACACTCATGAGGCAGAACTACATGTACCAGCTATGTCAGACTGGTAGTAAACACTTTAAGTACACACTGTATCATATTAAAAACACACTAAGCTTCAACATCTGGTTTGAAAAAAAGAAGAGCTGGAAGGCAGCAACCAGAAAGTTACCACATCCAAGTATCCACATGCTTCATCATTTAAATACAGGTGGAGGAAAATTCATGCATGGTGAAATAATGAAGACTGACACCAGTACAGGCAACAGATAAAATTAACTCTGCAATAGTGAGGACGAAGAAATACTCAACTTTTAAGTAATATAAATCTATTTCTGATGTTCATCTATTTGCCACTTAAATAACAAAGTTAAAGAAGCTTTTAGCTAGAAATATATTAATTCTGAATACATTCATTAATATATTTTTTTCAAAACATGATATAATTTGTGCTTCTATAGCCTCTGAAGCTAGCATTTACTTTTAATAGCAATAGGTGCTTCTCTGATATTCTTGATATTCCCTCATGGCTGAAGCTTCTTCTTATCTAAGCTACCATTTTTATTTTTCGGATCATACCCACCCTATTCCTATTTATTTCTATTCATTGCTTTCAATGTTTTCTCCTTGCTTGCAATAAAAACAGAAGTTCAGACTTTTGCACTTCTAAATTACAGAAAATCTCAATTTCCTCAACATATAAATTGTAGAGATTTTCACTGTCTTCTTGACACATTTTATTAAATTTCACTTTTGAAACCTTGGTTTAACACATGCAAAGTAATCCACTATTCACAAAAGAACCCTCCTTTTCTGTATTTAACACCTCAACTCTTGTTCATAAGCACCTACTCCAGGGTGCTGTTTAGCTTAGTATTCTGGTGCTAAACACAGTGTTAAAAGTACTGCCATCTCTCATACAGGAATTTACATTTTCCTACAAACTCCTCAGGTGTTCATTTATAAACCAAAGTCTGTTGCATTTATTAGCAGCAGAGTTAGGGATTATATGAGTGTCCTACAAATGTTTTATTGCTGGAGTGCATGTAAAGACTGTCATCTCCCCCTCCTGTTTCTGCACCAGAAAACAATGAGACACTACATCCTTAGAACAGCAGAGCAATTGTTCTTTTACTGTGTATGTATCTCAGGTGCTTCTCTGCCAGCAAAATGTTTGCTGCCGGTTCAGAGACCTCTCATGCTTGCTTTCCACAAGAGTAGCTGTTACTGCCCAGCAATCAGACCTACTGTTAGGTGTACTTTGTGATCCTCAAGGTAAGAGGTCATGTGAAATGCTAATCATTAGCAATAACTCTCTCTGGTTTCAATCTCAGTTATTCTAAAGTTTCACAATGTTTCAAATCTCTACCCTAAGCTAGGTCATCCTTAATTTAAAATGCCAGGATGGGCTTCCAATGTTTCAAAGGAGATCATTACCTTTGCAATCTTTACATTTATCTGCTGCAAGTTTAGACTTTCTCTCTAGTCTTTGCTGTTTTCTGACATTCTGAGTTTTCAATTGAAATATAATGGCACCATAAATGCCAACCTTCTTTTTATATGGAAAAATATGGAATGTTTTGCTTATCAATGACCACCCTGTTTTAGGAAAGTCTTGCACAGTTGTAATCAATAGACTGCAGTTGTATCACTCAACAGGAACATTATGAAGCTGATATGTATGTGGCCCCTTGGATGCCAAGTAATGTGTGTGCTCTACCTGGCTACTTCTTATTTGTAAGGAAGAAATTTCATCTGTTTTAACCTTCTCCCTCTTGTTTGTTAGAGTTCAATCTAAAATACAAAACTAGAGAAAAGTAAGCCCAGTAACACTGGTAAAACAAATAGAGATCCTCATATCAAATGTACTACAGAATGTAGCATACTATTATAAAGTAAAAATGTTGCTTGATTTCTTGGGACTTTTAAAGAATACCACATTATTTATGGAGGTAAAAACCCAATGAAATTTTTGTTTAGTTGTAGAAAGTATGTAGATGAAAGTAGTGTTTTAAGCCTTCTATTCTCATACTCTGGGTTCCTTTAAATAAAGTATAATCAATGGTAGTGTTTGCCTTTAACTTGCACAGGAAATAGCTGTGAGAAAAATTTTTTTCTTCCATCACTCTGTATTTCACTAGAGATTCCAAGTATAAAGAATACCTTTTGGCTGAGGTGGAATTCCTGGTTCAGAGTCAAGGTCAAACTTTGGACTGTTCCTTGGGAGATGTGGGTGGAAGTGAAGATAGAAATAATTGTATTACTTTCTGTCAAAACACTGTACTTCCCAACCACAAGGCTATATCTATGGCTATAACTGGAAGACAAAAATTTCCTTTATATAGTCTACTCTGCCCAACTTTCTAGCTATAAAAGGAAATTCTTTACAGCTTCTGAGGAGATGCCTCAGTTGCTTACCGCACACAAAGAGAAGTACTGACTTCAAGAGAAAGTCAAATGTGGTTTCTACCACTCTCTTTTGTCTTGAGATAGACTGACAAGGAGTGTTTTTCAAAGATTTTTAAGGAAAAACACAGCATTCCCCAAACTTAGCATCTACTTTTTTTCCATGGTCACATTTAACTCCAACCAGCACTGGCTTCTCCTCAGACAGCTTTTTGTCTCCTGTGATTTACCAGAGAAAAGTGGATTGTCCACTTTCTATATAGTGACATCTCTCTAGGAGGACTGCCCCTCATATTCCTGTGTGCTAGGTTTTATTAGGAGAAAGTGACAGAGAACCTGGCCACAGCTGCAAAAGTGGCTACACTTTAACACAGCTTTTCTCAATGTTTCTCCAGTGTTAAAACCTCTGGATCCAACTGTCATGAAACTAAGTGGGATAGCTTCAATGTTCACCTGAATTTTAATGTCCAGAAAGGTCTACCACAGTATGCTTATTGTAAAACAACACTGAGAGCAGAGAATGTTGGAAAAACTTAAAGCAGAAATTACATGAAACTTATAAAAGTGAAAGCCTAATGGAGGGGAAATTTTCCTTGGAATAGTCTAGTCTTATCACAGGAATTTACTTTATAGATCAGTAAAAAAAAAAATAAAATTCTTCATAAATGGTGAATTTGCTGAACAATCATTCATTCTCACTCATGATGTTTTCCGAGGGCTATTACTGCCGTGAGATCCAGTAGCTTGCTCTAAGCAGAAAATGTTATATTCTTTTCTAACTTGTTTCTTGTCCTTTGAAAATATACCTTTTCTTTAACAGCAAATACATAGCAGTCCTGCTAACCATACAAAAGTGCCAATAAAGAAACAGATTTCTTAATTCCTTAGACATTTTCAGTCTTCTAATTTCTATAGCCCATGTTAGATGGCAATACATATTTGAAACCATGACAATCAGCTTCATGAATAAAACTCCACCTTTTTTTCTGCTAAAAACACTGCTTTAGTCTTGTAGTGAATCTTCTGAACCATCCCTTGCTTAAAAAAGAAAAGAAGTCAGTTTAGATACCTGAGACACTAGAGTTCCTCTGATATTCTTCAGAGAATGGAGAATGATCTAGCACATGCTTCCATGTCTAAAGCAATGAATCCCATAAAAGACGGGGGTTTTTTTCTGGCATCCAGCTTAATGTTCCCTGTGTTAACTGCTTTGTGGAGAATTACTGCAAATTTTTACATTTTTTTTTGTCCACTAAGACAATCAAAATTGTGTCTTGTCCTTGGGAAAATCCCCAGCTGTGCACAATGTAAAACTATTTGTTTATAATCATCAGAAAATCAGGATAAGCCCCTGAACATGATTTTGGGTGATGAGAGCTGTCATGAGATCTCATTGCTTTGTAGAACTAAGGTATATCTGGAGGAATTGCTGCCTTAGAAAAGAGGAAACAAGCAGCAGAGCAATAGGCAATTATGTTTTGCTTCTCCCATTTCCCTCTAGTTAAGAGCTTCTTGTTTACTTCAGGAAGTCTGCTTTTAAGATGTTATTAAAGTTTCTAGGCCTGTCAAACCTATCAGCGTAATTACAAGAGATGGCATGGCACTCAGTTCTTTAAGTACTCCATACCTGTAGGAGCTATGAGTCATTAGCTCCTCTCTGCATCCCTGATTGAAAGGAATGTTAATGTTAGAAGCCCAGCAGAGGCAAGCTGAAAAGCTGCCACAGACACACACAGACTCTGGTGTCACTGACAGTCTTACAAATCTTTGCAAACAAACACTGGTCATCTTGGCTGTGTTCACACGGCAAGATCTGAGAGTGTTTTCAAGTTCCTTGGTCTGGCTTCATGCCCCATTCATGTCCAAATACTGTATCTATGGAAGATTTGAGTTCATTCCTCTATCTATCCCTAGGTTCCCTACTTCTTACAAGGAAGATAACCTGGAAAGGAGCTCAGATGTGCTTTAGCCAGGTCTGCAAGGTCAGTGCTTAGGGAGCCAGAACTATAGGTACAGCTACTGATGTAGCTGCATAAGAAAGAAAACAGCTCTGACTTTGGAATGATATCACTGTATAGTCAAACAGCTGACACAAGTTTGATGTGTGCTTTGTTGCCCCTGGTAGTAAACATTGAGAAAGTTCTCTGAAAATAAGCCAGTCTTTGAAAGAATTTTCTCATTTTTTACCACATTAAGAAAGGGTAAGGAGTTGTTCATAAAGGCCAACCTTAGTTTAGTGACGTTAATCTTCTTAAGTTACATCTTTAAAAACAGATAGAAAGGTTCTGTCTTCTTTCTCCATGGATTGCAGAGTAAGTCTAGGAGGATTTAGCCTCTGATATACACTAAATTTAGCCCCTGCCAACAGGTCTCCTCTACAGCTAGTTTCTCAGGTCACCAAGGATTTTATAATTTTTCAACGTTTTCCTTAAGAGGGATTGCAGTAGTGATGATAATTTTAATGAAGTGACTGGAAACAAATCATTGATCAAAATTTCAACAAGAAACATCTGTTCAAAAAGTGCCTACTATCAAAACCAAATAAGTACATTTTCTCCAGAAGTTCAATTTATATACGTCCTTATTAGCTGGTAGATATCGGAGATGTTAATGCTTTTTATGATGTTTACCTTTATTTAATGCACTAGACCAAGCTTCAAATTTGGTCTCAAATAACAGAAAGCTGTTACTTGACATTTGATTCCCTAACTGCTATATGTATATTTAATACATTGTTTAGTCTCATGTTGGATAAAGTCACTCAAAGAAGAGCTTGGCAAGATCAACATTAATTCTTGGCATAGCTGCCCCTCTTACTTTTCCACTGAATCTTAAATACCAAGAAAAACCCTTCCCTGGCTTCAACTCCAGCTCATGCTCTATGCAATCGGCCAAAACCTTTGAGTATGGACCTCTTTGTTCTGGTATCAATAAAGCGTTTGTGATTCTTGATCTACAGCAGCAGGAGTCACAAAGCAAATCACCCAGCTCGGCAGAACCACACGCTCTGTTCATGAAAACCTTGTGCATTTACTACCTGTGCATGAAGGGCATTCTACACACGGTACTCGTTCAAAGGCAGAAATTCACAGAGACATTTCTCTGGGGCTTATTCAGCACTTTAGCTCTTAGCCATTTTTTAAACCCTTTCACCTCAATGAAAATCAAATAGAGACTTAAAGCCATCGCAGACCTTTGCTAAAAAAGGCTGGATCTGGACTTGTTTATTAAACCATATCCTAATGTCAGTGTTTCCCTGTTACACAAGCTTAATTGTTCAAGAATATGACAACAAATGCAAGGGATAACCAACAGTTAAGTAATTTCTCAGTCTAGAAATCAAGACAAAAGAAATACCACAAATGTACACTTATTGAAGAAATTATGCTAAATTTATCTCTGGTAATAACCACAGGAACTTCAAAGTCAAGAGGAAGGAAAAGCCATTATTTCCTACTTTCTATGTGGTGCATTTAGTGCAAAACCATTGTGAAAGATAAAGCCCAAATGCTGAGTCTAACTTTTAAGTAATGACAGGCATACTTCATGTTTGCATCAGTAAATGAGGTTCTGAGAACAAAAATTCTAACACTTCCTTAGTCTTCAGAGGGACATACCATATAATAACTGGTGGGTGAGTCCAGCTTCTGGAAAGTTACCTAAATTCCTATAAAAATCCAGCCCTAGTCCGATATACATGCTGTGTTCTCTGGTTGAATCCCATACACAGAGATATTTTACGTTTTCAATGTCCTTACCCTTACTAGGCAAAGCAGAATGCATTTGCTTATCTCATGTTAAATCCTTTGCTAGTGAAAACTAGAATAGCTTCCTTTTATCAAAGAAATTTTGCTAGGACTCGTGTGTCTCTTACTTTTTGTTTTGTTTTTTTTTTTCTTGAGTCTACAGCATATTTAAATATTTCCCACCTTATTTTGAAATTCAGCTGTGATCCCAGTCTTCCCATTTACGTAACATAACGCTTCCAGAGTAAGAGGATGCTTCCAGACAGCAGGCCCTTCTGCTTCCTTATGTGCCCATAAAAGTGTGGAAGTAGGGAGTGTCCTGTTAAAGCACTTCCTTTGGGAAATTATGACTCACACAAACCTGAAATTATATGATATTTTTTATACATAATTATTTGTTTATATTATTTGTGTCTTTGTGTGTTGGGCAGAAATTTACACAAGGCTGAGTATGCAGAAAAAAAGAAGGGGTTGGCTCAGACCATCCTGATTCAGTCCAGCTCAGTGAACTGTTTTCTTTCTGAAAATAAATATTCTAGGAACACTATTTCTATCTCCAAAAAAGTAAACACTTAATACCTCCAAATCCTATAAACAGCAGGTTCTAAGTAAAACAAATGCCACTGAAAATTGGTTTGACTTCAAAAGAAGGTTCATTAACAGCCATATCCTTCTAAGGCAATGGATAAAATCTTTATGCACAAAACCTCTATATTTCATAACTCTGTATTCCAAAGAAAATTTTTAAATGTACGGTTTATGCAAAGGTATAAAAAGTCTAAGTGTCATGGGGAATATTGTAGGGAGATATCATTCTGATTGTGGATCTGAAAAGATGAGTACATTCCTAATTATGTTTGACGGCTGTTCCAGACCACATAGATAAATCACATTTACAAAAGGAATTTTTTATTTTCAGACTTGCATTAACTATACTGAAAGTTTCTTTTAATTCAACCACACCTAAACAACTGGATATGAGCTCCTACTCTTATAATGAAAGTTTTACAGCTTCTTTTTTGTAAGTCTTCATTGATTACTTCAGATTACATGAAAGCTAATAAGGATATCTATTTTAGCTTAACATAGCAGGTTTAAATTGAATACACTTCTTACCTTAAATCTTCTTTGGACAAATAATAATATTGTTGTAATAATTTGTTTCTACATCCCCCGAATTCCTGAATTACTAGTCAACAGGTCTTCCATGAAAAAAACCTTAATTTTTCCTACGTATTTCAAGTTTTATGTTTCTTTCCATTAAAGTTTCCAGTCTTTCACAGACATATTTAGTTTGGCAGAAAGAATCTGGTGACTCATAGACTGTAGAAATTTGAGAGCAAGCTACTGAAAATGTATCTAATTTCTTCTTGTGTAATTTGGGAGCAAGCTACTGATAGTATGTCTAATTTTCCTAGTTTAATCAAATGTATTATTGGCAAATACATGTCCTGAATAAAAGCCATGTTTATTTCTGAAATATATAGCTAAGATTAAATGCAAAAACACCATATATATTTGCTTCTAAAAAACTTCTGGGTTTTTTTCTAATTGTTTCTGGCATTTTACTCTAAATCAAAGGGCACAGAATGAAAAACAGAGGCACTAGTTGAAACAATTAGCATTAGAACCCTACTTAAATTTTGGAATTCAGTAATAAAAAAAACATTCCTTATAATGTTTTTTGGTGGTGGGCTTTTGGTGTTTTTTCATTTTTTTTCAAGAGGACAGAGGTGTAGGAAGAATAGGTGATGTTATTATACCTGCATGATTTACATAAAGAAGAACAGACATATTCAAAAATATCTCACTTGTGTTTTAGGTTATTGACTATACTGTCCCTTTCATGTCTTTTCAGACAAAAGACTTTCAAATTCAGACCTCTCTAGACATATATTGTTTTGTTTTGTCCACATACAGAATGAACTTGCTGAATGATGAACAGAGTGTGATCTAAAATCAGGAGATTCTGGTTCAGATTCAGTCCATCTACATTTGGCCACTTAAATGAGGATTCTGAGCTGGGAATCTACTCAGACTCATCCTGCAGTCAGCGAGAGGACTAAAAATCTTTCAGGGCTCTCATTAAGTTACGAATTTTCCCTAGGACATGCTTTTCCTTCTCCACTAAATAAAGCAAGGAAGCTGTAGCAATTGTATTCTTATGCCCATTAAGTCAGTTGAGTAAGGACCCTCCATTGGGAGCCTAAATTTTGGTGGAATTAATCTGTTTAAAACCACACAATGAACTTTCATGTAGAGGTAAGGATGCACTCATGCAGATCCCATTTTAGATCAAAGCAAATCCAAGCTTATTTTAGCTGCTATGGTATAATACAGTTGAGCAAAGACCCAGAAAGTGCCTTATCCAGGTAACACCAGTTAGAGCTGCTCCTCTAGCTCTTAAAAACTCCCAGGCTTTAGTCTGACTAAGTGTGAATCCTGTTGGAGAAAGCATTCCAGTTGGATACAGTAAAAGCACAAGGGAAAAGCTTATCTATATTTTCTTTCTTGATATAATAGATAGAATATACTCTTACATGCTACAGCAAGTAAAACTCCTTCATGTTTTATTCCTGCAAAATAAGGTGCACTTTTCCATGCACAAATAAAGAAGCAGTTTTTACACTGTTGTTCACACAAGATCATTTCTATTCCTTTGATTACTCATTTCCCAGCAGTTTTTTAAGAAACCAAGACAATAATAATATTTCTAATCTACAGAGACAGCTAAATATCCATGTTGTTAAAGAAGGATTTTCTCTGTTAGAGGGCTGTGCCTTTTATCATGGTATTGTCATGGAGAAAGGACACAGAATGATGCTCAAGTACAGTTTTGAGATACTCAGGCAATGAAACATTCAAAGTCAGGTTGGATGGGGCTCTGAAAAATCTGATCTAGTTGAAGATGTTCCTGCTAACTGCAGGGGGCTGGATTATGTGATCTTTAAAGGTCTCTTCCAACCCAAGCTGTTTATCAGTTGGAAGATTTAAAATATAGCTACTGCGGACCTAATGAATTCACCTATAAAAGCAGTAATGTGACTGAGCTAAGAAAGAATCCCACCTGAGGCTGTAAACCATTCAGTGAGTTGAAACAACACCACAAAGCATCTCTACTTTCCTCACTCCAGCACCCCTCTTCATCCAAGACAATCAAGAAAAGCAAAGAACCTCTTCAAAGACATACACATTTCATGATCTTCTCTAAAGTGATCCCTTTGTAGGGATCAGTAATCACAGTACTTAAAATTTCCAAACCATCTATGGGAATAGGAACTGTTCTTTAGGTTGTTTTTACTCTGCTTCAAAACAATACACTTACTGAAAAGGATTATCAGAGTAAAAACAAACACTAAAACCAAGAAAGAATTATTTATACCTTCTATGAATAAAAATGTATATGACTTATCTTATTTCAAGGTGCTCTTAGCATTGTGAATTGTACTATTCCCAGCTGGTTTGGCTTGAGGAAAATGGGGTAGAAATCACTTAAAGGGTGCTCTCATATGAAAATTATTTCGTAACTTAAGGAGTTCCACCACTATTTCAGGAATTACATACACTAGATTTAATATAGCTATTCCAAGATACAAGCATTTTAAAACGTGGAATGGTCAAGAAATCTGTTCATTAAAAAAAAAAAAAAAAAGGAAGATATTTTGCAGAATTTCACCCTTATCTTTCTTATTGCAAAAAATGGAATTAAATTCTACAACTGCAGCTACAATGGCATTAAGCATTAAGTCAACTCCTCTAATTTTTCTTTCCTAGTCATTTCATTTCAGTTTTTGAAAGCAGTAGGACTTGATGCAATAAAGTACAACTATTTCCTGTTATCACTAAGATGAAGACTAATAAAATGAGCAGAATTCATAAGTGGTGATATTCTTACTGTCTGCTGTTCTTTTCAAGTAGAAGTTTATAGTCTGATATGAAACAGATGAAATTCAGATCTGTGAAAAAAACAACAGAACTTTTTTAATAAATATGGCTTTCTCTGCCCCATCAAGAATCAAATAACTTGCAACAGATTTTGAATGCAAAATTATTATACTTGAACTATGAAACAGGTGGAAATACCTTGTTTAATTTTTATTTTAGAATGTAATATTTTTAAGGTGTATTTTTACTTTTTCATGTGGCAAAAAGAAAATGCTAAGGAAAATCTGATATGTAGTATAATAAAGAAGGGACAAAGCCGATGCCAGAGATGGAGAAAATAGTAATGTTAATAATCTGGGCTGGTCCTGTCCAGGAATTTTTTCATAATCCAAAATTATGAGTCCATGGATACTCACTCAGGGTTATCTGTTAACTTCAAATGGCTTTAGTTCAGTTCATTGAGGATAGTGGGAGTTAGTCTGAGGAATTCTATTTCATGAGTTCTGTGCTATGCTCACTAAAGAAAACATTGATCATTGATTTTCCTAGGTCTTTTGGCCATAAGTGTCATTATGCCACAAATATTTTCCCTTGACTGGATTCCCATTGCTTTCTTACTAGTCACCTGTTTTTCCTAAGAGCTACCCACTGAACTTCTGATATTTTATTTTCTGTGTATAAATACAGCAAATAAAGGCTCTTTTGAGCAATTGATAGACACTATTTGTTCCTGATTTGAAAAGGGTGCACGCACACCAAAAAACTCCTCATTTTTAACATTATTCAGACCAACCTGAAAGGTTTGTAATTTTAAAGATCATCTACCATTCGGTTCTTCATAGAATCATATAATGTGCTGGGTTGGAACAAACCTATCAGGATCATGGAATCCAACTCCTGGCCCTGCAGAGGACACTCCAAGAGTCACACCATGTGCCTGAGAGAACTGTCAAAATACTTCTTGAGCTCTGTCAGGCTGGTGCTGTGACCCCTGCCCTGGGGAGCCTGTTCGAGTGCCAACCAGCATCTGGGTAAAGAACCTTCCCCTGATATCGAGCCTTAACCTCCCTTTACTTGGCTTCAGGCGCCTTCCTCAGGTCCTGCCACTGGGCACCACAGAGAAGAGATCAGTGCTTGCCCCTCCTCTTCCCCTCACAAGGACATTTGTAGGCTGCAATGAGGTCTGCCCCAGTCTTCTCCCAGGCTGGACGGACCAAGTGACCTCAGCTGCTCCTCACACACATTCACCTAAAGGCCCTTCACCATCCCCATGGCCTCCTCTGGACACTCTTTAACAGCTTCATATCTGGTTTACATTGTGGCACCCAGAACTGCCCCCAGCACTGGAGGTGGGGCTGTCCCAGAGCAGAGGGGACAATCCCCTCCTTTGCCTGGCTGGCCATGCTGGGTCTGATGTCCCCAGGACAGGGCTGGCCCTCCTGGTTGCCAGGGCACTGCTGGCTTGTGTTCAACTTGCCATCAACCCTCAGGTCCCTTTCTGCTCTGCAGCCTCTCGTTCTCTTGTCTATTCACACAACCAGGATTACCCCATCCAAGGAACAGAGCCGAGCATTCACCCTTCTTAAACTTCAGTGGCTGGTGATTGCCCATCTCTCTAATTTGTCAAAGTTTAGCAAAATTGTTTGCTAAAGTGCCCAAATTAGTCTCGATTTTGTGATAGGTATATGGCTACATGTAAAAGATTGAAAACTAACTTTTGAAAAGTGTTACTCTATTTTCAAAAATCAGCATGAGTCTCATGAATAGCCAGTGAGACTTCTGAAGACCCTAAAGGCATATGAGTAATTTTTGGGCAGTGAAGAGGCAGATGGACACTCAAGAGATTTTTCAAAAGCAGCCATGTATCTAATTTCTGCTAAAATCAATGATAGCTGACCCTATGCAGGTTTTTTGTTTGTGCTTGTGTTTTTAGTTGCCTGAGCATCCTTGGAAATACAAGTCAGGGTCCTTAGCTACTTGTTTAATTTTGCTTATGGACCTTATTGACTACTTGTAGAAAAGCTATCACTGTTAAAAGCTCTTCAAAATAAGAATTGGCATAATGACTTGGCTTCCTCTCTGACGTTAAACACACTAATACGCTTAGTATGAAATCTTCTTATTTCTAGCATAAATATGTGAGGCATCAGATGAAAGCTAATAATTTCCCAAGCAAGCTAAAAATAATGATGGCTAAATTTGAATAAATATTCTAAGAGGCATTCTGGAACAGACAGTAGTTAATAAGTACTGTAAATGCTACCTTTCTACTAACCTCATTTGCAAGGTGCCAAAGCCTAAACATGCACCACAAACAACAGTGAATGAAAACCAAGCATGATAAAAAAATATAATCACTGCAGAAAGTTGGAGACAATGCATATTTTAGCATTTTCTTTGTCTTCTAACCAGGAAAATTTAATTTATATTCTCACAATATTCTTTAGGATGTCTTCTTTAGGAGTTTCAGATACTTGTGGCTTAGACCTTGTCTCCCCTTCAATGAGACTATCTGACAGCACCTACAGTTACTGCAATAATTCAAAGTACATTGTAATACAAAGAGTAAGTATTATTAAAAAGTACTACTTTGTGTAACAAATAATATAGGAATATGTAAATTAAACTCACCTTTAAACATGCTGCAATGCAAACGGAAGAGTTTAATGGAAGAACCAGTAACTGAAGATACGTCTAGGAATTCCTTAAAGTCAGGGAATATTAACCTTAATTTTGGTCACAGGCCTATGAATTTTACACCATCACTAAGTGACTAAAGCCTTTAACAAAAAAAATTGTATTCATAGTTATACAGAATACACACTTCTTGGGAGAAGGAAAAGAATCAGTGGCTTCATTAGGTAATGAGTGGTCTCATGCTTTATTGACTTCCAAGATCCAAATGCTGCAGACAATAAGAATTAATATTTTCCTCATAATCTCCTCTGAAGTGCTCATCATAGAAGTATTGCAGCCTTCAGACAAATACATTATCAACTACAATATCCCAGGAAATCATCTATTTCTCTGAACATTTCTGAGGTTTTTCTGCCCTAGTGATTGCATATCCAACTGGAGATGGCAAGAACTTTTATTTCCTAAAATAATTTTTATATTTCTGCTAGAACTTCACATGTTCAAAATAGAATACAAATGTCAATGAATTTAACCTAGTGATAGAGTGAAGTAGTACTTTCCCTTTATACAGGGAACAATGAAGGATAAAAACCAAGCCAAAGCTGCAAATGCACCCCTTCCTCAAAAGCAGCTTCTGCATATACCCTATCCTACCTGAACTAACAAAGCACTTTTGCCAAAAGAGTTGGGAAAAAAAACAATGTAATCCTCCTGTTTTTGTTCAAATCTAAACACCTTTCCGAAGGCTCATTAGCTTCTTTCTACTTTCATTGGAGTGAAAGAAATTGCCTCATTCTTGTGAGCTGCAGAAATTCCAGAGCACCTCCTGTGCAGGACAGGAACAAAGCTCTAACCAAGAACAAGATTTGCTGCCAAGTGGCTGGTGATAAATAGAAGTCAATGAAAAAAATACTTAAAGTTTAAAATTATTGAAATCTCTTGGTCAAGAGATTTGATTTTAGATGAACAGGTTAAAAGCAATGAAGAAAGAACATAAAATAATTAAATTTACTTTTCAACTAATGAAGGACCCCATGAAAGGTGATACAGAAAACTGTATCACTAAATCTGTTCACTAAAAGTTCATCAAGTACTGTAGCTGTGTCAACACTTCTCAGAGTTCACAGAATCACAGAAATGTTAGGGTTGGATGGTACCTCTGGAAATGATGTAGTCCAAACCCCCTGCCAAGGCAAGGTCACCTAGAGCAGGTGACACAGGAACAAGCCCAGATGGGTTTGGAATGTCTCCAGAGAGGGAGATTCCACAGCCTCCCTGGGCAGACTCTTCCAGTGCTCTGCCACCCTCAACGGAAAGAAGTTCTTTCTCATGTTGAGATGAAACTTCTTGTGTTTCAGTTTATGGCATTTGCTCCTCATCCTGTCACTGGGCACCACTGAAAAGAATCTGGCACCATCCCCTTGGCACCCTCCTCTGAGGTATTTTATAAACACTGATGAGATCCCCTCTCAGTCTTGTCTAGAACGACAGACCCAGTTTCCAAAGTGTCTCATAAGAGAGATGCTGCAGACCCTGCAATACCTTTGTCACCCTCCACTGCACCCTCTCCAGTAGCTCCTCGTCTCTCTTGCGCTGAGGAGCCCAGAACGGACACAGCACTCCAGATGTGCCTCTCCAGGGCCAAGCAGAGGGGGAAGATCTGCTCCCTCCATCTGCTGGACACACTCTTCCCAATGTAGCTCAGGATACCACTGGCCCTCCTGGCTGCAAGGGCACACTGCCAGCTCAGTTTCCTTCTAAACTTTCAGCAGTTTCCTGTCTTCCATAGCGACATGAATTAGGCTTATCCACACTGGTAGTCAGTTGAAACTACAATTGGATGAGCATCCATTCAAATGATTTCATTATGTGAATGTTTAGCAGAGACCACCTGAGCATTTCTCAATGGTCACCATAAAAATTCAATGTTTTTCATACACCAAACCTTGATTGCAATGAACAGTAATCTACTAAATAAAAAGCCACTTGGTATGTCAACTAGTTTCCTTCCTCCTTTTTCCATTCTGCATCACTCTATTGTACACAGCACTTGGAAAACTGGTGGTTCTGAACAACCTAAACAGATAAATATGATTTTTTTTGCTCAAGTCTGTCTTAACTGGCCTCAATTTGTCTTTTTTTTTTTTTTCCTAGACAAAGAAATTGATAAGCTATCACTGTCAAAATGCCAGGATAGATTGGTATCTTACTAAAATTTTAATTTTTGCGTTTCCCTATAGTCTCAGGAGCCGGAGAGATGGCTTTGAAAACAAAAACTTAATTTGTATCAAAAGTAGATTGTTTTCTTGCTGGAACAACTACAATCACAGAAAACTGAAGCATGCAGTTGAAACCTGAAAGTCCCATCATTTCTTATTTTGAGCCAGCACTAAAAATCCACCTTTCCTTTGAACCGCCTCTGCCTCTTAAGTTTGTATTATATCCTCATACTAAGTTAAAAGTACAGTCATAACACTGTCTTAAAGGTCTGCTTTGAATTCTTTTTAGACACATTCAAGCTATAGTAATTTAGCTGATGGCTGCTTGATTTCAGAGCAGCCAGTGAGAAAGCAAACAATCCAATGACCCCAAGTTCACTGAGATTGCTGGAAAATGAAAACAAGGGGTTTGGAAGGCCAGTGCTTCAACACATAAAGAAATATATTGAATACTTCAAAAGATATAAAATTCTTAGAACTGTTGGACAGGCTTCTGTGTGTGAACTTTCCTGTCCAAGTGGCATTGCTAAATACCATGGCACCAATCAGAGGGCTGACATCATATTGTTGTGTAACTCATAACCATAGCAATGTCACTTCTTATGCATTATATGTGAATTCAGCTGCTTAACATCTCAGCTGTGTCAGCTGTTAAATAAAATACAGTTCAGGAGATTTATTTTGAAATATGAGCTCTTTGTATTTTTTTTATAAAGGAAACAGAAAATAGAAAGCTTGTTAAACCAGTGTTAACACTGGAAGCTTGGATTCGGACAACAGACACAGTAAGAACAGGTTTCATCACCAATCTAACTCACAATGATATAATGTAGCAAGAGAGCTAATTGTGATCATTTTAATGGACAGCAATACACTGGGGCTTTTATATTAAAAATGGGACAGAATGCACAAAAATATATGCAGTCAATAAAAAACAACCAAATAAAAAAGCCCCAAATAAACAAAAAAAACCAACAAAACCCAAACAAGCAAACAAACAAAAAGCCCAAAACCATAGCACACCCAAATTGTTGAGTAAATGGTACAGGTGTCAGCCTAAGTGAATTTAACATGTTTGGTGCAACAACTACAAGCAATGGAGAACAACATCTAACAGAAATTGGGAACATAATCCTCCTCTCCTTTATTTCGACCCTAAGTGCCCTTCCAGAGAATCATTAGCCTATTCCTGCTCTCACTGGAACAACAGAAATTGCTTCATTCCTGTGAGCTGCAGAAATTACGGAGTAGCTGCTCTGCAGGGCAACAGCAAAGCCCTGACCAAGAACAGTCCTTGTTGCCCAGTGGCTGGTGATGAACAGAGCTCAGCATTGCCAGGCACTAGTAAAGGGAATGACATGTACCCTTTGCCTCTGGTGACACATGGTGTGGAGTAGCTGGTGTTATCTATTATCTGTCCTTTTGGAATATCAGCATGTTGGAGCTATAAGCCAGAGGAACTAATGTCGGTCTGATTGTGCCTTTCTGTGATCACAGTCAGAGGCAGTGGTGTAATGTAGCTTTTGCCCTCCTGATAATCCATCAAGGAGAACAGTAGCACTGTCTTTATGATGCATAAAAAGATTTATTTATTTTTATTAAGTTCACTGTGTCCCTTAGGCTGCCCTGCATTCAGTGAGATTTGAGGCTATGCTTTCAGAAGATAAGGGATGATGTGCTCCATGCAACATCATCATCTGGGGTAGAGAGTATTGCAGCTTCTTTCACAAAGATAAAAATACCTGAATTTTTCTGGTAACCAGACCACCATTTTGCATTTCAACACCAGGCAATTTTAAATGCTGCTTAAAGTACCCAAGACTTCTGGACACAGATTACTTCCAGAATCAAACCCACAGTCACTTGACTAATATGCTCCATAAGATATCTTGTTGCTAGCCAATTTCTCACATGTACAGAAAATTTAATTATAAATTTTGCAACTATAAAAAAGAAATTATGAGATGTTGAAATGTTAGTTTCTAATATGAGAAGCCTAATAGGTGTAAACCATCTCCCATTTTCTATATTTCAGAGAACAGACAAAGTGTTTCTTTAGATAGGAAATAGATAAAGAGTAAGCAGGTGGGAGGGCTAGGACTATTTCTGGCTATGGGACTAACTGGTTTACATAACCTTGAACCAACTAATTTTATCTGTATTTGTCTTACTTTCACCATGTGTGAAAATGAGGCAATGATGTTTATTCACCTTTTAAAGCTGCTTTTGAAATCCCCTGAGTCAGATAACAATTCAGGTCCAAAGAAATACTACTTTTTAGAAGCTCACCCACATATACCCCAAATACTGCAAAGGTTAAAGTTTCAAGCAAAGTGTCACATTGCAGTACTGATGATAAATTATAGGTAATAGTCTATCAAACTTAGGAAGACAGTTCTGTAAATACAAAAAAAAAAAAGCTGTTTACATAAGGGATACAAATTGGCTACTACTTTCAGTCTAGAAGTTAATATATGCCATATTACTGCAGAGAATCCTGCAAACCGTTTTTAAACAATGTTATAACAGTTTACATAAAACTTAATGGCAAGTTAAGTAGATCACTCCAGCAGGCCCTCTGCTTACTGCAGGAATATGGCACAGAGTTCATAGGTTACTTGAGACTCGTTCTCCCAGCCAAACAAGTCAAACAATAACACTTTTAGGCACTGAAACACTTTTCCTCGGTTTTCAGCAGAAGCAGATGTGAGGCTGACTGCACAATGAACAAAAAGAATACTTTGAAAAGAAAATGACAGCGAAAACATAAGCTCAGTTTGCAGTTTATCTGTAATCATCCTTGCCTTTCACCTTGATGCTAACTTTCCAGTACTACCCTCCTCATCTGAAGATCAGTGCAAAGCTTCAATAACTTGAAGGAAGCTCATTTCTTCACATTTACATCAGATTTCTCTTCTAAACAAATTGGTGCAGTGTTTCAATCTTCATTTAAGTTTGGGGTGTAAGTTCTGAGTCATCATCATTTAATTTTCTCCAAGCCTCCAACTTGTGTTTTCTGTTTTTCTTCCTGGATGTGTCATAACAACTAAATTGTACCACCCCAGTAAAATGGTGAAGCCTAGCACACATCTGCCAGCAACAAAATACTGTGCTCTCACTCTAATTCCCCACACATTCCACTTTTCACACTTCCTTCGCATCCTCTCAATAAAGTGGTAGAGCCTAGTAAGCAATTTCTTTTATTTTCCACAACATTCTGCCAATAAATCAAAAGAACTACCTCAGAGAAGAGCACACTTGCCTTGCATGCTCTTTTCCTAGTCCCATTTCTATCGATATTACCATAAGATTAATTTTCTGAAGTCAGTGACTTCCCTGTAGTTAGGATATCTGTCAGTTCTGGGTCAATACTGTGCTGATGAGTTGTGAAGGCATTATTTTTCAGAATTGCTAAGTAATTTTGACTTGGAAAAAATCACTTGAGAAAAGTTTTACTCTTTCAAATTCAATAGAAACTCTGGTCAAAATTTTCCAGTATTCTTAATGTAGAAACAATAGGAAAGAAAAGTCTTAGTCTGAGCTTTGAGATATCCATCATGAATTTAAAGGAGTCAAAACTCTAGTATATTTCTTTTAAAAACATTCATTATACAACAGAATTGCATCAAGGAGAAAAGAAGGTGAGAATTAGCAACAAGAGAAAGGTGTTACAAAAAAGGCAGAAAAACCTCATCTAGAAAGAGGTGAAAATGATGAATCAGAAGAAAATATAATTTAAAACAGAGGAGCCTTTAAAAGTTGCTAAAAAAGTTCTGTGTTTGGCAGCTACCTTACCTGAACTAGGACTTTGACTCCTTTGAGGGTGAATCATGTTTGAACCAGGTTTCAAGGACAGTTCTCTCACAAATGCACAGCACATGCAACCTTGTCACATTTTTCTTACTAGATCTGGGTTGGGCAGTGACTGCCCTGTGTAGCAGTCATTGCACATCAGTGGACAGATACATAAATACCGATTTTGCACTCCTGGTTAGTGCAGACTGTGAAGCATTTCTACAGAAATACCCACACCAACCCACCTCACTACAAAGCAGCCACACCTTGTTTAACTTCAATACCAGTAGATTCCAAGAAAAAATGTTTTTAAGAGAAACCTCATGTCAATGTTCAGATGGGGAAATGTCAATATCAGATAGCAGGTTCACCTATGGCAGTAGTAACAAATGATAGCAGCCACTCTAAACAGCCTGAAAGTTGCTAGATGACAATTCCTTGAAATTTTCATGAGTGGAGTATAACATGAAAAATACCTGAACCAAAATAATCTCCAGGGGGGTTGAAACTAGATGATCTTCAAGGTCCCTTCCAACCCAAACCATGATTCTTTTTTGCATCTTCCTCAAATTCCACCTTCACATGGTGGAAGCACAAAGATTTTTCAGTAAAACAGGCCTACACTTCAGGGAAGAGGGGGGTACATTTTAACAGGGGCAAAATTGTATGGCTTCAAATCTTACTGTCAGAAGTGATTCAATGGTTTTAGCTGCATCTTTTTCTTTCCAGCTCCTCTACAAGAAGAAAACAAATCACCTCATGAATCTATAGAACATGCACAATTCACAAAACCTGAAACCCAGACAGCTAAGGTTTGGTTAAATTAAAACAGCGTTAAGGCAGAGATTAAAATTGGAAAATGCCAGGCAATCTGAAGATTAGGTGTCCTTACCTGCTCCAACAATAAGTGGCAAGATTACCCTTCCAAACAATGAGCATTTACATGTATGATTACCAAATTTTGTGTTCTGTTGCTCAGTTGATGATAGTGGGTATTTAGTTTGCTTTTGCAGAAGTATTTAATTCTCAAGCACTTATATGCACTTTGTGCAATAAGTCAGGATGGATTGTTCTTTAGGGACTGGGCTGCCCCCCACTTACTCCAGTTTGAGCTATAGCAGATGCCATATAGCCCATCCAGAAGAGCTCTCTTCATCTTTATTTTTCTATATCCACTTATACAACTTATATACAATATATACAATATATTGTATATAAGTTGTATATACAATATATTGTATATATACAATATATACAACTTAATATAATTGTGCCAGAGCAATGAGACAATAATGAATGAATTGTCCATGAAGAACTCTGGAGAGTTTTCAGCAATTTCTGTAAGGAAATGAGTCAAAATGAATCTGAGCAAGATGGTACAATAATATCTGTTTTCTTCTGATTAAAATGGAAGAACAAGTGTTCTGTCACTGTTACTTTCTCTTGATCCAGGATGGTGTGTAATGTGAAGGTTTAAAATGTGAAATAATAAATTAAAAATGTCTGTTCTATTAGGAAACAAGTATTCAATAACCACGACCAACTTCAACACAAAAAAATTAGAAGTATTCTGAGTTTTTAAAGACTGCATTTTTAGCAATTTTACAGCATATCACTTTGAAAGACCTTGTGGATACTTGCCAGATGTGATACAGTGGTAGAGGAACTCTACAGCATAGAGCTTATTTATCCTTAGATCACCCCACTCTTTTCCTCTCCAACCAGAGGAATGATTCCTGAGTTTCCTAATGATCTTGCAAGATAAACATTGAAAATTAGTAGAGCTAGAAATTACTATATTAAAAGGAGCATTATATTCTTTAAATCTAGTGCTAAGAACATAAACCTTTTCTAAGTCCTACTTATCGGTGCAGTGACGTCATCCTGGAGTAGGAGAAAGATAATCTTCCTTGTTGCTGCATTATTGAAGAATGTCAAGGAGTCCTGACAAACATGCTGCTCTTTGTGCATGGATGTTTAAATGCAACCAGCACTGAACAGCCTTTTACATAGGATACAACACATTGTGCATATTAAAACCCATGTGCTGTTTTCTTTATTTCTGCATTCTTTCTCCCTACAACACGGAACATGTTCCAAGCATTTTTTCAGTGATTTGCCTCTGCTCTTTGCCTTTTTCAGTGCTTCTTCTCTGCTCTTTGCCTTCACTCCACCAGCTGTCACTCCAGTGACATTTCCCAAGCATGAAGCTGACAAAGAGCAGGGCAGAGCTTAAGTGCAGAAGCTGTGGAAAACAGTAGCAATGTTTTAAAACATCAACACAACTCAGTGTTTTGGGAACAATTTCCAATACTGTTACTTGAATAGATGCTGTTTACTACACAGCTTCTCACACTGAAGAGAATTCAGTTATTTTAGAAAATTAAAAGGTTACTGGATTATAGCACACAGCTATTTTGTCAGTAAATTTCAGGTTTTTCTGCCATAACACTTCATTTAAATTAGATATTAAGAAAGCCCAGTATGATTAATACTAAGAAATTTCTATATAGAAAATTAAGAAAACTATTAGCATTGTGAAAAAGAAGACAGATAGAGAACAGGACAGATATTTGAGAAGTATTTTGCTTCCTGATTTACATATCTTCTCTACCAATTTAGTTTTCATATTTCAGAGCTGTATTTACAGTCTAAAATGATCTGAAATTCTAGTCTAAAATAAGTCAAGTGTAGTTATCACATGGGGGTGCCTTCTTCCAACAGTTAAGCTTTCTTCTAATTGTCCAGATATTTTCTCTTTTCTGACCTACTGTAGTCCAAGATACAAATACTGACAGGAAAGACTACTGCAACATGCAGAGTTAGCACAAGCATTTTACGCATCGTGTAAAAGCACTGGTTCCCAGTACTGAAATCAAATCAACTCTTCCAATCCAAAGGCAGAAAGACAAGACCACATGATTTTCAATAGTCTCCAACAATCTTACCTAATTTTAGGGAACATTCAAGGTAAGAATTCCAGTTTATCAGCTGGCTTGATTATGACATTTATTATTCTCATGAGTACCTTTAGGCTGAACAGGGAGCAAATCCTAACTTCTCTGTTCAGAAATAGTTCTGAAGTGCTTCTGCTCTTCCTGCCTTATGTGGCAAGGAGGAGAGAAAATTATCACAGGCCATTCTGACACTGCTCATGAGGTGACAGTGTTACAATTTGCAGAAGAAATTTCTGTGAGGGGAAGACACAGGAGCCTGTTATGTCCTGAAATGCAGGTAAACCCTTGCACTGCAGTGTTTTTTCCACTGCTCTGACTTGTAGGTGCTGCCACACTGCTACACAAGTGTGAAGGAGCCCTCTAGTGTGGACAAGAAATGGACCTACAGCCCATAATTTGCACTCAAATAACACAGGAGAACAATAACTGCTAACAATGCCACTCTCCAAGCACTTTAACAGCACACACTGCCCAGGAGATTCAACAGTTACAAAGCCTCCTGGATCTCAACCCTGAAGTCAAACAAACAAACAAAAAACCATATACATGATATGTCATAATGTGACTTCAGGGCTAATGTATGACTGACCATAAAGACAGTCTTAACTGAAAAAAGGATCCAAAAACTTGAGAATAATGTAGAAATAAACTGAAGTCCTTGTCAGATAAATATTTTGTTTAAATTTTTTGATCGACCATTACCTTAAAAACAATTGATGTGAACCATTTAAAGGACAGAAATCCTTTTTTAAATCCTTATGTACTAGGATAAAATTTATGAGTTATCACAGAATCATTCAAATCTTCCAGAGACATAGCCAGTTTGCACTATAATAGAACCATATCCAGGAGATTCCAGTGCTCAGATCTATTTCTAAGTGGTAGTATGGCAAAAGGTCACAGCCATGCAAGTAGAGAGGGACAGACACAAAGAAAGAAAGATATTCAGTCCCACAGAGGTCCATAATATGCAGCTATTTCTGCATAAAAACCTTTTCGTTTATGCTTGGTATCACTAAAATTAGAAAAAAAACAAAACAGCAAGGATGTTGTTTATTTTATTGTCACCAATTCTAAATGAGACATACATTAAATTTATCTGGTTTAAAGTAATACTGTTCTGAAGCTGCATAGAGCAAACCATATGCAACAATTTATTTTTTGGGGGTTTTATCTTTAGAGTGATCATGGTTGATTGCATAGCAGTTTTATGATGCTGAATGGAAAGTCAAAACAACTGTGAAGTTTAAATTGATAGCAATGTATTTAATGCCCTGCTGTCTAACTGCTAGAGGGATAAACAAAGTACACCTAGAATGCTGGAATGAGTTTAGGAAATTCATTAGAAAAGTTATGAAGTGGTATCAGAAGAAGTCAAGAAGGAACAGATGAAAGACATAAGCGACTAACAGATGATAAGAAATTGCAAATAATTAAGCCAAATCACAAGAGATTCGGTTTAGGTAATCATTTAGAAACAAAGAAGGGAAAACTCAGACCCATTTTAGACAAGAAGAATTATGAAAGTGAGTTCATTGTACTTCCATTTAGGATTTTATCCTGGATGCAGACATGAAGCTTTTCTAAATTTCACAAATGGGGAAAATGAGTGAACAGCCACTCTCACTAAACTTGCTGTACTTCTCACTTCTGGAAAGGCTGCACAGCCTCCTTGGGTTATTTTGGCACCTCCTTTTCTGGCAAGCAATGAGGAGTTTAGAGGAATTTAAAAGAAAAGAACAAGGGAAAAAATTAATCCAACTTTCCCAAACCACAAAAAATTCAATTTAATTTGGGATACATTTTGCCCAAAGTTTCAGTGACAGCAATGGTCATATTTTATCCAAAAAAATCACTCTTGATGGAAAGAACTCTAAAAGGTTTTGCTACAGAAGACCTAAAAGAAAGAAACATTGTACTGCTAGCATCTGTATCCTCACTAAAATGGTATAAATACTAATAGTGCAGGAGGTTGCAGGTATTATTTTTTCAATGATATTTGAGTGGATAATGAAAAAGTTGATTTGGATATGTTATTAAATGAAAATCTCTTCAATTGCACATCTAAAATATCTGAAAAATTATTTAACCTCACCTGGACATTCTCCAACTCCTTCAGTTGTACCAAATCAGAAAGAAGAAAAGATGAAAAATTACAAGGTGTTTAGGTGGCTTTCTTGTGTGGAAGCTTTGTTTTCTATGCTATTTGAGTCAGTTTATGTATATCAGTACCAGATTTAATTGTAGGACTAGCTACAATTAACTACTTAAGGCTAGTTATTTGAAAATATTTATGATCATATTAAGTCAAATTCTGGGTACCAACAAGGTATGCCTAAACATAATTTTCCTTTGTGCACCTTAACTCTTAATTGGAATACTGGGCTCTTACTCTCAAATACAGCTAAGTAACTTGTAACCACAGAACTAAATATCTAAAGAGTCACATCAAAGATATTCATACTGATGCCTATGTCCAGGACAAAACCCAGAGTCTCTGCTTTCAGATGATCAAAAGATTTCTTCAAAGTCTTCCAAGCTTTGAGATTTATTAGCATGTAAAAGAATAAAAAATGAGTGATAGGTGTTGAAGACCTGAGAATTAGAAAGGGCTGTGATTTTTAATAACCAACGTGGGAATAAAAGAGATTCTTTAGAAATGCGTTTTACAGGAATTACTTGGTTCTGCTTTCTCATTTGCTGTGACACCATGTAAGCCCTCCACTGGCCAATGATGTCTTAGACAAGGATTTTTTCCACAATACTTTTTTTTTCTTTTTTTTTTTTTTTTTTAAATAACCACCATAGATCCTGAGCAGGGCTAAGCTCAGACTGACGAAGTGGATGACATGATGTGAAAAACATTGGTTCAAGAATGATTTTGCAGACAAAGTGCATCTAACAGGATTTACAGAGCCACCATTAAGCTTATACATTATGGCACCTGTAAGAAAAATGAAAAACTCTACAAAATTGTAAGAATACTTATTCATCCTACAGTTTTTCTGCTGAACTGGATTCACTTGCTTAAAAAATTGTGGATGTTGCAGCTCAAAAAAAGTCAGTGAGTAACTAAAATTTAAAGGCCAGATCAACATTGCCACAGCCCTTTTAATGTTTATAGTGTTCCCACATTACCCAGACAAAAAGCCTAGTGAAGCAAAAGGACAGCAGGATTGCAGAATAAGAAAAAACATTCAAAAACATCTTTAACTGATGCAAAAGTTTCAATCATTATCCAAACTTCAAGAAGTTGGAAAGGAAATAATAACAGAAAGGAATAATTCTGATTACTTAGAAAAACTTTCCTTTTAATAGAAATGAACTTTTAAAGCCTTTGAACTTCCCTGAAAAGACCATTAAAACTTAGCAAGTGAGAGCTGAAAAAAAATTTACTCAGAAACTACATTCCCTTTTAAAAATCGTGACAACAGAGAGCATTGTCAGCCCCATAAAAGAAGGATTGCATCCTCTTTGTTTGATGAAACAGCTTTACTGCTTACTAGCACTTCCATTTTCAAGCATCCTACAGAAACAATAGTTTTGGTGTTTAGGGTGTTATACTGGAACTAATTTCTCCGTGCACTATACCGGTGCTCCTTTATAATCCCCCTGCATGTCTTCAGCAATAACAAGGTGAGCTGGAAGGACAAGGAGAGCAAGTGTAGTTTCATCTGTTATTCAGTACTGACTACTTTTCTTTATGTTCCTTTCACTAAAATTGATTCTCCTAGCACCTACTTGCAAAACTAAATCACTAAAGGATGGAGCTACAACTGGTAAAAAACCAATGTGAGTGAAAGATTAATCACCATGGTACCATGTTTTAGCTAGTTTTAGTTCTGGTTTTGTTTCTAGCTACAACACACTGTCCCTTTCTCATCCCAATGACCTCACCCTAACTCCCTAATGACTATGTACTCCTCTGGAAAGTTTCACTTTTCTTTTGTCTCCTTTGACAAATTTAACAGGAGCATCATGACCTCAAATGAATGTTTCATTTCAAAGAGTATATTTTTACATGTTCTACTAACTCAAAACTACCATTAAAGAAAGACAGGTATATAGTTAAAACCCGATGCCTATGTTCATGTAGTTCCTGGCACTGACACAGCCTTCTCCTGTGCAAATAATTGATAGTTAGATTCCCTAAATATTACTCAAATTAAGTTCTTATCTTTCTCTGCAAAGAGCTCTTGTAATTTAGGATACAGTACTGTTTAGCATCAGAGAAGATAAAAAAATTTGTCTCTTAATCTTTCTGTCTTAATTTCCCTTCTGAATGTAGTGGTTAATTGGTACTTTCTAATCAGGAATCCTCAAGTCAATTTTCACAAGTAAAAGCATCCCAATATGGCAAAAGTAGCAGACAATAAAAAACAATTTTTCTGGGAAATGATTCACATCTAAATGTTGGCTGTAAGAAAACTACATGCTGGACTTTTACCAAAAGCATTAAGTCATCTGACCATGCTTAAAGTAACTTTTGGAGTAATTAATGTCATGGTACAGAAAGGTTAAATAACTGAAAGTCTAAAGAAGATGCAGGACTTCATAAGTACAAAACTGAATCTTGTTTATTCCTTAGGCTGTGTTGCTGCATCATTGTACAAGGTTTTCACCTTGGCAAAGCCCTTGGCAATGATGTGAGATCTTACTAGACAGAACTTAGAGCATACTAGAGCAAACCCACTAAAGTTTATGGTGTCAGCGAGGAGTGAGCCAGGTCCTTACTGGCCTTACTTTCTTTTCCCCTCCAACTTTCTCTTCTATTGCCACACTTACAGAACCATTAATGTTGGAAAAGACCTTCAAGATTGAGTCCAGCCTTTGCCTGAATATACCCTTGCCCACTAAACCATATCACAAAGTGCCTACAGGTTTTTGAGCACTTCCAGGGCTAGTGACTCCACCAGTCCCCTGATCAACCTGTTCCAATATTTGACCACCCTTTTAGTGAAGAATTTTTCCTTGATATCCCACCTGAACCTCCCTCAGCACTACTTGAGGCCATTTCCCCTTTTACTATCACTTCTTATTTGGAAGAAGTAAAAATCAACCAACCCTCATCTCGCTACAATCTCCCTTCAGGTGGTTGTAGGGAGTGATAGGGTTTCCTCTGAGCCTCGTTTTCTGCAGGCTAAACATTCCCAGCTCTCCCAGCTGCTCCTCATCAGACTGGTGCTCCAGACCCTTCCCCAGCTCCACTGCCCTTCTCTGGACACCATTCAATGTCTTGGTTGTACTGATGGCCCCCAAATTGAGCACAGCACTCAAAGTGTGACCTCACCAGAGCCAAGAAGAGAGGGACCATCACTGCCCTGGTCCTGCTGGCCACCCTGTTTCTGGTACAAGTCAGGATGCCACTGGCCTTCTTGGCCAGCTGGGCCCACAGCTGCCACATGTCCACCTGCTGTCAACTGGTACTTGTTTCTTATAAGGAAATGAAAATTCCCTTATATAATTATGTCACCTCTCTGGTAGGTGACACTGGCCTGTGCCCACCTACTTATCCTCCTGTAATGACTATTCTGGAGAAATAAAAAATAAAATTGTAATTAATGTGTGTCAATCTGTGTACTCCTGGGCAATGGGAAATGTATTAGATGGGACGTGGAACAGCCATTCCTACCTTCTGCCTCTAATCAAAATGCAAGGGCACTCACTATGTTTTTCATTTGGTACTTGTTTTCATTTCTCAGTGTGCAGCTGAGAAAGAGTAAGTATAGAGCTAAAATTTCTGATTACATAGTGCAAAGCAATGTACTACCTCTTATGTGGTCAGTGGCATTAGCCACATATCAGTCATTCTGCTTCACACTGTCCATCAATATCCTCTTCTTACCTCCTTCAAGGAATCTCATCACATCCGTTCCCTGCAATTTATTAAATTAAAAATAAATTCTCTTTAGATGCCACTAACAAAATATTTATTTATTGAACTGTAAGGTTAGAAGAAAAGGCAATTGTTCAATACCAGCATGTTGAAAAGCCTACTAAGGATGATGGAAATCTTTCCACTGATTTTAGTAGACTTTAGATCAGGTTATATACAAGCAATTTCTGATATGTGATTCATCAAGACATAATCCTGACTGCACTAAAATATATGCCAGTGACTTCAGCAATGCTACAGTTTCACTCACTTATAGATTTTCATTGTTATTAGTTTGGTAATCCAAATAAAATGCAGTTTTACGTTGGCTTGGGATAAGAAGGATATGAAAGGTTCTATCTGCTCCTACTACCACCACACACAAGGATAAGCAGTAATTATTTCCTGTGAGAGAATGTATAAGAAGGGGAGAGGATGACTTTTTATTATGGATGGAGGTCTGTATTATCATTGCACTCCTCAATGCACTTTAAGGGGCAATATTCAGATGTAACACTGACCTACAGACTTCTAATTATCTTGTCCTAAACCCTGATCAACCTGGCTATTCTTGCAATAGTGAGTTTCTCTTCAGCAAAGCATTTTCCTTGCCAAAGTATGTATTTTTTGGCAGCATCTGGCACTTTCCAGCCCTGGAATCTGATGTAAGCTTGTAAATTGTGCTAGATCGGCAAGGTTTTCACCTTCCAGAGCACTGAATTGGTGTAAAATAAGACATTATATTGATTCCCATTCTTCTTCCAGATTTTTTTTTACTCAAAAGTATCTAAACACTGAAATTCCTGCTTCATATCCCAGCACAACACTCAAAACTATAACGCCTTCTCTTCACACATTGCAAATAGCTTGGAAATTACTGTATGAAAAATAATGGCTCTATCACATGCTTAATACATTTGATGGCCTCCAAAACAGCTATTCCATAGCAAGGGCAGAGTACAGCAGTGTATGTGAGAGGAAATTGTTACAAGTCCTATACTTTGGAAACAAGATTAGGGGAAGAGAAGAATTCCTTCCCAATTCCACAATGAGGGAAAAAAAATGTTTCTGAAAGTATATATACAGAAGAAAAAAAAAATTATTTAACTATGTGACAGACTAAATAAGCACAGTCACACAAATTACAAATTGAGATTTTCTGGAAAAAAGCTACACTTGTCCCACTGACTTTAAAGAAGTGAAATAGTTATTTTACTTCGCATTTGAAATATCAAAGAGTTGGATTTCTTTTTTTTTTTTTCAAAAGGTGAAGCTTATAAATCTCTCTTATTCAGGCAAAACACTCTGTGAAGTCTTGATAGATTTCTCTTACAGATCAATACTAAACGAGTGTCCATGTTTTCCCAGTCTTACTTGCCTAGGATTTCAGAGCAAAGAGCAAACATCTTCTTGCATTGGACTCAGTAGTTAATACAATCTAGCATTCCACAAAGCTGTAGCTCTAGTGCAATATCTCAATATTAACAAATGCAGATGCTTTCATAAAGATTTTATTTGTGCATACTGATAAAGCTTATCCTCTATTCTCATGCATATTAAATTAGATTTCAGAGCTAGGGCATCCATTCATTGAGCATTTATAAATGCTAATATATGCTCATTTTGATGAATACAAACAAAAATCAGTCTAAGCATAATAATTTTTTTTTGCATTAACAAAACATTGAAGGAAAATGGAAACTAAATATTAAATATTGTCACTTCAAAATGCATGCAACTTATTTACATGAAAATCAGATTGCCTACTTTGCACATTTAAACTTTGAGGTATTTCTGGTAAGGGACTTTACAACAATCTCCAAGATCTGTTATATGCTTGTTTGTTTATTTGCTTGTTTGTTTGTTTGTTTTAACACTTCATAGAAGAATCAAAACCCAGGCATTTCCTGCTGATTGAACATTGACTCCTAATTTTTCAAATACAGACGGGAAATTCCAGAGTACCCTCAAGAAGTATTACCAATATAACACTAATCCATTTGTTCAAGCTTACAGGCAGATGAAAAGTGATATCAACAGTCTCTTATTTTGCATATGCAGGCATTTATAATGCAAAAATAGAAAGTACTAGACCTAACATACAGAAGGTAGTCAGAGCGGTACAGAGATTCATAATTAAACAGCACACTGGCTGGCATTTTCTTTAGAACAATTTGGCATAATATTTAATTGCTAAATTCGAAATCAAAGTGAATAGCTATGTACTACACCAAGTGCATACATTCTGTGATTCAGGACAAATAATTTTTAATTTCATTCATTTTCCTTGAGTTCAGTTTCCTAGAAGTTGTACATGTATGCTAAGACTAGATCAATTAGCTTTATCTATAGTTGATAAAAGAACACTGTTTCCTTCATACCAGCTCCAAGTCTGGATCTAGAACACAGGATGTGCTTCTTCAATTACTGTGCTGTAATATAGCACCACAAACTCTCAGCCTGTTGTTCAGGCCACAGGAAAATCCTGTCTGACTGACTTGCTGCCTTACAGGATGCTCCCATACATCCTGATACTGTAAACTGCTGTCAATGCCTCCAAATTGTACCTTACCCTTATGTTTTGACAGAAACATTTTGAGTTTCTTGCTAAAAGACTACAGCACTCTAGTAGGTCAATGGCCTTTCACCATACTGTAAAAGCTGCAGTTGCAGCTGAAGATTGACTCTCATACTAGATTAGGATTAAGTCCACTGTTTTTCAGATTAATGGCATATTTCTGAATTACAGTCTACATGGCACTCTTGAGTTCTACTGCTTGGCTAAAAAAGATAAAACAGCAAATAGAGTCACATAAAAGTTCCAGGACACATAACCCCAGGTCTTTCCTACAGTACTAGAGTAGATTAGTTTTGCTTTTATCCTGGGCTCTTTCTCATGTAATTTCTAATTTTAATATACAACAGTAGATCATGATTCTACAAAGAATGCCTAGATAACCTGGCATTTGAAACTTCTGTAGTTTTACATCAGTGCTTTTCACATTGAAACCATTGGTAGAGCAGAACCAGTGGCAACGGTAGGATATTTTGGAGGGATGAGGAAGAACAGAAGGAAACCAAGTGTAAATAAGTCCTGCTGAATTACTCCACTGACTGCATCATTTAAAGGGAAGTACTGTTAGGGCAGAAGCCAGCTGTTTAACTACTGGGATCCTACACCTTGGACTGCTTTCAGGAGACATCACTGTCACTAGACTTTGTATCTGCTTGTCACAAACTGAGACATCCATAGGTCTGATAAAGTAGATTAAATAAGAGCCAAATAGTCTATTAAGTAAACTTTTACCTATATGATATAAAATTATTCTGAGCTACCAATTGACAGAAAATGAAAGAAACTTCCAAGGAAATCAGTGTACATCAGCAAAAAGGAATGCCTAGGACTGTTGTATGTCCACAGGCAGAACTTCGAAGGTTGAATAAATATAAGAAACTTTTGATAACAGCTGGAAGGCAGAACTCAAACTACGTCAGAAAGATGAGAAATAACTATATGGGTTCCCAGTATAGTGACACAGAAGGTGCAGTCCATACTGAAAGCAATACTATTAAAACAAAAATCAGAAGGAGAAATTATATTAGAAATGTAGAACCACCAGCCATTTATTTACCAATATGGATTATTGTCTAGAAAGTAACTGAAGTGCTTAGCTGCATCAGTCCCTATGCAGGAGAGCACTCAGGCATGTGCTCACTGTTTGATATGTGATTTAATCCAACACACCATGTAGGACCTTGAACATTTGCCTAGATCTAAGTGAATACTTTGGTAACTTGATGAACTGGGACCATCTGATCCCGCAGTCCTGCCAGAACAGATGGGCCAAACAGTGATAACATCTGTAGAAGTGGTGGTATCTCTTTGTAATTCTTTATCTCATCTTTCTCTGTGATAGCATCTTTGTATAGTGCAGCACTTAAGAGGTCAGCAGCAATTTAAAATCTATTGCTTTAAAATTACTTTAGTCATCAGATACTTCTTAATCATGATTGTGCATCATGATTACTGAAAACAGCGTATTTTTTCCTGTTAATTTTCTGTCTCCGTTGTACAGCACTTTAGGCAATATCACTTTCTACATCAAACAAATTTCAAGTATACTTGATTGCTTAGGTCTTTTGAAAGACTTGGGAAAACATTTCTTGAAAGAAAAATTATGACTTCTCAATACTAATGTTACCTTTATATAGAGATATATATAGGATTTATACAAATATTTATATAAAAGATGAGCATTTATTGTGCCATGTGATGCACAAATATTTAGGCCTACAAATAAGCTAATGTCATGTTTCACAGCTCACACCATCACTGATGTGATAGATTCCATTCCCATCTTGTTACATGTACCACACAGGCTTTTTAAAGAGCTATTAGGCATTTATATAATACTTATAAAATTATTATTCTGTAAGAAAGAAAAATAGCACCTAGGTATCTGTGGTCTGGCAATATTAAAAATTATTTTGAAGTACTCTGAGATTTTCACCAGAAAGATTCCAGGATTCAGGATTTGTATTAATTATTTATGCATATGTATGATAGAGTGGAAAAATTTTGCTTCTGATTACTAAATAAAAGCAGGCAGCTGACACAGGTTAGTAAAGGTGATTTATTAACTTTATAAATGATTAAATTTAGACACTGAAGGGTAAAATGAACAGAAGCTTTTAGGGTATGCTTGCTTATGAAAAATTGACAAACTGATAAAAGAAACAGAAGGTTAACTAATCTTTCAGCTGGATCTTTTAAGAAGGGTTACACCTGCATAACCAGGAACAGAATTTTCCCTTCCATGCTTTAAATGGGAGCAAGAAAAAATGTGGCACAGCTGTGGGTATACTGCAAAGTAATGACACTCCACACTTTATTAGAGCTACTAAATTTTAAAAGTATTAGGCTAAAAAAAAACAGATTAACAAATTTTAGGAAAAATCTCCAAGGAAAAACATTTCATATTATAACTCAGTGAGGGAAAATAGTCTGGGGGAAAAAAACCCAAACAAACCAAACTCTACATTTTAGTATTTGTAATACTTTTCAGTGATACACATGAAACAACACACACAGACAAACCAAAATATTACTGTAATCTACTCCTGGCTTGCTGTACTGTTTAGTCTAATGAAACAATTTAGCAGGCAATGTACAATATAGAGGCCCCAAGTGGATTGCAGTATACTAAGTAAGCATGTTTTTCTTTTTGTACAATTTATAGTCCCTGGGGGGGGAAAAAAAAAGACATATAAGAAAACCTGTTTTTGGCATTTACAAAGTTCATAGGGGTAGACTAGAGGTCTTTTCATTTACCAATGTTCTAAGGCCTCAAGGGTTCTTCATCAGTAGATACATGTTTTAATCACAGGGATTATGTAGTGCTGTCTCTTCAAATTGACAACTGCAAGACAAACACATGCATATCAGCCTAAACTTTGCTATATAAGCATTGGGAGCAATAATTTCCCAAAGAGAAACTGAGTATTCATCCTTTTTGATATCCATATCCCTTATTTAACTTGAGTAATTCTTAAAATGTAAACTCCTGCCAAATTCTGTGAATAACAGATTTTTGGTCTCAGTGATATAACTGAGAAGGAGAAAAGAAAAAAAAAAAAAAAGGCAAGAAAAGAAATTGGTAGAGCTGACTGAATTGAGTTACTTCATTTTTTGGCTCTTGGCACGCTTGTCTTTTTTTTCCATATTTTTCAGTTCTTAACCAATGTGGATCATTCTGTAAATGGAAACATTTAATGCTGAAAATGTCAAAACAAAACACTTAATCTTTTCAGAATTTTACTGTCTAAAATCAAATTCTACTAGAATTTTAAGATTTAGTGAGTAAGCAAGTACTTACTTTTTGGGAGTTTACTGTTCCTTCATTTCTAGTTAGTCATAACAGGGCAACTGCACATCTGACTTGGTCGTGTACAAACAATCCCAGGAAATAATGGGCCTTTAATCCCTGTGTGGGACAGCAGAGAATTCCGCAGTTAATAAGGAAATCATAAACCACAAGGGGGAAAAAAGACAAAAATATAAGTGTGTAAGAGTTGCATGAATGAGAATGTTGGTCTTTACTGGAGCTGAGTGAAAAATGCAAAATATTTGCCGGCTAAGTATTTTCCATAGATGGCTGGTGCATATGCAAAGCACAGGAAAGCCACACTATATCAGTCCCATTTCTTATCTTGTGCAAATCTACAGAATATAAAAATCTTCCACTTTTATCTGTTCCACCAATTTTCCTATTTCATTGGTTACTTTGTTACTTTGATTCCTGCTTCCCACTTTTGAGCTTGCAGATCTTACAGCCTTTGCAGTGGTACACAGTGTTTATTTCCCTTTTGGAACACACTCTGAGTTCACACAGTGCCTCGGTCTAGCCCTTTTTATTAGGAAATACTTGTCTACAACACAGTAGTGGTCTACGGGTTTTACACATCAGCTACCTCAGTCGTCTCAACCATCAGTTTTCATACAAAAGCTAAAAGGCAAATTTCCTTTGTAGGGTTTCTAAATGTCAAATTTCAGCTTCCTCTCTCTTCATTTCAGGCTAATGCAGTTCAAGAAAATATTTTAATAATACTTTTCTAAGAAGGCATAGATATGCTCAAATGCTTAAATAGCGACCACACATAGACAGAGATCAAAGCTGTCCATTTCCAGGAATATCTGGAAAGGAATATTCAAAGGTGTATCTGAGAACAGGGTCAGAATAGATACACACAGGCAGCCTCTACAATGGTCATTGGTGATTCAACTAGCATAATACATGTTAATAATACGACTGCTCCTGAGATCTTTGCATTTCCTTTCTAACATAAAAACTTTCCCTTTGTGTTTTGAATAGGTAAGCCCACAGGGTATGGATCCAGCAGTAGACGTTTACACCACAAGGGAATAGTGGATGAATGCTGCTTCCAGAGTTGTGACCTGAGAAGGCTGGAGATGTATTGTGCTCCAATAAAGCCGCCTAAATCCGCACGGTCCGTACGTGCCCAGCGCCACACCGACATGCCAAAAGCACAAAAGGTAGGCCAGGCTGGGAAAAATTCAGGAGCAACAAACAACCAAATAAGATTAATAAAAAAAGAACCAACAACAAAAAAAGAAACAACAACAACAAAAAAAAAAAAACAAAAAAAACAAACAAACAAAACCTCCTACGTATTTTAGGGAAGGAAAATTCTATCAAGGCTGGTAACATAGAAAATAACTGGTGCCTTCTGCCTACTAGATTCAGTGGAACTTTGGAAAATAGTTGCCAAGGTGGGAAATAAGTGGGAAGTGGTGTATTCCATCTTATCTCTTAGAACACTGAATAAAACATGGAATTGCTAAACTAGTAGCTGTGAGGTCTTATCCTGCCATTGGACAGTAAGTGACAAGTACCCACATCATCCAATCATAAATACCACCTAAGTCTTCTTTCAAAAGAGAAACTGAACACTGAATGTTTAACAACTCATCTATCCAGATGAGTTGTTAAACTCATCCTCCCCTTTTAGGCAGAGATAGAGTGAGTGCTCAAGAAGGAAATCAGACATTCTGCTATTCATTCTACATTTAAATGAATTTTTTTTTTCCTTCACTATTTTTTGCCTTCTTTTTTTTCTCATTTTTCAGAACTAAACTAAACGGATAGTCACTGCAATCATTGCATACTTCATTTTAACTATTTAAAGTTCAATATGTATATTCTCCAAGCCTCTTCCAATATTGATTGGTATTATTTATATAGTTGTGGAGTTCTGAGTATCTAGATTTTGTTCCTCTGACACAAGATATACAGTACATATTTGTATCTACAGAGCCTATAGTTCAGAAAACCCATCTCAGAATAGGCTATAATTAAGCTAATGTTTAACCGTCTCTCCTGTTTGAGGTCTGAACATCTGTTTTACATATCATCTGTCTTCTGCTGGAAGTCTCCCATGATTTATTTTATTGCTGTTGACCCTGTCTGTCCTACACACATGTTGGCACCACTCCTGCAGTTATCTGAAAATTTTTGCTTACAAGACCTGGAACCTGAGATTTCATAGGAAGTCAGAAAACCAATGCTGTATATTAAAATCCTTAATATCAACTTTATGAAAAGAACTATCATAATCATTCCAGAATCCATTCTTTTCCATAAATCAATCCATAGAATGGAATCCTTTCCCCCTTCTTCCTCAGGAGTTTTCCAAAAATCAGTGTCTGTATGATAATTCCTGGGAAGTATCACCATGAGACCTCAAATGGCACATAGGGCGACAAGTGAAGACTTCTTCAGATGGAGCTCAACTGCAGACAAGAAACCGCAGGTTTAGGTTTATTCTTATCTGGGCACACATAAACTTAAGGAAAGCTGAAGAAAACTTAGGGAAAAGAAGAGAACAGGCTTGGCCAGGAATCCGTGTGCTCCTTCCCATGCTTGTTGCTAAGGCAATGGATAAAACATTGGAGTAAAGGAGACAAGATACCTGCCAGCTCTTTGATGGATCTCCACACCACTTTCCTTGGAGGACTAAAGCATGATGTCATCTTTAGGCAGCTGTCCTCTTCCCATTTCAAAACCCAGGCAAGAGAGCACTGTTTTTTACAGACAGGAAAGACCTTGTATCTTTCTGCAGCATCAGGGGACGCAGCACTCAGGAGGGGTACTGGAAGAAGAAAAAAATAGAGGGAGTATGCAACTGAGTAATTGAAAGAGCATAGCTGCTGAAGAAATCATCCTGGAAATTAAAAAGGGAAAAAATCAAGAGGTGAAAAGGGCAGTAAAAGGACAATGGGGAGTACCAAAAAAAAAAAAGAAAAGGGTGAGGGAATTAGACCAAAGAGGTCAAGAAGACATAAAATATTGTAAACTGAGTGAACCAACATGCATCACTAATAAAAGATGGAATTTTTAGAAAATAAGAGAGAAAATTAAATTAGAGGCCAATTAATATTGAAGAAAACACCTTTAAAGAAACTGTACATGAAAAGGAGTGTTGAACAGAATAAAACGAATCACAAATGTTTCTCAATAGAAACTTGGCAACAGAATAACAAATATGATGGGAAATACAAACAATTTTCATTTTTACCTGTGGATGGAGAAAATTAGATTGAGGAAATGAAAATACAGAGCAGTTAGGAAAAACTATTATTCAGATTTGTGATAGATAAAATGAAAGTACACTGGAGGGAAGAGAAGCAGAATTCAGTAGGAAAATCTGGTATATATTCTCATTTAGTTTTTTTCTTTCTCTTTCCGCAGTCAGTTGTACATGCCACCATTAAGGAATGCAACAATGTTCAAACTTATTTGGACACACTCTCCCAAGACAAATGTATTTAGCTAGTTCATAGTGTTGATATGTCACTGGTTTTAACTATAATAATAGATATACTTAGAGTATTTTTCTGTTAAACAATTTGTTTCTCTCAATATGATGTTACATATGACATCTATATCTTATTTATATAAAGTGAATATATATACCTATGATTATATATATACACAACCTCATCAGAATTTTCGTATTTAGATGCAAGACGTAAAGTAGGACTAGGTGAAATATATGCATACAGTTCCTCTCAGATTTCATAGAGAATCAGTTTCTTATGCATTTCATACATCTGACAGTCTTCATTCAGCATCTCCTTGTAATCTTTTTAAACGACAAATCCAGGAATTGGGGTTTTGTTTTAGTGTTTCTAGTGCTTAAGTAAATGGTCTACTTTCCCACTTGGGCAGATGGTTCCTGCTAGGCACAATATGGTGGATGATCTTAGTTCAGTGGACTAGGGGTCTTATTTACAGTTTCAGTATTTCTCCTGGAAGTCAAAGTAATGGTTTCTTCTAGTTTTACATTAGATTTAGAGTTTTAAAGTGCAAAACAAGTGCAAGAAGGGGAGTTTTAAGTCCTGTCTTTGGAGTCATGGTACCATCTAGCTTTTCTTTCATTTGTTTCTTTCTCTTCTGAAAAATGCTAAAAGTTTAGTCAATTACCCTTAAGTGAATTAATTTTTTACAGCAATTTGGAAAACTAGCTCCTTGTAAAACAACTAACCTACTAAAGGAAACAACTGAGAAATTTCCACAACTCTACACATGAGGGAAGATTGTGACCTTTTCAAATGAAGCAGTGTCACAGAAACAATGTCACAGACTGCTTGTAAGTTCAGTATTACAGGGTAACTTGAATATTACTCCTGATGGTGAAGGCTAGTAAGGCTGATTTTAAAATCCAGTAAAAAAAAGAATCATACAATCATTTAGGTTGGGGAAGAACTCTAAGAACATAGGGTTCAGCCATTAACTCAGCACTGCCAAGTTCACCAATAAACCCTGTCCGTAAGTGCCACATGTACATATATTTTAAATAACTCCAGGGCTAATGATTGCACGACTTCCTCAGGTAGCCTTTTTCAGCACTTGACAATGTTTTTTGTGAAGAAAGTTTTCCTGCCATCAAATCTAAATCAACCCTGGCACATCTTGAACTTGTTCATGAACACAGTGCCATGTCATCCCCTTGCAACCTGAGCAAAAGGGAAAAAGAGGTACATATCTAGATAAAATTTTGCTCTTCCTCAGATTTTCAGTCCTTACTCATCTTTAGGCCTCAAAAGTGAAAAAAAAACCAAACATATATACCAAAATAGTATGAATAGGAAGTGGATTCACTCAAAAATGCTTTTCTGATTTTATCTAACCTTCAAAATGTAAATAAATACTGAGGGGGACTAAGAGAGAAAGGGAAAAGTTATTAGTATTTTTAGTTTAGGAGAAGGCCATTAAGAAAACAGAAAAAGTATTGCATTATTTCTCATTAATTTTTTTCTAAGACTAGCAGATTCTTTTGTAATTGGCTCAATTTCAACTCACAGATACATTTATAGGCCAAAATATGCACCACGGCACCAATCCCAATTTCTCTTGAAGCTATGCCACATTGCCAAGCCAATGAGTGAACTTTCAGGTGAAACAGATAGAAGAACTTGGCCTTTTCAGAGAATTATTTTCTCCCATTGCTTCCTTTGCAGCCCTGTTTTTATGTCAGTGATCACACTGCCCACAGAACTAGAAAGCTTTCAAAGAGACCCCAGAGAATTCATAGCCAAGGTATCATGCCTGTTACTACAAACATTAGAATTTCCATTTATTACCAGTAGAGCAAGAGAACTTTCAATGCCAGTATGAGATTTGAATGTCTGCTCTAATAGGATAAGAATGCTGCTTCATGCTACCCAATACCCTTCCAGCTCAGTCAAATGACCATTACCATCACCGAGGTAGTTGTTATCCTACTGTTGATGATGCCTTAACCACAAAGATCCACGCTGAAGGTGATGGGCTAGAAGTCTGCTTCCCTGTTCTTTAGCTGACTTTTACATTGCTGACATTTTGCATCTCTCATCTTGAAGATTGTCCTTGCCTGGGTCTGAATATCAGCTCGGAGCAGTTTTATTTCTAATTACCTTCTTCTTAAAGACTTGAGAAACAAACCAAACTTTTCTATACCAGTACAAATGCAGGTCTGAGAACCTAATTCAGCCAGTCACACCTGGTTTGGGGGTCTGTGCTTTCCCCCCGCAAGTGGTCTCAGCATTTCATACTTGAAAAAAATATGTTATGTGGGTCAAAGCATTTTCTGGCATGCATGCTACTACCAGTACACTATTAGTAGCTATTTCTCAAAATGCTGATTCTGGAGAAGGAAGTGTTTTAAAAGCAACATGCCATCTTCCTTCAATTTCAAAGCTAGTCTGTATCATGACAATTCTTTTTCCACCTAATTGTCAGTATTAAAATCTGTAAGTGAAACACTCCTGCATCTTAGTACCTGCTTTATTTGAATGATAAAGCCATTTTAAAGTCAGACAACAGCAGCAGAGAGAATTTACATTTTCATTTGGGAAACATACAGTTAATTTTCAATCTAAATATACTTTGAAAATCACTGCAATGCAAAATGGCTGTTGTTTCATTTTAAGGATCGCACTGTCCATTTTGTAGATCAAGAGTTCATAACTTTTAAGAATATATGACTTTTGGCAGACAAAATGAAGCATATAGCTTTTCCTATATGCTGTTAAACTCTCTTCAAGGCACTTAGGGTCAGCACTGAGAAGAATATTTTCTTTCGTTGCTGTGTAGAAAAAAAAAACCAAACTGGGCAGATGAGTAAAGAAATTCCTGTTTTCTTAGCTCATTGTAACCAATATAAGCACTTGTAGAATAACGCAGAATCCTTAGTGCTGGCAAACTCCTGTGAAATTCTGCAATGATGATTTTAATGAAAATCAGTGAAAATTTAGGGGTTCACACAGACTGAGCTCTTCAGGGTAAAAACTAAGGTATAACTTCGGAAAAAGGTGAAGATAGCAAAGGTCATTTTGGAAAAGCTAGTAGAGAAACAGGCAATGAAAATCAAAATGTATTTTAATTTAAGGATAAGCAGGAATTGTGTTGACATTTCTGATTCTGTATTTGATTGATGCTATTCTACAGCAATATTAGCAAAACTGGATGAGGACAAGCCAGTATCCTTCTGAACTGTTCACAGGAATAGTGACTAGATGATTAATCTAGTCTATAATGGCATATTCATAACAAAACATTTATTCAGCACTATTTTGCTGTTAACAACTTTGACTTGTCAGTGATGATAAATCCTAGTTTGGCTCAATGTTTTATACTTGGTGGTGGTACAATAAATTTAACAATTAATAGTACTGCCTAATTTTTGTTTTACATTTTTTAAATAATAATTCCTCTCATATCCATCAGAAGCCAATACAAATCCAGTGAAAATTAATAAGCTCTCTATGAGTTCAAGTTTTATGATCCTTTGAAAGTTTCTGATTTTTTTTAAATTGAATTTCTGATTTTATTTTGAATAGATACTGAAGGGAAATGTAAAGGTTAAATGTAGAATAGTATTTTCTATTAAAAAAATGCCCACAAAACCAATATAACATATTAGCTTCCATTTTATTTCTGTCCATTGAATAGCAAGAAAACGTGATTACTTTTTAAATTTCAGAGACTCCTTATTTTTAGGGCTTAAATAACAGCTAATGCAGTTGCAGAGCTATATACACATGGCTTCACCTTTCACAGAGTTTGTTTTTATTATTTTTGGCTTTCCTTGGGAAAAAACCGATCATTTCATATAACTAAGAATTTGACTTCTTATGATTATTATAAATATGGAGAGTCACTTAAAACTTCTGGCTTTAGTCTGATACATAATATGGAGTCTTGGGCCTGCTAATATTTACTAGAGTGGCAAACATGGAAATCAAATTGAAATGTATATACCACCCCCATCACTGCTGCTGAAGACTGGCCTCTGTGTGGAATGACAGGGAACTGAGGGTGTTATTCATTCCAAGGCTCTCTTGATTTGCCTGGCACATCACCTTGTCTTTTTTGAAAATACAAATTATATGGCTGCAGCTCCTCCAGTGAATCCATAATTTTTTTCCTCCTCAAGGTCTTATCCAACAAAATCCAAAACATCTAATATGCCATCTGTGCAATATGTAGTTAGCAGAGCAATTTTGAAAATACCTGGTACCATAGCCCAAGAGATTCCATAAATCCTGCTGTTAAAACTAGAAAGTTCCCTGGCCCCTATACATCCTGCTTTTGTAAATGTCTTTGGGAAAGAAAGGAAATCTTTGGTACCTACCATATCCCTAAGCCCATCCAAGTTCCAGCAGCAGATGTCTCCTCTACCAGATCAAAAATGACAACAGTCGAAGTGTTTATGTCTAGGAGAGAATAGGGAATTTCAGATACAGGAGTTTGGTGTAGTTAAGTTCTTTGCAGGTGACTGAATTAATTGATTAAACACAATTATCTAGCAGTTCCAGATCTCTAGACAACTGTTTTCCCACTATCATAAGTTTTGTGAGCATACAATGTATTTAAACCTACCTGTAATAATTTTTTCTTTCTAAACTTTCAGGAAGTGCATTTGAAGAACACAAGTAGAGGGAACACAGGAAACAGAAACTACAGAATGTAAGAACATGCCATCCACAAGAATGAAGAATGAATGTGCCATCTGCAGGATACTTTGCTGTAAATAAATTATTTGTTAAACATTGGAAGACTTAAAAAAAACCCCTTTGTTTTAAAAAGCTTGATGCAATTTCAACCAATGGGCATTCTCCCAGTGAACAATGCAACTAAACATTCCAATATTAAGTCTTTAGAGAATGGAATATTTTAACCAGCCCAGAGCTAAAAAATTCTGTGGTTGATATATTGCTGTTTGTTAACCTGTTTTAAATGTCCTGCACGAAAACTCTTAAAGTCCTGTGCCCCTCAAAAGCCTACAAATTTATGGGCCTTTGATGGATCCAATTGCACTAAATTAACCTATGAACACTGGCTGCTGGAGTCATTCATCAGCCTTGTCTAAGTGGTGGTTTTTTTATTTGCACTTCTTTACAAGCAACAGGCTGTTTGTTTTACAGTGTCTGCAAACATTGTTTGTCTATCCCTTCATATTTGCACAGTTTGACATTCCCAGTAACAGCAGCAGTAAGGTAACATATACAGTTTTAAACATCCATTAATTCCATCTGTGGCATTTTGACAAAATATGGGTTATAGATGCATTTGTTTTAAGACAGTTTTATTCTTCCTTCTCTTGCAAACATGCAATTTTTTTGCAATTTGTGAGACAAAAGATTTTTAAAAGCAGTTAAAGCATACATAGGCTCTCAAACCAGTAATGATTCTTCCAGGTAATTATTTTGCAACAATATAGGTAACTTCTTTCTTCCTCCATATAATGCAGTATGTAAAATTTAGCATATCAACAATACACATATATCAAACAGTATGTAAAAAAAATCTCTGTTTTATAGTACAACGGTGCTATTTTATAGTTTGTTACATGAAAGGGTCTGGCCAAAACAGTAATAGGTAAAAGCAAATACGGAAAGACCAAGCCAAAGATTAAACAAGAAAATACATTCAAAAATATTCAGCTTCAATCAATGAAAATGGCTTCAGATTTCAACTAGAAAATAACTATCATCTTCAAAAGAAAATTCAGACACTTGTTTCCTTTTAGATATTTGAAGGGTGGTGTTTTGACATCTGATTATGTGGAATGCAAACTCATAGTTGTCTAGGCCCAGAGAAGACAATTTGAAAAACAGCCCTCATGTGACTTCAAAGGGTAGTCCACCAGGGCCTAAATGTTCCTGAAATACCAGCATTCTGTTCAATCATAAAGGGGTGCTCAAGTTTCCTTCCATTTTAGTTCTTCACATGATCAGGTATGGCTTACCTGACTGTGAGCTGGGCTGCTACATCTCTCTGTAAACCAGAAAGGCTAACCTAATCACCAAATTACTAGGGTAGAATGAGTCTTCAAGGAGAGATTAACAAAACATCCTTACACCCTTACTTACAACTGCCATTCACATGCTCTTGTGGGAGACAGAGATCCCCGGATAATCCCTGCCATGTAACTTTGATGGGCCCTGCAGTGGTTCTACCTTGAATAACACTGTGTCCTCTGCTGCATTTTTGTAAACCAGCCCAGTGTAGATTGGCCAAGCAGTGAAGGGTCATAAGCAGCCAAGAGTGTCTCAAGGTGAGCATTAAACATACCTGTGGGAGAAGGGAAGGCACAGAGGAGAACGCACTGTTCCACCCTGTTCAAGAACTCCAATATGGTCCCATTCAACTTTTTTTGTGTTAGGCTCGGGCAAGGGATGAAGTATCTCTTGGTCAGGTTCCAAAGGGGGCCTGGAAAACAGTGTATGAAGGGAGCAGTTAGGGAGGTGGTAGATTAGATCTATAAAGGACGTGTCTCCTTTTGAAGGCTGCTCAAATCTGCCTTACTTTCCACTGCAACCAAGGGAGTCAGTAACTATCGACTTAAACACAAGAGAAAATTCTCTCCAGACTACATATGTACAGCTCCTCAATAGTCCCTTGTAAACAAGTAGGAAAGGTCATAGAAGTCTAACAAATTATTGTAGTTCCTTTTATATTCCCATAGCAAATTTGCGGTTTGTATTTTTAACAAGTGCAATGTATTCTATACAACTCTTTAAACTCTCTGCTTTCTGTGAGATGGATGTCTATATGCACAATAAGCTGCCATAGCAATGTAAAAGTAGAACAGTAAATGAATAAAAAGAATATGTCACAGCTCTCACTGACTGAGATAGTTATGTTGAAAAAGGAAGAAAGAAAAGAGAAACAGATGTGGAAACTAATCTAAATTATTTACCACCAATTCAATAAACAGAGTTAGCAATTCTGATACCTGTCACAGCTCCTACAGGCTTTTTTTCACAGGGGGGATGGAGAGGGAAGGACTTTTATTTTAATGGCTCTAAGAATTCTGCAATGTAATCTAAGAACAAACTATTATTTTGATGCAATAGACAAAATACAAGTTTCTGTTTCATGCCCCATGAACCTTTCTGTCCCCTGTCTCTTCTGAAGTTCTAAGGGGAAGAGGGAAGAAAGCTGTGAGCATAGAAAGCAATTTGCAGATATCTGTGGCAGCAAGTTTCTTTGTAGATAACTTTTTTACTGATGCGCTTTTAACTCAATAACTATCCATCATTTTGCATTAATTCCTGTAAATTAATTCAAATTTTTGGTCTTATCTTGGGATTCACACACTCACATTTATGCCACTGTATTTCTCCTGCTGAAAAACCATAATTAGAAAATGTCACTCTGAGACAGCAAATTATCACAATTTGACAACTATCTAAACAAATTAGAACAATTTTTGAAAGCAACTAAAATAAATACTGAATAGCTGCAAACTTCAAAAGCAACACTTTGCTTTACTAGAGAATAAATGATTTCACAAAATGGAAAGTAGCTCCAGCCGCACAGAGGTGAGAAATCCACGGATGGGGAATGCATTTTGTATAAGAAGTCTCCAGTCATATGGCAGTGAGCCTATTTCAAACCAGTTAGTGTGAAAGATAAAGGGCTGCATGAGCTTAATAATCACAATAAAATCTGCTACTTAAAGAAGTTGAAGTGTGAGCCAAAGCACCTTCCTCCAAAAAGCACAAAGCATCCTGTCTTGAAAAACTTCTAATTAAATAAATTGAAAGGTTCAACTGGACTTTTAAAAGCACTCCAGATATTTAGGAACAGGGCTCCCAACAGATGCTGTATATTCTCATGTCACTGAAATGGTAAAGAAAAGCCCATTTCTCACCCTTCCCTATTCTATAAGTTACATGACAGATCACAGATCTTTGCTTTCTAGAATAGACTTAGAACTCCAACTATTACACAGAATATCACTGAAATTCATAAGTAAAACATGAATTAAGCCTTCTTTTCAGTCAGTCCAAAACGCACTGCAGATCTAAATGCACTGAAGTTACTATCTCTCTTTCATCAAGGTAGCAAAATTTAAGTCTCATCTCCATAGTAAACGTAGTTAGTCATTAAGAGTTTAAATGGAAAATCAATAAATTCTTTATTCTTCTCAAAATGTAGTTATAAACCCACACCTCCATTTCCACTAAGGACTTCTACGAGCTCATTTGCACCATTCAGCCAAGAGAGACAAGAAAATCAAAGCATCCAGTCCTGGTAGATACATGAAAATAGGTCCCCTTTTTTCCCAAGGCAGCTCACCATGTCAATTACTTTGGTAAGACTGAAGGGTGAATTAGTGGTAAGCTTTCTTTACAGAAGATAATTCTACACACAGCTAGGAGCCATGCTCAGTTTCCCCCTGAGCTCCTTGTTCTCTCAGTACCAATGGTTAAAGCTGATTAATGAAGACTTTAGGCCAAGCACTGTGTCTTCTTGCTCTCCATTCAACAAGCAAGTGTGTGATATGACAAGATCAGAAAAGCGTATTTGCATATTTGCTTTACCTGTTACTGATTTGGCCAACAATGCCAAAGTGGTGCTATTGTTTTGTTTAAGAAAGTACTTGACTAAAATATAAAAGAAAGCATAAATATTTTTTTAATGTATGAAAATGACAATTACATAGGTATGGTTATTAAAATAGAAATAAAATTAGCCATAACTTCAACTTTTTGTCACTCAAAAAACAGTAATCTTATATCAATGCAGGTGCAGCAGGAATAAGAATCAAAATGCCACAAAAAATCATAAGACTTTAAATTCTGAATCTTTACTCCAAGTCAGAAATTCAGATGAATAAAAGTATTACAAGTCAGGGAACTAAAAACCTTGATATGACTGAAAGCCTTTCAGATTATGCAAGTCCTATAGCATACCAGAGATTTTTAAGCCACACTCTAGTCTGAAATCAGTGTAGAGTTTGGCTTGGTCAGTGGCAAGATATGATCAAGATTTTCACTGAGCACACATTTTTAGTTTTACCTGATTCCTTTCTCAGTCATGGTACATAATCCAAAACTAAATGTTTTAAAACCTGCAAAAGATGCAAGCACATCTGAATTTAACAAGAAATGAAAAATATTATTCCTAACAGGAAATTGTTTTTTTCAATTCTCACCAGTTCCAAATTGTGAGAAAAAGTTGAAATATATGGCTAACAGTCTGTGAATTATTTTTTTTTATTACTTTATGTGGTCTCTATGAACATCCTTATGTGCAAAATTTCACATTTCATTTTTTTATTTTGAAATTATGCTAAATTAAGCCCAAAAAGAGATTACTGGAACCTATCAGCCAGATAGAATACTTATGTTGTTCTGATGAAGGTATAATCAATATATTTAAAATGTTTTATTTTTAGTCTGAAAAGGAATAGTAATAATTTATTTTTGGGGGAGGAGGTCTACTTATACTGGTCCCTCTTTTTAGGATACTAGTCAGTGGAAATTAGTCTTCCAAACACCCAACTTCTAATCAAAACCAACGTTTATTCCTCCCTCTTGCTCCATCCAGAAAACTTACTTAAAACACTAATGCAACATAATTCTATTGTTTGTCTGTTTGTTTGGGAGGGTTGTTTGGCTTTGATTAATTTTGTTTTGATTCTGGGGACAAGGGGTAAAGGAGGAGGAGATGAGGCTTTCGAATGATATTTTTTCTCTTGGGTACAATCCGCATAAAATAAAGACTTTTTCTTAATGAGATTACTAATTATCCAATTCATGTGTGGAAGTGGCATTCAGTAAAGCAACTAGATTAAATTTGTCTTGAAAGAAAGATTTCAACACAAAGTTGTTACCCATTCTACTCCTACACTAAACATTTTGCCTCTGACAGCACCAGAATATTCTACTGGACTATAAATGCCCAAACACACAGCATCTGATATATAGAAATCTTCTTTGACTTTACTTACACAAAGGGTGTTAGAGGAACGTCTGAAATTTGATTACACATCAGGAAGTATAGAGATGCCATTCTGGCAGAGACCAAAATAGGAAGGACCTCCCTGATGGTTACATTAGGAAATCTTACACTAGGTTGCATAAAGGGTGTAGTTGTGTATACATACACATATATAGACACATTTACATATATATGTGTATATATAAACAACGCTACAGTGTGTGCATGTCTATGTGCATGTGTGTGTGCACGTGTATATTATGCTTTTCTTTTTCCTGTCAAGTAAAATTTGAAATGCTTGCTTTTTTCTCTTCAAATCTTATGGATTATATTCAATAATCCAACTGGAATCTAATTTTAGAAGAACATTGTGTAATATGGATGTCACAATTTAGATCCTTTCTTTGTTTTCCATACTTAAAGAAATGACCAGATATTTAAACCATAAGACACCTCTTCATTGTCATCAGGCAAATATATTTATCTTTTTAGATACAGATATGAAATACTAATTCAGAGGGCCGTATTATAAAAACTTTAATTAAAACTTTATCTTTTATTTCATTTTTCTCCATAAAACTTCTATTAATTCTGTTTTTTTTCAAGTGTAAGCAAGTATAATGGGTAATATAAACAGAGCAGAATGATTATTTCATCATCACCTGAACTATTAATTTGTCATTTATATGTTTCTGTAAGAATAATTCATCCCTCTCTACAGCACCCTTAACTATATCAGAAGTGGAAAAAGCTTAGCAAATTCCTATATCCCAAATTATTTATAATAATTCTTGATTTCTCTGTGTTCTTCAGTAACTTTTTGTTTTGACAACTTGACTCACAAAAGTCATAAAAAGCACCAATGTGATACTTCTGCTGCTAAACATTCTTTCCCACAAGTATTTAACATACACCCACCTAAAATAGCTACATATTATGACTTTATTGAAGTTCTTAATAAACAAAATCAAAACAGTTGAGATGTAATTTTTCCCACCTTTTTTTTACCAAATCAAAGGCATTTGATAAAAATACATTTTATTGTATTTTCCATTCATTAGTATAATTTAATTCCTCTAAAGCAGCAACTAAATACCTGCAGAACAAAAAGGATTCTATCCTGACAAATAGGATCGAACTTCATGTACTCATGTTATAGAAAAAGGTTTAGCCAGATAACTATATAAACAATTGATTAAATGAAACTCATATTTTGTAGTGAAATATTTAAGTTCATAGATTTAAAAATCAAACGAATGTTCCACTCTTCCTGGTTTACTGGCATTAACCTGACTTAAGGTGTGAAAAAACCCTACTTTAACAATGATCAAAGACAAAAGAACCAGAAACAACAGACTAAAGTGTTATCAATAAAGAAGTAAAATGTCCTTATTTTGTGCACAGCAATGAAGTCTATCCTATTTTTTTTACTCTAGAATTTCAAATGTAATTTATATAAATACTGCATAAGAATAATGTTTCTTTTCATTATTTCCACTTAGAGACAAGCTTGAATATAAGACAGCACATGCAAGTGACAGTGCATGATACAGTGCATAAATAATATCTTTTCATTTATTTCTGTCTCTAAGGAATTAGTCCAACAGAATTCTATAGAAATCCTGAACAAGGTGAAAAAATAATTCTCAAAAGTGCATAATGACAATAGTTGCCTGATTAAACTAAGTCTCATCAGACATGAGTCATAAAATGCTCCACTGAAAGCACACTGGTACTTCATAATGTTCTGAACAGCTTCACCTGTAGTCTGACACCTCTTGTTGCTTTCATCAGAATGTGATGGTTCTGTTTCAGTTTCTTAATCCTTGGAGTCTTAGGGTTGAATATTAAACATGTTTATCAAGACTAAGGATTTCAGAAAACAAAATGAAAGTAGAAGAAGCAGCACCACCTGCTGCTGATAATCAAATAATGTATAAGCTTTCTTTTCTCCCAAATTACTGCAAAGACACCCAGAATGCTAAAAAAAGATATTAAGAGCACTTGGTTTTCAGGACAGCCTTTCCGTAAGGAGTAACTGTCCTCTCTTTCTTCAGTGTTGGACCTCAATTGGTATCCTGACTAAAACTGGGGTTTCCATGATGCAAAGCATGAATGTGGATAAATGAGTTTCTGATTTCACTACTGAATAATCCTACTATTAACATTTCAAGTCATTATATCCAAACAGTGAAAAGTGTTAAGTGTTAATTTACTAGAAACCATTTAAATATCTATTAAAGTTCTAACTGGATTTATTCTTTCTTTTTTATTTTCTTGTGCTTACTCATAATACAATGTCACTACTTGATGACAAATAATATTTCATACTGTGTATGTAACATCATTGTGTTGCAGAATCCCCCAAATACCTCAACAATGTCTTTGTTGCGCTATTCTCCCCATTTAGCACCTATAAGCTTTTCTAGTAACAACCAATAAATCAAAAAAAAAAATGGAGCTCTTGATATGTACAAATATAAGGAAAATTCAAGAAGTTTTGCTAGTTTGCAGTTCATGTAATGCCATCTTGACCATTCTCTTCCCCTCTCTCTATGAGCTGTCTAGAACAGTAAACTTTGCTCCATAAATAATAGTGTATTCATGCTTTTAAAGGCTTTTATATGCATTTATGGTAGGTAAAGGTTGGAAGAGGTAGTTGACTGATTTTCACTTTTATCTACTTTGATTTCAGTAAAGGGCTTTGTCACTCTGTATACATAAAGGCTAATGCACCCTTTGGTTTGTAGAATGTACTGAAATGTTTGCAACCCTCTTGGTATCAGGTCCAAAATGTGAAGCATTACTGTTAAGAGGGTATCTTTCTAATGTATTTGTATGTATAGTTTACACCTCTGTGAGGTCTAATAAAGGATTATGGTTAATAAAAAATGTGTTGAAAATTCATCATCCATACAGATTTTGCAGCGATTTGCATTCTTCCTTTCTCTTCCTGGCATATACATTTAAATTTTCTCAGAATACACCAAAATCAGGACATACCTTAGCAGGGTGATCAGGCTCCATTCATCCTAAAATAGAACTGGCATGGAAAGTGGTTCAAGAGCCTTGATGAAAGGAAGTGTCAGCAGATGAAATTATGCAACCTACAGATAAAATTGATAGAAGTGTATGACCACAAACTGACCATGTTCACACACAGAGGAACATGACTGAACTCTGGTATACAGAGATCTCCCAAAAGCTCCTCACTACAACAAAACTAAGTGGCAGCCAGTATCTGGCTTGTATCTCTATCACTTCTGCTCTCAGGAACAGAATCTGTGGGTAAGTGAATAAATATTATATTATAAATATAGTATTTTGCAGGAAAAGGAGGATGGTGGCTGTGAAGGTAAGCTTCAGAAATCTATTGGGAGTCCTTTTTTTAAAAAAAAGGACAATAACCTAGTCAAGGAAGAACAGGGTGATATGTTATTTCCTAAGTCTTTGTAAATCAGGTCCCACATCCAAAGTTCTTTAAAACACTAAACTGTCATGCAAATAGAGACAAGTTCTTCATACCTGCACACTGCTGATTAAAAAGCAGAAGAGGGACATTAGGAAGAATGGCCAATTGATTTCACAATGGCACCATATGTGAAATCTTGCTGCAATCTGTTCCAGCAACCCAAGTGTTCACACTTTCCCTAAATGAGCTGGAGAATGGGTGGACAGTAACAACACAAAATTTATAGGTGCTATATTTATATATATTTATACTAAGGCGATCAGACGGATCAGGGATGATAATGGTAAATCTATGCAGACTGTTCCCAGTTGTCAACTTGTCCTTCATGTGCATCTCCATAGATCATGGACCTCTCAGGTGGGTGCAGTATTCGCCTTTTTCAGTCACAAAACTCATATACTTTCCTTAATCTTTCTAATATGATGAGAACAGCCTCAAAACACCACTGTGCAGCTCCCTTACCACTCTCCTATGTATCCCATGTTGTCCCGAACACTTGTGTATCTCCATTTGGCTGAAGTGCTTCATAATTCCATCTACTTCAGTTCTGGGAAATTCTCTGCCAGTGAACTCTGGTGCTGGAAGGCCTGAGGATAGCCTTACCAGGAAAAAAAAATGACAAAAAAATGCCTCTGGCCCAGGAAGTCCCAAAATTGAATCTGTGGAGGGTAGGAGTTTAACTGCATGTTTCCTTCTAGTATTTTTCCCTAGATACTGATTTTGGCCAAAGGGCAAAACAGTTTCCTGGATTAATTACCCCATCTTTACTCTGATTCCTTGTGTTGTTATCTCGCTGCTACAATAGACATTCTAGACTAAATGCACAGTCTCTAAGTGCACAATCCTTGAAGTAATATCCTTCACAGAAAATTCAATGTATTTAAATACTTACAAGCAATAAAACTTAAACCCACACTGACTTGTCCTAATACCTGAGCAATTTAGGGAGATTTTGGTTTAAAAATAATCACTCAGCAATACTCAACATATTTTCATTCTTACAGTCTCATGGCGAGATACAATCGACAGAGATCAAAAATGCAGCCAAGAAAAAGTTTAAAAATCTGTTATTCATTATCTTAACCACAGTTTTTTAAAGTTGTTAATCATAGGTATTGCATTACCACAAGTTTGTTAACTTGTTAATAAATACAACTGAATAGTAAGCTATGCTAACACAAGCAAAATAAAAACATAGATATTGAAGAAATGTACAAGAAATTACTAACAGTTCAGAAAATTTTTTTCAATTATGTGCTTCCTCAGATACAGAGAAGTTAATTTATAGGAATTTTGATCTAAGAGCTGTTGCATATTGACTTGCCTGGAAATCATCTCACTTATTGCTCTAGCTTGAAACAGTTTTTAGATCACAACTAAAGAAAAAAATCAGTCTAGAAGTCCATTGCTACATGAAGGTCAGGAGGGCTTGTGGAAGCTTAGTGAAAATTAGGACTATTAACAACCGCAGTTAATAATGTCATGGAAGACATTCTTATTAGTGAAAAGTTTACACCGAATGTGGAGAACTAAACTGGGTTTTTTTTTTATACATGGGCAACTTCATTAAGGTATGTGTGGCTTTGTCCACATTTGCATTGCAATTTCTACATTTGTATTTTCATCCTGCTTTACACTTGGTTTAATTCTCACGTTATTGCCTAAATGTTGTCTCTTATAACTTTCATCTAGAAAGTATGTACAGGAAATATAACAAGTAAAAATATGAAGTCGATTAGTGGTGGTTTTAAGCCAACATCTCATCTCTCTGAAAAGGAGTTACCTCTGAGAAGTGTTTTCCCAACTGAGAGGGTGACAGAGCTATTACCATTCCCCACGGTTCGCACATGTTGCTCGCTGCATCAGCCGTACACATATTCTCTGCCGACTTTCTGAAAAGAACTCATTTGTCATCTCTGTATTTTGACAACCAAAACGCTGAGAAGAAATTGAACAGATCAGGAAGAGATGTGTTAGTCAAACTGAGATAAAACAAAGATTAAAGCAGGATTTTCAGATTACCACTGGGCTGGTTTTGTTTGTTTGGGGAGTGCTTGGACTTAATCTTTAATAAAACAACCATTTCAATTAAAATGCACTGTCTTTGTATCAGGCTCCAAGCTCTCCAGGACTTGCTTCTCAGCATGTGCTCTCTCCACTAAGTAATGTTTTCACTCTTTTTGTTTGCTTTATCCTTCTGTTCCATATGCCACCTATTCTTGCTACATGGTGATGCGATGCAAGAGGAAAAGTGGCACATGTCTTCCCAGTCCTTGAAACAAAAAAAGATGGTAAATCTATTGATTTGGCCATGCTGAGAGATTAAGGTTAGAATGCCATCAGGCTGAACATAGAATGAAACGAGATCTCCCACTGATTCTGCACATACTGCAATTAGCTTAAAATCTGGGCGGGGGGGGGGGGGAGGGGGGTGGAGGAGGCAAAGCCACAATGCCAGATTTTGTGGGGTGCCCAGTGCTACACCTTTAAGCATTCCCTCATCCACCCATGGCACACAACACAATTGCAATCACTTGAAGATATTTTGGGTTCAAAAGCAGACAGAGCAGGGAAAACCAGTTATTTTCACCATTAACACACCACAGAGAAGCTGCCAATTTTTTTCTCAGTATTTGTCTAGGCTTTAGTATTTAATATATAATTTCCCTTAATTATTTAAGTTTCTGTCATATCTATCATTTTTATTCTAATTTAAGTTACAGAGAATCAGTCTCTTACCTATGTTTGAATTCGTATGTTTTTTATTAAAACTACCTGCCTGCAGAATCCCAACCAGAATTGGTACTCATACTGTGCAAGTGGGAGACTTTTCCTCATTGCACATTCTTCAAACCCTTACTTTCAAAATAATGCTTTATATCATTGCCTTTCCTGCAGATCTTCATCTGGATATTGTTATCACTGTTGGTACTTCCCAGCTTCAAATATAGTTTTGTACACATACCTCCTAGAGCCAAATCAGTCAGTAAATTTCTTGGTAATTTAATATGCTGAAAACAATCCTGTACTGCTTTAAGCACATTAAGTTTTTGCTTTAGTAATCAATAAATAAGCAATTGACTTCAGACAAAGCACTTCAAGTAGCCTTTTATGCAAATAAATCTTAGTATTAAACACATTTTCTGCTGGTTTTGTTTAAATAACATTTATCTTTTTTTACCCATCTTTTAATCTCCATTCAAATATTATATAGTCTCTGCCATGCCAGCCAGAACCACTGCACCAGCTAATATTAAAATATGTCTTCCTATACTTAATCTCACTTTTTGCTCTACCTATCTCACCATCCATACTGTTTAGAATCTCAAAATCCAAATAATTTAATGGCTGAATTTGCTAATCCTATCCAAGGCCTCCAGTGAGTCAAGGAATTTCACCAGCATCATACACACTTAGATCTCACATTCAAATATGGACACTTCTACTGCCCTCAGAGGTAACCACTGACATCTAGGGTTTTCCTTCATATCAGTTAACATCTTGTGGTTTTTTACCCTGTAGAATGCCAGTGGCCAGCAAGTCTGGCTCTGAATAGTTCTGTAATTTTGAGGATAAATTCAACCCTCTTTCTAACCATTCTATTCTGAGACAGACTGGAACTTTCCTGGGCACTAAATAAAGAAAATCTCTGGGTTGAACCATTTCTCTTTCAGTCTTTCTGCATTTATATTTTCTTTCTAAAAGGAAACAGACTGGTTCTTTAAACTTACTTATTCTAAGCTGCAGTGCAGTAGCAGAATTACCAGGATGAAATGCCATCCAAGTCTTTGGCCAAGGCTCAGTAAGGTATTTTAATCAGTACATAACTATATACCATAAGTAGGTCCATTTAAAAAAAAAAAAAAAGAAACCTCTCAATAATGAAAGTGATATTGATACAATTATTAAAATTTGTATTCCAGAAATATTTTCCCTGTAATGTAAGTTTATTAATATAGACATATTTTTTCTTTATGAACTCATGATATGCCTCTTGCTACTTCAACAGAAGGCTTTGAAATGAGTTTTATTATTTTTAAATTTCTCCTTTTTTTTCCTTCACTGACATTCTTCAACAATATTTAATATGTGATACCTTTAAACTCTATTTCATTTAAGGATTTTAAATTACTATATGTCTTCCAGATAAATTACAAATTATAAACTTCAGGTTTCCTATATTTCATATAGCTCAAAGTTTTTCCCCTGCCAGAATAAAACTCCCTTGACTAGATTCAGTTTCACTATTTTCCATTTATGCTGTCATTTCTCTGTTTCTTTATTTTCTTCTATTCCATTGTCCAATGCAAAAAAAAAACCCAAACAAACAACTGCCAAAAAACCCCAAAAAAACCCACAAAACCCAAAAATCCACCCAAACCGAAATCAACATATTTTTTCTTTGATTTTTGAAAGAGCATTCTCAAAGAGTAAGGTTATTCACTGACTCCTACAACACACAGATTTTTAATTTCCTTACACCTTCTGTTTTCTTTATGCAAGTCAATCTTTACTTTTCAGGTAACATTGTTGACTGAGAGCTGCCACCACCATTTGTTGAAGTCAGATTCCTAGAAAGTGTATATATAATCACATTAAGCTAATACAATATAGAATCATACAATATTCTGAATTGGAAGGGTCATCAAAGTCCAACTCCTGGCGTTGCACAGGACAACACCAAGAATCACATCATGTGCCTGACAGCATTGACCAAATGCTTTTTGAACTCCAGTGACCACTCCCCTGGGGAGCCTGTTCCAGTGCCCACCACCCTCTGGGTGATAAACCTTTTCCCGATACCCAGCCTAAACCTCCTCTGGCACAACTTCATGGAGTTCCCTCAGGCCCTGTCACTGGAGAGAAGAGACCAGTGCCTGCCCCTCCTCATCCTCTCATGAGGAAGCTGTAGACTGTAAGAAGAGAACATTGTGTAAATGTGTCTGAATTTTGATCTGAAAGTAATTTTCCAGTACCTTGACAAACTATTTCTTTAAAAAATGACAATTATTATATCTCTTGTTCTAAAACTATCCTTGCTGGCATTATCTCTAGCATTCATCAGTACTGGAAGCGCGTTCTTTTTTACTCTGCTTTTTTTACAACTGTTGTGTTCTGTGTGAACAAGTTTCTTTGTACAAAAAAATAGCAGAGCTAAACATTCTTTCCCATCCCTCATAGTATAATAATTATCCATCCAGAGAAACTATCAGAAAATATTTTTCACACTATATGCCTTCTTGTGTGACAGTAAATCTAGGCCATGAGCAAACTTGGTCTTTCTCCTTGCAGCACTTTCTATTTCTTCAAGCTTCCCAGCAGCAAATAAACGCAGTGATGTATTTACTTAAAGCTGAAAATTTCCAAAGAGTATTTTAAAAACCTCCTTTATTATGCTTCTTACATTCCCAAGTGTGAGAAATGAATTACATTGTTTTTATTTTATTATGGATTGGACAGAATAACTTCCCAATATCACTCAGCATAATAGTGTCAGATAAGGTAAATTGTCCCTGGGGCCTTCATTAAAAAAAAAATCAGAATTAAATCCATGACAACACAGTGCTTTTCCTAGTATCTTGTAATTTCTTCCTGACTTGTTACATTGGTTTCTTACACTGTCTCAGGCATCAGGAAATGCAAGACTCATTAGATGTATGCAGAACATGCTTGTGCAGATGAGAGATTCTCCAGCTGCACAAAAAGCTGACTTAATGTGCAATATACAATTTGAAAAGTGCTATCAATTTATCAGTGCAAACAGTGAAACAAACAAATGCAATTTTTATCGTGAATGTCTCTTCCATCCTAAAAAAAAATGTTCAATATTTGGCTAAAAAGAATTCATGATAATTTATAATAATAGAGTGGATTCCTTCCTATCCAGCTTGCCCCCTTACCCAGAAATGTCTGTTATTTGCCGAATTTCAGAATGCTAATACAGTTACAGATACCGCTCAGCAAGAGACAAAATCTACAAAATTTTAACCTAAAAGGTTTCAGGAAACTAAAAGACCAAATGCAAAAATATAAAAGCTAAAACACAGCAATAAATATATAATAACCTATAACAGAAGCCCCTGTATGACTCTCAGTTTAGAAATGTGTCACGTGGTACCTCAGACTACTGAAGCCTGAACACATTATCAAGGTGATATACCATATAATTTGGACAAAGTTGACAGTAACTAGCATAGATAATTATGTTATGAGATCACAGAGGAATAATTCTTTCTACTTCTGGAAAATATCAGTGTTTTTCAGAAGGAAATGAAGCAGAATTATCTTTTTGCATCAAATGAAAGGGAATGAATTCTAGCTAATTTGCTAAAAACCAGATAATTCACAACAAAACCAAGAACAGTACTGAAAAATTCCAACACAGGTTTTATATTCACTGCAGCCACTCTATTATGTTACAGTTGAGAAATAGAGCATCAAATGTATGAGAGACCTGATGAGAAAAGTACTAACACCAAGAGGAAGTGCTGTCAAGGTGTTTGACATTTATATGATGTCCTTATTCAGTTACAAGGAGATTATCTATCTTTATATGTCATAGGACAATGCCAATTCACTGACTTAAATTTATTGCTTGTGTCCAAGTTTACCTTTAATCACTGTTTTGAATTCTTTATTTGCTGAAGAAATTAATCTGTGTGCTAAAACACATCCATAAAGTCAAACCAGGATTTTCAGAGTAACTTAAAAAAAAAAATTAAGCTATTGCACTCATTTGAACATAGTGCTATATAAACATAGATGTATGTGTATATATGTATACACATGTATATATATATATATAGGATATATTTATCTCACTTATAACATCCTACAAGTATGAAAGTCTCAGCCATTGGAATCTACCAGACTATATAGGAATATACCTACCAATAACAGGCTTATTTTTATTATTCTTCTGTCAAAACAGAGTCTCAGTGGTCTCCTGAAAAAACATAGATAGAAATTCAGCTACCAAGAGAAATGGTAAAGGGATTTTATCTCTAATAGTCACTTGAGAAACCTATGTCTAAATGGGATCAAAACAGGAAGTTAAATCATGAAGGTAACCAAGTGATATTGAATTAGGAGAAATCAGCAATGGCTACATATTTCTGAACCCTGTCTTTGTCAGTAGGGCTGCACAACAGAGACTATGCTGTCAAAATGGCAAAAACTTCAATAGAGGCAAAAAAACCTGAGATAGTTCAAAAAATAAACCAGTAATTTTGAATTGCTAACAGAAACCCCTCTTCTGACCACCATCTGGCCAGTAAGATCTAAGAATCTTGCTTTATAAGGGAAGCAAGATCTTCAGATAAGCAAGCTGTAACAACTACACTCTAATTTACCAGCTGATTGAAGTTTTTAACTTCAATTGAAAAAGAGAATGCTTAAATAAAATCATATTGTGAATACAATTCCTTCAGTCTCTGGAGAGTACAACTTTACTCATGTAAGAGGAAAGACTATCATGCAATTTAAAATTGACTTATCAAAACAAATGGAGACAATGAAAATGTGAATATTCATTAATATCCCTAATGGCACAGAGGGTTTCTGTGCTTAATCAAACGAGATTTGGGCAGTTTTTGAATACTGAAAAGTCAGTACACTAAATTCACATAATTATTTGTCATGCTCTCTGCTCAGAAGAAGACCAAGATTTTGCTTATTTTAAAGGATTAGTAAAAACATCTTTATTTACATACATAGCAGTAAGAATACGGAACATACCATTGTTGACTGAAGAGAAATATTCACAGAACCATGAAATGCTTTGGGTTGGAAAGGAACTTCTAAATCATCTAGTCCCAAACACCCTGTCATGAGCAGGGATGCCTTCCATTAAACCAGGATGCTCAAAACCCCATCCAGTTTGGCCTTGAGCACTTTCTAGGATAGGGCATCCACATCTTCTTTGGGCAACATGTGCCAGTGCCTCATCACTCTCATAAGAAAGAATTTCTTCTTCAACCTAATCTAAATCCACCCTCTTTCATTTTAGGGCCATTCATCTCACCTTAAAATCAAGATCTGAAGAAGATCAAACTTATAATTGAGAAATTATAGTCCCAGATGACTATATTTCAGATGACCGCCTCAAACTTATACTTGGAAAATATGCTATGGAATACTTCAAGAATTTAAACTTGTCCTTGAAAAAAATGTTTTGCTATAGAAGATCAAGTGTAATGTTTATGTATTATCAAAGCAGCATTTTAAGGAGGAAACATTTCTTCCAAACTCCTCACTTCATTGTTCTAGAGGATGCAGAGGAATTCATCCAGGGCAGATGCTTGAAAAAAGAATGCCGGCTGACCCAGTTGCAGCTTTGGGTAAAACATCTAAATATGGTTATCTATAAACAAATACACCTATCTCTGTAGAATTTTAGACATCATGAAACACTGAGCAAATGATTTCTGATTTCTGCTAACTTTAGCTTCCAACTTTAGCTTAGCATCTGCTTGGTTCACTATAGAAAAAAAGTAAGAGAGGAATTTCTTTTCTCCACTGTGCATTTGCACTCATTCACCACAACTACATGCAAATCTTGAAAACTGTAGTTTCAAGCCAGTTTCACCGTCTCTCAGTGGAGAAAAATGTCTGCTGAAAGTATCATAAATTTATCCTGCCATCATCATAGATATGATGAACTATTTTAAATATTAATGCTTCACCTCCCCATTAGCACAAAATCTAGGAGACTGAGAAATCCTAACAAGGCTTATTATAGTAATTTAGAACACCTTATCACTCATAACGTCATGCTATGGATTCAAAATTACCCTGTGATAAATTTGTCACATCCTACTACAAAAACACTACAGTAAAGAAAAAAATGAAAAAAGGCAGTTATATTTTGCACGTAAATTTCATTAAGCAAGGAGAAATATTCATCTTCAGCAAAATAATTAAATATTTATTTCCATAAAGCAAATATATTTTTTTCCATGTATATATTTCCATATATTCCAATGGAGCCAATTCATAGTAAAATGCATATTCAAAACTAGGGGAGGAAAAATAGAAGATGGAAAGAAAATACACCAACATCAGAAGCATTAAGGCTTCCTCCGGAATGCTGTACTCAATTTTTGCATCAAAGTCCATAAATGGTCTTGAATTGAAACTACCAAAGGGATGCAAAAATAACTGCTGGTCTAGGAAACATGACATTCAACAAAACAAAAATCTTGGGTTCTTTCAGTCTTGAAGAGATGGAAAAGTAAATGAAACACATAAAAAGACTGTTGTCTTCCATTAACTGCACTGTCTGACAATGCAAGTTATATCAATGAATCTATACAGCACAGACAAATTATTAAACATTTAGCAAAATATTACAGATATGCATAAATTTGAGTTCAAAATTCAGATTCTGCACATTTCTTTTTAATTCTTCAAGGAAGATGTTGAAATCTGTTTCTAATGTAAATTCTGAAATCCTTTATATACACAGCATTAAGCAATGTAATTTACTATAAATTAGAAAAAATCTGTATTTTTTTTTTAATGTTCCTCTAAACTGTAAATGTATGTGACACAGAAAGCTTTATTTTACATCTGAAAAACAAGAAAGTATTTCCTTTGTACAAAAGCAATAGCTGAAATTTGAAGGAGGCATAGATTTCAGATTCATGCAGTATCCTTTCTATAGCTATATTATTTTAGGTTCTGTCTTGTCTCGAGCAAATTCTCAGCAGAAACTCAGGGCTACACACGGCCTGCAAAATGTTTGGCTCTCTAAAAGATATTTTTTCTAAAAAATGCATATTTTTGGTGACTTACCTTTCAATAACACAAAAATCAAGGCCAGTTCCCTACCTCAACAGCAATGGAAATCCTAGGATTTTACACACACATATTACAGTGCCAGTGTGAAGATATTTACAGTTAGAAGGGTATTTCACTGCTATATTGTTGTTTATTAGAGAAGGAAAAAAAATTAAATCTGATTTCTCCTCTTGGAATTCCACAGATGTAAAGCAGCCAAAAGTGAAAATTTCTGCATAATACAGAATAAAGGAAAACCAGACAGGAAAGGAAAATGAAATATGCCGAGTGGAAACCTCCAAATGAGAAAGCTTCAGCTTGCTCTGAGCAAGAAAGAGGAGCAGTGACACCAAGGAGAAAACATCCTTAGAACCTGGAGCATAGGGAACATTTGCCAGGGATGACTGACTAGGCTACCTCTAAGGAAGATTATGCAGTACACATTTGGTTTCTCTGCCCCTTGATTTTAATAAATGCTTTTTTGCTTACTTGCTTTCAGCCTTGCCTTTTTATTCCTCTTCTAGCTCACACCACCCCTGTTTGCTCCTTAGCTTTACTTCTCTAATTTTCTGCAGCAATTTTAGCCTCAGTATATTCAGTGAGCTTCGCTGAATTTGGCACTCACCTGATGATTTAATGTGACAGACACAGAACCTTAAGAAGGTTTGGAGAGAAGTTGCAGCTCCCTGACTTCAGTATAGCTGAATGTATGACAGCTCAAATGTGATGCAATTCTGACCAATGGAATAATACCACTCATATGTTACGTGCAGTGGATGACAGCAGCTCAGAATATTCAATTATGCATTCCTTATATTAGAAAACTAAAAATAGTCCAGCTATAAGCCTGCCTAAAAGCCCCATCCAAAATAAAGTATGATCAGTTGAAACCTCTCATATTAGTGGAACCAAAGAATGATTTCAGGTCAACTGGTGTTTGGTTTTGTTTGTTTTACTAGAAAGACATAGAGCATGACTACTCTGTAAAGCAAATATTTTTACAGTCCATCAACCTTGTAACAGATAAGTAAAAACACAAGTTGGGGAAAAAACATCTACAGTCCTCGTGAATGCCTTTATGGCATTCAATTCAGAGAGGAAATCAAGACTTTCAACTTTGACATCTTGTTTTGGAACTGGCTAATTGAACACAATGTCTCTCTGTAAAATACCAGCTACAGGTTTAGCTCCTACATGTAGCAACTGGTGAAGGCACTGTCAAAAGAAAAATCCCGAGTCTGTGCACAAGAATAAACTGGAAACTTATCCTTCCCAACATTATGAAAAACACACTCATGATATGGCACTGAGCTTTAGAGTGTTAACATGCCAAGGCTCATGCACCAGGCAACATTACTGTCAGCCAATTTTACATGCCAGATGTCTTAGAGGAAATGAGATCCTGGAAGAGAGAAACCAATAGAAAAAAATATTAGATTTATTTCATGAAAACATGATCAAGTTCTTTTAGTGTGGAGAAAACTACAGACCAAATTCTGAAAGTCTTAAATACCACTACAGTCAAGAAATTCACTGATTATAAATCATAGATTTTGGCTTGATATGATTGGTATAAGACAAGACCTGTAGAACCATGCAGTTAATGCAAATGTTATGGGGATAACATTTCCCACAGCCACTAAGCTCATAAACACATAGGGAATGGGAATAGGAAAGTGGGGGGAAAGGGAGATTTTAAACATTATCTTAAGTGGGTTTCTATGTAAAGCTGTATTTGATAAATTAAAACATTACCTAAAAGTTAATAAGAAGAGCACATGGGACTAACCAATAAAATAGAAAAAAAAAAAGCTCTATTTCCATAGCTAATCCTAGAATGGTTTGGGTTGCAAGGGACCTTAAAGATGATCTGGTTCTTGTCCAAGAGCAGGGACACCTTCTAAATAAGCCAGGTAGGTCAGAACCCAATCCAATCTGGTCTTGAACACTTCCAGGTATGGGACATCCACAACTTCTCTGGACAATCTGTTCCAGTGTCACACCACCCTCACAGTGAAGAATTTCTTCTTAAGATCTAAATGGAATTCATGTATCTTCATTTTCAAATCAATCTGAGAAAACTGAGAGGATGCTGTATCCCTCATCCTGAGTAGTTGATCAAAACCTTGATATATTTCAGAGTAAGATGTTTTATTACTTATTTTTATATCCTGCTATTTGTATGAAATTATGGTTCTTGTAAGTCATACTTCAATGGAAAAAGAAAAAAGTATTCTATTGATTTTTCTGCTGTTTGCATTTATGTGTGTAAAATTTGCAAGAAAGAGACTCAAAGCCTTCCACACATTTCTTCAGGATGAAATTCTAAGATGCTTGACTAGAGTGAGATGCCCCCCAAGTAAGAAAACCTGAACTAGATTTAGCATTTGTTACTATAGGTAAGCCCCATAAAAATTTTGCCCGATCTGTTTCATTTGAAGACACATTTCTTGTCTGTCCCTCAGTGACATTTATCTATTGAAAGATGGTGCATAGAGAAGACTAGATATTAGTGCAAATTTGCAACTGGAAAATAATTATTTTTAGAAGTTAAAAATTATTCAGGGGAAAGAAATTTTGAAGTAAGGCTAATTGGGAATCTAACAAGTGTTACTGAAAAAATAAGTTAGAAAAAACATAGGTAGCTAATGACAGTGGTTTCACAGTTCATAAAGGTTATATTGGAGATTATTTATTATTTATTATTATTTATTTTGGCAATGCAGACATGCTGCAAAAGGAAGAGAGAGAAAATGCTTTTTGGCCATTTTGAGGGAGTGAAGAACAGTCTATCAACCAAAAGGAAATGATTGTATGAACAAGGTGAGTCAAGATGAGGTTTTTCTAGTGCTGGTTATGTGAAAAGACATCTCCTGATAGCAGAAATCAAAATGCCCTTGAAATAAATGGAAATAAATGAAATTAATGAAATTTTACTATTCCACAGCATTAATTACAACCATTGCACCTTAACTGCAGACTTACAGTCTTACTTACACAACTTACATAAATTTACACAATTTCAGACATCTACTGTATTTTTTTTTTCATTTTTTAAACTGTAATGAGAAATATTCAATTATTATACACACTTTACACACTAAAATGACATGCAGAGGTTCTAGGAGATTTTAATAGGGAGGGGGGAAGAATGCGATGGTTTCAGGATCAGCATATCTGTAATAAAATTATTAGGAATAGCAAAAATACATCAATACGGAAGTTGGGATAAACTTTAGAATTATATTTAAAATATGGTTTCCTCACTTAAATAATTTCCAATTTTTGACATACGAGGAAAGAGTGAGAGAGCTGGGATCATTTAGCCATGAGAAGAAAGATTTGGGGGAGAATGTGTATAAATCTCAGATGCAAGCCGCTACAGAAGACCAAGCCAGGCAATTTTCAATAGTAATCATTGAAAGTTAAAGAGGCAACAAAGGAAATTGCTCTCATATGCAACAAAACCCCTTTTTTAATGTCAGACAGTTGAACACCAGAACAGGTTGCCCAGAGAAGTTGTAAAGTCTTCACGCCTGGAGATGGCCAAGCCCACCTGCAAATGGGCTTAACCTCCAAAACAGTGGGCTGTAATTGACCCTGCCTCGAGCAAGAAGGTTGATCCCTTCCCACCACAGTGAGTCCTTGCTTTTGTAACAACAGAATGAAATAAATGAGGTTCATTTGATAAAAATTACAGTAGATAATTAAAAGAGTAACTAATTAATGACTTGAATTTATATTTGCCAAATCAAGTACAATAGAAGTATAGATACTTTAGCAAGAAGTGGATAGGTAAACAAATTGCAACAGCAAAGTTTGCTATGTCTCTTTCCAAAATGACCAGCCTCTCTCATTCTAAAAGAACTATGAAAGCAAGAATTATTTTGAATTTCTAGGTCTAACAAGTAGCACAGAGATGTCATCTTATAGTATGTTGAAAGTAATTTTAGTATATCTGATGATTTATTCAACACTATCTGCAACGGGTTTGCCTTAGATAAATGAAGAATATGACAGATCATTGAGATAATCTAATATTCCCCTGTCCCACAAGGTCTCTGACAGCTTCTCATCTATTTTAAAGCTTTAACTGTTCAGTATTTTGTATCTGAACTTCCCCAACTTTATGCTGGACTATTATTAAAAAGAGGTTGCTGATTAGCTAAGACAGCAACTGCCTCTTCACAATACATTCTTGATAGCTTTGCCATAAAAATATGAATCTCACTTTCATGTAAGAAAACGTAAGCAAAGGAAATGCCAACAGCATGACACCTTCTAAATGGAAACATCCACTTCTTTTGGGGTTTATTTTCTAACTTCACAGAAGTAAATGTAGATTGGTAGCTATCGATTAAGCACTATTTGTAGATGTTCAATATTGCAGAAGAATTATAGGTGTCTAAACTGTGCCAGGATGGCTCTTTAAAGAGCATTTACTTGTGTTAGAGCCATGTAAACCCCCGTAGTGAATTGTATCAAATGCAGACATTTTATGTCAATGCAAAGATAATAAAGGAAGCAATATTATTTCTGGTATCACTAACAAAATTAAAGGTAATTCTAGAGAAGAAAATTAAAACAATCAAAATAATGGAGAATCATCAAAATTAAAAGAATATTCCATTGCTTCCAAGAGGATGTTTCATATTTGGATTAACACACATTCCCACTGTGGATGAGCCTTCCCCAAAATTTTTTAACATCTCACTTGACCTACATTTAAAACCAACATTGAAATACTCATATTCCTGTGTTTGCAAATCAATAAAATTCTCCTAGAAGTTTCTAGTCCAATGTCCTTGAAAGCACTTTGATGATGAAGAAAGCAGTAACCAGCTGCTGCTTCACAGATGCTGAAAACACATGGAACAAATGATACTGATTGTAATGATATGTTGCAAAAGCAATAGCAGTAGAGCACTTCTGTTGAAGACAGCCTTCCTGTTAAACAGAAGACCAAGCACAGACTCTTCCTCTTGTTCTGTATAATATCACTGCTACAGATTGCAAATCTCTTAAAAAGCCAACAGGGTTTCTGACTAAAATTGAAAAGAAATTAGAAGACATCCAGCTAAGGGCCAAACAATATGAGCTGAGACTCCAGTGTTAGTGGAAATTATATAAAGCTTTCAGTTAGCTAGTAGGAAATGGGAATTGCAATCAGACAACATCCAAGTACAGATTTCTTAAATTTAAGTTAATTTACTAAAGTTATTTTATTTTCCTTAAATTTTGCTTGAGACACATTTCTACTGAGAGCTACAAATCTTACTTTCCTGTTTTCTAAAAGATATATTAATTTTTCTTAAAACATTAAAACATATTTGATTGAAAACTGGAGGTTTTCTGCTGCCCAGAAAATGTCAACATCAAAAAAACCAAAAACAACAAAAAAACAAAACCACAAAAAAACCCACAACTAACCAACAACAAAAAAAACACAACAAAAAAACCTACCAAATCAAAAAAATACAGGAAAATAAAAATCCAGGTAAGAAAAATATAAATACCAATTAAGAATTAATTACACAATATTTCAGTTTTCCAGTAGAGTAAAAAGTGTTCTTACAGTGTTTGTTGGCCCAGACTAAAAACATAATTTGACATGGTGCAGAATGAAGTCATACTAAAATCTTGGAGGAAATACAAGATGTTAGCCATCCTAGGAGAAATAAGTAATTGAATCTCTTTGCCAAATTTTATGCACTTGGAAATACTGGCACTGACAATAACACCTAACATCTTTTAAAAAATATTACTTACAGTGAAGAATACTCCTTTCAAAATTTATTACATTTGTACAACAAAGGCAAACATGCAAAGAGTTACTATCATTGCTGCAGTGACAGTTCTCTGAAGAAATATGTAACTTATAAACAGGGAATGGTGAATTGTTAACATACATAGATTTTACATTCTGTACAAAGGAAATGAAGTTTTGGAACTGAGTGGGTAAGTAAATAATTTTAAAGAAGAGAAATTCACATTCTTTGATGAGAGATGATTACAAAGTTTGGACCATCTCTGAATAGTCAAGGACCATTGGCTGAACTACACCAAAACACATCTAATAACAAAAAGGGAGGGATAAAAGTGGGAATAAATGAATACTTACTTCAGACCATATCAAATACCAAGAACAAAATCATGTCACCAAAGTGCATGTAAAGAATTTATCTGCCTATCTCTTGGGCTCCCAGATCTCTAATAAAAACTACAATTGAATTTTTCATTTCTGAACATGTATTTAATGCAGTTGAGATTACACAAACCTGATGGAATCAGCTTCATGACTAAGCAACATCCTCACTGGGTCTAATATTTTTAAGGGGAATCAATCTGATAAGAAAAGAGCAACATTTTCAGTCAAAAAAATTCAGACTTTTGAGTTTATTGACAAACCTGACAGGTAGTCTATTTAAAGCTTATTGAAGTCCAAGATGCAGTTACTGTAGTAGTTGAATGCGAAATCAAGAAAGGAACTCTTCAACCTTGTTATGACTGAGTTATGTCACAGCTGGGGCAGTTTCAATCTCCTAACACTTAATTCACTGACTGATAACAGGTCAAGATCAGAGACTCTTTGGGGTGAAAAATGTGCCATTTATCCCTGAGAGAAAGATCACCTCTCTGTACTGTCTGTGCCTGGTTTTGGATAGGTCAATATTATACAAACTTCAAAAAAATTACATCAGTTTTGGTGGGTCTGCAGGTATATTTCCATTATCACCACAGCCAAAGGTGCTGCCAGACTTTATACAATCTTGACAGAAGCAGGCAGAAACTGAGGCTTAACTGAAAGTCTTTTAACTTTCTTCTGCCTCTTGGTTGTAAGGCTTGTACTTGTCCATCACATTGCATCAGATACTCTTTGATAGGGCTCACTTGACCTTATATTCCTCTGCTCCTGACAGTCTTTTTTTTCCATTTGCTGACTGCATATGAGATGCAATAAAACTTAAATGACCTTAAATAATTTTGCTTCTCTCAGGAAAGTTCCACCTTGGTAGCTACATAGACCCATCAGCTGAAGAATTCCAGAGCACAGGTTCCTTCTTGCTGACTCGGCTGTTCACAGCAGGGCTGCTTCCTAAATTCTAAAAGAAAAATACCTGATTAAAAAAGAAAACCCTGATTTTTAAACCCATTAACTCCTTCCCATTATTTAGTTGGCATTTCCACAGGATTCTCTCTTACATGTATTATAACTTCAGAGCCAGCATTCTGTCTGAGGACCCAAATCTCCATGCTGCCATCCAAAGTCAGATCATGCAGTAGAAGCAGGTTGCTCTCAGCAGAAACAAAGAACTACTCTGACAAAGTTATACACAGTAACTCTAAATGAGAAACTGTCATGGTAATTTTTTTTTTTCTTTATGATGGTCAATCTTAAAAATGCTTTAAAGTATTTCCCCATCTGCAAGTTTCTTACTATATTTTCATAAAAGTCAAGATTTCAATTTAAAAATGTCACATATATATACATACACCATTAATTCTTACTGCACCTGGAATTGTTTGCTGCTTTGATTCTTAACATTTTGAGATATTTGCTTAGCAAAAGTTATTGTGGGCAGACAAAATAGACTTCTAATGCCTGAATTTAAAATTTTTAAAAGGAGGATGTAATGAGTCAGAATTATGAAACAATGCAAGAAACTAAATCTAGTCATTTGGTCTACATTCTAACTAGAGTTATTTGAATTACTTTTGGCACAAAATATGGCTAAATATATTTATTAATTTTCATAACTATGCATTCATCTGGAAAAGAGATAATAATATCTCTGGCACAAAAAATACAAAATCTAAGACAATCCTTCCCCTACAGTCTTTTTCAGTGTTTTTCCATCACACTGAAATCCACATTACTGCAAGAAAACAAATATATTTTTCTACTAAGTACAAAATAGCCAGACTCCGTGCAAATGTCAGCTCTTCTGACTAGCTCTTTATTGTTAAATAGGAAAAAGATCTCAACAAAAAAAAAAAGGAAAATAAACCTCTTACTTTCAATTACCAAATTCTTTTCATCTTTAAATAAGTAAAATGCTCATCTTTGTTGCTATCAAAATGCTACCATGACAAATAGAAAATTTAATTGATAAGAAGCAAAAAAATAGTCCAAGAAGAAAATTACTTTTGTCACCCAGATCAAGAAGTATCACAGTTGCAAGTAATACACAGAAGTTAGAAAAAAGTGCTGGTGTGAATCTTCTGCTTCGACAGCTATTAATCTGAAAAACTTAGTATTTTAAGTATGCTTTTCTCATTCTTAGACTTCTAGTAACTTTATAGATTTTTGACAGTCATCCAAATTCACCAGTGCATAGCAGCAGCAAGTAGCTACAGAGATGTTAATATCCTTTCTTGTAAAAGTAATGTATTTAAGAGTCATAGTAACTTCAGAAGGAGTAATTATTTATGCTTCTAACTACTTTGAGTTTACTCAAGTTCCAAAGTCATATTTTTGGACTATACTTGAGCACTTTTAAACAAGATTTGGAGCCCAGTTTCAATGTAGTCTAAATTTAGTTTTAAGCAGCTCTGGCCTACCCAAGCTACACTGATCCAGGCTGATGCAGTGAAGGTTAGGTTTTTGGGGGTTGGGTTACAATTTTTGTTTTCCTGTTTAACAAATTAAAATTGTTTTTAAAATAAACCAGTACATAAGGATGTTGTAAGAGATATTGTAATAGTATAACTTTTTGTGTTTTAAGTGTCTAGGCTAAGCTAAAAAGGCTGATATATTCCTTATTTCATGCTCTATATGGCTGCAAGCACAAGAAGTCTCCAGGAAAAAAAAGAACTAACCATGATAGTGTTATGAATATTGGGCAGAATAAGAGATTGCGAAGTTTGGAGTAGAAAGAACTGAGAGGTTAAAATTTGTGTGGTGGAAATACTCTCAGTTTTTCACAAAACATGAATCTGAAATATATATTCATATGTAACAGCTTTCAGTAAACAAAACTCTAGGTGTAGCTATCTAGATTCAAGATCCTGAACTATCAGCTGCTAAATCAGGTTCACATTTATTTATACTGAATATTCACCATCTAGAAAAATAAATCATAATATACTGTTGCATCAATTTCTGTGAAGGATAATCAAAGCTTATAACTTTGCCAGAAGAATCTGTTTTATTTGTATTTGGCCAAAGTATTGTAACTTGCTCAAATCACAGAAACTATATTTCCATGGAATTGACCCCAATTTTTTTGCTCCCTATAAATGAAATCACAGTCTCTTTTACTTCTTCACTGCCAAATTAATGCTTGCTTTGTTTTAAATAATCTGACATGAAAACTATATACACAGTGAATTCTAGGGAAAGATCTGTGTATATCAGAAAGCAATGGAGGTTGCACTTCTCATATCCCCAGTTAAGGCTGCCTAAAAAAGCAAACAGTAAGTCAGAAATGGAGGTATGCCCAGTCTCCTTAAAATGTTACCTTGCCACATAAAGGAACTCAGGGTTAACTGAGGACTAACTTCATTTAACCACCTGCCAATATTGCCATCATGATCATAACAGTCCTTTTAGCCCATTTAAGCAACAGAAAATGGAAAAGCAAACTCTGACACAGCAGCAGTAGAGGTATCACTTTATCCTGTTGACCATGGGAACACATGATAACTTCAACTTGCAACCCAACCCAGAAGGTGATATGCATTTATCACCAACCTAAAGTCATATTCAAGGTATAGGGCTGAATGGGGGGTGGGGGGCGAAGGTCACAGTTCTGCTGCCTGTGCTGTGTCTGTTCAAGGACAGAAGGAAAGTTTCAAAGCTGAATCAGTACCTTTTACCAGCACAAAATTAATATTTGGAAAAACAAGACATAAAAAGGCAATGATTATAATATTCTAAATGAGAGGCAGTCCTCTAGGCCAACTATTATTATTTTTGCCTTCAGGCTGCAATTCTTTATGCCACTAAGCTTCTGGTGACTCACACCACCATATTGTACCAACAATGCTCTCAAAATGCAAATTGCTAATAACTTCTTTTAGCCCAGTACAAACCTCAGAAACAAGTATAATTCAGTGCAGTATTTTCAGCAGTGTCATAAACATCTTTGCTTTTAAGTTTAAACTAATGGCACTCCAAGTTTTATCTCATGCCTAAAGCTATTATCATACTGAATAGCTGTGATATAATATTTGGAAAAGAGTACCATTCTTGCATATGGCACACTGCTTCACAGAGTTAACATACCTTTAGTACACTTGAATGGGTATCAGTAGAACACAAATGTTTAGCCTTTTTAAATATATTTCTATTATTTTTACCACTTTACCATTTTCAACTATTTGCCTTACTGTGAGCAACTATTTCTGGAAAATCTTCCTGTACACTGATACCTGTTGCACTGGGAATAAACACAAGGAATTAAGGTATCTGTGTGCAGTTGCAGGACCGTGATATTGTTACGCTCATGGAGACATGGTGTGATGGCTCATACGTCATGAAACAGATGGAAACAGAATCTTTACAAAGGACAAGCCATGAAGATGAGGCAGTGGAGATGTCCTTTATGCAACAGAACACTTGGAATGCATGGAGACAACTGAGAGCATTAAAGAGCAGCCCAGTGTGGATGACATTACATTGGATGCCTGCTCTAGGCTACCTGGCAAGGAAAAACAAGCACATGAGACCTTCTACAGACAGCTAGAACAGGAGTTCTGATCAGGGGTACTATTTTCACTTAGTGAAAAGTAAATGATGTTTCAACAAAACTAAACAACATGCAGATCACCTGACCCTTGGGCCACACATAGACAACTAGCCTCACATTCATTTTATGCCTTTTTCTCCACTATTTTCAGATCAGACAAGGCTAGGTAATAAATTCAGTTTCTATTCAGATACAATGTTAAACCACGAGTACATTTCTCAGTGAATAATCTACAGGTGAATAAATTACTTAAGTCTAGTGAGGCACATGTAAAATATGCAGTGCAAATGTACTCACTTCTCATCAATTTTTGGAGCCAGACAGCTATAAACCAAAGAACTGAACAGGATGGTGGATGCCAGAGGGAAGTACTTGTTTCCCAGCCTTCTGCTAAATAAGTGGGTTTTTTCAAATCAGTGTTAGATAGTATTACATTAATGCAAATTTTTTTCTTTTGAGGATAAAATTAAATGCTAGTGACAAGAGCTACTATTCACCATCGTTGCACTAAATTGCCTTGATCACGTATGAAATCATTAAACTGGAATAGGAAAAGACCTGTTATAATGTTGCTGCAATACCACTGTAGAATACCACCTATCCCAGTACAAAACAGCAGTTGATGAGCAGATATACACTGACATTAAAAAACATTTTAAGGAACTTTGATGGCAATAGAACAGTGTAATCTTTGTAACACAGAGGGTTAGCACCACTGCTGCATAATGCAGGAATTACCAGTTAATCACCAGTTCTACTGTTGACATAAGTTAGAAATGGGGTTAAGTGCTTTGTTGATATAAATCCACTTTACCTTCTATTCTCTAAACAGCATGAAACAAATGTGATTATTTACCATCTCATTTTCAGCAGTTCTTTGTCACCCCTTTGATAAACAGTATTTCTGCTACTGTAGTTTCTCACTTTCAGAAGCACTTAGCACAAACACTGAATAAATTCTTAACAAAAAATTATTTTTATGGCTGTGTTCATATGTATTTTACATGAAAGATCACACTATAGCAAGTGTTCCAATTAAAATGGAATAATTATATATCTGTGAATGCTTCAGCTAGACCTTATTTTGAGTCTTTTATTTAGTGCTTAATTAACATTTCACTTCTGAAAGTGACAACTGAACCCCTTCAATAAATTACACAAAATCTACTTACTTTATTTACCTCACCCAAACCATTGTACATATCAGGGAAGTGAAGAATAAATGAACACAATCACATGAAGCTTCTCTTAATAGCTAAGTACAGGACCAGCTCCTCTTTTAAACTTTGCCACTCATAGTTTATACTCCTACCACTGAATTACTCATTGACTTACTGGTTTAGAAGGCATAATTCTCCAACGTAAGAATATTTTCAAGGACTACAGATGCATTATGTGGTAGAAAAATTAATTTAAAAATAATAAAATGCGTTCTATAATTTCCTAGTGTTTTGTTTTTCAAAATTATCTCCCCAATTCCCTTTATAACCTATTTTAATTCACCACTTAAAAACTGTATTAGTATTTTTAACCTCTTTTCCTTTATCTTAAAAACAGGTATTGTATATATGTAGGTAATTATAAAACCCCATGTTTCTTCACTAGCCTAAAACTAAAACAATTTTAATATTTTTGAAAGTGAATTTGAAATATGCTAGAATAATGGCAAATTACTAGAGCAGATACAGAAATTATGTCAAGAATTTTACAAATTTTATTACACACACTGAGAAAAAAACTAACAAAACTGACAAATTATCAGGAAACCTTAAAACTACAATGCTTATGAAAAATGCAAGAATGCTGTATTGGAGAGAACATCCCAATTCTTGGAATAAACAATACAGAAACAGTGGAGCATGTTACACTAATGAAAAAATTACAACAGACATAAAGAAAGATTAGACTGTTGAAGCGAAAAAAGCTTCCAGAAACAATTTTGTATGTTGTATGCCAGAGAGAAAATCAAATGGAATACCTTTTGCATACCTACCTATGGCAAATGAAAAAAACAGCAGAGTTCTGGTTATTACTGTTAAAATTTAAAAATACAGCCTCTATTCTCTTCACTCCAAAGTGTTTTGATTATGTAAAAAAAAAAAATAAAATCAAATACTGGGCTGCAGTCACACTCTCAAATATGTTGTGCATTAATCTAATCACCTTTGCAGGTATGTCTTCTGTTTACAGGATACGTTTTCCAGTGGGTGAATATGCAGCCAGTCATGCTAAAAGATGATTTTCAGACAGCCACTGTGCAGGTCAGCTTCTTGCTTTAGTGTAGCCATTGGGACACTTCACTACCCAAATACAGGGGCTGCATTGACTGAAGGATTGATTTCTCAGTTTTGTGAATATCAAGCACCACATGAAAAATTACATAACACACTTCATGCTCATCCAAGCTTTATAGTAAAATAGAGGAAACAAAACCAAAAAACTCTGCATTTACTTTTATCTTAAGTGTTGCAACTGATTTGCCAATTAAGTCTCCTTCCTACTTGGGAATCCTACAGGAACAGAAAACAGATAATTTACCATAGGCGTTTATACAAACCTCTGATTAAACTTTGACTCATCTATCAACGAAAGCATTGGTATCTCACTTATTCCCAAAAGCACAGCAGTTCCCATGAACTTCCAGACTTATCTTGCATTTTCAACTCAATGTCAATTTGAAAAGTTAATTTCTTTCCTAGGCTCTGCAAAGAGAATATCATTAAACAAGATACAGTTCCAGAACTCTTGATTTTAATTTACAGACTAACCAGGAATATTAGGAAAGAACATACAATTTAAAAGCAAGCTGTGTTATAAGGAAAGATTACAGAAAAATGAAGGAGCAGCATAATTTTTGTGAAGGTAAAGAATAAAGGAGCCATGGTCCTCTTTGCACCTGTAAAAATAATATCAGATATGCAGGTACTATCAGTAAGTACAGAGAAGTTCTGTTTGCTCAGCATGCAGGGGTCACACCAAGAAAGGACTTAGAGATGAACAGAAAAAAAACAGCAGTAATGAAAGGAACCACTTATACCTGACCAAGAAAAAAGCGAACAAAAATTGTTCTCCAAATAGGGCATAGCATATGATCACCTTGAAAGGGAAAAAGTTACATTTACAGCATATAGCCTTTCCTCATCGGCAAGACCTACAAGCCTCTCTAAATCACAAACTAACCTTACAACCCTCAGCACCAGCTGGCAGAAGTTATCCTCTAGGCTTTCCCTTTGAAAGCCTCCAAGGACATGTGCTCTTGTGCCTAGACTAGTGAACATAACCCTTTCCTACAAGCTAGAGTGCTCACGATTACAATCAACACTTACACACTTATCTGGTACACACTTAAAAGTGTACTTAAAAGACACACTTGTCTTTTAGAAAAGTAGCCAGCTGTCTCCAAGATATTGCCAGACACTCAAAGGGGATGCAATATAACAAAATTTATTACTGACCTTCGACTGCATTATCTACCTTTGGATACCCTTTGTAAACACTAACATGCTCAGCATGTGGGGATTCCGCTAATTGCTGTTATTAATTTCATAAACTACATTACAATTCTCCACGTCAATTCCCCTCCAAATACTCTGACCCTAGCCTGACTTCTAGTCAGTCATATGCCAACAACATTTGTTTCTTAAGCCTGTGACATTTTAATGTGCAAGATGACGTATTTCATTGTCCGGCTAAGCCAGAAACGCCAAGGCAAAAAATCTCAATGAGGCTCATTTTTCAGTCCCAGAATACTCAAAGAAAACTAACGCTACTATGTTTTTTAATATGTGTACTTGTACACAGATGGTTTGACTTTAATGAAAAGCTATTGGTGGTCAGTACAATAAGTATTTTGGATTTATATTCATTTTCTACCTACAAGATTCTTTGGACTACTACTAATTAAATATTCTGTTGGATTTTTGACCAAGGAAAGGAAGAAAGATACATTCAGACCTTTTAATTCTTAAAACAATTGTTCTACAGGAGGTAAGTATATAGGGAATGCATTCAATGATCCCCCTTATGTATGTAATAGATTTGACATTTGTGAGACCCTAAGATCTCTGCCTCCAACACATGAATTTTCTATGTGACAGAGACCCCCTACGTTTGCAAATTATTGTAAATCTTGGCACATACACACAGGTTACAAAACACTTCATTTTCATTTGCAGACTTAATTCAGCATTTGTCATACTTTTCCAAATAAATCATTAAATACATCATCTACATAAGTTTCTTATATTTGTATTTTAAACTATAACTCACAAATACTTCTAACGTGAATAAACCCTACTATTTCTCTACTGTTTCACTATTCTATTTCACTATCTGATAGTTAAATTCTACTGTTTCCTAGAACAGGTATGTCTAATTGTAATTTTAACTTCAGTCATCTCTTCTGGTTGATAAAAAGCTTACTGATTTGACAAGCTTAATCTCTAAATTATTAAAAAAAAGAAACAAGTTAGCGTTTAAAATTGAAAGGAAATGTTACTCAGCTTCTCTTGATAATGAAAACCAATTTTTCATTAAGCATTACAGCTCTCACAAAAATATGTAAAGTTAATGACAATACCTAGCAAAATGTAGAGCTTGATTATTTCTAATGAAAAATTATGTAAAGAACTGCAATTAAGTCATCGGAAGCATGATTTTGCATAATCATCATGTGGAAAATACTGCAGGGATGATCTTATTCAATATAATCAATGTCATATGTAACTGTTTAGCTTTTGTACCCATTTTAGGATGCTGATGATAAACAATTTCCTTACCATTCTAGAAATGTTTGCCTGTTCATGAAAGAAAATGCGATAACAGGAAAAAATCTAGATGATTGCAATTGACACATTTTCCTAACATAAAAACACTGTTGGTTTTTTGGATTATCTGTGACTTCATCCACAAAAATACTCAAAAGATTACATAATCAGAAATAATAGTGCAAGGAGAGTGCCAAAAAAGGACTAATACATAATTGTGCTTAAGCAGCAGCTTACTATCAAACTATTACAATAATGCTTAGTAACCTTTCTTTCTCTGTCAACTGACATATGCAACTAGGAGGCAAATAAAACAGCTTGGCATCTAACGTGGACATTCTCATATCTTATCACAGAGTTCTTACCATATTACTCCACGACTTTGAGCACAAAAAGCATTCGGTTCAGAGACAATATTACACATTATACATGAATCAGAAATAAAGTCAGATTCAGAAGTCAACTATGGCATATTCTTTGTACAAAATTGCCCAGAAGCATAGAACTATACCACATGAATTAAATTCTATTTTCTTCAATCTCTGTTTCTATCCATGTTCAACAACTCTAGGGAACATAATAAATGTGAACTTGTTGCCCATTCATTAAATATAAAATGAAAAAAAAAAAAAGTTCACCAATTTCCACCAAGGAATATATGGCTAAATATGTGACACTTCATAATTTCTCACTAACAAATACAATGTTTCCACTGTCAAAAGTCTTATGTGTTCTGGAATGTTCTATGGCTTTATTAAATACAGTAACAAACTATGTTAATGCAATTACATTTTAAAATAAACATCATGATAAATATGTGCTATTTAGAACCCACAAATATAAATAACTGAGAAAAGTTGTTAATGGTAAAAACTTCATGCAGAAAGTGGTGATATTGCAAGACAGATTTTTTTTACTTGCAAGACAAAGTGTATCACTTCAGGTTAAAAATACCTGTGGTAAATGTTAAACTCAGACATTCATTAAGTGAACTAGAATAATTTTCACTACAAAAGATAAGAAAGAAAACAAATTCATTCTGATCACTTAGAGATAACGTTATTAAACTTGTTTCTACTCACTTTTACACCCTGAAGTGTTTTTGTTGAATATTACAGATTACTTTCTAGATGAAAAAATAAATCAGGTAGACAATGCAGGTTAAATATATATCTACTGAAACAGGAGATACAAATGAGAGTTAAACTAATGGCATACTAATATTTAGGAAAATCTCAATTTAGCAAACATATTCCCCTGTGGTGTAAAAGTGAATTCAGCAAATCTGAATCCCTCTTTTCCCCAGGACTATCACATGGATTTGTCCCAAGCAGAACTCTAACCACAGCAAAGTTAATTTCTCTGAAATTCAAAGTTGTGATCTTGCCATGTTCTTTTCTTCCAGGGTCCTGAACACCATCATTTTATGGTCACTGCAGACAAAACTAAGACAATCTTCATATCCAGTTCCTAATTACCACCACCAAGTCCATTAGAGCACTTTGCCTCATCAGTCAGCCCATGTCAAGAAGTCATCAGTGCACTCCAGATGACTCCTGGGATGAGTGTGACTTGCTTTGTTGTCCTTGAAGCAGGAAGGAATTTATAGATTTCATCATAAAATTCAAACTTAAAACCTTATTGTTCCTTGCCAGAAATTTCTTAACACATTTATTTGAAATTAATGTTTGCAATTATAGATGGCAACTCTGAACCAACAGGTAGTGGTCACCAAACTTGATCATGACTTCATATTAGTAAAATCTAAGAAATTGTAAACTAGTTCAACCGAATCTAATCTTAGCAGTTCAAAATAGCTAATGGCTGAAGATTCAATAAACACCAATATTTATGCATGAAATCTATGAACTTATTAGTAGCTCAAGTTTACAAATATTTTTACTTTGGCATGGGTAAGCAATAGGTAAATGTAATCTCTGCCTCACATTTTGGTCAAGAAAAACATTTGTCAAAAGCATACATTAGATTTCAAGACTGTACCTACATAATTTATCCCTACATAATTAATGTCCCACACTGGATGTTTTTTCCCCTCAATAGTCCCATTATTTTGAAGGGCTAGTTTGTTTGAAGTGTGATATTGTAAACAAAGATGCAATACATGGTAAGGAACATTCAGATCCTAAGTACAACAACACTGGCAAATCACAATAGCTCCAGAAAGAGCTACTATCCATGCAAAGTAGCAACACATCTTCTGGCTGAAGCTGTAATCCTCATTAACTCTATTCTTTGCATACATGTATTTTTTATAAAAATCAGGATCTTGCACAGAACTATCAAAAGTACTCAGCTGCCTCATACCAGTAAGTAGAGCATAAAGGGCAAGAACCCTTGCCCACTTCGCACACTTAAAAATCACTTTCAACTCAATGTCCACAGCAGGCAGTGCCAGCAGAAATGAAACAAGAATATGGTATGGGAAGTGTGCTGATAACATCTTAGAGAATTGGACATACTGTCAGCAAATACTTATTCTTTGAACATGAGTCAATATGGATGCAACGATGAATGGTAGACAGCGTTCTCCAAAATGGTGAGACAGAATAATTTCAGCTGCAAATAATGCTTCTAACCAAAACCTGGCTACTGAATCAATGACCAAGTTGAAGTCAGTGTTTGGCAAACATCATTGCAGCAATACATTTATCAAAGAAGGTAGTTATTTTTGATTCCCTTTGGGAAAATGACACTTAATATTCAAAATATGATGCATGTAAAACAACTGCTAAACACAGGCATATCCTAGGCTAACCATTTTAATTTTTTGCTTGGAAATAACTGAATCTTATAAAATACAAAACTCTAAGGTGAACCTTTCATTGTCCTGTATCAATGCAAATGATGATTGCTATTTCACTGACAGCAGTGCTATCTTCCATAAAAGACATCTCTGGTTAAAACAGCACTAGATCATAGCTAGAATAAGATAATTTAAAGCAGGTTGGTTTTGCTTCTAATTAAATAGCATCTGGTGTAATTCTTCACCTTGCAGCATTGTTCTTTGTAGACCTTGATGTTCATCCGTCCAGTGGACTGCTGCCATGACTAACAGCCCTGGCGCCAGTGCATATAGACTTGTTCAAAGCCTGCAGAAAGCACTGGATAACAACAATCCACCCATCTGGATTGTCAACACTAAAGAAGCAGACATCTGCCAGAGTAATTTGGCTGACTCTGACAGGCGCTCATTTATGGGAATTACCAGGCATGCTGGCATGAGGGACATGGTATGTCCAGAAAGTAAGTTGATTTCTCCTGGACAGCTTCCATCAAAATCTCCAGTGTGACTGCCATTCTGTGCAGGAACTCTTGAGAGCTTTTATAAGTATCTGGCTGTACTTTTGAGTATCAGTGGTAGCACAGTCTCTTCTACAGACAAAGGTAATACACAGTAGAAACTGTATGATTAACAGCCTGCAATTCCTCTTCCTCAGAGTCTGTGAGACAGATGTTTCAATCATACACAAAGTTCACATACTTGGGATGAAAAAGACCTTACTGGAATTGATATAACAGAAGCAGGTACAATTTGGTTAGATTGCTGGCATAGATAATAAAGAAAATATGTTCAAGGATACAAGAGTCACTAAATCATAACATGACTCCTAGACCTTGGATAACTACCACAAGCATTGCAATAATTAAGAGAACACACATATTGTAATGTTCTGTACCACTGTTCTAAGACCATATGAATGGCAGGAGTAACGTCACAGAATGGTTTGGATTGGAAAGAACCTTAAAGATTATCTGGTTCCAACCCCTTGTTGCTAGGGTAAAGAGTAGAACAGCCAAAATCACAAACTGGTATGGCAAACCAGAGAGAGAATAGTTGGTGGGTCCCTTTGTAAGTTTTAAATTTTACTTCACAGTAACAAAACTAAAAGATAAGTGATTCTTTTTCCAGAATGCACAAGGAGAAACCCAGACCCACACCTAAGGTACATGGGTTCAGCTTACCATGTGAAAACTACACTAGAGCATTTCCGTGTGTAAACACCTCTGACGTCTGTGTTTATTTAAAGAATAACTTGAAAAATAGCATATCTCAAAAATGTACCTGACATCCAAAACAGGATAAAAATATTTCATGGACTCATAATGCAACATTGTTCCATAACTACCAAGATGCCAAGAAACTGAGACTTATACTCTGTCATAAGAAAAAAGCATTAGTATAAACAATCCAGATGAAAATACAATTGTCTTTAAAAGAGACTGAAATGTAAAAATAAAAAAAACTAAAATCAAACAAAAACCTAAATAAAAATTGATATTATTGGTAAAAAAGCCCCAGGTGACAGACAGTAAATTATTTGGATTTTGATGAAGTGCCAATCACTTGCTGTCCTAAAAAGAAATCGCATAGAGTTGGATTTTCTTCTATCTCCATGAGAGCAGCTTCTTATCACACAAATTGACTCAGAGGATCCAGCTCAGTAAGAGAACCTGGACTGACATGTATGGGACACAACTACATCAATAGGAATCACGGATAATATGGACAATACTGATAATAACATTCCTTTACGTTAGCCCGGCCCCTTTCACATAATAGCAAAGAGAAGAACTGCTGCTCCTCTCAAACGCCAGCTGTGGTCAGTCTTACAATCACAGTGCACCAGCAAGAACATTCACTGCCCTTTAGGGGGCTTAATCCACCAATGGCTCCAGCATCATTGGTAAAGAACTGTCAAGAATCAATATTCCTAAAATACCTCTGCCTTCATGTTAGATATGCAAAACAAATGACTCACCTCAACACTACCAAAACCATATGAACAGTAAAGGTGAAGAGTAGAAATCACAGGAATTTTAGCAGGCTTGCACTAGATAGCCAGCTTGAAAGCCTTTCACAGACATCCTATGCTCAAATGAAGCTCAAAATTGCAGTTGCACCACCTGCTTTTTCCTGTATTTTGTTTCTTGGCTGAAATCCTCTCATCTGCCTGCAAAACAAAGGGGCCCAGTCTTTCTTATTCTTTTATTGTTCTCATAAGGAAGTTCCTGCTGTTGGCTGGCTACAGAATAAATGACTGTGCCTTGTCTACAATAATTTTGTGGACTTCTCTCAGAAAAGCAGATTTTTACATGAAAACAGAATATTTCATTATCACCAGTTTTTTTCTTAATTAAGAAGCTAGTATGGCTTGAGGAATCTCCTTTCCTCTTTTCCTCTTTCCACTTCATTGATTAATTTGGTATCCTAAATAGACTGACATAAGGACTTTTTTGCAAAAAGTCCTCCAGAAGAAGAAACTTAGTTGCTGGGGGAGGAGGAGACACATTTTAGGGGGCGGGGTTAATTTGTTTTTAAAAAGTGAATCAGTTCATTCTAAACATAGCGTATTGGAAAATTATTCCTAGAAGAACAGACTATTTTATATAATAGAAATAATTCTAAAAATTGACAGACAGTGACCAATATGCTTATCACTAACTTTGCTAGAGGAAACTATGCATAAATTGTTCTCTTCTGTTGCTGCACAGTTCCTGAAGAGGTATTTGCATTTTTATGCACTTCCTCCAAATGAAATTCTGAAATGCCTTTCAAAACAAACAGCAGAAAATATTTTAAAGTCTTCCCAACTGTGAAATTAATTTGTAACACAAACAAGTATAACATTTCATTCTATAAATACACAGACTATAATTCAACAGAGGACTGAAATGGATACCCTGGATCTTGGGCAGAAATTTGGTAAAAATAATCTAGTTTGTGGGGTTTCACCCCCACCCTTTTCTTGTACATTCTCGTGATTTATTTATAGAGGATGACTTTTAAGCTCTCCAAATATTTAGAGCTGTGCTCCTGCGAAAGTCCAGAGCTGTCCTGTTATATGCAGCATTGTGCCTATTTCATGCTAAATCAACTTACTGATTCCAGGTGACTATCAACTCATCAAAAGGAACAACAAAACAGTGATAGGCAAGAGTCTTAATTTCCTACAGTCAATAATAAAGTGTGCAAATTAGCTCTTATCTGCCCCATGAACTGCTGACACACTTTCCATTATTAGCACAGAAAATCTCCACTTTAACACCTGCTTGTTGGGTTTGGTGGGAGGGGTTTGGAACTAAAACACTGAGGTATTTAGACAGACACAAGAAGGGATTAGTATTTCCACAACTCAGACTGAAATACAGCTGTTTGTATAAAATGTACAAGATCCAAACTAAAAACAAAACTAACAACCAACCCCAGACCACATTTTAAAATCAGAAGTAGCAAGCCACTGGGAAAATGAACACTGACATATTTTTGTGGTGTTCTAAGATTCATTAAAATGATTTATTAAGGTTGCTCAAACAATTTCTTTTGTATTGTGAAGTTTTTCAATTCTGATAATAGAAAATAATTGACTTTATACAATACATACCTGCTTTATTTATTCTTCAGCCAGTACTAAGCATTAGGTTCAAGCATTTGTACATGGCAATTACAGTAGCTACAAGACCAAATGAAACTATTACAATTGTTTTGTAATCCATTCCTAGAAAAAATCAAAATGAGTATAGAGAAGTTCCAGCCATGTTATCACCTAGATTTAATTTACTTACATACAACACATGAGATTTCAGATGTTAAGAGCTCATATTTTGTTGAAACTAGATGCAAAGTAGAAGCAAGAACTTCTTAAAATGATTGCTATTGCTGTGAAAGCAACAATAGTATATGGGTTAATATATACTAAAGAATAATAAAAAAATCCCAGGTAATAGTAAAACAGAACCTGATGTATTAAAACATTTTGCATATTTACTAAAATTAAAAGTTGCAAGATGGAGAAATAAAAGTGTAGACATCAGAGTTCTAGGATTCCCAAAGGCATTATGAAGAGCTGTACACAACACACACATTGCAAATCTGCAGGTGCACAAATGTTTTCTGCCTATTCAGAGCAGTTGCTAAGTCATTGAATTTACAGACATGTGCTCTGAATTTCTAGGCAGCCTAATTAGAAGTTTCTACTCATTATCACCAGAATCACCTTGGATCTGCAACAAACCTTAAAAATTAACAACAACTTCAAGAAGCACTAGAAGATCTTGGGGCAGGTACCGTAAGTTCTTTCACAGACATCAACTTGTGTCTCATAGCAGACAACGGGACAGACGCTGCAGATGGACTTCCTGAATGATCCAGGTCAGTTGTACTCGTTGTAGCTGTGCTTTGTATTAAATAACAGAAGCATTTGAAAGTGAGCCCTGTGTGAGATGCTGCACACCTGTGGGTGCCAGAGCTTCAGAGCAGAGGCTCCTGTCACCTACCCAATTACTGGGCTGATAGTTTGTTCTCCAACTCTTAATTGATAGACCAACATATAATAAAGAACAGCTTGCTGCCAACACAGCTCCAAAGCACTCCTCCTGTTCTGCCAAGGCTGAGCTAAATGAAAAGTACCTGCAACAGAGCATACATGGCTTTTGCTTTATTAATTGAACAAAACTGCACACAAATACTTAATGTGAAGGAAAAATATAAATTAGCAAACAGAGATTGGATGAGAATTATCAAACCAAATACAATCAGCTCTCAAATTTGTCTCCTTCGTAGCCAGGCAATTAAAGTCAAAGGAAAGAACACATTTCAATTGCCCAAAGGCAAGTACAAGCTCTACAGCAAGGAAATGAAAACAATAAGAAGCAACAATTCTGTTTGTGAGAGATGTTTTGACTGGAAAGAATTAAATGCACTTTCCTCATTTGGAGAAAAGAGGGTACCAAAAATGTTTCTGAGTCAAAATCTGCTTAGTCCAGCATGACATATTTTCCTACAAAACATCTTACCAAGAAGTTACTTTGGAAAGGCAGGTGCTTTTCCACAAAGTTTAGCAGGGAACACTGGCCAATTTCCCAATGCTTTGCCTTGAATAGCAGCATGTTTAGTTTCCCCCATTAGGCTAAAGGATAAAACACAAAGTTTTAGCTAAGAGGCACACAACCACTGAATGTTTCTATCACTGACATTAAGAGATAAGCTAAATTTTTCCTGGCCCTATTTGCTTTCCAGCCAAGGCAGAAAACCCTAAATGACACAAAAACAGCCAACAACAACAAACCATCCCCACACAACAACAGTATGCAGAAACTTCTACATTTCCTTCCACAGGGTAATAGATACATTTCAAAGACATTCTAAATTAAAAACTGACATTTACTTTTCTTTCTACATTATTAGCAAGCATATTTGACTATGTTATATATGTAGAAGAGAAAGGTCCACTTTCAATAAGATAATACAAACGTTGATGAGGTGCTAATAAATATTTCTAACCATTCACTCTGTATAATGCAACCTGACATAATAGACATCAAAATACAAATTAATTATTTCAGCTTTAACATGGTAGCAGTCTAAGCTGTCATCAAAGGTCAAGAATTTCAGCTCTTCAGTGAATCCAGTTTTGATCAAAAGCTATGATACATTACACCTTTACAACAGTCCTGCTTACTTATGTAGATTAGTTCCTCTTCTTAAATTGCCTTAACCAGAGGTAATTCTTTATAAACACAAATGGACATCACTTTCTCTGTGAACTTTGTTATACTGATCCACCAAAGGGAACTAATCCCTTCTAAAAACATACAAAGAAACAAATTAGGTATGACAAAGAAATGTTTTAGTTCTAAACAGGTGGGATTAGGATTACAGAAAAGGTTACTCCTCAACATGAGTCATTTTAAAATAAGAATGAACTCATCAGCCACTGAAGTAGTTTCCATTCAACCTGTAAAATATATAAAGTGTGCCATTACAGGAATGGAAAACAATTATTTACCACTGGAAAAGTTCTTAGAATTTAAGAAGTACCGAATCTCTATGCAAGCATTAAATAACTGAAAAATGTGCATCTCATCTTATATCCTAATGCTCTCCTTTCTCTCTCTCTTTTCTCAAGGTTTTCTATTTTCAGTTTCAAAATCTCTGCAAGAGATAGAAGACGAAGATATGTTGCTAGCTACATTAAATCTAGGGAAAACTCTACAAAACGGAGACAAACCTATGAAGAGGGGAGCTATACCTTTGCTGAAGTACTACAAGACTGAAGAAAGCAGTGCTTTCAATGATAAGACTGCTGGAAACATGAAGTTTTCGGTGAGTTCAGTTTTGAATTTTGGCTTAATCGTAAAACTGAAATTCATTTATACCTTTTTAGAAAACAAGTACAACAATTTTAAGCAATAACCAGGTAAATATACAAAAATATCAGTTTACATAACATAGTAAAGAAAATAAAATTTAAACTATGTATCTAATGCAAAGATTCTAAATGCGTAACTTTGAGAGTTGAATTAAATCTGATTTCCACAGAGAGCAGCCAAAATTTGGAGGATGGGGGGGGCGGGGAGGGTGAGGAGGGGTGGTGGAGGGGAGGAGAAGGAACCTGTATTTATAGTTGATGCATGCCCCCATATGCAGCAATAGGTTTTTAACTTTGCCAAACACAAGACTTCTTATTTAATTATATCCATTAAACCATTTTGGCCAAAGATGTAATGCATATCATTACTTTTAAGGTATGATTCTGAAACATAAAATAACTGCATTGTTGAAGTACAAAGTACAAAATGTGTGTGAACACAACTGACTTTATTTAAAGATAAACCTCTTGTCTTCCCTCAAAACAGGACAGAGGTTCCAGACATGATTTCTTCAATCATGTTACGCCAATCAACTTACGCAGAAATCAACTACCTTATCCTGCACTGAAGGGAACCATGGCTTTTCCAGTTGACACTGAAATTCGAAATATTGAGTCAATACAGGAAAGAGAGACCACAGAGGAAGAAAATTCAGCTAAATTTCCTATAGGAAGAAGAGATTTTGACAGTAAATATATTTTATTTTTACACAAAAAATTATTTCATTCTAGTAAAGTACACTGCAATGTCAATATAGCAATTTGGTAAAGGTACATTTAGAGACTCCATTATTGTTATGATTTGGTGCATGGGGGAGGGAGCATTTGTTAAATTAATATTTCCAGAAGCCATAAGAATTACGGTTCTTTGATGATTTAAACTTTCAGGCTCTCTTTTTTTTTTTTCCCCTGTAGTCCTCAGGTGTATGCTGGGAAGAGTCTATCGACCTTGTTGGCAAGTGTGAAAACTACTCATCTCTCACCATCTCTGAAGATTAAACATTTCATTCTGAATTTAATGTAATTTTAAGTTACTGAGTGTTAGCATAGCTGTACATATGCATCCAAAAATAATTTTTTGGATTGTATTGCAGAGGAATACATAATTCATTACCAAAAGTAACAGTGTAATTATTAACAATGTATTGTTATTAAAAAACGAAATACTTCAGCATAATCCAGACTTGTAAGTAGTTGTCTAATATAATACACAAGCTGCTTTCAGTTATTTATGTATGAAAGGAAGTAATTCATGAATTTCACCTGTTTTCTTGCAATATTTTATAAGTGTCAACATAGCATGTATGTGAAAGCAAAAACTTAGAGTTGAAAAAAGCGAGTTAATTTTGCCTGACCAGCAATCAGCTTATTCTTACTTGCAGCTTTGGTCTGTTTTCTTTTTCCACCAGTTTTGCTGTCCAATTCCTTCTTAGAGCTGTCTGAAGTCTTAAGTCTTTTAGTAATTTTTTGCAAAGATGGTTCACTTTCCTTGTCACAGATTATTTTGCCGTTATTCAAATCCATCTGTTCATTCCCAGAGTTCTTGTTCCTTGGCTGACAACTCAGCTTTCCCATCTCTGTATAACTTCTAGTCTGGTGAACACTTTCAGAAATAGTTCCAAGCCCTAGTACATCAAGACATGAATTTGTACCTTCTGTCATGTAAGAATATCAAAAATATATGTGAGGAAATAAAAAGTTACCTGGGATCATACATCCTTTTTCTATAAGGACTGCTATGTTATTTCTTTTTAAAATCAAAAGTATTGTATTACCAATAAAACAAGCAATGCTGGTCATTGCTATTTCATTTGCTATGTGTCCATAAGTGCATCGCCAATTTAAAATTACATTGGTCAAAAACATATAATAAACAACATAGGAAACTGGATTTATAACTTTAAGATGTTGGAAGAGAGGGTTAAAAGGCATAAAAATTTTATATATTATGAAGTTTGTAGTGGAGTAAAATGAATTTTTCCCCTTTTAATGGCAAAAATATAAATTTCACTTGGCTTATTTCTGTAGAAAAAGAACATGTCATATATGAAAATATACAACTTTTTTACCTCAAGATAGCATCAACATGTTTTTCAAACATTTATATTCTCAAAGCATTGATATTACAATTTTATTGCAAAAATATTTAACTGGCATATGAGACATTGAGAACAATGAGACATTTTTGTTCTTTTTCTTGAAAACATTTGAGTTCTACTAAAGACTTTTTGGATAGTATTTTAAATATTACCCATCACATTTATTTACTCAATCCTACCACAGCTTACCTGTGCACTTTCCAGCTTCTAAATGTTGCTTTGGTACAGGATTTTTGCAGGTTGGAATTGCATGGGAATGCTGACCACTCATTTCACTCAAATCATTTTTATATGTACAGGCAAACTGGGATTTAATTGAAGGTTGCTTCATCTGCAAATACCAATCTGCTATTAGCTTTCATCATCCACAAAAGTTAAAGACAACACCTGCAAGACTAGTATAATAATGAGCTTTCCCATTCTTTTCACATAAAATACCAGAAAAATGGATATGCTCACATTAAAAAAGAAAATTAGATATTAATTTACAAAGCATAAGGTCTTTCAAGAATAATTATTTATTATTCTATTAAAAGTGCTAAAATCATTCAAAAATCCTTTTTTCAGCTCTTTCAGAAAGGTACACATTAACTCCTACAGCTTCAAATTAAAGTTTTCTTTCTTAAGTTAGCCCCATCTTCTGATAGACTCCACTGTTTTGAGTAGGTGGTGTAGCTACTACAGTCAATTTTCATACTTCTGCAGCTCATCATCTATAATTACATCTGAAAGGGGAATATCAAGTACTATTTCAGATTTCCCATTTATTCACAAAATGAAGCCATTTTACCATTGAACGCCAATGTCTAACTTCACATCTTCCAAAACATACCTGTTTAATTCAAGTCACAGGCAAAATTTCCTCAGCTTAGTCTTAAGTTACAGCTTCACATCAGCTGAGAATTTCAGGTCAAGTTTTGTACTTTCTGTACAATTAGCCATAAATTCTATAAGTTCTGCAAGCCATATTCTGCCCTCACTTCCATTTGAAAGTGCACTGGATATATTGAAAGAGGTAACAGGGAGCAGATAACTACAATACACCTGGATTTTTAGCTAATAATTCTATCACAAAAGCACAGGCAAATTTAAATAAATTTGAGCTTAACAGGTGCTACAGTAAAAACATCAGAGAAAAGAGCAAGCAACAAACACTGCTGCAAAATAGATATTACTAGATAAATAGATAGCAGGAGTGATTTGTTGAGTAAGAGGTTTACACCCACTTTTCTGATTAGAAGGTTTGCAGTATGGAAGTCTGCTTTACTTCTTAGCACAAGCAAGATTAAACATCATAGTTCAGATTTGACCCTTAGAGATATAATTTTCTTCTAACTTAAATTCTCATATTAAGAAAGAAGGCAAGAGAATAATGTTCCCAGAAACCTCATTTCACAGAGAATTTAGTCCACAAAATTCAGTCACAATTGATGCCACTTTGATCAGATCCTGCTTTCATACATATGGGGTAACAGACTTGAGCTTATAGCTGAGATGTAACCTACATATCTCTTCATGGTAGTGCTGCTGGCCAAGTGAATACACTGAGTATTTGGAGAAATACCTCATTCATTTACAGAAGTAGTTTATCTTCCTGGTTTAATACGCCTGGACATACATAGTTTTACTTTAACACTCAGTATTCCCTTCAAGAGTCAAAGAGACCAAGTTTTCCCTGTTGTCTATCACTCCCAAACAATTTATTTGGGCCAGATAACAGACTGGGAAAGAAAAGGAGATTTAACAGGGCAAACTAGGAAGCCTGACTCTCAACAACTCAATTCTCTTTCTAGTGTTAATATACTTTCTACTTTAAAATATTTACCACAAAATAAGAACTACATACATAGACAGTTACAAAGATTGCAGACTTCAAGGTTATGCCTCAGCTCACTGACTCTAAGTAGAATTAGAGAACATGCTGAGTTGGAAGGGACCCATGAGGACCATCAACTCCTGGCCCTGCACAGGACACCTCAAGAATCACACCACATGTCAGAGAGCATTGTCCAAGCACTTCCTGAATTCTGTCAGGCTCGGTAGTGCAACCATTGCCCTGGGAAGACTGTTCCAGTGCCCAATCAACATTCAGGTGAACAACTTTTTCCTAATACCCAATCTAACTCCTTCATAAAGCTTAATATCATTCCCTTGTGTCCTATTGCTGGTCACTTGACAGAAGAGATCAGAGTCTGCACCTCCTCTTCCCCTTGTGAAGAAGCTACAGACTGTATAAGTCATTATACTCTTTTTAGAAAGAGTTTTGAAGGATAGAGCCATTGTCTAGTTTAAATTTTGTGAACATAATATTGTACAATTACAATAATTAAGATAAGGGGCTTGCATTTCCTTTAAGCACTGTAATTTCAATGAAAAATACTTTCCAATATTTGATATGCTTCTGAAAAACTCCATCTTAATCCTTTAAAAATTTCTCAATTATTGCTCAGTAAAGGACACACATTAAAAATTATGCAACAATAACTTGAATGGCTTTCTATCACATTCATATTACAAGAGGCAAATAAGCTACAATTTTGCAAAGCTGATGAATCTATAATAAATACAGCATGAAGAACATAAAATTTGAGCAAGAAAGCCTGATAGTTATCATTCTTTAACCAATAATAAATGCAGTTATTTTTTTATAAACAGTATTTCTTTTAACCACTCCCATCTGACCCTTCACTAATTCATTTTGTAGCAACAGAATATGTGGAGTCAAAGGACAGAAGTCAAGCTCAAATACTGAAAAACTCACAACATAAACCCATCTGTGTTTCAGCTTCACTGAAGCTTGAAATATGCCTATTGCATCACATACCACTCAGGCATTTGCAAACAGTACACAAAGCTCTACCAAATCAGACTGTGGATGCTAGAATTAATCTAGAGGGTGCATATATAGTCTAAGACAACTTGTTGAAGCAGACAAACTTTTCAACTAGTCTAGGAAAATATGTTCACTAGTATAAAAGACTGTATTACATTGGGTGAATTAGCAATAAGCAAATTTTAACAGCCTGAAGACTGCACAAAGGAGCACAAGTCTAGAGTTGAATTAGAAAGTAGAGCTTCACTGGAATGTTTTTAAGTAGAAAGATCAACCTAAAATTTACTTGAAGCACACAATAAAGCCTGTCAACTGTTTGAAAAAGCTCTTAGAAAAAAACACCCTTCCAGTTCTTTTACATTAAATTCCCTCAAATTCACTGCTTTAAGAGTGCTACTTCCATGACCCACAGCTCTGCAAGAGAAAAAATGTTGGGAGACCAGTCTGTTAACTAGGTAGCTGCACACAAATGGCATAGAATAAACTCAGTCTTATTACTCCTTTTCCTCTTCCCAAGCAAGTCAGATGTTGCTCTTATCCCCATACAAAGAAAGAAATTCAGCAGCATTTCAGGAAAAAAGAGGTTCACTGATACCACTCGAGCTGGGAGAAAGTAGGATAGAATTTACAACTGTTTCAGGACAAACAGGTTGATTCGAAATACTAATAAGCAGCTAAAGCAGTACATTCTCCCACCTTGACATCTGTATGTAGAGAAACGTTTCAGTTGTTCAAGATGCCCATATAAAACATTCATTTTTATGTGAAATATTAATGGTGCATGCTCTATTTATTTTTAAAAGTTAGATTATAATCTGTTCCAGATCTCCTTCCAGCATCTGCATACAGACAGTACTGCCAATATTTAGTCACTAAGAATGTTGAGATTTGGTTTTTATACACTGGAATGGCATAATAGAATTTGAAAACCTACATCAGTAACAACAAACACATGTTTTTATTTTCTAGCCAAACAACTGGAGTACTATTTGGAAGAGAAAAAGAGATAAAAAGAAAATTGATTTTCTCTATCCTTACCCTTGTCCTTTGAGGAAAAAAAATATTCAAGGTAAGTTGAAAGAGGACGTTGAAAAAGGGAAAGGAGTACAAAGGGAATAGTAACAAAATAAATTATGTCTTAGCCAAACCAAGGCATGTTATTAAAAAAATATCCTGGATAACTCAGGTAGTAGCAAGTTTTTATTGTACTGAAACTATTTTTTTTTTTTAGCATGATATTGTACCAGCCTTTTGCTATTCCAAAACAACCTGCTACTGTTTTGAGAACATAAACCTCAAATCACCTCATCATTGGCTTTCAAACAAAGCTCACAGCTATTGATACTAAACAAAGTAGTTTAGGGGTCTTGTCGAAATAAAAATGGCATTTTCTACGCAAATGTGGTTTAACTGACACCAAGTCTTTCCTCAGATTTTGTGCTGGACCTTTTCATTCCCTTCACTTCTCTACTAAACTACCAGTCAACTGTGGTGTTCTCCATAATTATATTCCACTTAGGAAATAAATATTTCTTTCAACAATAGATGAGACTACTACCTGAAGAAGATTGTTTTCTCTATTACTGTGACTCTTCTGTTCACAATTACAGTGGGCATACAAGAAAACTCTTGATAACTTCCTGTTGATAGTTTTCCAAGTCACAGTTTATTTGTACTGGAATCACAAATAGGCAAAACAATTCTCTCAAGTAACAGCATCTAGAGAACTAAGCAATGAAAAATAACAGCAGTGCATGAAGCTAGATATTAAGTCATTTTATAGAGACATGAAAAAGTCACATGAGAAAGGCAGACCAGGATTTCTGCTTTGTGGAGCTTTTTTCTTGGAAGGATTTCTATACACAGTAAAATTACAATGAACTTCAAGTATGCCAAGATTTGTTAGAGGTCTTAAGCCACAAATTCTTCTAAAAACTAGAACTGCAGCTATGTTCCCAACTGGAGGGAAATAGTGCCTCATATAGGAAAGGTTGTCTCCGGTTACATTAAGAAAAAAACACGCCAAACTACTGAAAGTCCTTGCAGCTGTTTCAGGGTAAGTCTGCTAACAATGCAGCAGGATTTCTAAAACAATATATCAAAAGGCCAAAAAGATCTTCATAAAAAAAAAAACCTGTTACACTCACATATACTGCATGCTTACAGCCTAATAACTTTAGTTCTTCCTTTCTTAACTCCTAAAGTTCTCAGTTTCACTCAGTTCCATTAGTTCAGGAAAAGTATTTCACTGACAACTTGAAAGTCTCATTAATATTTTTCAGTGTAGCTCAAAGATGAAAATCTTATAATACAACATTTTTTGCTGTCCTAAGTTGCTCCTCAGCCTAAACAGTTGTTACAGCCTGTTCATTCCCCTCTCACACCACTAAACCGGGCTTTAATAACCGATTGAAATCAACAAAATAACTAGTCAACAACCAGGTATCTACTCATTTCACTTAAATAGAAATATGGTTCAAAAAAGCAGACATAAGGCTGGATGAACCCTTTTCAGATAAAACTCCCCTGACAAATTCAGCTTATGTATTTCTATAAAGCAGAAAGGAGTGGTAAGGACAGCTGACAACACTCAATACATGTTCCACAGACCTTTCTGAATTAAAGACTCCTTCTACAAAACACCACTCACCAGAAGACATTTCACTTAAACAATAGATAAAATTGAAACTAAATTGTCTCCCAAAGGAAAACCAAGTTTCATATTCTTACTCTTACCTACTTCTGCTAGAGGAAATGAAACAATGGAACATGCTTCTTTCTCATCAAGCAGTAAGAGCAACAGCTTTGCTTCCGAACAAATGCCAATATAGTTAGGTGATCTTTCTGTGCTTCTTCCAGTATTTAATGAGGATTGAAAGACAAAAAATATTTCTTTGTCATTCGCTGCTGCCAGGAATTTGTTTTGGCACAATGGAAATATCCACAAGATTTATTTTGTTTCTGAGCACCAATCCCAGTTTATAGCTACCTGTTTATTTTATCCACTGTCCTTTTTGGATACTAAAACACTTACTGATGATGTGCCCTATGTCTAAATATTATCAATCTGATAATTTGAATCTGAGAAATCAGTTCCTCTTACGGAAAGAGTGGGCACAACAATATTTTCTCTTGTTTTTTTAAAATTTTATTTTTAACTGAGGTGTTTCTCTTTTCTTTTTAATTTTTCCTAAATTTCTTCATTTAGATAATAGAGACTTGGCATACAACCAAACTAATCATGTTAGTTTTAATGTTTTAATGTTTTAATTAAATTAAAACATTTATGTTTTAATTCCCTTCTCAAATATCATGGAAAAGGTAACTTTTATGGAACAAGTCCCAATGAGACATCCTTAAATTATACTTTAGACTAACCACCTAACATCTATCAGAGGCAGCATGGTAAAAAGGCCCTTAGAGAAATCTTTTGGAGCTAAAGCTGCCATCACACATATGGCAAAAAAAACTTCTCTGAAGGATCACAGATACTGAGAAGAAACATCATATTGCTATTCACTTATTCAAATAACAAATATCTGGTATCTCTTCTGAATCAATTGCTAACATGAGTGCACTATACATAGCAAAATTTGTACCTGAATTTTACAAGCAACCTGTACAAATTTCAAGATGGTTGCATAGAAAAATAATGGAGACTGACACACAGTGTAAGAAGGTGGTAAATATTACTACAGCACTTGAGATCTATAGCCATGGACAAGGAATTCTTTGTGTTATATGCTGTACGGTAAGGATGGAACATAATTTATTTCTACCAAGAGACATTATAATCCTAGACAAGAAATATATGGATTCACAGAGAAAGGAACTGAAATTAGTCACTGTAATGGGCATTTATCTCAACAAAAAAGCACTACTAAGACTTGGGGAGAGGTTGATTTAAAGGTACTGAAAAGTTTGAAAGGAGTATAATGAGTTCTGCAGATCCCTATGGGAAATCCCTTCAGCCAGAAGAGACCATGTAAAAGGGTTTATCTGAAAATTTACAAATTAACAACAAAGACTGGTATTGCAGGCTGAATATAAGCAGGGACAGCGAAAAGCAGCAAAACAAATAATCAATGGATTCAGACAGGCTAAAACAAGTAGTTTATATGTACACAGCTTAAAGGAACAGACTGAGGTGCAAACAGTAGGATGGCATCTAGTGTCTAACCACTTTGATAATAGCTTTTTGAACAGCAATCTCAGTGAAGGAATGTAGGCCAAAGTTGCAACTATCAAGTCCAAGACAAACACACAGCAGGACATCAAAAAGTAAAATGAACACCTAATAATTTAAACTTGAGTAGACAGAAATAGAGAAAAACATTCCAGAAGCATCATGGAGTGAAAATATAACACATACAATACCTTCTTCAGCATTATATAAATATACCAGGAAAGGCAGACCTACCACTTCAAGATCAAGAGTTAGGTATCCACAGGATAGTGTAGAATTAACAGAAGATATCAGTTTTGACAAAAGAGACACTTAGTTTACACTGGATCTGTGAATTGTTGATAAGTGGAGCTCTGTTTGTAGATTCATGCAGCCACAAATAAGGTATAGATAGAGAAAATAAGAGAAAGATAGGGACTTAAATGTCTTCATAAAAAAATAAAAAGAATATGGAGTAGTAAAAATATACAGAAAACTGTAGAAATTGTTACAGAGGTAGAGAGAAAAAAACCCAGAAAAATAAAATTAAAGATCCACATTTTAAGAAAGAAGTAGGATTTTATGTGAGAGGGTGAAAATCAAATATGAATGGCAGAGAGCTGAATCTCACTTATAAAAGTCATTAGCTGTTCAGTAACAACCATTTTAGTTGACTCATTTTTGCCTGATTCTATCAAAAACAGGTCAAACCAGAAAATGTCTCAAAAGTGACAGGTAATTACTTTTAGATAATTTTTGCACTTTGATACTGAACCCAGCTGTTCATGCATCCGATTACAAAACTTCCATTAAGACGAGAGAATGATGTATTTCAAGACCACATGCAAACAACATGACATGTTTTACCTATTTGCTGAGTAAAGCTGCAATTTAAATACATTGTTTGCATACAATAAAGATTCTTTATCAATTTTTCATAATTTGCCTATGAGTTTTAAATTAAATTTCACACTAATTAGTGCATGTATCCAAAATGCTCATCATTGACCCAATCCAGAAAAAAGGACTCAAAATTAAGTCTGAGCATATTTAAAATGCATGCCAGAAATACTGACAGTGCTTTTCATTTTTATGTCTTTCTACTTCTTAGACATGCACTATGTGTTCAAGTTTATCTAATGTCCAGTGAAAGATTTTCCATTGTGCTGTTCTAAAACCAGTTCTGATGACTTAGAACACCTCTTCTTTACATACGAATTAGATTTGTGTTTTTACATATTCTCAGGACTAAGTCTGTAAAAAATATTATGCTCTACTTTTATTTAGCTTTCTGTTGAAATACTGCAGAAGACAAGCTCTGCCTCCATCCATAGTCCCAATATTTAAGTGCGCCAATTTTAAGGAGAAATACTATGTAAAATGCAGTGCACTGAAAGACAAATTTTCAGAAACGTTCTTTTGAATAGAGCCCCCCACAATACCAACATACTCATGTAAAATTCCGTGTCATCTACAAAAAGCAAACATTAGCACATTCATCTTATTTTTCACAAGCAACGTTATAGAAATATCCTAAGTTTGGTACAAATAAAAAGCATCAAAAGAAAAAGCAATGAAACCATCATTATTACTTTTTCAATGTCTGTTTTATCAGAACTAAAATCAGGTGCCTGTATTCAGTTTTATCTATGTTTTCAGATAGCTTGGTTTATTTCTATGGTCCTGAAATACACAGATAGGTAAATGAAGAGAGACAGATTAATTCAGTACACCTTCTCTAAAAAGTTTTCATTAGGAAGTACTCTTAAGTTTAAAGCCTCTCTCTTCTGGAGTTTTATATATTTCTATTCATATTACAGTACTGCTCTACTTGGGCTGATCACTCCAGGTTAATCACAAGCTTTAGCTATGGGATGAAAATCTCAAACACCTGGCTGAAATGTAACACTTTTATTTTATCACTATAATTACAATGCCTCTATAGTTGCATAGCAGTTCCTACTGAGTACCTTAATTACTTTTTCATCCATGGATTTCAGAATACGTTGTCTAAGAGGTTTTGGAGAAGATCCATTGGATCGTGCTGGAGATCTATATTAAAAAGAGGTAAGTATTTAGAACATGTAAAAGCAATTCATTAATAAATTTTTTTTCCATACCAAGTTCCTCAGAAACAGAGAGGCAAATACCTTTACTCTCCAAGCTTTACCTTATTTCCTACCTTCCCAAGGAACGACATGTACTGTGACAACTGAAGATAGCATAAAAAAAACAAACCTACAGTTCCAATCTCTGGTACTTGTTTTGCAGTGTGTTTCCAATATTGTAGTTCTGCAGACACAGTATTATTATTATTATTTGTAATGCTGGTGATGATCTTCTAAGCCACCATTCTACTTACACCCTGCTGAATAACATCTGGTTGATATTCAATATAATCTTCCACATATTTGCAAACTTCTCAACAGAAATATTCACACAAAATGTTGCTACTCTTTTACATGTCATTATGTAATTAGTTATGTACATCAATGAAAAAATTTGATGCCTATAATAAAAAAAATTAATGATGCATATAAAGGGGAATTTCTTGGTCTTGAAATTAAGAACTAATCTACGCATTTTTAAGTAATTACTTCTGTCTTTACGGTCATGAAATATCAATGTGCATATGAGAATAGGTTTTTGAACAATAATTAATTATTTAGCTCATTTTATCCATTATTTTCATAAATAAAATTTGGTTTATTTAGCTTCTTTATTTTATTTATTTCTAGTTGATTGTGGTGCAAAATTTCTGCCAGCCTTGCAATGGTTCTCCAGTTTTAATTGACAAGATATGTAGCTTCAAAACAGCTGCATCATGTTACTGTTTACACTATTGCTCTGGTTCATGAATCGTCTTTGTAACCAATAACGTCAAAATTTTCAGCATCCTGTTTTTTCAACAACTAATGATTCCTCAAGATCAGGGACCAAGTAAACCATCACTGCTTCTTCAGTGCATTGATAGGTGAGCATCCTCGTTAGTGCCCACAGAAATGGGTTTGAGTGTCCTTCATAGAGTTTGTGCGGCCCAGAAATGTACTATCTCAAAAAAATCCATGTTAAAAAAGTACTTTGAAAACACAGAAAATTCAAATGAAGACTTAGAAAACTTTTTGAAAACTCAAAACTGTTATAAAATTGCTTTCCCTTTACACTGAATCTCACAGCACACTGCACATTGATTGTTTGCTTTGTTTAACATCAATGCTTTGCTGGACTCCCAGATCCTTAAAAAAAACCCAAACAAACACAACAAAAGCAATCTCCTAATACTCACCTGAAGAGAGTCAAAACAGAGGTGATGCCACACAAATTTAAGCTTTCATTGTCACACAACAGATCCGCTTTGTTCTGTGTAGGAGGATTGACAGCTTCTTCATCCAGAAGAGCAAGCAAGACCTTTACAGTATCTCTGCCACAATACGCAGTGCCATGATTTATGGAGTGCAATTTTGGCTGAAAGTAAATAAAAAAGGAACATGAAACAGCAAAGTTCAACTAGCCAGACGAATAGCTCACCTCCAAAATCAATCCACATTAGCACAAGGTGTGAGAACCCCCTCCTTTCCTTTTGCAGTAAGCCTTTATGGGGAATTTCTCCATGGGAAAGTTTCTCTCATCCCAAATAGTTAGCGGAACTTAGATCTCCAATAGCTATGTGTATACACTGACCAGCAAGTCACACAGAAAAAGATACTAATTTATGCTGAAATTGTGCAGCAGAAATGAACATTCTATTTTCTGGTACACAAACATTCTGGTGAAGTCCAACCACTCTGACTAACAATCTGCTAAAGCAGTTGGTTAAAAGTGAGATTTCCATCAAGATTTGACAACAGAGGTACTTGGCACAATTTCCTGTTGTTTGGGTGAATTCCTCACAATTTTCCACAAAATAAAGAATTCCTTAAAGAAAAAAAAAAACAATCCGCATCTGGAAGTGCTCAATGCAACCATCAGCAGTACAGATGGAGAAATCCATAGCCACTGTGGGACTTAAAAAATTGAAAGTTAGCTATATTTTTCTTTAAAGGTACGAGGAATTCCACAGAGAAATTTAGGGCTTAATACACAGTGGTAGTTTTATAAAAATTATTTGCTCTCTTATTTACTAATACACAGAAACACTGAATACTCTGACTTAATTCTAAAGGGCAAGACAAGCAATGAACTGCATTTATCTAATCAGTTAACTGCTTTTAAACACAGTCTTGAGAAGATAATATTCTATTTTTCTCTCTATTTAATTACATCAGTGTATGTAGCTTTCAAGAAACCATAGCAACATGTCAGCTACTATAAGTTATAATCAATAACTAAAAATAGCAATTACAGAAATAGTTGTTACTTGGCTTTACAGAATTGCCCTATTTCAGTACCAAATTTTATTCTGAACCTCTTCAGTCATTACATCATCATAACAGATTTTTATTAAACATAGATTTTCATTAAGCATCATGTGTGTCACTGTGAATTTGTCTTGATGACAAAAGTACATATTTGGCATCATCTTGCCTAATGAAACACAAAGGAAAAATCTTTAGAAATAGCTTTCAGAAATCTCAGGTACTGCAACACCAGAGACTCACTGTATATTAACCATGGACAAAAGTCCAAGACAAAATAAGAACTCTAGGTAAGACAACAAAAAGATCTGTAAGACAAAAAAAAAATCTTGTTTGTAAATAAGCTTAATCATTAATCAAATTATTAAATAAAAGAGTTGTCCAGTTTTTCAAGGGTAGTGACCACTAGGTAATCCAGACTATTCTGGTTAGTTCCATCCAGAAGCACCAGCCAGATTCCATTTACAGTAGTAATTTTCTTAGGAAGAAATAAATCATAATTCCTATTAGTCACTTGTGCAGGCTTCAACACAAAATAGTGCTTCCTGCTGCATAAAGCAATAACTTTTCCTGGAGCTCCAGATTCTTATACACCAGGTATTTGCAGAAAAACTGAGCAATTATGGAAGAAAGCTGACACTGACTGGAGAAAAGCAAATATTTTTCTAACAAAGTTATGGTTTTCAGGTACATTTTATGAGGAAGCAGCTTTACCAGGAACTAGTGGAAGCATAATTTTCAACTCTATACTTAAGATCATGTTTTAAATTTGCACTCAAAGAAATTATTCAATCTCTTGCATAGGAAAAACCCTAACATCCTATCAAACCAGAACATAAATTGAATGTAGATCATTTTTTCTGAAAAGTTATAGCATCAGGGAGTTTCCTTATTAAGTGAAACCAAACCAAAACCCCCAAGCTCTATGCAAGAATCAGAAAACATTAAATCTTTGCTGTCCTGAGATCTTAATAGAACAATACAGATGCTCTAATTTCTAATAGAGCTTGAATTAATTTGGAAAACTTACTGGACTTTTTCAATTTTTCTTTCTTTCTTCGTTACAAAAGGCAACCTATCCCTCCATATGTTTAGTAAAACATTCCCGCACGCCAGTTTCACTAAAATATGCCACTAGATATCACTATCTTAACATTTGTCTAAGCTCCCTTTTCCACCCCTTCTCTCTGTGAATCATTATGCTTAAGGATAATTGTTAAAATAGACAATTCATCACAATCTTCACAGACTTCAATTACACCAGCAAAAAGAACTCCCCACACCAAAATAACAAATACAGCACTGACAGGGGCAAAAAATTGACACATATTCTACCCCTCAGCCCTCCACAATTACAATAAAAAAAGTCTCCCCACACTTAGACTATTCTCTACCAATGTTCAATCCACATTTTTCCCATTACCTCTCTCAACTACTGTCCTTATCTCTAATTCCTCAGGCCCCACAAAGGACTGTGCTGGCTGATCCCAGTTAGCTGCCAGATGCTTGCCAAGCTGCCCTATCCTTCCTTCTCCTAAACAGAACAGCAAGTGAAAAAATCTTGAAAAAAGCTCATGGGAGTAAGATGAGGACAGGTGGTTCACTTACAAATCACAGGCAAAATAGATTTGACTCTATGAAATTTATCTAATTTACTGACATTTAATCATAATGGGATCCCTTCCTTCTTCCCAGACTCAGCTTCACTCTCAACTTTTCCACCTCCTTCCCTCAAATGGCACAGGGGGACAGGGAATGAGCTCCTAACACTTTGACCTTCTGCTTCTTCCTTATGCTCTTCCTCTTCTCCTCTATGTGGGATACCTCCCATGGGATACAGCCCTTCATGAACTTCTCTCCACTGCAGGTGCTCCTCACGTCATCAGGGTACAACCATCTTTGCTATCTTCTGCCTCAACAAGGATACTGGTAAACATTTCTACAGAGTCCTTAGACTATGAACTTCTGGAGAACAGTAAGAAACAAATACCATTTTGGAAAAGCAATGGTGAATTTCTCTGAAGAATGAAATTTTAATAAAATGCTTTTACTTGGCTTATAATGAACTACATAATTTTTTAAAATTTTATTGGTAACACAAGTAGCTAAATAAAGACAGAACTGATGACAGTTATCATTTTCTAAGACAAATAGAGGGATATGAAAGGGAAACAGGGAAATACACTGAACAAATATTCATAGGAAATAGGAAAATGAGGCTGAAATATATATCCAACATACTCAGTGGAAAAACATGTTTAAACCAGCTTAACTAGCCAATAGGGTTTTAGCTGTCTTAAAAAGAAAAAGGACACTGAAGGTTTGATTAAAATTTGTTAAAAAATCTTTTGTTACCATGGCATAAATCCAATGATTTCACAAAACAAAGCATCCTAACAATTCTAAACACATTCAATTCAAGGGTGTCTATATTTTTTTTTAATTTGCTAGAAAAACACATTACATATCTTATACATCAACAATGTAAAATAAAGTTGATTTTTTAATCACAAAAAGATTATAATCTAAGCCTGAGTAGATTCACAGTACATGAACAACAAATAAAAATCCTGTATTATGCCCTCAACACCTCACATAATTTTCCATACCCCAATTCCTTCCATGAAAAGTCATTAATAGTTTCATTAATGTCATGAAACACTAAAACAGAAAAACGTACACATGATTTGTTTGGGGGTTTAATTCCCTTCCCACTACACGTTTTACCATCCTTATTTCTTACATATTTCACCTTACTTTGAATGCCCTACCCTTAGAAATACCTGATGCTGTACTAATTAAAACCAGTATATTTTAATAAAAAGTAAATTATAGATGTTCTCAAATCTTAATTCTACTTTCATGAGGTTTTTTTTGTTTAGAAGTTTGTTATACATTTACTGCTTTGAAATTAATGGCAAATCTGACACTTCTCATTATCTAAATTTATAATAACTGCACAACCAAACAAAGCTTTTAAGAGCATTTCATTTGCAATTTTGAAGTAAGAAATTTGGTTTATGTAAATCAGCTGTTTGATAACCACAGAGTAATCCTCAAGTTTAAGTCTTTCAACAAGTTTAAAATCACAGCATAGAGGAAATGACTACTCTTATATAGTTAGGAAAAAGATTATACTCTATAGATAGTCCTTGAAAAACGAAAAAAAACCAGGAAAAATATATTTACTTTCTTATAAAGCTAAATAATAAAAAGAACAAAAGAAGTCCCATTACCCGTGCTGGACTGACTCCAGTAGTGCTAGCAGTCAAGGCTTCCTGTTGTGAATCGATAATATTTTTAATCTTCAAATCCAAATCTTGTACAACTTCCTCTACTGCCTGACAGAAAGGATCCCCATTGCTTCGGCCTTTTATCAAATGCATCTTCACTGTTGACAGAATTCGCCCCCCTGCAATTCTGAAAATAGGCATAGGGTCATCTCCACATTAATCTTGGCAACACTTTAGTATACCTATTAATGCTGAACATAGCCAGCCTTCACTGTTCATCAGAGAGAACTGCTTTGATCTTTTAAATCAAGCAGCAGTGTAGACATATTGTCCAACACAATAGTTTGCTAAAATAAAAAAAAGATTACAAGGAAAGGTAATGAATTAAGCATTTAGTAATACTCTGAGCTGCAATACAAAACTAACTTCTCATTAGAAGTGCAAAGAAATGTACTTTCTTAAAACCTACATTTATGGTTTTGCTCATAAACTGTCAAGTATAAACAAAATTTTTCACTCAAACATGCAGTCCTGTTTAATACCCTATTAGATTTGAGTCTTTTCTGCTTTGTGAAGTTGCTTCAAAATCCCAATCTTCTTTCAATTTTATTTAAATAGATAGTAATTAGACCACATGAACATCTCTATTAGCTATAAAGGCACACTCTATTAATCTCTTTCTTCAGCAAACGTGACTGACTACATTAATTACTTTGTGAAAGAAAGAAAAAGCTCCTTGAGTTAAAAGCTTAACTTTTTCCAGTAGCTAAACAAAACAGTATGTTTCACCATTGCTTGAGCTTGGGCAAAGAGACAAAAGCACCTCAAGGACCACTCAGCCCTCCTATATAATAATACATCTCTTCCCAAAAATTTCTTTTTATTCCTAAATTAGGTTTACAGTCCACATCAAAGCAGAAATGTAGCATCCTGGGCTGCTATTGGCACCTACAGTATAATTTTTATATTCATTTATGATGCTGTAAATGACAGTTCTGTCAAAACCCCAAAGCAATGGCTTCATTACTCCAGGTCACATAGCCAAGAGTGACATGATGACTCAGTTTTCAACTTCCTCCATGTTCACTGCTTTCCTTCACGCTCCTGCAAGCTTGCCCTAAAAAGGGTATCTTGCAAATGCAAATAAAGATGTATTTTGTATACATTAAATAATGAAGATAAATCTTAGAATTCCAATTGGGAGAACCGTTATCAAATTAAACTCTGCATGTCTACATTCCTATAAAATGTAAAATAATTAGGCAGAACTAGGTAAGAATAGGAACTGAGACAGGAAAAACAGTTTGTTTATATTGTTTCCACTTAAAATACATGGAAGGAACTGGACCAGGGACCTTACTGTTTTGGTTTATTCTGGCTGAACAAGACTCCTGTAAATAACTTGAAAAACCTGACATTAACATGAAATTTTTGGGGGGGAGGTGGCGGGGGGTTGTTGTTTCTTGGGTTTTTTTTAAAAGGAAAAAAACCAACTATTTCCACACAAATCTCAACTTCAGCTTTTACAGACTAAAGATGATACAATTCACATTAGATTTCCAGGCTCCATTAAACAGAAAAACTTATGCTTTAAAGAAATTTAAGCACTGCGCATGCACTTGGCCAAAAGAAAAATCACCATGTCAAGTCTCTCTATATACAGGTCAAGACCCATCCAAATCTTGGAAAAGACAGTTTGAAAAAAAATTTAAAAGTCTATTTACCACTTCTCCAAACCCCACAATTTAATCTAACCACAAAAGAATGAAAAGTTCAAAGGGAAGGGAAAAAAAAAATCCACCACAAGTTGTCAAGAGGTAAGGGGAGAGCACTGTTGAAGACGAGTTCTGTTTCAGAGACTCATATGGGAACTGTAGCCAAGTCTCCTGATGATTCGTGCCAGACTGATCTGTTTTCCTCAATCCTAAACTTATATTTTCCAAAATCATATCCTCAAATGAGAAACGCATTCTATTAAACAAGTAATGAACCTAGAACGTCAAGACAAATTAGCAGGTGAAGGGATTGACTGAAATTCCCTGTGAAAACCAGGTTCGGTTATTTCTGCCTACAAACATGTTGAACTTATTTACAAATAAGTAATAAATTTATAATTTCCACACATTTTATATATACCCCATATGTATGCTGGAAGAAAAAATATTATATAACTAGTACTGGGGACTAGCACAGTTAATTAACATAAGCATGCCCTTAATTTAAATGCTTTGCTCTGCAAAACTCAATTATAGATTTATAGATTTTTCAATGGGAAAAAATAACAAACCTTTCACAAAGACATTTTTTACTTTTTTTTTTTTTTTTGCCTCTACAGCTCAATGCCAACTAAAGATATTTGTTAGTAGAAATAAAGTTCATTTAATCTCCTCCCCAGACTCCTCCTTTTCCAGGAACGAGTTCCAGTCTCCTATCAGATACACAGTACTAACTAGAGCAAGGAAAAGAAAAAGTTTATTTATACTTCAGCTAGAATTTATATCAACAGGCCAAGACAAAATGCTGATTTAATGTGTGAGGATTTATAGTGAAATGCCCTGCCACAACTTACGCCATTTTACACCAGAACATAAGTTGTATTATTAGTCATATATATATACCTCCATATATATACATACATATATATAAAATGTTGAATCTAGATCCATTTCTAGTGAGGTTCAAAAAAGATTAACTAAAAAGCACCTGGGTTGTTTGAGGTTTTGTTTATTTATCTTACAAAGATGACACCCTATTAGAGATGGCTCTGATACTACTCTTTTATAGAATTATATTACTCAGAAGATGAGTTGAGCTTGAATGAACTTTAAAATATCTGATATTGCACTAAAAAACCATTTATAGGAATTAAATAAAGTTGGAAACTGTTATCCACTTTGCAGCTCCTAACAGCTGGAAGGAACACAAAGGTTTGTTTTAAATATGGAATTACATGGGCATCTCTTATGATAATTTTTACAGCAGCGAAAGTTAAGGATTTTTGTTCTTTTTAATTCTGAAAGGGAAGCAAAAAAGCTAGTTGAATTCAAGAATGAACTTGATACATTAAACAAAGCAATGCCATTTGTCTAATGCAATTGCAAAGACCTTATCCTTTCTCATTAGTGCTCCTGCTAAAAAAGTTTTGTCATGTCCCATTCAGATCAGAGGCTACTGATATGAGGTACTCTAGGATAAAGTGCTGCAGCATCACATCCATAGTCTTTTAAACTATATTGAAGGACTCTTATCAAATCCAGTAAGCAAATATAGTTATCAGTTGCCACTATGGCAGAGATTGTAAAACAGCATTTTTTTTTTAAAAGGTAGTAATATGCCTCTCTTCAGAGTTACATGCAACATTTCTTTGTTCAAAAGGTATAAACTGAAAACAAACTCAACCAGAAAACAAAATTTTATCCTTTTCTATGATAGAAATAGCCAAAGAAAATTCATCAGTGTAATTATAAATGGAAGAAAACCCCAACACTTTAGAAAAAATCACCTTCCACTACCCAACAACGTTTAAACACAGATGCCTGAAATCAGTAGTACAATGGCAATCCTTCAATGAATGGATCTGATCAAGTCCAAACATGACCATCAGCATGAAGACACAAGTATTTCAGACCAGCTGACAGAAGGATTACCTTCTTACCTGCCTCAGACTTAACCAGCACTTAAATGGTAGACAGCCCAAGCAAGATTCAGCTCACCTGTCTCATAGATAGAGAAAAACAAACATCTACATATAGATAAAATTAATCATATGTTAAAAATACATTTGCACTAGTGCTTCTAAAGAGAGTTTAAAAAAAACTACTGCAGTGTAAAACTCCACCTGTTACCCAGGTACTGGACAAATCTGATCTTCTGTCACTGGTTTCTTCTACTAAAAATATTAACAGATCTTGTGCCCACTTGAACCCTTTTTGCGCCTTACATCATCTGAGTCCCAACCTTATCCTTTTCTAATTTTCTTTATCAAACCATCTTTTCTTATGTAGAAGTATAAGAAACTCACAGCACACCTTGTCTATTTTGTTTCCACTGACATTGTCATATAAACAAGCTCCCCTGCTTGCCAAAAATCTAAATGACATCGGCAAAATCTCTTCCTCCAGAACTCAGGCCACAGTGTGAAAAGTTAATATGATGCAGGAGCACTTCTACTTATTTTCTTGAAATACATCTTTTTTGGAAAAGACTAAAATAGCACAAACAAGGAAAAAAATATTGAGGATATGGACAATATTCAAAACCTGATAAAAAGCAGAGTCCTGAAGTCTATTCCAAGAACAGAAAAGAATATATCAAAATTCTGTTATACTAAGGTCAACATTTTTAATCATTCAACTTCAACAGAGGTAAAAAATAGATGACAAATATAAAGCTAACTGACCTAGGTAGTAGGAACAAGTGTCTTAAAATAAACCACAAACATCTAGTGATGAGGGGGTAGGAGATCACAGCCTTTTTTCCTCATTATGGATTTAAAAGATGCTTTAGAACTTGATGACAACTGATCAGTTATCCAATTTTTTAATTTAGAGCTATAGGAAGAGAGCAGCAGTAATTCCATTCTCAAACACAAAGCAGCAAGATGTCAACTAGAGATCGATATACCTGGTTAGAAGTGCAGGAAAAAATTAATCTATGAAGCAATACAATACAAATGCTTCTAACAGAGCAGTAACCGTGCTGTTAAAGCAAATCTAAAGACTTATTTCTTAGGTTATAGGCATACATTTCAAAAAATTAGCAGTTCATGTTCATTTAGATTTCAAAATTTCAACAAAATCGTATCATTGTGCTTATCTAGATTTTAAATATATCTATAAAAGAAAAACACTATCAAAGCATTCATAGTACTCAAAAATTCCACCTCCAGCAATGGACGTATGATTCTTAATCTAATTTTCTAACAGATATCAACATTAAGTGAAGATTCTTCCTTAGATACTCTGGAGTTATTATATCCATAAAAAAACACAGCAAAAAAATGAACCTGTTGCAGCACATTTTTCCATCTTGCTGCTACTGCTTTTGCTGTATTGGCTAAAATGACTCTTTCAGCTTGGTGAAAGAAACTAGAGTGACTCTTCATGTTCTCCATCCCAAGTTTTGCTACCCAAGTCTGGTGACAAAGTTACTATAAAAGCAAACAAGTATTCTTCCCAGAATACGTCTTGATAAGCAGCCATTGAATTCCCTGTGAGAAAGTTCTAATAGGCAAAGGCGCTCAGGCCAGCTGTTATTAATTATAATAACATAAATTATATTATACTATAATAATATTATGAGCACAGGACCATTCCATCACAATACTTAGGAAAATATGCAGAAATATCAGCAGACCAGCTTGGCTAAAACAGTAAACTGATGACAGAGGTTGAAAGCAAAAGAGCTTCACACAGAATGGTGAAGAAAGGACTGCTGCTGCTGAAGATGAATAGATCACACGGACACAGCTCAAGGTGTGGTGGAAGGAAGAGAGAGTTTATTTTTTCTCCCAGGATTTATAGTTTTCTGACCACGGCCAGGGATTGGATGGTCAGGATAACACTTTCTCACTGCACTGGCCATGAGAGATGTCCATCACAAGACGTGTAACAGAAAGAATGTACACATATCTATGTTTACAGTTACTGTCCTGGGAAAGTCTGTAGAAAACTATGTCAGCAAGCTCAGAAGCTGAGTTTTCAGGGTGACAAAAGGACAGGTTACAAATGATCTAGAAGCATCACAGGGGTATTTAGGGATGTTATCAGGAAAACCAAAGCTCAGCTGGAGTTGAGAATTACAAGGAATGTTAAAGGAGATTCACCTGATGAACAAAGAAAATGAGGGACCTTTGCTGAAAGGCAGATTTTGCAACAGTGTGGACACAGATAAAACCAAAGTACCCTGTGTGCCTTCTTTGCCTCAGTCTTTACCAACACACTGGAGAATTTTTCAGAAAAAATACTGCTAGCAGTGGATAAAGATTAAATCAGGCTTCACTTGACAGTACTGAGTACGTTCAAGAACATTGAATGAAATGGATTGAATTTAAGAACCTTATGAGGGAAATGCCCTCATAAGACAACTTTATATTGGCTTTGAAAAGTAATGGTGACCAGGTGAGGTCCCTGACAAGTAAAGAAAATCATTGCCAAAAAAACAAAACCAACAAAACCTAAAACCCCCAAAGGGACAGTATGGGGGACCACAAGTTTATCAGCCTCACTTTGTTCCTCAGGAAAATAATACAATATATGTCTTCTAAGAACACATGTATGGGCACATGAAGGATTAGGTGATAGCTGGTAACTATAAACATGTAGTTATCAAATGTAAATTATGCCTGACCAACCTGTTTTTCCCCTATAATAAAATGACTCAATTTGCAGACCAGGACAGAACAGTGGGTGCCATTTCCCTTGATTGTAGCAAGGCTTATCAACACTGAGAATCAGAGAATACACTCAATATAGGAGTATTGATGTTACAGCCTGGGTGGATGGACAGTTAGAGGAGTTCACAACTGGTTGGATCATCATGCTCAGAAGGCAGCAAATGTGTTGTAACAATGGAGTAACATAGGGGCCCATCCTGAAACCTGTTCTTTTTTCTATTATCTTTGGCAGTGACTCTCTAAAATTGCATGCTCTTCAAGTTTGCAGATGACACCAAATTGGATGGAACAGTCAATACACTTGAGGGCAGAGCTGCCACGCAAAGATACCTAAACAGACAAGAGGAATGGGCTGACAGGAACCATATGAAATTCAACAAGACATGCAAAGTCTTGGAAAGGAATAACCCCTTGCAATGATACAGGCCAGGGAGCAGCTCTGTGCAAAAAACCTTGGTGCATGTTCAGCAAGGGAGCTGCGAGCCAGGAGCATGCCTTGGCAGCAAAGAAGGCCTACAGTATCCTTGGCTGCATCAACAGTAGCGTAGCCAGTAGTCTGAGGAATGTGATTATCCCTCTCTAATCAGCACTCGTTGGACCAAATTTAGAATACTGTGTCCAGTTTTGGGCCCCCAGTCCAGGAAAGACACTGATAAACTGGAGCAAATTCAGCAGAGAGCTGCCAAGCTGGTCAAGGAGACATGCCCTGTGAGAAGCAGCTACGGGAACAGCTTGTTCAGGCTGCAGAAGAGAAGGCTTCAGGGGGATTTACTAACAGATTTCAAATACCTACAGGGTGGCAACCAAGAAGATGGAGTCAGACTCCTCATGTTGACAGACAGAGAAAAAAGACAATAGGCATAAACTGAAATAACAGAGGTCCCAACTCAATATAAAGAAAAAACCCCACAACTTTTCACCATGAGGACAAAAGCAGTGGAATAAGCTGCCAAGAAGGAGATTAAAGGCCTCCAAGGATGGAGCCTGTACAAAGCTTGTCTGGATAAAGCCCTGATTAACCTGAGCTGACTCCATAATTGACCCTGCTTTGAGCGGGATGTTGGACCAAAAACTTTCTGATGTTCTATCCAACCTGAATTATTCTATAATCCTAAATTTAAGCAATCCTATATACAATGTTTTGCATATGCTTGCACAACTTTCCAGCAACTTTAGACCACAAACCTCCAGGGCTGTGTGAACACTGTCCAATTAACTCAAACATCCAGCACAAGTCTAGATAGAGTCCAATGCGCTCTCTCCCCAAACAGTACCGCACCTCGAGATGCAGTCACGGCTTCCCAAAGGAAGCACACAAGAAACAGCATTTTTCCTGTCGAGGGAAAGCAGAGAGCATTAATCCACATGGCAAAGGAGAGCTGTGTGATGCTCCAGCGGGCTGCGGAGGCTGCAGGGGCCCGCGATGCGGAGCCGCTCCGGGGCACCGCGCTCGCTCCGATGGGGCGAGCGGGACACGGCGAGCGCGACCCGCTCCGGCGTGAGCTGGGCGATGGTGACACCCAGTGGCCGCTGGCTGCGCCGAGGGCAGCGCCCAGCTGTGGGGAAAACACGCTGCCAACCTCCCAACTTGGCTATCTACAAAATCAGTGGGCATTGTTAAAGCGTATGTATATGAACGCACACCCCACACATCCCCTCATACTAACCATGGAGCACGGTAACCAACATGACAAATGACCTTCTGTCCTTCAGTTCTAACAAACTTGGGAAAAGTAATTTCAGTTCTTCTGGCTTAAAAGAAAAGGGTTTCCAGAATGATGGATTAGAACTGCAGCTTTTCATTTATACCAACAGGAAAGGGTTTTCAGATCCTAAGGTGCATAATAATCATCCATTTCACTGACAAATAAACCACTGATATGCTCCTTGTCAAGAAACAGATGTAAAAAAGTAGAACATCCAAGGTCTCCATTTACTGCATTAATATTGTCCAATTCTTGGATGCACAAATCTATAAATAGTTTTGGCATTACAAGTTTTACTGCACCCACAAATATTAATGAAATAGTCATGCTTGATTCTTGAAAGATTAGTGATGTCTTCTAATATTAGACATCCAGAAAATAAGGAGAGGCAATTTCAACACATCAGGAACTTGTAGGAATGTTCAGTCTTCAGTGACTACACCTTGAAACTACAAAATTTCATTTTGTCTTTCCATTTCTCCTGCTATCAGGAGATATTTGAATCAAATCACCATAATTTAATGAAACTTACACTCTGTTTGACAGATTTCCCTTTGTTCATCAATCTACTGTTCACTTTCTTAGCTGAATGATGGGGAGATGAGAAACATTTTTTTATTCTCCATGGGTTAGCAGATAGATATTGCACAACCAAGTAAGTTCAAAATATTCTTAAGCACTTCCCACCGCTGTCCAAGGTCTTCAATTTGGTTTCTAGATTCCCAAAGCAAAGGAATCAGGCAGATGAAGAAAGCCTCTTTTCAATGTGTCCCACCATTTCTTTGGCTACTTTGTATTTTGTGCAATTACAAGTTTCATAAGATCTCCACTAACAAAAATAAACAAATAAAAGCTTTCTAATCATTAAGCAAAAAATGCAGCATTTTTCTTGTGGCATAGCCAATACAGAAGCCTGGTTAATGTAGGTTGGCTAATCTCTGCATGAGAGAAACAACAATACTGCAGACAGGTTGTCTAGTTTGCTCTTGGATTTCTTAGTGGTCTCCTAGAGATGAAGCAACTCAGGAATCTGCTGCATTGTTGCTTTTTTCCCCCCTCTGGTCTTTACTTTGCAGCAGTAACAGAACTAGAGAAAATTTTTTGCATTGAACTAGATTTCTGAAACTCTCAACAACTGCCACATGACAGGCAGGACACACAGTCCTCATACATGTGACATACCAAACACTTGGAAACATCTATAGATACATAGATAAAAAACATATTTTACACTGTGAGGGTATAAAGCCCATATGGAGTACAAGAGGTACTACAAATAGCACAGTACAGCCACCTTCCACTTGGTCAGCAAGATGAAGAGCAATACTTACACGTATACAGCCAATTTAATGCACACACCAGAATCTGACATTAACAAGATTTATATCCCAAAATAAATGGCACTACAGGTGCAGCAGGGAAAGCTATACAATAAATATCTGAATGCTATAAAGCATTCCCAAGCTCTAGAGAATTCACCCAGTGAGAAACTGATAACTGCCAGCAACTATCCCACTTGGATTTTTCTCACATTTAAACATTCTCTTTTAAAAAAAGGAGTAATTAACAAGACACAGCATTTTATGTTACTTTTCTGAACTGCATTTGCCTGAAAAAGTCTTTTCATCCTAAAAAGTTCATGCACATATTTTTCCACTTCTCATTTTTTATCAATATACAGTGCCAGATATTATTTAAACAAAGAAAAATAGCATATACTATATGTTGAGCTAATAGTTTTCTTTAATCATCAGCACAGACAGTATGTCTCTGGCATTCAGGATGTTGAAACGAAAGAACAAAGAAGCAGAATAAAAAAAACAAGACAAAACTGCAAAACAACTTCAGAAATACTTCCCACTTCCAGCTTCAATGGAAACTGAACATTGACTTAAATAATGCTTAATTATAACATTTTGTTTTCCACTGTGAGGATTAGATTCAATTGAAACTTTTTTAAAAAAAGATTATTTAGTATCAAGCACAGAACTATTACAGCTGATTTGCCAACGTTTTGTATGGAAAAAATACTGATTGTAAATGACAAAATTACAAAATTTCTATAAAGCTTAAGAAAATAACTCTTCTCTCTGTAATAATGCCAGCACTTACCAATTCAAACCCCTGTGTTACATTTACACTTCTCTAATTAATCACACACTTATAAGCCTGCCCAAAAGAGTAACTTCAGTTCTTCAAACATATTCAAAATCAGATTGCAACTCCACCAGAGCATCCCTAAGATATAATTCTTATGCTTCACTTATATAACTAAAATGAAAGAAAGAAAAGGCTAAATAATCAACATTGTCATTTGTTAGCAAAAATAAAGAGTCCTTTACATAAGTGTAAACAGAATGAAATAACCAAAAGAAAGGAATTAACTAGCAAGAAGCAAGACACATATCAGTTTATGTACCAGACTCACATGATGGAAATCTCTAACTTCATTTACAACTAGGGAAGTAACCAAATCACCATACAAACATAGAATTGATAATGATTTAATATTAAAAAAAACTTCGAAAATTTATAAGCTTACCCCAATTGTTTTTCAATTATATTTTCAAATAAGGTTTAACTTTTTAACATTTACTTTGCATTATTTAGTAAAGTAGATTATTTGATTTTCTTTTGTTCAAGCATACGAAAAAGAAGGGCTCACCTAGACAAAAATCTAACAGAAAATCTATTACCTTGTATTTAAGATTTCACCAACAATTTCTTGCAGCTTGTCAATAAAATTAACAAAGCTGGAAAGCCCTTTTACATGTGCTCTTAAAGGATCATACAAAGAAGATGCAGAGTTTCTTCCTCCAAGTTCTATGGTCCGGATAAAAGATGTTGCCATCTGTCAGGAGAAATAGAGATATCAAACTGTAGACAGACATGGATTGTACATATGTTGAAGTGAGTCTTTCCTGCACATCTCTAAATTGTGTAACAGCTGCCTGATAGCAGAAATAACTTACCTGAAATCAAACAATGGCTCTTAATTGCAAGCTTTGTACACCTCACCATAAATATTTGCAAGATCAATATTTAAATAGTACAATCATATTAAAAAAAGAAAATACAAGCCAAAGTAAAAATAACCCAGCCAATTTGATGTTTACATCAGCCTTTTGAAAGCTTAGGACAAAAAACTTATTAAATCATGGCACAGAACTCTTTTGTTGTTGTGGCTGTTTAAAATGCTCCTGCTGGCCTCACAAAAACTACTCCTGTATTCAAAGTGCTCTCTATGGCCCAAGGACAATTTTAACATGAGCATGTAAAAGCTGACTTCAGCTTATAATAATTTTCAGAGATGCAAATACATACTCAAATCTTATAAAAGATCTTCTAAAAAGTATTGACAGCTATGGTTTCTGTCATTCTCAAAGTATCCATATCTTTTTATATGGTCTAAAAAAATGGAAAGATGTGCCAAAAGCATACCTTAAAGTACAGCCCTAAAATTTTAAGGGAACAGTAAAAACCCTAGCAGCAGTTGTCCAGGAAAGTGAAAGTAAGGAGAACAATCCAATGCACTTCACACAGATGCAGTAATGTTAATTCTACACATTAATTTTAATTTCAGAGTACAGAGCTAACAGAGTACAGGACTGGAAAGAGGAAAACTGGAATTACTCTAGCATATAAAGTAAACCTGCCAGTATTCCCGTCTTAGTGCTAAAGATTCCCTATGGATCAAGTACACAGTTCAGAGGACCTTGCCTTCCCAATGGAAAATACTGGAAAATACTCTAGTTTTCAAGATTTCTGTAAGACACAGATGCCAGAAAAGATGACTTCTTTACACAGAGAAGTTTCCCCTCTGGCAACTGTGAAGAAGATATGGTAAATCCAGTCCAAACACATACATTTTTTTATATAATGTTAACAGACCATTTGGAGCTAAAATAATTAAACCTGGAACTGAGATTTCACAAAATTTCCATATTTATTCAACCATAAAAGTTTGAGAATGCAGCTGCTTCAGTGACTACATAGCCATACTGTTTTTAACTCAGACTGCCGTTGCCTGCACTGAGGTTACACTGCATGCGAAATGTAATGACTATTTTGAGTATGAGGGACTACAGTGGTTCTTTGGAGAAAGAATTCTTATTTACCTTACTTCAACTATTTCTGAGATGGCTCTGTGCTGACAACTACTGCAAGATTCCAATTAAGAATTCTTGACATGGACACAAAAAATAGCTTCTGTGTGTATCTTGAGATCCCATGACCAAATAAGCACCTGTTTCTCCCCACAGAATCTCTTGTCTTTTTAGCTTTAAAATTGTTTTCATGGTGGTATTTAACTTGGTTTGCAAACATCAGTGTTGCATATTAGATTAAAGACACATTCTCTGTTTAGAGATCTACTTCATTGACCCTGAACTCCAGTAAAGAATCATTTGACACATACCAGGAAAATGGACATTTTTCTCTCCTGAGAGACATGTTTCAGGTTAGTGAAGGCTTCTCTACCAAGTCCTCTGTCAGGAACATTTAGAATACGAGCCAATGCCACATCATCCTTAGAATTCACCAAAAGGCTTAAATATGAACAGACAGACTTCTTTGCCAGGATTGTCACCTGCATGAGAAAACATCACACAAGTTGGTCATCCCACTGCTAAATTATGTTCCATTTTATTTTAAAGTTAATTAGACGTGTACCGATGTAATTTTTGGACGAGTAAGAATTCACCTTGCATCATTTCAAAGTGCTACCTTATGCATGAGGATTCTAGAAGTCTTGATGAAAACAAACATGAAAAATAAGTTAGAACTGCATATATGGTACTTGAATATTCACAAGGTGTTTGAGGGTTATTAAAATTGGTTATAAATTTCTGTTTAGAAACCTCCTCACAGACATCCTTTTTCTATCTCAAGGCAAATATTAGCACCATTAAACCATGTAAGAATTTGTCATTAACTTCAAAAAGACTAAGCTTTAAAACTACTTGCCAGCTCTGGCACAGATTCAGTAATTTTTTCTCTTGGCTTTCAGACATAAATTGTGACCCAACCCCACCCATATAACCAATGTATAACATTGTAATTGCCAATATGGCAGCACTGTTCTGGACCCTGTGAGAACATCAGCCCCAGAAGAGAAGAATTTGTAGTTTTGCTGCAAGCAGAGAAAAAAAAAAATTATACCTGCTATGGATTATCTTCTCATACCACAGTACATACGCAACAAAGTATAGTTACAGAACCAAACACGTATATGGGACAGTCTGCAAAGACAGTCCTCAGAAGAATAAAAAAGAGCAAAGAATAATTTTACTGCACAAGTCAGAGCAGCAAGAAAACCACTGTGGGAGTGATAGAAGTGCTGTTCAGGGGAGAACCTCAGCTCAGAAGATATTTTCTTGTTCAAAAAATATTTTGATTTATACCCAAATATTGATTCAAAATTGCCATTTATTATGAGAAAAGCACGTTTGGTTATGACTAAAGCTTCAGCATTTCAAACACTGCTTGAAAGTACTCAGATTTTTATTTTGGTGGTTGAAAGGGTAAAGGGAAAGAGTCAAGTCTTCTATTGAGACAGCCAAACCTTGTTTTGCTACAGCTACCACTACAGTGGCTATTCAGATCTCTTCCATATGTAAGGGAGTAAAAGCTAATAAAATGAAATCAAAGGAGATTACTTCATTTATTCAATGCTCAGTCAAGGAAATGCTTGAGTGATGGTGTATTTGTAGAAAAATTTGTTCTACATCAAGTGCCTTCCATTCTGGAGTGTGTTCCAGAATACAAATTTCAGCACATAGCCCCATACACACCTACAATATACTCAAGGGATACAGTTTGGATACACAGGTTTAATTTTTTTAACCCAGCCACACTTGAATTACAATTGGAAAATAAATCTACATTATATTTAATCTTTTCAATAGATACAGAACATTACAAGACAAAAATAATTTTTACCTTCATATGCTCCTGGCCCTGTCTGTTGATTTGCATAGGAGTAGAAAGAACGGAATCATTATCTTCTTGTGCATTCATTACACCAGAGATAAATTCCAACAGTTGAACCTTTAATAAAAAGACCAGAATAAACTTAAATACGCAGATGACTAGAAAGTAAAAGTGGTTTTAAAACCTGATGTAAACATATCTCTGTCACTTTGCTAGAGTTTGAGGTTAGCACAGCCCTTACAACCTACTTTTAGCTTTAATCTTCAATAGTACAACTGTTCTAGTAGAGAAATGAAGTGTAAGATTAAAATTAACTTTGAAATTAACACAAAGTTATGTTATGCACTTGCTCTAAAAGCCACTGCTTACATTTTAGAGAAAATTGAATATGCTTTGCCAAGTGTAGGAAGAGCTTGTTAACCCACCCAAGTCTACCTTCCCCATGAAAAGCAGGAGGAAAAGAACAACGCATTAAAAACCCCAAACAAACAAAAGATCCAAAATAAACTACAACAGACCTGTGACTGAGTGTCGCTGAGTTGGAACTTCAGAAAAAAAAACCCACCAAACATGCAAATAGATGCATCTTACAGAAGTTTTGTTTACAGAGAATGGTGTTTTCAAACTGGCAATCATTAAAAATACTTTGGCTGCACATCAACATACAACCAAAACTCCATCACATTTAATTATTAGTCTTTGTTTCAGTTTTATCAAACCTCTACAGTTTATTTCTCAGTCCAATTTATGGCAAGGAGTCATTTATTCATAGAAGAGTTGTGGGACTTTACAATCCAGCAGGACAACAGAGAGAAATAATTTTTGAGTGAATTTAAGACCCCTTTATAATATTTAGCAATTTAAACTCAAGTGCTTCCCCAACAGAGAAACGAAGTAACTTGTGAATAATCCAGAGCTCCCATGTATAATTAGAAGTGTCATAAATCCATAACTGGAACCAAAAATACACCAAAACAACATAAGAGGTCAAACATAATACTTACAGGAGATATGCTTTCATCTTCATCTAAAAGTCCAAGACTACAGCACTTCTGATATATGTCTATTAAATCTAACATATTGCTTCTTGCTAAGAAGGCATGATAGCCTTTTTTCACTTCAGCATAATTTTCAGGTTCTTTCGTGTTTTCATATAATCCCAGTTTGTCACGTAACAAATAGTTCCAAGTTTCCAACACATCACTAAGTGATACTGTGAAGTCTCCATGGTACTAATAGAACCAAAAAAAGCAAAAAATATATATTTCATATTCAGCATAGCTTTGAAAATAAATTTAAAACAGGCTGTATATATATTTGAAAATCTATCATAACCTAAATTTATCACAAAGTCTTATAGTCAAGGCTTTTCCACTGCTTTGCATTTACAGTTGAATTTTGTTATATTCTGTCAATATTTGTTCCTGATCTTCAAAGTACCAGGCACGTATATCAAATTTTACACAAGAAAATACAGTGAATGATGCAGAACTACTTTTGCAGAAATTGTTTTCAGCATGGCAGGCAATTATTTCCAAAAGGCAGTAAATATGGCTCCCTTACTTTGTTTCAAGCAGTTGACTGGGAAAACATATGTCACTTAAAAAAAAAGGAGCTTTTCTTTCTTGTGTTAGTACAGTTATACTTTATCATAACATTGACAGTGTTGCTACACAGTTCTAATAAATACACTAGAACCATGCACACCCCTCTGTTACTACTACTATAATTAACATTATCTATACAGTATAGACTGTACCCTTCCTGTCAAAATTATTCGATTATGTTCCATGTGCCCCTTTGCCTTCTCCTCCAACTACTTGCTCTTATATTCTTTTTCACAACTCGTCTTCCTCATTTTTGTCCACAGTCTGATCTTTAAACTGAGTACCAGTCCCCAATTCCTGCTGGTAAACTTTTGTCCACACTACCAGTATCTAAAGGATTCCCCAATATATAGCAGCAAAAAAGGTGTTTTTCACCATGTAACATGAGATAAATGCCCTGTGACCAAGCTACAAGCCTTGCTTTGCACTGTCCATAATGGCAGATGGCTCCTATCTAGAGCAAAGGTTTAATTCTATTTCATTACATTTCCACATTAAGCAAATTAATTACTTATAAACACCATTAGCAACATATGAAATAAGAAAACATGAGAAATTCTAATAATTTAAGTTGTTACAGCCCAAATGATCCCTCCTTTGGGTTCTAGGATATTTAGCACAACTTTCTCAATAGACCTCATTAAATACACAATTCCAAAATCCTGAAAGTCAACTATTTTTATATTGTCTAGGCAAAGAACTAGGAGTGAAAATTAAAGAACACTCATACTCACACATTTTACTTTCAGAGCACTTTTCTGCCTTCTAACTTGTGCATGGGTTATGATAAATAGCTTTGAACTTACATACTATTCCACATATCATCAAAATATTAAAACTGCATATGTGTTTTCTGAAATGCATCTGATTTTTATTTCAGCCCCTCAAAAAATTAAACATATAATCATATTATAACCCAATTTAAACAGATCAAAGCAGCAGTAGATGGGGAAAAAAATGTTGCTTTCTCACTTTATTTTGAATCAAAATCCTTCAGGAGTACAAAGTTAAAGTATAAGTTCATAAGGTATCTAATAAATCAAAACCTTTCCTCACCAGATCAAGGGCCTGCAGAGATTAGCAAAGTTTATGCTAGTACTGCAAAAATATTTGAAATACAAATATTGCATTCCAGATATTAGCCTTTGTGATCAGGCATCCACTGTGATGGCATATTCCATTACTTAAACAGTCAATTTGTCAAGTCTCTGGTTTTAAAATTAATTTTAAAAATACTGTGGTGTTTTACAGTAAGCATTTGTCAACTGGCTAATAGCTTAAGGAAGCTCAAAAAGTCCCATGTTTTCATTCTATTATAGGCAGAGAAAGTATTTCATTTCATAGGAATAGGTATTATAATAAGGTATTATAAAGCATCTTCACTTCCTGGTAATGCAGCATATTAACTTAGGAGGCTTATTTTAGCATGTCTGAAATCCAGCAGCAACATTTCATGCTTAAAGACACCATTTTTTACTATTTTGTAGATACTGTAAGTTTTCTAGTGCTAACTACATAGCAAATCAATTTCTATTTTCTCAACAAATTGTTTTAAAAAACAGAAAGTTATGCATCTCAGCATCAAAATATTGGCTTCTGCCTTCCCCAAATAAATGCTCACCAACCTTTTTAGGAATGTGTGTAAAAGACTGCTGTGCTTAACCACCACCCCTGTGTTGGGTCTATTCTTTCCAGGCATACTCCTGGACTGCAGCATTGTTTTCTGGTTTTGTCCTTGAGTTATGCAATTCTGCACACTTGTCACCTCTAGTCCTGCTCAGCCTTCATTGCTTCCCTATATTCTCACACAGCAGAGGGGTTCCTAAACTGTGGTACATAAAGCAAATTAAGGTAGGATAAAGCAGCATTTTTAACAAGTTTCCCATCATGCTGATAACGTTGTGCACAGATTGAAAAACTGGTTCATGTGAATACAAGTGCATGGACATCTGGCAGTTGTTAGGTTGTAAAGTGCAGGAGCAGTGAAGGTGTTACAGACAAGTAAAAGGTATTATAAAAGAAAGGCCTTATAAAATCAGGCCTTGCTCTACTGAATTAACAGCTACCTTTTTCTTCTAAGTCCAGCTAGCTAGGTTCCCATGCCAAACAATCTTGGAAACAATCTTGGAAACAAAAAGTCCATTAACGCAACCTACTCTTGGAGGGAAAAACAAGTTTGCACCTGCATAAACTATGAATCTGTCCCCTGAGAATCAGTGAAGAAAATGTATAAACACATCTAGAGAGAGAAAATTTGATAGACATATACAATAGCCCACACCAACCAATAAACTGAGTGTCACTGTAGAGCTTACCAGTTAGGTTTAACACAATGCCTTCAGATATTTCCTATAAACATGAGCTTTGTGAATAAAGAATTAGCTATTCTGCATGAAGAAACTGAGTCCCATCTGCTTTATTACTGCAACATGAAGTTACAATAGTCCAAGCCTAGGGAAATGACAATACTGTAAAATAATAATAAATAAAATTACAATGGCATGGGTACTCAACACCTTTTCCTTTGGGTGGGCAAGGGGGGGGCGTCAAGAGAAAAAGTACCAGGGCACAAGAGAGTAGAGGTATGCTCTGTTTAAGGAGGACTAGAGAGGTATTGGATATATGGGTCAGTAGAATAGCAGAATCATGAAAGAGGCAAAGTAAAAATTGCATTCACCCAAAGAACAAACCAGAACTTTCTAAAGCAAATGCTATCAATTATAGTGGTAATAAAAACACAAGATTGAAAATTTGGAACCCTGCTGGTTAGAAACAAATGAAAGAACAAAAACCCCACACATCCTTGCTTCCTCTTCTACCCCTCAAAACACCTGTAATTACCACAAATTATACCTGTAATACTATAGAAAAAGGGGTGGGAGGGAGAAGAAAAAGTTCTGTTGGTAAGCTAGGGAAGATGCATCAAGACTTACATAGCAAGAGTTTTAACACCATTAAAACAATCCCAGTTGTTAAGCAAAACAAAAATACATGAAACTATCTTATAGTTACAATTTGATTACACAGGAAAAGAGAGTACACCAGCCTCAATATATAATTTCCTTTAAAAAAAATCCTGGGAAATATTTATCACTCCAAATTCTTTTCTAAAGAAGACCCTTGTAGAGAAGGCTACTCAGCACTGGTGAGACCACATTTAATACTGTGTGCAGTTCTGGGCTCCTCTGTATGAGGGAGACAGACACACTGGAGCAAAGTCCAAGAAAGTTCACATATCACCCACAGACTTCATTATGAGAGCCCCTCTCATATGAGGAAAGGCTGAGAAAGCTGGGGCTGTTTAGTCTGGGGAAAAGAGTGCTCAGGGAAGATCTCCTCAACGCATACAAATATCTGAAGGGAGGATGCAAAGACGACAGAGTCAGGCTCTTTCCTTAGGTGCCCAGTGGTAGGGGCAGAGACAATGGGCACAAACTGAAACACACACAGAACATCTGGAAACACTTTGAGAATGCCTGAGTAGTGGCACAGGTTGTTCAAGGCGGTTATGGAGTCTCCATGCTCAGAGACAATTTGAAAGACACCTGGACATAGTCCTGGACAACTGGCACTGCCAGGTTGCTCTATTTGAGGAAGGCTGGATAAGATGACCTCCACAGCTCCCTTCCAAATTCAACCCTTCTGTGAGTCTGTGAAAATATTGATCATGCTGAAGAAAAGCCAAGACAACCTCTCTTAGTAGCACCATTACAACGAATTACATGCAACATATCACATAAAATTGCTACAAAGTTAGTTAGGAGTATCTCATTACCAAAAGGGAGACAGATAGAATGGTTTAAGGGAGTAACACTGTTAAACTCTGCATTTTTCTTCATTTGCCAACATGGAAGCAGGACAATTTGGGAAATCATTTCAAGAAATACAAGACACTAAACAGAACATAATATTCTTCAGTCAGCATACAAAATGCACTCATGGAAGCACAGAACTAAAACACACACCCAAACTGCTTTTAAACAAAATCAGAAATATACAAACACAAATTTCTAAAGGGAAGATACATTTCTAAAATCAACACTAAAGCAGTTTTTCATCCAGTATCAAAGCTCTCATTCTAGAAGAGATTGACAGCCCATTTTAGTTGGACAATTTAAACTAGCAGATTCTGGAAAAATAATTGTTTTATAATAACTATTATGATAAACAATTATTAAATAATAGTTTTATTCCATTTCTTATCCCATTCATAGGAATAAACAGTAAACTTAAAGCAATTACTCTCAGCTGAACTCCATCCTGAAAACTGCTAGTACTGTCAAACCCTGAGGAAGGTTCTTCTTGAAAATGTTCCTAGATTTTAGATTTATACTAATCAATCTAGGTGAAAGATATTTGCTTCCACCACAGACCTTATGCAACATGGCTACAATGTTCTACAAACCAAAGTGTTTTCAGAGTGATTCAGAGCATAGATTTTTTTTTTCTTTCACCCCTGCTGTTTGATCAGGGTTTATCACATTTTTTGCTACCCTCATTCTGGTGAAATTTAAGATTCATAGATTATGAAGCTTTTAAACTTTTATAGAGTATTCCAAAAAGCTTTGTTATTTTTCATTTCCACTATGGATACAGGTACCAGTTAAAACACCAAATCCATTAAAATTGTCCAGGCTTTGAAAGAAAGAGAAGTGTATTTTGGTTGTTTGTGATAGCTTGGATGTGTTGGGTTTTTCTCAATATGGCTGCTCAACAGCCTGTTAATGAAAGTATTTTTATTGTAGTAATTGACTTTATCTAAACAGATTTCCATTCTATAGGTGCTAACAATTCAACATTATTGTATTTAAATCAGAAACCTAACAAGGGACATGCCTACAACTGTAATACTCTGCATCTTCATTTGAAGTTTCAGTGTTGAACAAAATAAACAAGACATATTTTGCTTTAAGACTGAACACCAAAATTAATACCATCTAAAGAAATTGTGCTTCAGAGGCAGAACATGCAAACACTAAAATAGTTTTAATCCACATATACAAGCCAAGGTTTGTCTTATTAGACCAACTAGTATAATCAGAAAAAACAAATGAGGTTTTTGAAAACTTGTTCTTTCTTCAGATCTGAAGGCAAAGCTAAACATTTCAAAATTAAAATAGTTGAAAATAACTGCAATAATTTTTGTTTGATCATCTCTGAAAGAAAAGGTATTTACAGAAGACAGGGATATTATCTGGAAGACGAAAAAAAAAAGGAGAAAGTAGACTAAGCTAATTACCCCTACAGAAAGGAAAAAAAAATATTGTAAGGGGACAATGAACCATAACCTTTACATGTCTGTAAGTTTTGGCATAAAACAGAACACATAGTAGTTCCCGGAGCTGGCTTTGGAAAATTGTTTGCAGTTCTCCCTTGAGAATCACAACAGACATGACAGTGATTGCCTCCATGTGCAGTTTTGCATTAATATATTTTATCTGTTTTCCAAGAGTTAATTTTGATGCACACTAGTTTTCTCATTTTAATCTACACAGGTATTGTGAGTACATTCCAAGAACTACAAATGTAGTATCTTGGCATTTTAGTATCCTTACTATAATGTTTATAACAGTGGGGGATGACTTAATGTTTAGACAAGATACTCCTAGTCTGCACATTTTAGACTACAAATTTATTTCTGATCCACAAACTGAAGCAGGTTTTCTGTTTGTTTGGGTTTTTTATTCACTATGGGATTTCACTTCGATCTGGCTCTGTTATTTGTGGTATGTTTGTTGATTTGGTATGCTCCTTCTGGTTTTCTTAAACTAAATCTTTGTACTACATGTATGACTTACTATGCAACACTTTAAGTCATCCAACAACAGTCAGTATTGTTTTCATCAAGAATTAGGTTAATTTGACCTAAAAAGGTATCTTTAGTTTATTTAAAGAAGTATTGCAGTTGTTCTCCTTAGATGAGACACAGGCAAAGGCCTAATTGTACATTGCAACTGTTTCTGGTATGTTTCAGACATCCTCCAGCTCTGACAAGCCACAGCGCTTCTTTCATAGACACTTTAGGGTTATATCTCCTCTTCACCATTTGACAGACACTTCACATACACACACAAGCAAAGCCATATAACTCCTACTGGTACTGGGTATGTACTCACATATAGGTCTTCACCTGACAAGTATCAGGAAAAGCCGGAGGCAAGAATGGACTGTGGCAAGTACAACTCACACAAACCATAACAAATCAGTTTTAGATTTGTGTTCTTCACATGTCCTTCAAAAATACTTTTGGAGCATTCAGAAAAAAAAATGCACCCCAAATACCATAGTTCTCCCACCCTGATGGATAGCACAAAAGAAACATTGGATGGAAATAAAGAGGAGTTACACTGTCAGCAGAAATACACGAGTGTCTAAAGTTTGGACCTGAAATATACACATAAAGCACTTCTATCCTCCCATCTGTCTTGCAGTTCCTTTTTCTAACTCTGCTTCAGTAGTGGACTTAATCATATTGATTTTCTTGCCTTGCTGCATCTGGCCCTCAGACACGCCTCATTTTAACAAACAGCAAGGAAGTGGCCAAAAACGTCATTTCAAGTTAGCACCTAAGCACTAAGTGCAGCAAAGAAACCAAGTCTGAGGCGTACCAAGAACATACTGAAAAGAATGCTAACCTGTTTATTGACTTCAGCCATGGACAGTTGTAACGCCATCAACATGCAGTCTGCTCCACATACAGTAGTCCTTTCAGAGTTGGAAAATAAAGGCCATTGTTTTCTGAAACACTTAACCAAGTGTAAAATTTTTTCCTGGAAAGTAACCATTGTGCAGAGTAGAAGATAGAGATAATTGAGCAAAAAATGAATATAACTACGCCAGAGGCATATGCATATGTCTTCACCTCCCAACAAGCTGTGCAAACACTGTCGTATCTTCTTAAAGACCAAGTTCCTAGAATAAACTCTTCCAATTAAACCGAACTTGCCTTACTGTGACAGAGCAACTGTGAAAGAGTTAAAAGTGCTTATGCATATCACGCCTTCACGAAGCCCTTACTTTCCTTGTACGTTATGCCAACATAAAGGAATGTTATCACAAATATGACAGTCTTTGTCTCCAAAAGCAGCTTCAGAGTGTCTTCAGTACTTTCTGCATTTGGTATACATTCAGATGAGTGTCTATGAGGATGTTTTAATCCTGGAAAAAAAGAGATTTAATATTTCTAAGACTTACTAACACAGACAACTCTAAACACTTTTCTTATCAGTATAGCATTTTTCCATTTTTTTTTTTTAATTTGGGTTGGGTTTTTTTAATTCTATAAACCATTATCTTCTCTGACTATAATTGGACTATGTCATGCTTTAGTCTCTCTCACTTTCCTGCATTTATCAAGACAAGATACATGACAACGTGGTACAAATTTGCCTTTAAACCTGTTATTTTCTGAAACAAAGTTCCCTAACACTGCAGTGACAATACAGGAGCGATACCCATTCCGTTTACTTCCAGAAGACAAAACTCAACCTTTGACCTTTTTCCATAAAGCTGAAGCAGAGCCCACAGCCCGTTCACTTTTTGGTTAATCGGTACGACCGTAACAAGTGAGGCAGTGTGGCCGAGGGGCAGGGAGGAAGGGGCACATCGGGAAACAAGCACGACTGCAACAGCAGCTTCTCACTCTCCAAAATGTTTGAAGGGGACAAGGCACTTCATAATGTGAAAGTCACGTGTGGCTCACAGAGGATGAAACAGGTGGGCAGCAAGCCGGCGTGGGGCCCAGTAAAATCTCTCCGGAGGCTTTCCTTTCTCCCCACCCTGCGAGCTTTCCAAGGGACCGTACCTGCCGCTCCCAGCGAAACAGCCCGAACAAGCCAAAACCCCTGCCAAGCCGCCCCTAACTCCCAAAAGCCGGAATCGGCATTCCCATTACCGCCGAGCGCTCCTGGCTGCGGCCGCGCAGGGTCCCCGGCCGCCGTCCCCTCAGCGCGGTCCGGGAGCGCCGCCGCTGTGGCAGGGCCGGGCTGGGGCGCGGCGGCCGCGTTCAAATCGGCCGCGCGGCCCAATGGGCGCGGGGCCGCTGCCCCGGAAGCAGCCGCGCCGCTCCGCCGCCCGGGGGCGGGCGCTGCTGGGGAGCCGTGCCGCCGGGGCGGGAGCCGGGGCCGTGCGGGAAACGGGGCCGTGCGGGAAACGGGGCCGCGGAGGTGCGTGTGAAGCCGGGCTGGGCCACCCTCGGCCCCACTGAACTGGGGCAGCCTGGCTAGGGAGCAGTAGCTGGGCCCTGAAGGGAAAAAGAGGGAGTAGGAGGGCAAAGGATGCGCGTGGTTGGGGGGAGGTAACGCGCACCCATGAGGCTCGGTTGCCCTGATCGCGTTTCTTAAAGAAGTGAGGGTAGTAATGCTCTTGGTGTTTTCAAGATTGTTTGGTGACGGATAATTCAGGCTGAGAAGGTTGGCGTTCAGCCTGGAGAAGAGAAGCCCGCGTGGAGAGCTCGTAGCACCTTACAGGATCTCAAGTGGCACTACAGGGAAGGCGGACAGGGATTTTGTCAGGAACTGTAGTGATCGGACGAGGGTACAAACTGAAAGAGGGGAAAGTTTAGTTACACGCGAGGAAGAAATTCTTCATGGTGAGGATGGTTAGCCACTGGAACAGGTTGCTCGGGGAGGATGTGGATGCCCCAACTTTGGCAATGTTCAAGGCCAGGTTGGATGAGGCATTGACAGCCTGGTCTAGTGGGAGATATCCCTGCCCATGGCAGCGGGGTTTGGGACTACATGATCTTAAAGGTCCATTCCAACCTCTTAACATTCTAAGATTCTATAATGGCTTGTGTTCATGGGAAGCCTTGGAGGAAGAAAACTTTTGGTGGGGTTAAAACTTGCATTTGGCCTTAGGAGTGAAGCTATGCAAGATATATGATGAAAGTATTTATGGTATGGTGGTTTGTTGTATGAATTAATAAATGAACAACCAACTGTGGAGAGCCTCTCTGTGTTTGAGTGATGCCTCTGTCAAACCTGGCTGGCTCCCAAGCAAAACATTCACTCTGAGACCTTCAGATCCTTTATACACCAAAATCTGTCAAAGGTCTGAGATTTCAAGCTGGTTTTCCACATGGTGTGTAGTTAAAGGTCTGATTTCCCAAAAAGACATAAACCAATGTCAAATCTGTTCTGCGACTAAAAGAAGTGATTCTGAAATCAATTGTGTATCTTGGCCTCTTGTGTTCTAGCACAGGAACCTGATTTTCACGAAAGCTGGTTGATGCACAGCAGTATTTTCATTTACAGATTTGCCACCTCGGTTAAATCAGTTTTCAGTTAGACACATAGTCTGTAAAGAAGTAGACAAGTAAAGAGAATTTGAAGGTAGCGATCTGTAGTTTCTTGTTAGGTTGAAAATATTAAAATGTTGTATGTGATATTTTTGGTATGTGTAGTTACTTGATTTTTTGTTTTGGTGTTGGGTTGCCAAGGGTAGCACAAAATCTGCAGTTATTGCTGAAGTCTGTAGAGACGGTTTTGAATATGTGTTAGTTTAGTAAATATTTTGATTGCTGAAACAAACAGACTGCATCTAATAAGCTTAAGTGCAGCTTTTGTGTTCTTGAACATGTTATAGGAAATTTTGATTTGCTCTGCCACAAAAGCTACATTTTTTATTTATGCAAATGAGTCATCTATGCTTTTTTAAATTTTTGTGTTGAACTGTAGATTTTCATCCTGGAGAAGACATCGCTTCCATGATACCTTGACTTAGTTCACCGAAAATGAAGCAAGATTCTACTAGAAACACTTCTTACACTGTCGATTGTGAAGATTATGTGCATGTGGTAAAATTCAATCCATTTGACAGTGGAGATTCATGTTCCCTCATTGCTTATGGTGGCAACAATTACGTGGTTGTTGGGACTTGCAGATTCCAGGTTAGCCTGTGTTATTGTTGTTTTTGTTAGATGCTCCTGAAATTGACTTAGCCAGCACCTCTACTGCAGGAAGACTTTGGTCACTTTCCTGTTTCCTCCTCTCCCTGTGGTAAATAAGGGAGAATTTTACTTGTTTATTACACTAACAAATCTAGGATACTTGGTCTTCAGGAAAATAGAAGTATGTATATATACATATATATATATATATATATATATATATATATGTAAAATACACATTGATACATCTGTGCTAATTTTATCGGTATTTATTTCTATGAACTGTAGAAATACTTACCTATTTTTTTTTCTCCCACTTGTTTTTATTGGATCTCCCCCACAGACTGTTGGAAACAGTAAAATTTCTTATATTGAAATTATTTAGGGTTATATTGTGAAAAAATTTAAAATGTAAAATATTGAGTGTTGTATATTTTTATGCTGGATAAAATGTTTTTCATTAGATGGGGTTTTTTGCCTAGATGCTAGACAATCAATTGGAGACAATTGTTTGGAATTTCTAAGCTTTTTCCCTTCATTTTGCTTCTTTATTACACAATACTATTTTTGTAATTTTTATATTATGAATAATAGCATAACTGATTTTTTTATTATTATTATTATTGTTATTCCCCATGGTCTTACTGTTGGAAATTTTCTGAAGAGCACCTAGTGCTAGCTGTAAAAACATACAGACATTTGTGTTGCTCTCTACCTTGTTTCTGCCATCAGCCTTGTAAAGGAAGTGATTAAAACTTTGACAGCCACTGGCACAAGGTGTTTGTTCTGTAATTTTCATATCCTCCCTTCCTTTCCACATGGAGAGTCAATGGGTACTTCAGAGTAGGAGAGGAAAATGTTATTCTTCCTTCCTGTGGAGAAGCATTGAAAAACTGTGGGTAATTTAATGCATCCTCAGCTGGGTTCTGCTTGGCCTCTATGTTATGTAGAGGGCATACAGAGATGTTCTTTACCTTAAAGCAGAATTGTGACACAGAGAAAATTGTGTAGGAATATCATTTGAGGTGCACCATTGGATGTTCTGAAAACTTTCAAAAGCTTTTTAGAGGTCAACTTATTGATGGAGTCCATAATCCCAATTCTTGTTTTATTTTTCCTGTTATCTAGTGTTCTTACCAGTGGTAAGAATAAGCAAGCTTGTAATTGGGATTAGATGACAGAGGGCACCTTTTTATCTCCTGCTGTTTGAAGAGTGATGCTCTGGAAGTGGCATCATTTTTCCATGGTGTAAAAACAACTCAGAGAGAAGACAGCTTAAATTACATGCTTGCTTTTGTTCCCATTGCTTCTTCTTACTGCAAAATGTGCTAAATGTGCCATGATGTTTTAAGTGGCTTTAGTTGTATCTGTGAGGATACTTCTTGTAAAGGGAATGAGTTCAGCATCTTCATAGCTCAGTTCCCATTTTTCTGCTCTTTAATGGCCTCTGACTTGAGACTGCAATAATTTAATGTATTTCTAAGTACTTAAATATTTCAAGTTAATGCTTTCTGTATGTTTCAGGTTTTCACTTTGAAGGCATTGTGATCTGAAAATATCCCAGTATGTGTAATTTTGAAAGCCTTTTCCTTTCATAGCAATCTGGTTTCTTAGAAGTCACCAAGACGTTGTCCTGAATCAGCTAACTCCAATATTTTTATAGGAGGAAGATGCAGAAGTGGAAGGCATGCAGTATAAGACACTAAGAACATTTCACCATGGAATCAGAGTTGATGCCATAGCGTGGAGTCCTGAAACTAGACTTGATGCTATACCTCCCCAGATAAGGTACTTAACAGTAAACAGCTACAGGGAATCCTTGTCTCTTACCTGTTTTCCCAAAGTCCTTAATATTGGACTGTTCAAAGTTTATGAGTGAAATCTAGCTCCTTAGAATTACTGAAATCTTCAGTAGAACATTTTTATTCTTATAGCTTTTTTTTTTGTTACTCATTTTCTTACTTTTTGTCCTACTTCTTGTGTTCCTTGACCCACTCCCCAGGGAACAAGCAGTAAATAATATTTTTTTCATTATTTTTATGGACCTCAGACCTAGTTTCTTTCTTTGTACATCTGTGAAGAAGCATTTAAGAGCATTAGTAAATGTGAGATCATTTGACTGGCCTCCTTTATAAAGCTATTTCTACTGATTTGCATAATATGTGCTGTGTTTCAGTGTAGGTTAGATACTATTTGTGATAGCCTTTGAGGTGTAAATCTGGAAAATCTAGAAAGCTAGTTAGCTATTAAATGTGAAACTTCTGAATTAAAATGTACTCACTAGCTTGTTTGATTCTTCAAGATTACCATAGTTGCTTACTGCTCCATTTTTTGTACAGTCTTGTTGCTCTATTGGGAACGGCGAGAAGAACGACTCTCTTGTGGAGTCGAACGGGAGAATTTCTTCCAGTTTATTGGCTCAGATATTTTTTATAGACGATACGTGAAAGTACAGAAAAGAAACTCTTATTGGCTAATAAACTAACACATCACCATCATTGGTCAGTGGGGTTCACCACCCCTCGACCTTCTCTTGCAAGAAAACAAGGAACAGACAAACAGCACCTGCAAGGCTGTTTTCTATCTCTGAGGATTGTTTTAATTCCTCCTTATGATTTCCCAGGCCACTTTCTCAGGCAAGACTGAGGAAGTTATATGGCCTGTTATTCCACAGGCACCGTGCTGCCTGCTTCAGAGTTAGCATCCATATAGTCTTTTTGGTTAAAATATGTTGAATAGAGATTAGTTTATGCATTTTATATTTCAGGATTTTAAAACATTGATAATGAGGGCTGTTTTTTGTGCCGTACCACTTAACTTCTTTCATGGAAAGTTTCAGCAGGATTCTATGAGAGATATTTCAGGTAACTGGTAATTGATCCAGATTTAGCTTTGTAAAATGTTTTGCATTTCTTTCTGTGAATAAGTATTTGCACTTGATGCACACAATTTTACAGGTAAGCTCCAGTTATAACTCTGCTGGTTGCTAAAGCAGAAAAGATAGATGATTTTGGTTTCTTTTCAAAATCTGTTTTTTTCTTTGCATCTCGCTTTGCCTTTTTTAAATGAAAGTAAAACTGATAAAAAGTCAACAATTGCAATGTTGATTAACTGAAGTGCCTTTTTTTTGTCCGTTGAGTACAGGTTTTGTACTGCAGCTTCTGATAGGAAGTTAAGGCTCTTTACTTCTGACTTACAGGACAAGAATGAATTTAAGGTAAGGGCAGCTAATGTGATTTTTAAAAGATTATTTAGTTTTTAGTGAAGTCTAATCTTTAACTACCCTTCTGCTCCATTTGTGACAGATCCTAGATCCATCACCTCTAGAGATAATCACTGTATTGTAAATACTTTTCTGTCTTTCAAGTGGGAATAATTGTAATTACCACCTACATGATCTTCTGATTTCCTTCAAAATTCTTCCTTTGAAACAATGTCTCAGTCCAAGTACTACTGCTAATTAGATGATTGTGCTATCCAGTTTGAAGTTTTTTTGGTGTGGTCTTAGCTAACAATAAGCAAAGCTAATTGATAAAAAGAATTGGGGGAGAGTCTTCCTTGGCTTTTACTGCTTTAGAATATGATAATGCCTCTTTTGATGAGAGTGGCTTATTTGGTATAAAGGAGAAAAAAATAGACTTTTATTTTTGGTATGTTAATTTGTATTAGTAAGACAATGAGATTTGTCATACAGAAATTAAGTGAATTGTGGATGTCATTTATGTGGCCATCCTGATAATAGAATGCATAAAGGCAGGGCTTAAGTAGTAAAGATGAATGCTACTAAATGTCTTGAAAGAAAATGTTTTTTATCTTGCTTCATATATGCACATACTTTTAATTTCCTTCTTTCAGTGTTGGCTTCTGACATGATTTTGCTACTGAGCAGTGGGATAACTGACATAGTTAGTCAGCTTGATGGGATTTCTGACAAAATAGTTCTAAAAGTTCTTTATGCTCTTTGCTTGTGAGTTCATGTCTGTCATTCCATAATAAAGTTATCCATTTATATAATACCTGCCAGTTTTGTGAATTTCAAACAGTGGGCTTTAATGTTAAGCTATGTGTGAATTAGATCTTTCAACTTAGCAGAATGTAAAGTTTCTTTAACATTAGCTAATGTATTGATAATAAGTTGAAATAATGAAACAATGGGATCAGTTTGGTACTAGAGACTCTAGAGAGCTAAATTCAACATCTAATTTTTTAATTTATTTTGGATTAATAAGGCCACAAGAGCTAGTGTGGTCAGCAGGAGTGAGGAGGTATTTGTCCCTCTGTACTTGGCACCTTGAATTCTCTGTTCTATTTTGAGCCACTCAGGACAAGGAGGACATTGAGGTGCTGGAGCATGTCCAGAGAAGGCAGAGGAGCTGGTGAGGGGTCTGGAGCAAAGGTCCTATGAGGAGCAGCTGAGGGAACTGAGTTTGTTCAGCCTGGAGAAAAGGAGGCTTGGGAGGGACCTTACTGCTCTCTGCAACCACCTGAAAGGAGGCTGTAGCCAGGTTGGGGTCAGTATCCCAGCCAACAAGTGATAGGACAAGAGGCAACAGCCTCAAGTTGTGCCAGAGGAGGTTCAGATTGGATATTAGGAAAAAATCCTTTTGTAAGAGGGTGGTCTAACATTGGAACAGGCTGCCCACAGAAATAGTGTGATCACTGTGTTCAAAAACCTTATAGATGTGGTGCTTAGGGACAGACCTGGCAGTGTTAAATTAGTGTTTGGACTCAGTGATCTCAGAGGTCTTTTCCAACCTTAATGATTCTATGATTGTTTGGTGCATATGCAATACAAATGAGAAGTGTTGGCCTGAATTTAACAGTGAAGCTATTAGATTTGTTTATGCCAGCTCCACCACTGAAATTAACTGTCCAAGAACTTTAGTAAGGATGTACTCTAGCTGTGGAAAAAGTAAAAATATATATTGTTACTGGGTCAGGCTTGGTCTAATGTTAAAAATAATCAGAAAACAGCTAAAAATACATATTTTTACCTATTAGTGAGGAACTCATTAACTAAAAAGTAGGAATGTGGACTAGTGTGTTTATGTCAGTAATGGTTGTGTTTTAAGACTGTCTTCTGGGGTTTTTTGATTTAAAGTGTGGAAAACCCTTTCTGGCAATCATCTTAATTTCTTATATTTGGACAATCATTGTACTCCAGATTTCTTGTCAAGAAAAGTTAACAGCTAACTCTGATTTAAAGCACATGCAAAATCCCAGATGTTCACTGGGTGAGCTGTGTGGATCTGGCTTTTGGTAAAGTTTGATACAGTGGCTTCTTATTAACAGTTAACTGATACCTCAGACAACCTATTTCAAAACCTGAGGTTAAACTCACGATGAACACATGGAAAATTTTGATCCATTATACAGTGCACACTTGACGCATGGGATCTTCAGGAGAGGTCCAGAACATGGAAACAAGGCTGAGGGAAGTATGTGACTACGTTCAGAATGTAATCTCTGAACATTTTGTCTTTTATAGTAAACAATTGGTACGTGTTGCTTCTGGAGGGATAGACAGAGTAATCTTACTGTTTTCCCCGTGGAAAAACTGTCTTGATGTAATTATCAAAAAGGAACTTGAAGCACACTTGAGTTTTCCATTACTTTGTCGACACAACTAATCCAAAATTTATGGGTTGGATCAAGCCCAGAGCAAAAAAACAAAAGGTAAAATATGACTGATGGATCTTCGTGAAACCTTTTTCTTCTTTTGAGGTTTTCATTTGGAAATGAATTATGGCTTCCTTGTACTGCTTCAAATTTTGCTTAATAAAAAGCATATTTCATCAGAACTGTAGAAGTAAAATGAAGCAGGATATTTGAATTCAGAATGCTGAAAATTGTCAAAAGACTTGGCATTCTGTCTAAATAGTTTAGCATCATCTTAGAACCTATTAGTTCTAGTATAATCCATTAGGTTTTAACAAAATAATGACTTATTGGAAAAAAATAAGTTGGCTGCTGAAAATGTTTCTGTATTGAATTGATGAGGCATTCTTAAAACTTTTAGAGAGGGGCATTTAGTTCTTGTGCATGCTTGAGATTTTTTTTTTTATCAGTTCTGCATTTGTTCCTCAGAATGGCTGCATTTAAAGGTGGTGTGTTTTTCTTTCAGAAAACTGTGGAACTTGTTTTCATTCGACCTTGTTTTCCTCTGCAATCTCTTGGTCTCATGCTGTTATCGAGAGGATATTTTTGTCTCATTTTTATGATACCTTGCTGGGCAAAACAAAAGCAGCTGTGCCTTGAGACTTAATCAGTGGGACTGAATAGAAGAGGGTGTAACAGTAACAGATACATCTAGACATGGAAATTTGCCTGACTTAAAATTTTGTGAGATTTCTTCCAAAAACACCATAGATGTATTTAATGAGAGATTCAGAGATCAGAGTTACTTGACAGTAGTCAGAGTTCTTTAAGGTAGGTAGGTAGGTCATGCATTCATTGCCTGATCATTCTCCTCTTCCTTTCTGAGATTTACTATGTTCTACCTTCTAAATTCAGTGGTGGAAAAAAATGATAAAAAGCTCTGGTGTGATTCACTGATTTCTGTTAAGCAAAAGCATCAAACTGACCTCTGTGCTAACTTCAAGGAGTAGTGGGGGGGTCTTTTCACCTGCAGTATGAACCTACACAAGAATTAGATATTTCAAAGAAATCCAGTTACCAATAAAAACTGGTTTTTACCTTCTATTAAAATGATAATTGTATCTTTACACACATCTTTCCATTAGCAGGTCTGTTAAATACATTGGTGGAACAGTCAGCTCTAAGGTAAAAGTGTTTCTCTTTTCTGGTTGGCAGACATTTGATGGTCACTCAGATTATATTAATGATCTGGTCTTTGCTCCCAACGAAGGTCAAGAAATTGCAAGTGTAAGTGATGATCACACCTGCAGGTATGCATTTTGTTCAAAACACTGGTGAAAAACTAGTATTGCACTTTTACAAACTGTGAATGTTTTATATGTCCACTTAAATAAATAAGCATTTATATTTTTATTTTTAGTGTGCCTCCATGGCCCTCTAACAATACTAGTCCACAAGATAAGAAATAGACTATTCTTGTTAACTTAGGTTGTGGGCTGGCTTTTTGTTGTGACATGTGGGTTGTCTTTCTTCAAAGCAATATTTTGAACCAGCTAGATTCAAAATTAAGAAAACTTTTGTCTTGGATTTGCATACACTATTTCCCCCCCATTCTGTGATAGGAATAAAATGAGAATAGGAGAGGGCAGACATGAATTATACAGGCCCTCTCTCTGTATTCTGTCATAAGGTGTGTCAAGTTTAAAACCAGTATACATATGAGAACTTGTCCACTTACCCAAATTTATTAGCCTTACCAAGAGGGTGGGATGACAGCCTGAAGACAGCACCATACTAATACAGTAGGACTGGCAGTTAAAAATACCATGATTACTGCTGCTTCTAAGCCAGGTGTTTGGATATTTATAACTGGAAATAGAAGGGAAACATTGTTTAATGCTCTAAAGCATGCTGTATAAAGGTTTTTGATGCAGGAGTTTGCCCTTGTTACCCATCTTCCACTTCTAGTAGTGTGTATGAATCTATTAAGCTGCTCTTCCTACCCCTCTGGTGCAGTTGGACAGATGAGGAGGGCAGCTATGCAGGCTTTTCAGGTCAGTGCAATAGAGCAGCAGGGGAGTTGGGAAAGCATCATCTTTGACTTTCTTTACTCTGATGAGTAGGCAGTTTTTTCATAGATGTCTAGACAGTATTTCCAACAAAATCATTAGGAATGAATAGTAGAAATGTATGACTTACCTGTATCTTTTCCTGATTTATTTCCTATCCTTGATTTCTTTGTTAAATTGTTTGTAACAATTTCTTTGTTAAAATTCAAATTGGGCTTATTCAGCAAAAATCTGTTTGACTCTGTGGCCTTTTCCTCTTTATTTTATGAAATGCTCAGCTTCCCTGGGATGAAAAAATACTGTTTTAAAACCAAATGTCTAATTGATACTAATTTAAAAGGAAATAAAATTATGTAATTAATATATACTAACAAGATTTCAGCTTAGTAACTATGAAAAACATTTTATGCCATAAACCATAAAGTCTTTGGTTAAAAGCCATGGGAAATAAGTAGGTTTTTTTTTGGCTACTTGAGTTCTTATTTTTTCCATTCATGCATGTGGGGCATGAAGACTTTTTCAATTGAATTTAAAGGTTACACTTTCAAAACTAATGGAAAATGCATTCCTTGGGACTTACCAAAATCATTCTTTACTTACTCTGTAATTTGCTTCAGTAGTAATGTAAGAAGAGGAATAATTCTTTTGTCTGTACTGAATTTCAATCCTGAAATTGTTCTTAGGATACAAAATCTGCTAATGCGTATGCAGTAAAGTTCTAGAACAATTACTACACGTCTTGAGTTCCACTTTCAAATCCTAAAAATGTTTTAAAACAACTTTTTAGAATGTACTGGCTATATACAAGCATGGTTAGGTCCTCCCTGGCTTTCACTCATGAGAAAGTTTAGGTTTAAGTTCATCAGAGACCTCTAAGGAAGTAAGATTTTCAATTTTCATCCACTAAATAGTCTTGCCACAAGCTGCTGCACTGTGATATCTCAGAGAGGGGTTCAGTAATTTTGGTTGGAGGACAGACAGTGTAAGTTGGATACTGGCTATATCCAATGTTCTTAGCTTTAAATTGCTGCTGTGTCGCTCAGGAAATCTTGTTATTTCTTGCATGTGGTCTTTATTGGCCTTAGTCTCACGACTCAAAACTTCTTTTCAGCTGTGAAGTAGAACTGCACTAAAAATAATTGCAGTGGTCATCTTTGTTATGATAGCTTTAAGGAATATTTAATTTAATTCCTTGAAATAACAAGGCATTATACACTTCTTTGCATCAAGTGTAGGAATGTGTGCATCCCCCTTTGTTAATGATATCTGTGTGTGTGCAACTCCCTGTGCATCACTCTTCAAAAAAAAAAAAGTTACTACTGGCTTTTTCACTGTGTGGAAACACAGTCTAGGAGTCTGCATAGATTCAGATGTACAAATCATTTTGTTCTGATACTTAAAGAAGCCAAAAAATTGTGGGAAAAGTTTGGAAAACACCATGAGTTCAACTGACACCCTTCACTGTTGGTGGTTATAGACACTATCTGATGTTTCTGGAATTACTTAATGCAAAATGCCATCCTGTCAAAACCCACTAATCTCATATCCATGCTAAAAATAAACCTCTTGACTGTCAAAAGGTTAATTCAGTCTGATTGATAATCACCTCATACTCCCTCCTTGCGTGGAACTGAAAGGTTACTGACAGTGTCAGACTCTTCAAAATACCAGCATGGCAATTTCTTCTGGTCATTGAATGATGGAATGGCTTGTATTTTAAAATGCTGAGAAAGACTCATCCATCCCTTTCTCTCCCTCACTCTCTCTTTTTCTTTTAACTATTTATTGAAATACATCCTCTTCCTCTCTTTTTGAGTGCAGAAGAATGTATAGCTGAATTATCTTCCATGCTCTCTGTGAGTGTACTTGCCGTTTGATTCCATTGTTCTGTTCATTTCCTTAGGCCGTGGCTCACATCACTTCATAGAGGACTTTGTGAATTTATCAGTCACTCTGAAGTTCAGCCTTCTTTCTTGCATGTAGAATAAATGCCAGTCCATGAGAAGGTTAGTTTTGTTCCCTAAACAGGGATTAGAGGGAAAGGTTTGATGTCACTGAAAGCTAAATTAGCTAGAGTCTTAGGACATATTCTAGTGTTTTATCTAGTTTTAGGGGGGTTTATCTGTAGCGTATTTTTTTATATGGTACTTTCATGCCCTACTTATTTGGTGTAAATTTTTCTCTGGACAATATGGAGGAAAGCTAATGGTAACTCCTGGGTTTTTTTGTTTTTTGTTTGTTCTTGTTTTCGTTAATGTACTGCCAGCACAAGTTGCACTTGAATCTTACCTTGTTTATTCAATAAATATTTCAGACTTCAGGTATATTGAGAAGTGTTCATTATCACTTATTTCTGCCTCCAAAACCATATTCTCTTTGCATCTTCCCATTCCTAGTGCAGTCAGGTATGGATTTCTGTCAAAATTTTTATGAATGTTATCTAATTCCACATTGTTCTTGCTTCATCTGTTTGTATGATTGGATTTTCTAGTGTCCTTTCATATAAGAAATTTCATACCAAAATATTAATTCTTTCTGAGGTATGCTGGTTACATTTTATCAAGCTAGTTCTGCATTTTAATTTATGAAAAGAAAGAAGTCTTGATTTTTTTTTTTCAGAGTCCAGTCTTTGAATTTGCACATTTGTATGCATCCCTGTATGTCCCCCAAATGTAGTCTTATACAATTCTGTATTGTATACACATTGTACAGCCACAATGCAATTATTAACCAACTGGTGTTGGACAGTGCAAGAATTAACTGGTCTCCTGTCAACTTAAAAAAAAAAAAACAACCAAACTTTCTGGATGAAATGTTTGGAACATTTTTTTCAGTCTGGTCTTAATAAACTTTTAGTTAGGAAGTCTTCAAAATATGAGGATGATGTTGTAATTTCCTTTGTGACACATTATGGTTTATGTTAAGAGTCATACAGTCCTAGAATGTAATCTAGCCTATAAATTGCTTTTAAATATAAATCATTGCATTAGATTTGTTTAGAACTTTTATATTTTAGAAAGCCATCAGTAGAATTTGTAGTTGAGTTTCGCAGTAGCAGTCATATCGCCGAAGCATTTAGTTTTATATCTACGTTGGGAACAATAAGCTGATAGCTCTTAACAGCCATTTTTTGCTTTGGTTGAAAGGACAGAGCTGAAACTTCCATTTTTTTTGAAAATGCTGCGTGGTCTCTGGTTTTGCATTAGATAACTTTAAAGCTATTCCAGTAGTAGTAGTAGGAATGTGTATTTCTGGACTCAGTTTTGAGTGTGCATGGCCTGAAATGTGTATAAGTGAAGTGGAGATACTGCACTGTGTCTCCTGCCTCTACCAACACTGCAGGGTATAATTGCAGCCCAGAATTAGCACTGAGGAATATATCAATGCTTGCATAAGCAAGTAGATATTACAAGAAGCTAGAGATAACATGTTTTTTAATGCCAAGATCTGAAATACTATAATTGCTAATTCTTCAGGAACAACATCATTTCCTTCGATCACCAAAAGAAAATGGTGAACATGGGTCAGCTTTCTGAATGAATATATGTACATTTCCTCTGTGAAAAGACTTCATAAAAAATTCTTTGTCAGTAAAATAAAATTAATTACTTGAATATTACAACTTTCTCTTCTTCTGACCAGATAGAAGAATTTCTGCAGTTCCACTTCAGCCTTTTATGTCCTGCCTAGTACCCTCCAGATCTGCGATAGCCAAATCAATATGGAGTTGGCAGTACACCTTAAAGAAAGCCAGTGTTGGTTGTATTCTCTTCAGTATTTCCTAATCTCTGCACTTTCATGTTCGTTTTCTGAGATCTTCTCCTCACTCCTTGTGCTCAGTGAGGAGCAACTTCATTCTGCCTTTGTGTGATCTCAGGAGCAGGAATCTTGCCCTGCTCCATAGTCCTCTAGGCTTTTCAAGAGTGATAGGATCTTCCTCACACATGGAATGTGTCTGATGGAGATATAAAGAAATGTATTAGATAGTAAAAAACCCCAGCAAAGCCATGTTGGACATGAGTAATCTTTGAGTAATGAATCTTGTTCTAGCCCCCACCCACTCACTAAAATTGTTTGAAATATTTTGTTGGAAGAATTCCCATTTTTTGCTCTGTCTTTTGGGGATTTGAGAAATACCTGAAGATTACAATCTGGTTTAGTTCTTTAACTACTGAAAATGATGATTTTTATACAGTTAGCAGTTGGTTCTGCTAGTTAGAATTATTCATAATTCAGAAAATTAGGAGATAAAATAAGGATTATCTTCATTGCCATAAGTTCAGTGACAAGTCTATTCCACGATGGTTGGTGGGAAGAGAAGGAGAACTACAAGAGTGGCACATTGCAGGGTTACAAAAGATAAGAATGTTTGGAGAAAAATAAGCATTATTTTACTTTGGTATAAAATGATGGGGTTATTAATAAAGTTTCAAGATGTTTGAATGGAAGACAAAATCCTCAGTCCTTTTGGATTGATTTACATTATAGGAATGTGGACAAAATGGGGGAGGAAGCATCTGTAGCTGATTTGGTTATGATTACTGAGTAGTTAACTTATTGAAAATCAGCTTGACTAAATTTTTGGGGTTTGCACATATTTTACTTGGGTTTTTCACAAAGAAATATTGAAAGGAGTTAATTGAACACATGTGTAATTGTATAGATATGATGCATTCATACAAGGATCTATCTTGATATGTATTGCCTGGTTTGTATTTTGGGTGTTTTGGGTTTTTTTCCCCAAAACTAAATTATATCATCTTTGGTATCAATAAAGAAAATAAAAAAGAGGCTTTTATCCCTTCTCCTCCACATACTGTTTGTTACTAGCAGTCCTGCCATTCTTACAGAGTAAAAAATACAAATTTGGTAACTTTATAAATAACGAAGTTATGGCAGTAAAAAAGCATAAATTTCTGTCTCAACACCTAATAACATCACTCATTTCAGGGAAGGAAACATAATGGCATATTCCTTTTGCCAAAATGATTCACCGTCTTCTGTTGTATCATAATTTTCTCTCTGCACAGTAAATACACATGGGAAGTGTTGATTTGACTTGGACAAATCTACAAGGCAAAATTTTTGGCAGTAGAAGAAAGTATTGTATGTTTCTAAATTACCTAATCAAGTAGATATTTCATTTTTTAAACACTTGTCAGGTTTTTGTTTTGACTTTTTTTAGTAAGGACACTGATTCTTCAAGATTAGAGACCCTGTGTTTTCTATGGGGAGAACAAATATTTGATCTATTGTGGTTTGGCATAAGAAAACAACATTGTTCATTAAATATATTTACTTTGTTCCCATATATTTTGTCTAGACTTATGATGTATTAGTTAAGAGTTTTCTTAAAACTCTTAAATATAAGGCTCTAAGCACCCTGGTGAGATATAAACTGAAAAAGTCTGAAGGAAGTCAGCAAAAATCCTCTAGAATAAACAATAATAGTATGTAGTCACTCATCTAGCTCGAAAGACTAGGCAGTTCACTGCTTTAAAAATTGGCTGTTTCTGAAGTCTTGCATGTCAGAGAGGAGGGATATATGTGTATGTTTTGGTGTCCAAATGCATATAAATAGTATGTGGTTCAGATTGACATTCACAACTGTGATGTCTTTGTTCTACAACTGAGTTACAGATTTTGTAGGAAAAGAGGGAGTTGAGCAGTGGCTGTGAGGTAAAATAGGCTCAGTTTTGGTTTTGTTGCATTTTAGAAACAAAGTAGCTCCATGGCTTATTTAAAACTCATATTGAACACATCCAAAGAAAACTCACCCATCACCTAACTTAGTTTTGGCATTTCAGCATACCCTTTCCTGTCAATCCATATTGACCAAATCCTGTTGATTTTTAAATTTTTTATAGCTGCCAGATATGTACTGTTGGTGTTCGTAAAGGAAAAGGTTAAACAGGCACGTGATTTATCTGTTGAAAGCTCTCCAAGACCCGTTTTTGGCTAGTGTTACCTCTGTCATAGATTCTTCTGTTTGCCTTAGCTTCATTTCTGGTTTACTTGTATTTCCATTACTCAACCTTGTCTTACCAGGAAATACTGGAAACTTACATTAGGCAGTCAAAATACTTCAATAAAGGGTCTTGCCCTTTACGTGGCAGCATGTATGATTGAAGTTGTTTGGTACCTCACTTTAGGTTCCTTGTATCAGCTGGACGAACACTGACTTTCCTGCTTTGTACTGTCTCACTGTCATTTATGGTATAGTACAAAGGCTGTAGTGTTGCCTTATGAAAAAATGGGAACATCTCACTAAAATTTCATGTCTAGAGAACTAAAATGTCAAATTATTTGAATAGTTAAGTAGAGGCTTTGCCTAGCTCATCAGTGTTAGAATACATTATCTGCAGCACTGGCCACTTTCACTGACCTTCAAATGATACAGCATGAACACTATTTCATTTGGTCACTTCCTCTGTGAACATAATGAGTCACTGAAAGTTAATGTATTTGCAGTCAAATGGCAATAGTTTAGTACTTTACTTTTTTTTTTCTTTCTTTCTTTCTTTTCTCCCCAGGGTCTGGGATTTGGAAGGAAATGAGAAAGCCCATTTTGTTTTACGTTCTCCTGGAATGAGTGTTTGCTGGCATCCTGAGGAGGCTTTTAAGGTTGTGGTTTTCAGCTTTTCTCCCTCACTACCTTTAAAATAACAGGAGAGGGGACACACCTAAAGTGTGAATCTTTTATGCTGTAGTAACATTGAAGTTTGAGGACCTTGTTTACCCTGTAAACTGGATATTGGTTGGATCTGCTAATGTGAAGTGACTGTAAATGAATTCTCATTACCATTCTTGTCTTTTTATCCTCAGTCCCTTACTCCTCCCATCAGAAATATTCCTTCTTGATTATGTACATCAGTTGTTGATAACTATTCTGCTGATTAAATTTTAACTGACAGTTACCAGAGAAGAGCTCAAGTTTTTCTCAGTCACGGTAACACCAATAATACAGACTCTTTATAGAACATGCCAAGCTTTGAAAAGTATCTCTTTGAAGTTAACAAGGGACTTTTCTGTTGTTGTTCTTGCATGTATGAAATATGTTCTGAAAAATCACATCAATAGACTGTGATTTTATACTTATTATTGTACTGGGGAAGATTAATCAGCTGGTATGTACCCAAATATCCAGCTTCATTAATGGGCTAGTCCCTGCAGTCTTGGATTTATTATTCCTATTGTGCCTATCAATAACTGCCTTGAGCAGCTACAAATGGTTATTTGGGTTACCACAAAAACACATACTTAAAACGAGAAAAGCAGTCAAATAAGATATCAAAACATTTACACAGCAGTAGGGAAGGAGGATCTCTAATCTCATCACACTTTCCATCAGTATCAATATCCATCCTTACTAAGAAGGGAAACTGTTAACTAGGAAAACTGTTGATTCAGGTGGCATCAGAATTTAATGGGTTAGCTGCTGTTTGCTACTGGGCAACTTCGTTAGCACAACACAATTAATAAGATTTTCCCAAAAATACTGCAATAGTATGCCCGTCTTAGATATTACTAGCATGTTTTTTCTTTGACCATTATCAAAGACAGGCACAGGGTTTGGTTTGGGGTTTTTTTAGGGTTTTTTTTGGAGTTTTTTTGTTTGTTTTCTTTTGTTTTGTTTTTGAAAAGAAAAGCCCATTCCAAAAGCTCATAAAACTTGATAGACTTAGTTCTTGCTGAAAAGCTTATTGCAGGTCAAAATGCTTACTGCACCATGACCTTTAATTTGCAGGAAAGCATGTCTTGGTGACCGTTCTGTTTTCCCAAAGAGACCAGTAGTACTGGAGTATTTTTTTTATGCTTCTCTGCCTTTCTTAGTTATTGTTCATGATTATATGAAAGCCATTTTTCTTCACGAAGAAAAATCTCATTTTATCCTCTGGGCATTGGAATGGGTTGCCCAAAGAAGTTGTGAAGGCTCACTCCTTGAAGTGATTAAGACCAGGTTGATTGGCACCCTGAGCAATCTGGCCTATTGGAGAGTGTTCCTGCTCATGGCAGAGGATTGCAAGTAGAGGATTTTTAAGTTCACTTCCAACCCAATCCTTCTATGATTCTATAATTTAATCAGGGAGCTATTTCTACAATACTAAAAAACAACTGCTTAAGTATATTACTGTAATGAAAAATGCTTAGATAAAATCTGTTGCAAACTGTTACAGGATGAAATAAGAGATATTATATAAAATCAGTAAGTGATTCTACTGATTCTACAGGTACACTAATTAATACTTTGCTTAGGATGATAGAATCATTTAGGTTGGAAAAGACCTCTAAGATCCTCAAGTCCAACCTTTGACTGAACACCATTGTATCAACTAAACCATAGCACTTAGTGCCATGTACAGTCATTTCTTGAACACCTTCAGGGATGGTGACTCCACCACTTCCCTGGGCAGCCTGTTCCAGTGCTTGACAACCCTTTCTTTTTTACAGCACTGTGTACTCAGAACAGAAGCTATTGAATGTTAAAATAATGACTTTTTGCTGTATAAAAGCACAGTGTTTTGGTGGTTGTGAACTGGTGTTTCTAACCACCAGAATTATACACATAGATGTCTATATATATATAAATAATGTAATTGTGTATAACAGTGTAACAGTAGTATAGATTAAAGTGGTTTTTATTTATTGGTTAAAGAGTGTCCAGGAGAAAGTTTTCTGGTATGAAATTAAAAACTGCACTTCATTTAGTATTATTAATATTTGTTTGAATGTATTCCAACCTTTCTATAGAGTAGAAAAAATTTAATTTCCCTTACATGCTAAGTTTACCACATTCTATGAATTTCTTTTAACAGCTGATGGTGGCAGAGAAGAATGGGACAATACGATTCTATGACCTGATTACACAGCAGGCCATTCTTTCCCTGGAGTGTGAACAAACACCACTGATGTCAGCAGACTGGTGTTTAAAAAATACCCTTAAAATTGGAGCAGTTGCTGGAAGTGATTGGCTGATCTGGGATATCACTCGCTCCAGGTATTTTTATACCCATTGCATAGGTTTCTTTATTCTCTTCCTAATCAGTACATGAGGAAGTGCAGGTATTTGGCTAGGAGAGCATGGCAGTCACAGAATCACAAATGGTTGGAAGGGACCACGGTGTGTCAGCAGGTCCGACCTCCCTTTTCAAGCAGGGTCATCCTAGAGCACAAGGCACAGGATTGTGAGTATCTCCAGGGAGGGAGACTCCACATCCTCTCTGGGCAACCTCTTCCAGTGCCTGGTCACTTGCAGCGTAAACAAGGTCTTCCTCATATTCAGGTGGAACATCCTGTGCATCAGTTTGTGCCCATTGCCTCTCATCCTATAGCTTGCAGCACGGAACAGAGCCTGGCTCTGTTCCCTTGACACCCTCCTTCAGATACTGATGGACATTGATAAGGTCTCTCAGTCAGCTCTTCTCAAGGCTGAACAGACCCAACTTCCCCAGCCTTTCCTTGTAAGAGATGCTCCAGCCCCTTAATCATCTTTGTAGGCCCAATGCATAAGCTAAATAAATTAAAATTATCAGGAATTACGATATGGATACAGACCACTCCATGGTATTCTTTGTTTCATCTTTATCAATGTTTTCTGTTAAAAATATAACATTGTCTGCCTTTTTGTTCATTTGAGATAGCATTTCACATCTGTTCACCTCTCACTGTATGCGTTTGTTTAAATTTCATTCTAAGTCATAAATAGGTAACTATTGATCCATAATAAACTGGAGAACTACTTCAGTTTTCCTACCCTAAATTGAGGTTGAAGCTACAGGAATGCTCTGGTTTTCCCTCAACTGCTTCACAGAGAGTAGACAATGTGTCCCCTTCACTGTACTTTTGGTACTTATAGTATGAGCTGTAGTTATTTGCAGAACAGTTTTTTATACTGAATGTCTGTTTTAGTTATCCACAGGATAAGAGACCTGTCCATGTTGATCGAGCCAGATTATTCAGGTATAAATATTGTCTCAATTTTGTGGGATTTATCTGTTGAAATCTATGTCTATGCAAACAGTTGTGAGTTTAGTAACCTGGTTGTGTCTCACTTAAGTCATTTTTAGGGGGACTGGGTCTATAAACTTTGTGGAATTTGTGAATGACCCACATTTAGTATATATGTGTAGCATTCATGTGGTATTTTTTTTGTTTTAATAATACTGTGCATGTGGGGCTGTGGTGGGGAATACTTTACAAGCTATTTCACTAAATATGTTTCTCTGCTGTTAGTAGAATATGTAACATCTTCACATGTTTAGTTAGTCCCAAGGGAGAGAGCTCCACTTTGTCGTGCATACTGCACTTCTGCTGGTATGACAGGGGTATTTGGAAAGTACATTCATTTTATTCATAAGTGGATTCATTTTATTCAAAGGTGGTCCCGAGTGAATGAAAATCTATTTGCAACGACTGGATATCCAGGAAAGACAACTACTCAATTGCTGGTTCATCATTTAGGACATCCCCAGGTAAATTTTTGACTGGAGCTGTATCTGTTCTCCTCCAATCAGACTCATTTTACTTTAAAGCTACAATTAAAAACTAGCCCAAACCATCCAGCACTGCTGCTTGGTGTACCTATTTTTTTTAATTTTTTTTTTTCCTTTGTGGCATTCAGACTAAGGAAAAAAAAATGGTGCACACTTAAACTGGTATTTCAAAAGCTGCTTGATCTATATGTTTTAGTTTGCTTTGCCATATCAGTTCTAAGGGGAAGAAAATCACCTTTACCTGATATCTAATAAGTCTGGAAATATTTCTAGTTCTAAGGAGACTAAAAACACCTAGTGGTGTATTTTTCTGGTTTTAACTACTTATATTTTAAATCCTTAAAGAAAATGCAAAGCATAGGAAATATTTTGGTTTTGCTGGAGTCAGTATATATTTGTAATGATTACATTACCTCCAAACATATTAGTTATGAGTACATTGAAATAACAGAACTAATTTCATTTAAAAAGGTTTCTGACATCATGCCTTTATAGTAATAGTGTTTATAGTAATGTAAAGAGTTGAAACTATTTGTTATTATGGAATATTTTGCTGTATGTTACATGTAGTAAGTAGCTACTGGAACTATGTAGCAAAAAATCACATTTTTCAGTAGAATTTCTGCAGTATTTTAACTATATTTTTTAAGGAGCATTTAATCTGTGGTGCTTATTTGTCTATGCAACTTGGTGTCTGCAGTATAGAAATCATTTTAAGGGAAGTTGTATTGATATTTTTCTCTCTCTCTCTGTTTTTTAAAGCCCATTCTTAGTGGAACTGCTGCTGTAGGATCTGGTTTGACATGGCACAGAACTCTTCCATTATGTGCAGTTGGAGGAGACCATAAAATCTTCTTTTGGGTTACTGAAATGTAAAATAAGCATTTGCCTTCAATACGAAATTTGACAGTATAATGCCTTTTTTCTAGTAAAATGAAGAAATTTACTCTTTGTAATGGTTTTCACTTGGACAACAGAGAAAAGAAGCAAGCAAGATATAAATCATTTGTGTTTGATTTTTAGCTTGCAAATACAAGAGCTTTTGTAAAATTTACTATCATACATCTGGTTCTTGGTTATTTCTATTAAAATAAAATGTACTTTTTAAACATTGTATTTTGTGTGAAATGAATTTTGAGGGGTTTTTAAAGAAATTTGTGTCCTAGCATCTCAGTCTGATAATCTCCCTCAGTTAACACAGCTCAAATAACTGAAATTTTGCAGAGTACCTACAGAAAGAACACCTCTCTATATTCACTTTCCCAGCCATGACTATCTTATAAGAAAAAGAAATGCAGTAGTGTACTGTCATAAAGTGTTGTTCCTGGATGTGTTTGAATAAACTGGTTACCACTACCAGTGAAGAAGCTAATGGTGAAAACAGAATGATTATTTGAAGCAGTTTTGTTTGTCTCAAAATGACGGAGGGATTTACTTCAAGCCTGTCAAACAGCATAACGAGGTTTTTTTCTGGTTACAGCCTTTTACTTCCAGTCTTTACAGGAAAATCAAAGGCATTCTGCTTTCTAGAAACATCATATTGGTCCTGTCTTTCCTATACAAGACACAGAACTGAAGTAAAAGAAGAAGACAGAAATAACTCCTGTCTTAAGTGTGTTTTTTGCATGCTTTTGCAAGTGAAGGGATGGTAGGATGTTTCAAATAGTGTAACAGCTCCTTACAGCATCGTAGCCATCCTTATTTAGTTAGATTTTAAAATACTCGTTTGTTTGTTCCTATATATATGGGACACATAAAACCAGTTCAGAAGTAGGACATCAGAAAGTGAGACTACAGTCACCTTTTGAAACGTAAGACCATATTGTATTTCTCATAATCCTTTATCCTTGAGAACTTCTGCTTTCCAGCTGCCACTAAAGTTTACCTAAAATGAATATAAAGTTCCTTTGAAGTTCCAGTGGACTGGTGTGTGCCTAAATTGTAAAATAAGCAGATAACAGCACTCTGTTTACCTTGTATCCATTGTCTGACCAGAGATAGTAGGCTTAAGGGGAGGTTTAATTCACTTGTAGGTAAAAATCTTTGTGGGTCTGGAAGAATTGGCCTAAGGCACTGTTAACCTTTTGGTGTGTAGTGAAACTGAAACAGGCATGGGTTTTTCTGTCCTCAGAGCACACTTCACACAGCTCCTGCCCTTGCAGAATATATCCACTATATTCAGGACCCATACAGAAAAGGATTTGCACCAGCTATGTAAAGGTGCACTCTTGAGTGAGACTTTTTCGGTTTACAATTACTAAGATCCAAGAGGGCAAAGGACAGAAATTCTTTTGTTCCGCAGTGAATTCAGAAACCAGGATGTTTGCTTTTCATACGCTGTTTTTAAGGACTACTTAAAACTGTTTACCCAGGAATCATCTTGCCAAGTTCAAGGCTCTTTATTTTATACTGGAATGAAGTAGTATAGATATCTTTTTTAAATAAATAAATAAATAAAAAGGAGCAGCTAATGTTTTTAGCATGTTCTCCATGCTCTTTTGTACAGAACAAAATAATTAGTTAATCCTCTCATGTTGTCTTAGCATAGTACTTGGAAAACTGAAACTTGACAAACCATTTTCAGAGAACTGCAAACCATTTATCATTTAGTTTCCATTTTCTTTTTTTTTTTTTTAAAGAAACCTACATAATGCCTAACATTTTTATTCTCAGTCTATTTAACTGTGAAGGGCTGATAATTCTCTGAACCGTTTGCAAGATTTGTACAAATTCTGGCACACTGAGATTGTTGAGATTGGGAGGGACATTGCTTAAATTCAGCGTAGAGAAAAATCATTGAGGCAATATCAGTTTCATAGGGAAAACTTCACTAGAATACCCTTTGCAAGCATGGATTTAGAAGACTCTGTGGGAAATCAAGCAAATGTTAATCCACACTGATTTTTTCAGCTGTTCATTGGACCACCTTATTTAAAACAACTATTGCCCCTTGTGGAGGATCAGGTGACACCATGTCTGGAAATTTTTTTGGACCAGCTCTTTGTTTCTGTTTAATTTGTCTCTCAGTTGTATAGCTATTTGAGTTCTGGGCTGATTCTAACCTGAATGTGGTGTCCTGGGACCTGTAACAGTGTATAAGCACACAAGATGCATATGAATGAACATTGTAAGCTACAGTAGCACTCACCAGTTTTTCTCAGCTTGTGCAGTTTTGTTTCGAAGTTGACCCGAGGCTCTGATTCTGTGCAATGTATGGAGCAGATCAGTTTCAACGTTTTGAAACCCGTGTTCTTGCCTTTACTTTTCTGTGTGCCCTAATCACAAGTCAGGTGTTTTTTAGTAAAGATAGAGCTCTGATTAGTTTTCTGTACACATGGCTTTTCCACTCCAAGTTAGCATTAGCATATGGAAAGTTGACATCTTCAAAATACTAACACTCAACCAAACTTCATTTTGGTAACTTTTAAACACACTTTAATCTTTTCCTTCACTGGAAGGTGGAGCTACACAACTGGGCCTTTAAATGCCAGCATTTGTATCTACACATGCATAGGGCAACTGCCAGCAATTACATACTGTACAGTACTTATTCCTCCATCTGACATTTATCATCCAGCATGGGTGCTGGTAAAAAATACATTTTCAAATCATTCACACTATAAATCTGAATGTTATCACTCAATTATTTTTTATAAATCCTCTCCTTGGGAGTTCAGTCATTTATATTTGCAGCTGAACAAGTTAATTCAATTAAAACATTTTTAAGAGGTTTTGGAAAATTTGGATCATTTTCCTCCGTTCTCTCTTTTTCACTTTTCATACCCTGCATTTCCTAACTCCAGCTGGGAGGAAAAAGTGCTGTGTTGCACTTTTCTATGCAGTATTTTTGAGCAAATTAAAAGCAGGAAGTACCAGAAAGTTCACGAAAAAGCATATTCTTGGGAGATTTCTTATCCAGCTTTACAGACCAATACATTCAGATAAGATCTGACTATGCATTTACATTAATTTTCCAGTGTCACTGCCTGGAAAAATTGTATTATAGACACTTTATCATAAATTAAATTAGTTCTTCTTGAATTTAGTTGGAATTTTAAGGTAATTAAGGTGGCAAAGTAAATAAGTTAAACAAACGGCTCCATTGCCCAACAGAAATTTGCACAACTCTTGTAAGCTAGGAATTGAAAGCTAAACCCACTGAATTTTGTAGGTTAGCCTGCTGCTCTTCCTTTGGGAGACACAAGAAATTGAGCCAACAACATGTCAGTGGTCCAAAGCAGAGTATGAATCACAAGTTATTCAATAATTCAATTAGTATAGACAAAAAGCTTTGCTACACAATCTTAGTAGGCGAGTAATAATGATGTCCATATAACAGCAGGTTAATAAATACATTGTGAAAGTAATAAAGCTAAAAAAAGCTGCTTCAGTAAATAAAAGAGAATTTTATGGCAGCTTGAGTAAATAAGTGCTCTCTGTACAGCCACTATTGAGTCTGTATATGGATGATTAGAATGCTTTGGCAAACTGTAATGATTTGAATGTAAACTGAGAATTTTGGTAAATTTTAAACCAAAATTAGCATACTACACTTGGGATCTAATCTTCAAAGTATTATAGTAATTAGTGCGTCTTTATCAATTTCATCACAAGACAAGTTTCCACCTGACAGCCTGAGTATGATGGTTTCTTAACTGCCCTGAATTTAGGAGGATTTATTAAGTGCAGCGGTATTTAGATGTAACCGTGGAGAACTTCCACTAAATATGGAAATCCACAAAAATCTATTTAGATTTACTGCTGTAAACCGGGACTCCAGATGACCCCAAATTTGTCTTTTTCAGAAGAACCCAGGGCCATTCAGTGCTCCTTATTCTTACTCCCCATATCCAAAATGTGGCACTTCCCCGCTCAAATTACGCGTATGAGCACAGGAACACTTCCTTCACTGGCTTTTCTCATTATTTCCTTGACGTTTGGCCGCAGGGGACGACACTGTTCCCAAACACCACTAAGCAGGCCTGCGTCCTGAGGCCTGGGGAGCGCTGGCTGCGACCCCTGGCACGGCCGGGCCCCTCAGCGGCTGTCACCACCTGCATGGCACAGCGGGTGCCCAAGAAGGCACCCCAGAAACTCGGGGTTTATCCTTGGGGTTTATCCTCGAGGTTTCTCCCGAGGCACAGCCGGCCACAAGGACTGCGGCCTGGGACTGCGTTTCCCAGGAGGAAGCGCGGGGCAGCGGCCGCGCCCCGCCCCGCGGAGCTCGGGGTTTGTTTCCGGGCCGAGGCTGCGGTGCGCGGCCGAGCAGCGCAGCGGGGCCGCGCCCGCCCCGGCCCGCGGGCATGGACGAGGACGGGCTGCCCATCGTGGGCTCCGGCATTGACCTCACCAAGGTACGGGCTGCGCTGGCCCGGCGCTCCGGGGCTGCCGCTGCTCCTCCCGGCGGCGGCTGCGCTGGCCCTGGTGCTGGGCGAGCCCCGCGTCCCCCCGGCTCCCGGCCCAGCGGCAGCGGGCGAGGGGAGAGCCCCGTGCGGTGACGGTGCCGCCCTCGCACCCGGGAACGAGCGGGCTCTGCTCCTTGCTTGTGTCTCCAGCTGTTTCCGGAGGCCTTTTGCTGCAAAGTGCTGTGATAACGTTGTTATCAAGGCGAAGCCGTTACGGACACCCATCTGGGAGGCAAATGCCGTGCAAAGCTGTTTATTCATTTATTTTAATGTTGCAGAAACTTTCTTTTTAAACTTAGTTTTCTCAATACAAATCATAAAGACAGGACAATTCCAATTGACCCAGTGCTTTTTCCATGCTCTGTGCCACCCCACAGATTTCTGCTAAGATCATAAGCACTGCTTGGTGAATTTTGGAACCACAGAACTTGAACTTCAGCAGGTGCAAAGGCTGAAGGCTCGAGATAGTAGCAACAAAAGTCTCACAAAAAGTCAGGATGTTTTAAGATGGCCATAGTGAATTGTATATTGGACGCACTGATAAATCAGTGACTAAAGAAGAGGTGAAGATCAGAGAGTCACTGTATTCACAATAAAAGTGCAGCAGAATCTTGACTGCCAATAATATTACTCGTAAATCTTTCACTTAAATCAATGGCAACTTCATAGGTTAATTTCCTCTGCGAAGGTTAAGACTTAAAACAATTGTCCAAGGTTATTAAGCCTGAGGCACTAAAATTTTATACATAAACTTTTGTGTGAAAGTTCCTGATTCCAGTTTTCTGTAATGGTTTAAATAAAAATGCCAGCTCTGTGTTACATATGTGACCACCATTCTTTTTGGCAAACATGAGATTCTGCATTTTAGTCTGAAAAGTATGTGAGCATCAAAACTGATTTGGAGGTAATTTTGGGTACCCTAAATGAGAACCAGTAGGTTAGCCACTAAATACTTAGACAGCAGCATCTCTATACTTTAGTTTTGGCTGTGGTGTTGTAACTGAGTATTAGTATGGCTGTCCAAGTTTGCTTTTTATTCTTAAACTCCAGATCTGATTTCCCCAGTGTTTCTAAAAAATATTAACACTGATTTTTAAGAATATTTACAATTTCATCTGAAGGTGTTTTTTTTAAGATAACAATCCTTCATTTTGTGGGTCTTGTTGTCTTTTCTATGTAACTTCTTGTAAATTCTCAGCTCTCATGTTAGTAGATTTTTAGCGGCGAAGGATTTGTATGAATGCATATGTGTATTAGAAAATGTTTTGTGTATGTATGCATTCATTGCAAGCACACTTAAGACAGATTTCCAAATAATTTCTTCTAAAAAAATGTGCATTTTTTAACAGATATTTCAATCTAAATGTGAAAATTGATATTGATGTGTAACCTAAGTTTCTTATATTTTTAATGCAGGTTCCTGCTATTCAGCAGAAAAGAACTGTAGCATTTCTAAACCAGTTTGTGGTTCACACAGTGCAGTTTCTCAACCGCTTTTCTACTGTTTGTGAAGAGGTATGTTTATTATTTTCCCAGCTGTCCCTTTATACAATTAAAAAAATTCAAGAAATGAGAACCATTCATTTAAATAGTTTTGATGCAGTAATACTGGTAGCTTAAACCAAAAAATGTAGTCTGCTTTCCATTCAAGGTTTCTCTTGAGCCTCAAGTGCTTAAGACAGAATTTTTCCCCAAGGGAGCCACATGAGATCCTGATTGTGCTGCACTCAGTCCTGTTTCCTTAAGCTTTTGCATTTGGCACATTCTTTGAACTTTTTGATACAGGGAATTTATTCTGAGCAGCTTCATCTCTGGCTCTTGTTTGTTATGAAAGAAGGATGCTGTGTTCTTGTGGTGCATCAAAATGTACTTTCAGATTTTATCACTTCCAATTTAAAAGAGGGATACGCTAAGCGCTGAATGTAAATTATTTTTTTTGTTGAAAAAAAGGACATTTCTGGCAAGTGATTAGTATAGAACATGAAGCCCTTAACTTCAGTTTCCTGTAAAAGGAGAGAAAAATAAAAATATTTAGGTTAGTAAGTTAATGTGATGACTTTAGAGTCAATGGAAATATACCAGACCAACAAGATTAGAATTGTCCACTGAACAGGACAAGAGTCCTTCTTGTAAAAAGGGTATTTTCTAATGTGGCTTTGAGTCTAACCTTTTTGTCTTCAGAGGTATTTTGTACTTTTTCATTAGTTTATTCAACAAAGAATGCTATACAGCTCTAGCCAGCTGAGCTAGGGCAACAGTCAAATCCAATTAGACTAAGCCATGTAATCTGAGAAATTCTGTTATTTGTTGGTGAAGTTTAGAGTCAGGCCCGTGACAAGTATAAAATTTGGCGACTATATGAATATATGGAGCTTCAAAAGAAAAAAAAAGTCATTTTTCCTAGGTTTTTAAGCTTGTTGTAACTTGATAGGTGGGACAGTTTAGCAGCCTGATGATGCTGTTGTCAGTTGTACAGAACTCAGTTGTCACCTGATCTCAGTATTCCCTCGTCCACAGGCACTGGGGAAATCAGAACATGTGTATTTAAAGCCACCTTGAGCACGCAGCAGCACTATGAAGTCTGCCTAATAAAACAGTTATTAGTTAACCAAAATGTGTTGTTACCCAAGAGACTAAATAGTTGCTTTATATACTCCCTGAGAAGCTTTTCGTATTCATGAAATACAGAAGTGTTTTTAATGTGAAATGTCAACAGAAGCCAAGGAACTCAAAATCAGGGCTGACTCCATCCTTAACTCTAAATTTCTTGGCTCTTGTCTAGTCAAATAGACCCATAAAATTGCATAATTGTCTTTTGTACATCTTTCCTTCCCCTTATCCAGTTAAATGTGGGACACATAGTTCCTCCCAATAGGAACTGACTCCTCTTCATGAACAAAGGACCATCTGTAAACAAGTCAGTGCACTATCCAAAAAGACTAACTCCTGTCAGTCTCCTTCTACTTTTTCTAGCATGTTGGCAGAGCTGCCATTTTCTTAGGGTGTTAAAGTTCTGCTTCAGAGCCAGGCAGAATCTTGCCAAGGTGCCAGAAAGCTGTCAGAATGGTACATATCTGCCAGCCAGCACTCTAGCCAACTTCACTTGAACAGGTCTGGTGGAGTATGGTAGTGATTAGTTAAAAGACTGGCAGTTCTTATGGAGTAATTTAGAAAAACTTAAGTTGCATTTAAAAAAAAAGTCAAAATTTGATTTGAGGTGCACCTGGAGCATATAAAGTGTCTGGTTAGTTCTGATTCCTTGTGGATTTTGACTTTATAGGACTTTGAATCACCTGCTGTATTAATTAGCAGGTTTTCTTTTTATATTTGCTCAGTTACATACACACACATAATCTATTTTCATCTTCAACATTTGGAAAAAGCTTTGAAGAATGATCTTTTGCTAACTGGAAGAGTACAATATGTCTATCTTTATTCTACAGTTGCCCAGTGTAATACCTTATTTACTTTGGCTTTCTTTTGTACAAAGTCTGTCTTCGTTTCTGTCATTGTATGGGAAAACCAACTGCAGAGTAAAATTATTTAAAATTTCTACTGCTGGAGCTACTGTACTAAAAAGGAAATTGCTTCATTTTTTTCATAATGTGATAATCTCATTTACACTGTACTCTGCCTTCAGCAGGGAGAAGACAAAAGTGATTTTTTTTTTAACTAGATGCAAACTGTTTTATATGTCCAAGTGCACAGGGGAGTGTTTTCACATCCTAATTCTTTTCTGTTGTAGAAATTGTCAGCACTCTCTCTCCGTATCCAACAAATTGAAACCACGCTCAATATTCTGGATGCAAAGGTTTGTATGGATATAGACTTCATCTTCTAACAGTGACAACCTCCTGGATTATGTGAAGTACCTTCCTTTTTATGGCCTGAATCGAGCAAATAAGTTTTCATAATGATTTAAAGGAGCTAATATAAAATCTTGATATCAAAAATTCAGTTTTTGCATGCCTTGCTACTTCTACTGGGTAACATTTGAATATGTAGTTGATAGAGAAGTAAGGAATCAACAGTACCTAGTGGAAAATTTGAGTTTGTTAAGCATGTGGAACAGAAAAGGAGCACTTTTTGCCATACAAACTCTAACAAGGAAATTCTTACCCCCTTTGTAAAACATATTTGTATGTTACTTTGTAACAACAAAGTACTTTGTATTGTAACAACAGTACTTAGTACTGTTACTGGACTGTAAGGACTTCAGGTGATATAAGTAACTAGATAGAAGCCTTATAAATCTTCTGATATTGAAATGAGACCTGGACTGGATCTAAGCTAATGTAAATGTGTTTGATTTATCTTCTTTAGCTGAAATGAAAAAAGGATATAATCTGTGGTCCTCTATAGGAAACACAGTATGCTGTTTACTAGAAGAAAAAAAAACAATAAAATCCCAAAGTCAATAAATCACCCAGTATAAAATTTTAACAAGTTCTTCTTTGAATAATGATGGAGGCAATTTTGTTGGCTTTTCTGGGAGCAAGGGTGGGATATTTTGAAAGTGTTCATTAAGATCTTTGTGGAGAAAAAATAGTGTCATAATACAAACAGAGCTTACTAACTCTTATTTATTTCAAAATATTTAGGAATGATCCGAATTGATGATTTTTGCACAATTCTTCATAATCATGTTAAATAAAAATTCCTTCAGATAGATTTGTGGTGTGTTTAATATCCACTCACAGCATTTCCTTAAAAAAAGTGAAAGATGTAGAAAATTGAAAAATTTGTAACCAGTCTCCCATCTGTTAGGTGATAGAGCTGTACTTGCCATGATTTCTATCACTGTAGGGGAAGTAGCAGAGACTGCATGGCTCTCGTGTGCTTGATAAGTGCAGTAGCAATATGCTGGGAATGTGTAGAAGCCTTTCCTACTCTGCAGCCCTGTGTTAACAATGAAAGCTTTTGTTGTAGAAGGCAGCTGAATAGACAGGGGGTTTTTTCCCCCCAATCAAAATACGAAAACTCGGGCAAAAAGTTGAAATTTTACTAATGTCAAATCTATCTGGTCAATAAGTGGTAAGCAGCATGATGCAGATTTTGTTGTACATGTAGTCTTTCAAAGGGCTCATTGCTTATTTGATGATGTTTTTGGCTTTTAGTTATCCTCAATTCCTGGCCTAGAAGATGTCAAATTTGAAGTGTCCAGTGAAAATGTGAATGTTACAAATGGTCCCGTGGCACAGACTGCTACAGATCAACAGACAGCTGCATCACCTCAGTCTGGAGTAAGTAATGAAGCACAGCTTGTACTTTGAAGGAATAGAGCTCTCCAGGTCAAGTTTTTAATGTCATTTGAAGGAGATAGAAGAAGCAAGTCTACTGGAAGTGAGCAATCAACTGTGAAAGTCTAAGATTAGGCTTTTCTCCACTGTCACTGTTAACAAGTGACTTAAAACATAAAAGGCTATACCCTTTCTTAACTATGTGACTTAAATAACAACTAACTCAAATCTAATGCTAAATTTCTCCTTTCTCTTCTTCAATCACACTATAATATGAACATGTATTATATCAGGGGTCTGGGGAGGTCATGAATGAAGATAACAGTTCAAATCACATCACTGTAGCTCTTCTTTCTTCAGAATGTGTGCTTTTAGCTCAAATTGGAATTTCTATCATACTTTATTCTAAAGAGTTTATTACATTGAAGGTTTCCTGTATATTATCTACCATGTATAGAAAATGACAGCTTAGTACAAGCAATCAGCATTAAGATACTATCCCTGCAACTAACTTTTTGTCATTCTGGGGAGTTTAATGTGTGTGGTTGGTTGATTTTTTTAACCCAGACATTTAAATCCCATGATCACCACTTAGTTAAGTGAGGCTTTCTGGCCCATTTGTAGATGGAGTTCTTTTATTGGTTTCCTCTTAGAGTATCTTCTCATGGAATCCTCAATTCTAATCTCTGCTCATTATCTTATTTGATGGAAGTTGCTGTGGAGAAGCAGTTGCTGGAGCACTCTGCTGCTTTTGCCTGTCTGTCAAAGATTGTAACTCTGATTTACAGGCAGCAGCATGGGAGACACTGGACAGCACTGCATGTTCCAGCCACATTAGAGAACGACTCACCATGAGTTAGTTTTCTTTAAAATGTTCATCCTGTCAGATATTAAAGTATATAAGGTATACATAAGTATATATAAGTATATAAAGTTTATATATTTCTGAAAGAATCTTCCCAGTGCTACTTTCAAGTGATTAGTTTTGTAGAAAAAATACACTTTCTGTGTTCTTTTAATAGTGCTCGAACTTCTTGTCATTTTTAATTTCTTTTAAATTAAATACTTTCAAGGAATCTTTGATTTCATTACATTATCCTTTAAGTAATGATTTATACTCAAAAGTATAGTTCAGATGTCACATAATCTGTATGAAACCTTTGCCAGGGAATCAAGTATTTTGAGGAAAAAAGGCAGTGGACTACTGGAGGAGATTTATAGATAATACTCCTTATAAGTATTTTTTAATAAAAAGACCATTTACCTTTGGTACTGTTTTATTCATTAAATACAACTTATCAGGGTTATGAGGGACTTTCTGGTATTTTATGTTCAATAACTTAAAATTTGTATCTAAAAGTAGAAAGACACTCTTGTAGCAGTGAACAACGAAAGAGCTGTATTTTGTGATTTCATACATTTAGGAAACCTCTAATGTTGTGAGTGTAGATTAGAATAATCTTGATGAAGAAGAGTTGCACTTTGCCTAAAATACCCACCTTTATGGATTGGAATCTCTCCATGGATGTGGTGTGTACACCTAACCATGAAAGGGTTTGTTCTTCATATACAGCAGAACAATGCACAAGAAGAAGGCTTACAGAAAACAGAGGTGGTAACAGAAAATGTCACAACTGTGGCCAAGGATCCAAGATATGCCAGATATCTCAAAATGGTACAAGTGGTAAGTCAATTCTCATGTCATTCTTTGGCTAGGATGTTATTTTTTGGTGGAATGCACTACACAGCTGTAAGTGAACCTTAAATGTCTGAAAACATGTATTGCAACAGTAATCTTTAAGGTAGGATAACATCACAATATTCTAGCACATCTTCTCTAATAAATGAATTAATGTAATATATTCCATCAGACAGCTTCTGGCAAGATTTTTCTACATAATTCTGCTGGTAGACTTGTGAACTGAAGGTGTGAAATGTGTAAATGCAAAGTGATATTAGCCGGAGGCACAGAAGATGCCACTGAAAGTGGAGTTGTCCTGGCAAATTGGAGTCATTCCCTGCATACAGACTCATTACAGTCTGATTTTACTGTAGGGTACAAAGTACAGCTTTGAAAGTATAGTCCAGAACAGAAGTACTTTATATTTCTGTAAGGACCAAAATAGAGATACAAGGATTGCTTCACTATCTGGAAGTTCCACTCCAGTTTCCTGTTATTCATGATGCAGGTTTTGTTTATGCCTTTATCTGTGGTCTGTGCTACAGATAAATTAGAAATAATCTCAATATTAACATGTTTGAAATCTAATGAAGGAACAAGAATGTGAAGGAGGCTATTTGTGATATTTTTAAGAGGTCATTTCACCTCCACAAACTTAAAAATGAGATTGGAAGCAAAGAGTTTATTTCAATTTATTTTCAATTTGTCAGTGGAAATTTTCCACTAAAATATATATTATAATTCAGGAAAGTATGACTATGTCATAGTATTAATAAAACGTTGCTTATGTTAAAACTATCTTCATGGTTTCACTCAGTCTTCAGAGAAATTATTACAATTGGTCTGCTTCATCCCTTGAATGATATTCCAAAGCTTATTTTTCACTTGAATCACAAATTGGCACTTTATGGATAGCTTATTACAAACCATTTTGAAAACCTAGCAGTGGGATAGTAGCAGAGAATAGAACACTATGTTACTGTATCAATTTAATGCCAGATTTCAAAGTGGATTTGAAAGCACTGGATGGTCTAATTACTTTGATTTTATTTTTTTTTTTTTGGTAACTGCTAGAGGAGTGAGATCTCACTTTCCACATTTCTCCTGTGTACTGGCAGTTCCTGGTGACTCCTCTGCCAGTTGTAAACAGTGTGGTAGGAAAGTCAAACTAACATACTACAAATTAATGTGTGTTTTTGTATTTGCCAAACTTGTCTCCTTGTCCGGTCAAGTATTTCAGTTAGTGTCATTTATTTTCCCAAATTAAGTCTCTAGCTGAAGATTTGTTTGAACTGATAATTTATTTATTACTCACAATGTTTGTAGTATAAAAGAGCACCATTCTACACTAAAAGTAGCTCTTCCATGAAATTGTGACAAACTAATTTTGGTGGAGTGCAATTGAGGATACTAAAGTCTTACTTTTTAAAATTTACAACAATATTCCAAGAAATCGTAGAAAAGCAGTACCATATTTGTAGATTAAAATTTAGGAAATCATGAAAAGTAAAGTAATTGTAATGCCCTAATTGTATTGTAAAAAGATATAGGTACAATCTCAATTGTTTTCCTTCAGATAAGAAGTCTAAAAGGGCATTTTGACTAAATTTCAGGTTAGTTTTGTGAATCTTTGATATATGAGGGTACTGAGAGGATTTTTTCTCACAGATTTTAATGCACACAGTGTTGGAATAAAACATATTCCAAGTGTGAACATAAAAGCAACCTATTCTTAGAAGTCCTTTACCAAATTCCCTTTGATTGAAATCAAATATGAATTCTGCTTTGCCTGATCTGACTCAATTGTTTTCACCTGGTTTGAGTTGATGTGTAAACAACTCATCAGTGACTTCTAAGGTGGGGAAAAGTACCCTAAGAGCAGTCAAGCAGTGGCAAAGCATTAGTACAAGACAGTGTGTAGACACACAATCCCTGGTGTCCAAATCTATACTAGAACAACTGAATTTTTAAACCATTGTGAAATACTTGAATAAATATTAAAAATATTCAGGTTTGTAATGCACAAACAAAAAATATTAGTTATGAAGTACTGAGATGTTCTTTTATTTCAAGCTATTACATTGTAACTATTTGAGTGACCTTTTTTGACATTATGCCTGATAGATTGCTAGAACTATGTACCTGTGTGCTGTTCCACAATGCTCATGCACAAGCCTTGATCGTGATTCTTTCTGTGGAACTGTCACTAGAATCACATCTTTCTCTGGATCATTAGTCATATCTGCCCTTTATTTCAGCACTGTTTTACCTGCTTTTGCAAAAAATATACTAGTCTTACACCATTTTTCATTTAGAATTTCTTAGACCACCAGTAACTTTGTCCCGTTTGAATCAGAAATTGCATCCTCATTTGGTGACAGATTTTTTTTCTGATATTTTTATATTGGCATGGAGTGATCCAAATGGTATTTCTGATGGTTTCCAACAAGAGATGGCAAAGCAACAAGTTGTGTTTGAGGAACTCTAGTGGAAACGTAGCAGCAGTTTGTTGGAATGTCCTCATGAGAGGACGTGGGTCTTGGATATGTGATCCAAGATAAGAGGATGTTTAGGTGCTGATGAATAAAATAAAGTGCAGAAGCTGTGGAAGGACTTGCAGTGAAGGGAGGGAATTCTTTTAACATGTACATACTTGGCTGAAATCTGTCCACAAGTCATAGAAGATTCAAGCCTGACAGCACAAGCAGTTGTATTCAAAGAAGTCACTTTTAAATTGTGCTTCTGTTCTCATGTCCTGTTTGCCTTTTTTTCCATGCTTTTTAGACTTCTCCAGTTTTTAGCACTGCCTTAAGAGATTCTTCTGGAGGGGTAGCAGATGCACTTCCCTGGTTTTCCTCTCTCTCTTGGGTATACCTTCAGCATTCCCAAGTCTTTCCTAGCACTACTTCTCTGCTGTCTTTGTGATATCTTGTGCTTTCTCCACATTCTTACCCATACAGATAACTTCAGCTTCATGATTTTGTCTGTCTGAATTGCAATTATATCTATCCAGTCTTGATTCTCTCCCTGCAAATTTCTCTAGATGTTTTGTCATAAATATAAAATGGATTAAAAGGCCCTTTAATCTCAATTGTTTCTTGCTTCTAGGTTCATATTGATGGTAACTGAGATTATTGTTCCATGCTGTTGTTTGATGAGTGACATGCATAAATTTATATGAAAGTGTGGTTTATTTAACTCATCTGTTTGTGTCCAGTAGTTTTATATTATTCTTCCTCCTGCTACACAGGGTGTTCCTGTAATGGCAATACGAAACAAAATGATTTCTGAGGGGCTAAATCCAGATCTTCTCGAGTAAGTAATTTGTGACTCCCAGTAGGGCTGCAGTGCAGCTGTGTGTTTAAAAAACTTGGAAAAACATGTGCTTAGAAAAGGTTGTTCAAGGTGTTGTGAGCTATAGCAGTGACAAGCTAGCATTTTTGACAATGTGCACTTAGCAATGAGGACTCAAATAAAAGGTCAGTAGCCATTTTAACTGCCCTGTTTAGACTATGAGGTTTTTCCCAGATACTTGCTTTCAACACTCTAATAAGAAAATGTCATTATTGTAGAGAAGTGAGAGAAAACTAAGTCTTATTTTGCTGCATGCATGAGGGACAACACAGTTGTTTCCAGATTCCCTGAGTAGATGTAGTGTACAATTCGACTTCAAAATTGACAGTGTAAATTGAAGTCAGCATTTTAAAATTTTGTCTGTTGATTGAGTTAATCTGATGTGAAGACTACTAAGAATAGATAGTAATTTTCAAAGCTTCTTGTCTGGCCATAAACACTAATTTTAGTCTTACTTTACAGCTGGCATTTAATTTGGTTCTACTGTATTATTTCACAGAATTTGTTAAACTGGTGAAAGTATTAACTTTCATTCTTACATTATAGATACCAAAATGTGTGAAGTATTGTTGCATTCTTTTCAGAAACTGTCAGAGTATTAAAAAGCCCATTTTTCCTTTCCAGTGAAGTCTTTTTACAGTTTGTAATGGCTTAATCTGAAACTAGCTCCTTGTTAAATAAAATGAACCTGATGAGTCACTTTAGCTCCCATCTACTTCCAGGTCTAGATAAGCCTGAAGTGATTATACCTCAGTTGGTTTTATTTTCACTGATTGAATGAGAAATTAAAAAAGACCCTGTGCAAGTTGGAGATAGGTTTAGCCAACATAGGTTTTCTATATCTGTGTTAAATGTATTGTATTTTTTGCTGTGCTTTCAAATCCACAACCTTCTATAAATGCTTACATTTCTTCATGTTTGGGTGGATTTTTATAGTATATTGTTGTGGTTTTAAACCAGTAACTAAAAAAAAAAAATTACTTATTTCTTGCTGTGAGATATGGATTAGAACAAGAGCAAAACAGGCTTAAAACTTAAAAGGAATAAAGAAAGTTTATTAACAAACTATAATAATAAGAACACCAGAATAAACTTCCAGAAAACCCTTTTTATCCCCTACTATTCACCATTCTCTTGTTCACATGACAACAGAGACAAAAACTTTGGAACTTTGGTGGTTAAAACAGTCTCAATTCCTGCTACAGTATTTTCATCAGTCTTTGTAGAGAAACAGAAGTCTCTTCCTGTTAATTTATGGAGTATCTTACAAGAAAACTATTTCTGCTATAGTTTTCTATTGCCCTGATATCAGCTGCCCAGAACTGCTGTTATCAGAGCTCACTCCTCCCATTTCACCTCACTCTGAGGTGTGTATGGGCCATGAGTCTAGGGATGGCATTTTAAGGATGAGTCATTCAAAGGCAAAAGTCCCCTTCATCTGTCTCTGTGAGCTTTACTAGAAAACAGTTTTCTCATTGTCCCCCAAGGCTTTAAATCTTCGCTTCACTCTATTCTAGCACTTCACTGTATCACAATCACTCTATTTTTTATTTAAAATTTACACTTTGAACACTCTATTCCTCCTATATACTGTCATGAATTAAAGGAGTTTTTTCAAGAACTTATTGTCCATTTCCATAGTCTCAACAGAAAGTTATTTCAGCTCATAAAAGCATCTCCTTATTCTCTACTTTTTCTGAAACTTCTTTTTCCTTACTGTCTCTGACAGTCCATAAAGTCTCTTTACATGCTGATTACTCTCTTTTCTTCTCTCTGGATAAAAGGATTAATCTGCAAGTCTCATCTGGGTAATGACAAGTTTAAAATCTTGCCCAGGCTTTGTAGATGGTTCTGTGACTTCTGCCAGTGCAGGAGCTGGAGCAGTCTGCGATAGAAAATTCCCCATGGCTGCTCTGGAGAGTGTAGTCGCTGTTTCGGCCTGCCGCAGGTCCAGAGCTTTTTCTCCTTCTTTACTCGGCAGTCCCGAGTAAAGACCGGCCTGGCCCGGCCAGAGCCCGGGGCAAGCCCCGCAGGCCCCATCTCCCGGCCGGGAGCCGCTGGGCCCAGCCCAGCCCCTGCCCGGGCCACATGACCTGGGCAGGGAACGGGAGGCCAGCCGGAGCTCTGTTACCTTTCACAGCCAGGGAACAAAGAGAACCCAAGTGCCCTGACTTTACATCCTAAGGTGGGGTTCACAGGTTGATCCCACTTTTCAGTGGTCAAAACTGCTGTCAATTCCCAGTAATGACCGATAATTGGTCAGGAGAAAAGACTTCCATCAGTCCCCAGCAACTTCAACTTCCTTAGCTCTCAAAACCACCTTAAAGGTAAAGTCACCCCATGACATAGATAAAACAAAAGGTAACAGGTTAAAACTTCAAAAGCTATTTTTAAAAAAGTGTTCACTTTTGGATTGTCTATTTTGCATTAAGACAGAAACATTGCTGTGGATTGAGGATCACAATATGTTTGGGGTTATATCTCAAAATCCATCTTCAAAGATCTGTGCAACAGTAATGCTTAGTCAGATTTTCTTTAAAATGTTATTGGTTTGAAAACTGGTTAAAGAAAGCTAATTATTTGGCAAAGTGCATAATGTGGAACATGTTAAGATATCAGGGGTGACCTTTCATTTTTCTTGCTCTCTTTTCTTGATATTATAGGCTTCTTCTTTTAAATGTACCTTGCCATTCACACCACATTTCTTGGGTCTTCTACTTCCTTAGGTCTGCTCGCTCAGTCCCAGAGAAAATTAGGAAAATGCACTGGCTCTGTGCTCAGTCACTTACTGCAGACTCCCCCAGCCCCTTGCCATTGGCTGAGCATGGATTATATGTGGCTGTAGATGTGCTAATTCTAATGATACAATATAGTTTCTACATTTTCCTCTTGACTTTTCCACCTCTGCATTGCTCCTTTATCAACTTTTTACAGCTTTTGGTAACTGCCTGTTCTGTCAAGTTCCCAATTTACCTTTCGTTTCTTATCCTTCCTCTCTTGCCTGTCTTCAGTTCCGGGAGAGCTTGTCCTGCTCTCATGAACTAAAGGAATTCAGCACCATCTTCCTCTTCTTAATAAAAGAGAGGTTTTGCACTGGTCTCTCCAGATCACATGTCTTTGGACAGCTCTTCTGTTTTGTCATTACCATGGCAACAAGGAATAATATTGTGAAGTGATATTTGCATGAGAAAGCAAATGCTTTCTTCATTTGTTTTAGAGGTGTGCAGGGGGGAGGGAGAATGCTCTTCTGCAGTTCAACACACTTCTCATCTCTGCACTGAAAATGTTTAGGAGCACTTTGAAGTTGCCTTAGGGATTCCCAGCAGAGAGATTATACTAAACAGAACTAATGTTGGAAAAGAAATTCTATACCCCCAAGATAAATAAGAACAGGATGATTAATACAACTGTCAGCTTAGTTTAAAATGCAATATTTTATCCAAGAGATGTTAACTGTCATGCAGGAAGTGAGTTTCTCTGAATGTCATTTTTCCCCAAGTAAAATGATATGTGTATTTTCTACCTTGCTTTCAGCCTTTGTCAGGCTCTGTATTGCTTGTATGTCAAATTCATTATATACTTAGGAGGAAGAGTCCATGGAGGTCCAGCATCTTCAGGCAGTAATATTAGTTAGTCTTTAGATGGCTTGCTTGTCTCACCTTCATTTCCAGTAGATTCCCCAAGCAAACATTTTGCCACAGTGTTAAGGTCCATCCTAAATATTCTCTTTAAAGCTAAATACAAGAGGACTGATCATTTGTAGTCAATAAAAATCCCATGGCTGTTCTTGCATGTCACATTTAACCCAATGTTCTAGCCAAATTCCACTCTGAGTAATTCTTTTTTGCTTCACTAAATTATCCCTGCAGTTTTAGTTGGATACAATATTGTTCATTTCCTGTCTTATTTTTTTCATGTACTATTTACACTGCTCAATGGTGTACAGAATGTTCCTTTCAGCCCTAGAACCTCTGAAGATTGAAAAAAAATTGAATTAATCATTATTGCCTGCTTTCAACTCTTTCTACAAGTGTTTCTTAATGACCTGTCATCATTTCTGATGACATCAAAGGCATGCATTCACACCGGTGTCTACGGAGTTTTGAAGTCCAGTGAGTTACAGTTTCTAGTGTTTGCCTTCCAGTTGTAGGTGAAGCAATACCACTGAGGTGTGAGTTTGTGAACCATAAACAGTTAATGTGTTAAATGTTGTGGCAATACTGTGCCTGCCGTTGTTGTGCAAGGACAGTGGTGTTACGTGCTGAGTTGCTTGTGTTCTCGGCTGGATTTGCAGCACAGAATGTTTGTGTTGCCCGCAGGACCCCAGATGCCCCTGTGCCTGCCTGGGGAGATGATGGCAAAGCAGAAGACAGTTCTGATAATGAATCCTCATTCAGTGACTGAAGAGATTGATCTCAGCCTTTGGAGACCTTCGTTAAGTGCTCATGTGTTTGGAGGTTTGGCAGACAAGGTTTTGTGTGGATCACATGGGTGACATGGGTTATCTGATGGCATTTTTAAGAACTAAGATCCTCTGTGTTCTCTTCTGTAAAGTTTGAACAGGAAGTGTCTTTCAACCTGAACCCTTCCCCCATGAAAATGAATCGTGAGATCCTTGCAGCTTCTATGCTGCATCGTGTCAGATTCGTTTCTGATTCTGCTGAAATTACTTTGTAGAGCTCTAAGAATTCCACACCTCTAAATCTCCATGTCTCTAAAACTGCATTCTGGTCATTATTGTATTTTCTGTGTAACACAGTTAACCTATGTTGCCTTCTTTCTGCCCCATAACTTAAAGGTAAATTAACGGTGGAAAATGAAAGTGTTTAATTGATGGACTGTACTTTTTTCTCAATATCCCATATCTGCAGTGATGCAACAAGAATTGCATATAAGTCAGCTCTCTTACAGTGATTGCAAATCAGTGATACTCAGATTTGAGGAAGACTAAAATACAAGTGAAAAATATATTAAAAACCATTTGGAATCTATTTTCAAAGCATACACCAGTATTCAATGCCACATTAGAGTCTGTATGAAGCTCTTAAAGGAAGTCCTACTTTTGAAGGGTTGATTTATTGAATTCAGATTGCAGTGTTGTAGAAAGGTACAAATACGGCAAGGTTGATTTGAGAATAACGCTGGGAAAAAAAGCAAGAGACTGGGAGATCATTAATAGAATCTCACTACTTGTTCACTGGTATGTGCATCAGTTGAAACCATTTTCTGGTTTCTTTGGCCTTACTCAAAAGAAGCTGTGGCTGAGCAGTTTGTTTAGAATGAGAAAACACCTCCAAGTTGGTGCTTTGCTGATAATTCCAACAAAGAAGCTAAGATGCAGTTTGTGTAAGGATAAAACTAACTTGGCACATCTTGAGGCATGTATTGAGGAACAATATAAAGAAATGCCTGATGTCCCCTGAAGATTCCCCTCAAGATTCCTTGATGTACTCCATGACTCAAAAATTATATATCATTAAAGAATCTTATTTAATACAATTTGTTCCACATGAAATCCTTCACAATCTGTTTGAATTCCCCAGATTGTTGTAATTATACCAGAATGCTGTGTGCCAGGCAGTCATTAACTTTCTGATATTTCACATTCTTGCTGTGACCAAGAGAAGACTGAAACTGAAGCTCCAAGTATGTAAATTTGTTAGCCTTTATGACTGAGTCAATACCTTCTCTCAGTAATTTGTGACACTTCAGTAGGTTACCCACTTTTTTTTTGTCCTGTAACTTAAGCATGGTTCCTAGCAGACATATTTATGCCCTCCATAACCTGTAAATCAGAGTAATGCCTGAATCCCTACAAAAGCATATATGCACTAGAGGATGTCTAGAGGTGGTATTCCAATGATGGGTTAATTACTATTGAACACTTTAAAATGTACTTAATAGTTAACACTTGGTAAAACACAAAAAATATTAACATATTAGCAATAAGTATTTCAAATGTAAATGCGATAATGTTATTTCAGAATGTATATATTGAAAAACTCATTACTTTTTAAAATCTATATTTGAAAACTCATTTAAGCAGTGTGTATAATAAAAGCTATACTTTGTAAACTGAAGTTGTGGTTTTATTTCATTCCTATATCTTGTTCTAAACAAGACAATGAAAATTCTTCCAAAGTCTCTGCAATCTATGTTTCTGCACAACCAACTGTGCTGAAGGTGTATCAAGCTGCTAGCCTAAGGGGAGAGTTTTGGAAATTGGGTTTTGACATTAAAGTTAACCCACGGTGGGACTCTGACTACAGAACTGAATATCCCATAGCCACTGTTCTAAGAAGCAGATTTAAGGAAGGCTGAAATTAGTGAGTATTACATGTTTGATACTTTTGAACTGACATGAACCTATATAGGGAAGTAGCTTAAAGAGTTTAATTGAGACATAGTAGTTAATTATTTTTCTAAAGAAATAAGCAAGATTACCAAAAGACATTTAAGAAGGTGTAGCTTCTGTTGTTTAACATTCTGAAGAAACTTTTCATGTAAAATAATTTTAGTTTGAAAAAAAAACATAAAATCAATTGTCTTTTATACTACTGCAGATACACTTTTATGTGGAGTGAAAAAGAAAGCCTCTGGCCTACAGACACTTGTTAAAATAAGGAATAATTAATCAGTAATTATATATGTCGCAGACTAACTTTCATTAATAGGGATTGTGAATTTAACTGCTTAAGAATTGGATTATTTTTTCAGGGTAGAAGTTTACTTTGGAGTAGAGCAATGCCGGTAAACTTTCAGAAACATTAAGAAAAATCTTGCCACTTTGTCTCCTCTCCCAGCTGAGTGGTGACGCACTGCACAGAAAAAATATAGAAGTCTCAATTGTGAGGAACTGGGGGGAAGAAAGGATAAGACCATCCCTTTTTTCATTCATTGTCTCAGCAGCCATAGTGCTTCCACTACCTTTGGAGCCTCTGACCACTTTAGGCTCTTCTGTGCCTAAACACATCCCTTTGCTCTTCAGCTGTAGCCAAATTCAATCTGAGATGTTTCAGCTTAGGACACACGCTGACACATGGAGCTGTTAAGTAAGGGAAGGTTGGTTTGAGACTGAATTATATCAGCTGTGCTGGTCCTCCTTTATCTGCAGCAGTTTTCTAGAAATGTGGTGCTAACCCAGAAAGCTGGAAAGTCCTTAACCGCAAGTTAAATACTATAAGTGGAGAATATTCCAAGGTGCTCGTTATTTGCCGTCTATTTTGGAATAGAAGATGGAGGGAGTATTTCAGCTTGGCAGCACAGTAATCAGATATATGTAATACTTTCAAGGGAAAAAGTCCATTTTTAAAAGACTTTTATTTTTGAAAGTTTCCAACAGCAATGAACTTTTAGAAGATACGGTATACATGGAAAAGTGTCAGTAATACACATATAATACACCCAAATTTTTCATGGATTTAAACTCATCATCTGGGGCAGTATTACAACTTGTAGACATGAAAACTACTGCAGAGCGTTGCTGGGATAACCACTGAATGCATCATAGTACTAATTATGTACTAGTAGTAAACTACATATTGTTTGTTTAAACAAACTGTTTTAACCCCATCACCATATTCATCATTTTTCAGGTGAGTGGGAGTGCAGAATGCATGAAGGTCAGTTTATTAATGGTATTACAGGCATTTTAAATGCATGTAGATGCCCTTAGACTAGAGGCATGTCTGTATTTTTGTAAGAAAACCTCAAAAAACTGTCAAAGGCAAAGACAACATCTGGACATGATGATAACTTTATAGTGAAGTCCTGGTTTAGCAGTTGTAATCATTAATCTCTTCCCTCTCAAGTCTTCTGTTCAGCTACATTTGAAATGAAAATTGATGGTTCTTGTTCCAAGCTGAGCCTCTTCCTCTCTCTTGTTTTTCTTTCCAGTGTGTGTTATTTACACCAGTGAGTAAGTGTACAGTTTGACGTTCTATGAAAAAAAAAAAATATAACAAACTATAGCCTGTACTTGGAAAAAGAGAATATCACTAAGATCAGCACTTTGAGCTGTGTGTATCAGGTCAGTTTGGCTTTCCTTAGTGTTACATAGCAAGAAACTTAAGTTCATTGTGGGCTTGGTCTGCCTGGAGATGCAGTTTTCTCTCTGAGAAGCTGATCTGAGGTAACAGTCTTACAATGGATTTGTCTGCAGAACAGGACATGTATTTTGTTACTTTTCTGAAAATTTGACATCCTGTTGTCTAAAGTGCCTGCACTGGTGTCCAGGGTGTTACTCTCCTGATGCTTCATGTGATGGTGTCTCCATTCAGGGCACTTGGCTTGCTAAACTATGCAGTTCTGTCTGCTAAAAGTCAATACTGAGTGCCTTAAGGGAAGATGTGAGGAGCACCACAGTGTTCCTGCAGTCCCTTTTCCTGCCACCAAGATTTCACTCCAGCCACGAGCAGAGACTGATGTTCAGTACTAAATTACAAGTTTGTTGGTGCTTCCAAAAATAATTTCATTAATTTGATCAGCTGTGGGTATTCCTGCTTAGTGTTTGACTCACTAACTTTGCTAATACAATATTGTTTTTAGGGAGTTCCTTGGGCTTGTTCATTATGAGGGTAACGAAGCATGAAATTAAGATATTCCTCATGCCATACAAAAAATGAGTGACAGAAACAAGCTTAGCATAGGATGTGTCACATTCTGAAGGAACAAGTTTGAATAGCTATAAATTAAACTGCACATCATTGGGCAAGGACAGATGTAGCACAAAGTGCTCTGGGTTTTTTTGCTCTTTTTTTTTTAAAGGAAAAAAAATTTAGGGCTGTGTCTTGACCTTGAACTAATGGATTATTTTCTCATTCAATATATTTCCCATTTTCAGGTTAATGGGTGGAAAGGAAAATTCTGAATAAACATTCACATTTGCAGACAGTTGATTTTCTTTGCTTCAGACTTCAAAACTGGTGCCCTCTCCCTGAAGGAATGAAATGGTAAATAATAGTATTCTCTGATTTAGGTTGTACACTCTTTGCCTCTCAAACTCCTGTATGTTCTAGAATATGTACTAGAAATCCCTTCCTAGGTTTCATTATGGCCTCCTGCCCTGGTCTGTAGAATCAGAAGTTGTAGTAAAGTAAATGCTAGGCTAGTCTTTTACTGGAAAGAGCATGTATCCCAAGTGCTGAAAATACAAGGCAGAACAAAGGGATCTGAAAGTAATTTATATGAACAGTTCTTTTTGTAGGTGATTGCCATCAAATGTTTGACAAATCTTATCCTTTAAGTCACTTGTAGTGGTGAGAAGTGGAGCACACGTGAACCAACCTGCTGTGAAGAATTGGACAGTGGAAATAAACTTCCGAGGCCCATTTTAAATAATAGCTCTCCTAAGAACTGTGATTACCCTTTTTGCTTTCGAGCAAATGATCTCTAGTGTTCAGTTAACTCCATGCTTCCAGCAGATTGCATAATCCTGGTGTGATTTCCTATAGCACAATCCAGGACATGGGGAATCCTTCCTCAGTGAGAGCCGAATTTTTCATAATGAACATCTTGCAGTATTGATTTCTCTTTATTACTTCCCAACAACTCTTTGGAAAAGAAGACTTCTGTGTACTGAGATGACCCTTTGGTCTTCTGGTTCCAGTTCACCTACTTTTAAAGTAGATCAGAAGCAGGGAGGGAAATGAACAGAGAAAAGGAGTTGTCTTTTTCTCAGCTGTTTCGTCATTTGCTTTTCCCTCAGGGGACAGCCAATATTTTTATAAAAACCTGATTCAGTGAAAAAGGGTTCATAATGCTTTATCATGTGTTTGTTGTGGTTTAGGAAACTGTTAGAAGCTTGCCTGCCTGCACAAAAGCAGGCAGAAGATGTCAATAAGATAATTTCCAAACAGCTGAATATAGTTAAAGTATCATGGGTGGGAGTTGATTAGTGGTATTTTTGCTACTGTAGCTTCTGCTTGCCTCTTGGCCTTTGTATTTGCTTCCTCTTCTGTTGTAAATGTGAGGCTTTGTTGCTGTTCCTTCAGCCTCCTGTCATCCTTGCTCTTCAACCCTTGGTGAGCTGACCTATTACCATATTTGTAACCAAGCTGTCTTTTGAGCTCTTCCATTTTACACAATAACTCTGTGATGCTTTCTGCATATTTTAATTGTGAAGAGATTTGCTTGATTTACTATGGAAAAACCATCGCTTTATACACGGATCTGTCCTTAGTTTCCCTCAACATTCAGAACCTGTTGGCTAGTTTTAGTCACATTTGGGTAGGGAGGAGAGGAAGGTATCCCAAAGAATGGGGTTCTTACCATTTTGATAAAAAAATAAATAACCAAGTAAAAACGAGAGATGGTGTAACAGCATTTGAGCTGAAGTATCCCTAGCTGAAGCCTTCTTATACCCTGAATGGTCCATGCCACAAAGAGGTGTTACCCTGTACCCCATTCATGCTTTTCCTGTGAGGCTGGGCCCTCTCAACAGAAGCCTTTAACCCTCTCTAGTTACAGCCCTAACTCAGCTTGGTCACCTGGATTTTGTTTATTCAAGCCACATGAAGAGCATCAAGAACACCACAACACTGTGGTGAACACACATCATCAGTGAGGTTATAACCAGTGGCCACTGGTCTGACCAGCAGATAGAACCTCAGGCGTAGTAAACACAGCTTCCCTTTTCCAGGGTCGTCTGTAACATTTTATGAGCATAAGGCTGTGTGGTCTGTAGCCCTGCTGTAGGAAATGCACACGTGAACTTGCATCTTAGAAACCAAAGCCAGTCAGGCACATGCTTGAGCTCCCTAGGAAGTCAAATTCTGTTCATTTCCCTGAACTTCTTGCTCTAAGTATACAGTTACCGGAAAACATTTCAAAATGTGACCAGCTCGGATCAGGAGAGATGCCATGCTTTTGTGGTGACTGAAGCCTTGGCAGAAAAGACAGGAACAATGGGATAGTTCTCCTTGGGAATTATTTATATTGTGCTCACAAGGAGACCATGCTGTGCTGGCGTTGTGTAAGGCAATCCTCAGGAAATCAGGTGGGAGTGCAAACTTTCCTTTTGCCATATAAACAGAGTATGTTGCGTAACTGAACTTGTCTTTCTGCTGTTAGGGATGCTTTTTTCCATTTCACTTATTGTGTCTATATCGTCACACATATCAGCCCACCCTGCACTAGCTGTTTTTTCCAGGACCTGTCCCTCCTGGGCATCCATCCCTTCGCTCCATTACATGCTGTTACTCTCCACAGGATGTCCCGGCGTTGCAATGAGCCTCAGCCACCAGCAGCACCAACACAGCTACCCATTGTCAGGCCCCAGCTGGCTGCTGCTCCCTGTGTTGCTAATCTCACCTCTCCTGGGGACTGAATTGCTCAATCTTGCCCAAGTATTTGACACTGGATTCTTTTGTCAAATGCCTTTGCTGGGACAGTGTGATAAGTAATGGACACGCTGTCAGGAGCAGGCTTTGCCAGATGACACACAGTGGGGCTCTGCTGACCCAAAAACTTGACTTCAGGATCTATGAGCCCCACCTTCCCCTGGAAGGGCTTCCTTTTTGAGAAGAGGCTATGGGTTTTGTGTTAGCTTTTATTATGTCTCTGTTGGGCAGCTCACCTACCATTTCATTCACACACTGAGCCCGCAGTAAAGCTAGAGCCACAATTAATGTCACACAATCAACTGTAGTAGCAGCCATGACATTTTGAATGCCATACTTTGGCCATTTTCCAGTATGTATCTTTGTTGTGGGAGACTCCTTATCACAGAGGGATCACCTGCCAAGAGTGCCCTGCCCTTAGGAAACTTCCAATCAGCAGTCATTTGCTCATCTGTTCCAGGTTTTGTATCTGTCAGTTGCAAGCAGTTGTCACCAGCATGTTTCATGTCCTTTCTTCTGTGCACCTCAGCTTATGTAGAGGATGGACAGCATTTCTGACTTTAGGTTTGCATAGCAAGTTCACTTGAGTGACAGTCTTCACTTAATAATTTTGCTTGATCTTTTTCTCTCTAGCTTACATATGAAAACACAGTGAACTGGGGAGAAAAAAAAACATTCATTGATGCTTAACTTCATTATGGACAGAATATTTATCCTCAGATTTTGAAAGTTTTTATTACATGAGCTCTTTCATGTCCCAAAAAAAATGCATCCACTCATATGCATTCTCACATCCATACTCCTAAATTCCCAACGTGCTTATATTTTCAGTTACAAGTTGTAACACTTCATCTGTTCCTGAGCAGTGCACATTATTTATTTATGTTCAAGATCCAAGCAAACAAAATTCCTTCAAACATCTTTCTGAATCAGAGAAGGAATTACAGTGAAAAAAAAAAGCAAAGCAATTAAATTCTCCCCTACTTATATGAAAATTTTACTGAGGCTTGTTTTGTTACATAGTGTTATAGTGAAAACAGATGATATTTGAAACTTGGCTTTGAAGCAGGCCTCCCTTCAGCCTCCACAGGCAACCAGGCATTCCCCTTCTGCACTTCACTTCCAACAGTTCTTTCGTGCAAAACATTTCCCTGTTTATCCCCAGAGAAATTACAATTGCTGGTCTAAAGTCCTTTGTGTACTAAGAAAAATGATGTGTTGTCAACCATGGTCCCCACTCCTCTTTCTAAATCCTTTCTTTCATAAAGAATGAAATGAAGAGGGAATTAATTCATTGCACTTCTTTCTTTTTTATTAAGATGTAAGCAGTGGGATCTGCTGCTCGGTGGACAGCGCAGTGAGCAGTGAATACAATCAGCCTTGTACCTTGCCTGATGCCCAGGCTCAGGGAGCAGAGCTTCAGCAGCACTGCTGACACCAGAAAAGCAAATCCTGCATTTACCTCCCCTAATCTGTGTTCTTTGTAAAATGCCTGTGAACTGTTTGGGAAAATGTTTAGCTCGTTTTGATAGCTGGACTAACTTGTAAATAAATGGTAACCACATGTTATTCACGGCCGAATAATTTTGCTTTGTTTGGTTTTATGACAGCATTTACACAGAATTTTCTTGCAACCTTAGTGACCTACATGAGGTTTTTGTCTACAAGAACTACTCTTTTTCTTTAAAAACAAAGAATTAACAAAATAGATTATGGCAGGTTTGGTTTTTAACTATAGCAGCTGTTAAGTTGATGGAAACCACCTCCCATAAACTTCTTCGGTGTTTACAGAGATCAGAAAATCTCTTGCTGCTGTCCCAAGAGCCTTTAAAAATATTCAGTTCAAGTTCATTAAGTCAGGGAGTGATGGCAGTACACATTACTATTCTCCATAATTCCTGCCATCACAAACCATTTTCTGGCTTCTCCTCACCTTGCTCTGAAGTGGTTTTTCCTTTGGTTTATACTGGCTTTTTTACTCAAGATTTGGGAAGAAGGGGGTACATTGTGATGAAACCTTCCTTAAAATCACATCAAATCACCATCACACTGCAGTTACAGCTTTGGTCTATTTGCCTTAAGGCACAAGTCAAGATCATATGGTTCTAGATCAGGAAAGAAGAAACGGGGAAGGAAAAACCACATAAAAGCTTGTCTCCTCCATTCAAGAGTCCCAGAAGGAATCACAGATATGTTAGGTCAGCCTTACAAAAATTGCTCTTTAACAAAAGACAAGTAAAAAGGGAAAAAGAAGACCCAAAGCACTAGGGTGTTCAATATCTGAATTATTTCATGGTAATGTTGGGAAAGCAGTAGCAGAATAATTTTGTGGTTTGGTTGTTTTCAAGACAAGATAGATTTGTAAAGTTGCATGAGAGGGAACAGAAGCCTCTTAGTTAGGATTTCTAAATAGAAAACATCCTAGGGCTGCTGTCTCTTTCCTCTTATTCTGGATCATTATTCTCAGGAAGCCACCTATAATTCTCTTTGTAAATTATCTGTGCCACATGTGAAACAAGGAAGGAAGAAACAGGAGAAAAAATCAAGACAACAGCAGCAAAAATCACAAAAAAAAAAAAAAAAATGTTGAACAAGATTCAGTAAAGTAAGTATTTCTGAAAATGTTTGATTTTCAATGAGGGGCATCTCCAGGTCTTGGTTCCAGTAGTGTGTGAAGAGGGGAAAGCTACAGCTGCTTTAATCACTATCAGCTCCATTTTACTCCCAAGATGACATACTTACAAATTGAACTTATAGTTGACTGCAAATATAAGAAACACCAGTGCTACTATTTCTCAGTGTTTCTCTATGGGGTTTGTGTCTTATATGTAGAAGCTTTTTCAGTAAAAGATAAAGAATACATCATGAGCATAGGCTTTCTTTTCCCCATAGTTGAAGAGTCACTGAGGTTAAACAAAGGCTTGAAGTTCAGGGGTCTGAATTAAGAGTCTCTTTCATTTCTATTACCCCTAGAGTTTTGTCTTACAGGCTGTCACATTTTTCATTCCTTCTAAACCCTTTCAGCATGACATTAATTTGCATAAGCAGTCCCATGGCAATAGCAGGAATAATATTTAAACTAGAGCATTTATCCATACTTCCCAAAAGCTTGTCAGATATGAGCGCAACTGGTCAAGATGCCACTTGAAATTCCTGCCAGCTCTTACACTCTGGTGGTGAATCTGAGCTGGTGGCAGCAGCGTGAGTCAATTTTAGTTCATTTTTCTTTCAGAGGAATAACTGGAGCTCCTGGAGAGGAAAGGCTGACCTGCTCCTTTTGCTTCCTCCAGCTCCTTCTTGATGCCTCACTGATTTACCTAGTCCCCTCTTTCTATGCTTCTCCTCATCCCCTGCATCCATTTCCTGCACAAGGTCAGAAAAATATTTATAAAAATTTCAGACGCACCTATAGCAGATTTTTAGACCTGTCATGTTCCAACCATCGGGATGAAATATTCCAGACCAGGTGTCCTGCTTGGGACGATTTCTTTCTGAGACTTCTAGTTCAAAATTCTTTCTTGAGAAAGCTAAGGGAGGGGGGAGGAAATCACATTTTTTCCTGTATTTTTTCAAGAATACTAATTTTTAAAAGTTTCAGTGTTCTCATATTTAGATCAGAGGGAAGGCCTTTTCCAGGCAGCACCAAGGGCAGGTTCTCTTCTCCTGAGGGAGGGCAAGACAGGAATTGAGGCTGGCAGCGAGGCAGGAGCAGAGCTGGTCAGCACCAGCACAGTCCCACTGACCATGCAGGAGGGGAGCAGGCAGGGTCCAGACCCTGGGCCCAAGCTGAACCAAAAGTCCAGATCACAGGCAAATCCATAGTGGCGAGGCAGGTTTGAAGTGAAGTTGACTTTGCAATTCCCATTCCAGTGCAGAGAACACTGAGTCATCGCACATTGCACTGATCACCAAGCATGTTTGTTGTGTGGAGGGAGCCAAGCTAGAAAATCAGACCAGAGGATTTTCTTAAACAACTTCAAGACTGGTGATTGGCCTCCTCAGTTGTCTCTCTCCTCCCAGAGAGGTCCAGCCCTGCCAGAACTTTACAACCTTCAGTAAAATCTTTGTAAGCCCCACTTTTCCCTTGTGCAGTGAGGATGGTGCCCATGGTAGCTCCCAGCCTGGGGCCACAGAGCAGGAGGAGCAGCACCTGTGCAGCAGCCCACAGCAGGGATTTCCCTGTGCATTTCTGCCACAACATTTTCTGCTGAGCTCCCCTCAGCTTAAAAGTGTCAAAACACCATGTACAAGAATCGTGGAAGCTATGGCTGCCCTGCACCACCACTCAGGAAAGATAACAAAATTGGAGGTTCCCTGTGGGAATACAGAGCATAACTGCAAAATCAAAACACAAATGGCACTGCACTTGCAGAGGAATCTCAGGTTATACTGTTGCAGAGGTAGCTTTAAAACTGACAATTTACAGCTTGCGTGTTTAGAGGAAAAATAAACGCATGATGCTCTCAAAGTTTTGGCTTGAAACTATAATACAGCAGAGACTGAGAGAAAAGGGTTGACTCATTCTTCTTGTGTGAGGAGGGATAGTGTGGAAAAGATACCAAATAACACCTAATAAAAAGTAGGCAGTGATGCATATAAACTAGATGTTGGGAAGAGGTCTGGTAAAACTTTATTTTCTGGCACTAGTAGTACACCCTGAAAGGCTGAATACTGGAGGGGTTTCTTGACAGAAAACTGAAAACTGCAATGGTAATAAAAGGAAATATTTTTCTGACAGAGCAGTAAAAAGGTGCAACATCTGATATATATACCCAGTTACCACAGGCACCTACAACGCATCCTCTAAACACACAGTCTTGCTGGTGAAGTGGAAAAATGGGAAAATTTGGGATTAAAGAAAATTCTATTCCACTTTGAATGTCTGGAGAGTGCCTGAACAGTATAAATTGTGTATCTTGGCCATCTCCAAATATATAGGCAGGCACTTGAGGCAACGTGTTAGAACTGCATTTCCTCAGAGGCTCAACTCAGTTGCAGCCATCAGTAAATTTGTGTTTTTCCATCCAACATGGTTAGTAACTTGGATTCCTGATGAGGAAAAAAAGATAGTAGCAAATAACTAAACACAGAAGTGGTGACATATGCCCCATATGATAGAAAGTTTTCCCTAATTGGTTGTGTGGAACCATGGAGATAGGAAAAGTTAGTGTTTCCCTTATAACAAAAACAAACGAGATCTACCAAAACGACTGTCAGCAGGACTCTGCATCATTTGTCTGAGCACTATGGGGGCAGTAGCTTGAGTTCAACTACACAACTACACAAGGTTTTCATCTGTGTTTGTGCAGCTATTTGAAAGTTTTGAAGGAAAGATTAATTGGAATCTCTGAAAAAAAAACCCACTTTTAAAATAGTTTTCTGGGTTTTTAAACCAGGTACTTGCAAGAAGGTGTAATTGATATGTATGAAACTTTAAAACAATTATTTTTGTTACATTCCCTTTTGAATATTTTCATCACATTCCCTTTAGAAAATCCTTATGGTCAGTCAGACATATTTGTGTAAAGCTGCTAATGAATATATGATGTATTTTATTATCTGCATGCTATAGTGGGAGTTGGTTTGGCTTTCTTTTTCATCCCAATCCTGTCTTAAAATCACAAGTAGAAGTAGAGAAACTTATATTTGTCCTACATATGAAGCCTTTTTAGAATAATTCACACTTAATCCAGAAGCATTACCAAAGAGGAGCTGAATGATCAGGAGAGCCCATACTTTGTCTCATATTTAAAACATGCAAATAGGAAATATCATCGAGTCATAGAGTCACAGAATGGTTTGGTTTGCAAGGAACCTTTAAGATCACCCAGTTCCACTGCCCCTGCCATGGGCAGGGATACCTTTCACTAGACCAAGTTGCTGAAAGCCCCATGCAATCTGGCCCTGAACATTTACAGAGATGGAAGTGTTGCATGATTCATGTTATGTGATTTTCCCCATTTTAGAAGCTGTGAGTCTTTCTAGTCTTTATTAACACCATCAGTCTAAGATCTGCAAAATCTTCTTATTAACTTCCCCAGCACCCTTGCAGTACAAACAAAGCTTGTACTTGCAAAAGGATGACTTGGATTGCACACTGATTGATTGCATTTCTGATTGACAAAGTTCTACTGATTATTGCATTCATTCCTTTTCTCATCTACATAAAAGATGATTTGCCACATGGGAGAGGAAAAACTCGAGTTAAAAATGGAACTGTGTGTGTTGCAGGTATGAACTTTTTCATTCTTTCCATCACTTTCTCTGGTCATATACCCATGACAAGACAGAGAGAGAGAGAGCAACCTGGACCAGCATGATAAAAGTTTTGTGAGGTCCCCAGTAGGTAAGGGTAGAGCAGGAAGCGTGAGCTCCAGCTGAGCAAACCTTTGTCCTACACCAGCTCATGTGGACGTGCGGCCAAAGGGTGGCTGCTACAAAAATGTTCTTGGTATCACCTGTTTTAAAATAGAAAGTATAATAACTGCTAAGCTGTTGCAAAAGTGCAGACTGTCTGGCTGTTTCAATATAGTTAGGTGAATATTTGACAAAATATGAAACTCTAGATACCATGTGAGGTAGGGGCTTTCCTGCTGTCAGATCATTGTAAGGAACTTTAAAAAGATTTAATATTAAATTTTCATTTTTGTTTTCCTTAGATGTCTTAACTGGGAAGCATTCAGTTCCAAAAGTGTCTGGTTTTGGTACAAATGACTCATAAATAAAAACTTACTTTAGAAGCTTTAAAGCTGGCGTGTAGTTTTCCACAAAGCAAAATCATAAGGAAATTGCTCTCAAAGTGGTGCTACAAATACTAGAGTAAATCCACAGGGTGACTGGGGGAGTGGGATGGAAGACAGACAACCACCTCAGTGCAGAAAATTGAATTTTAAAGATGAGGGGAGTTGTTTAGGGTTTTTTATCTTGCTTCTATGTTGCTTCTTTTGGAAGGCAATCTGTCCAAAAGTATTCAAAAATTCACATTCAATCCAAACTAATTCAAATTTGAAATACTTACATTCCTTTGTTACTTTTTGAATCGGAGGTACAAATGCTGGCTCAAGGGCACGTGTGCTGAGAGGTGCAAGCAGAAATGTGGCAGATGAGTCGGTAAGAAAACTTTAGTGATAGAGAATCAGATTTTGCTGCTTTATGATAATAACTGGAGATTGGAAACAAGCCTTTGAATAATTTCAGATTTTCCACATTTCAGACTTTTCCAGCCAGTTTATGGTTCCTGTACTTTAGCTTTCTGCTAAAAATAACAATAATTACCTCCCACTGATTTTAATCCACCAAAGGCAGGAGAAGTTGGAGTCCTCCTGCAGGCAGGCTGTGGATTGCCAGTTGTCAGATTTTGAGCTGCCATTTGGTCTAACTTGCAGACAACAGAGCTGTACCTGAGATTTATAGAGCAGTTGTGCTACTTTACCAAACTAAGCGATGTCACAAGACAGTGGAAACAGCAACAAGGAACAAGAATGGGAGCTGAAAGGAGAATTAATGTCAAGTCTTGCACTATAACAGCCTCTCATGCCAAGACTGCCGTAGTGATGAACTGAAGTGAGGATGAAGGCAGCAGTGAGGAAGACTGGCGTTTTTTTTCATGGTGCCCAAAAGTGACTCCTCTTGGGAATTTTCTCCTTCCTGTGCTCAGCTTTCTCAAGTGGCATGAACGTTTTTGACAGCTGGGAGCCCACAGGTGTCTGTTCCAGCCACAGGTTTATGAGAGCCAAGCAGAGATCCCACATATCCATGTATTTATCCATCCATCCATCCATCCATCCATCCATCCATCCATCCATCCATTTCTCAGTGGGCTGCTATCTGCTCTGCTTCTCATAGTGCTCACAGTGCTAGCTGCTGCTGCCACTGGCCATTCAAGTTTTCTGCTTCTTCAAAACCGCAGCTGAAACCTTGTTTTGGTGAACTAAGATAAAGTCAATGTAGCGTGGTTCCATCCTTCCTGCCACTGTTAGTCTGGCCAGCCATGGAAACACCTGTCCTCCTCCATGTGTCAGCAAGACTGAGGAAAATAACACCACTGACCTCTAACTTCAAAGAGACTCGAGGAGCAAATTCTCTTTCCAGTTAAATGGAGTGAATCGCTCAAATTCTCATTTCTCAGCTTCTGTATTTACTGATCTGTCAGCATATTAACATTTTGGAAATACACTCTGTAGACTTTTACCCATTTTTAAGAAGAAATTACATACACAGTGCAAAATAAAGCGTGTTTTCTCCAGGTAAAGCATTACTCACCTATGAAAAACCTGTCTTGTTTTTATAAGTTTCCTACAGGCAATTTGCAGTAGTCAATTAGGTAGTAAGGACAAAAAAATGTGTTCCCTAAACTTCATGCTGTAGATCAAACTCAGTGAAATACTTAACTGACAGCAGAAAAAAAAAATTGCTCTTATGAAAAAGAATTGAGACAAAAAAATATTCCCAGTCAGTAATAATTTAAAAAATCAAAGCAATGAGTTATTGCCAACCTGCAGATTTTGTCTGTCAGGATCCCGGACTATCAGTGGTTCTGAGGATTGCTATGGATAACTAGTGGTTCACAAACTCTCCTTGGGAATCACTTTTCCAAATCATAACTGAAATTGTGACAACTCTTAAGTCCAATTTCGTTTCTATATAGCAGGCAGAAATTTGATATCACTGTGCGATTATTCACATGTTGTTTGGTTGATTTGTTTTTGTTGGGTTTTTTTTTTTATCTCTACATCTTACATTCTATGTTTTTCTCTGATGAATAAGAGCAGTGTCTGCAGCTGAGACTAGGTATGGATTTACTTGGATATGGAAATATTGATGGGCTTGACTCTCCTTTGAAACCTGAAGAATGCTAAGTCAGCATTGTGACAGCTGTGCCTGTGCTCACGTTTTGAACAAACTTTGTTTTGGATTCCTGGGCTTGACTGATTCTTAGCTTTATATTTATTTTGCACTTTGAAGTTCATGTTACAAGATAGGTGCTCCTGCCCCTTTTTTTCTCCGTTTTGTTATAAATAAACAAATCTCAGAATCATACAAAGTTCACGGAGTTTATAGTTCGATTTTCTTCATTTAGTTGGCCTGTCTCCAGGAAAGTTCTTGTGTTTAGGTGTATTCACTCAGCAATAATGGACTTTTCTGCCCAGATTGATGCCACTTGTTCCTCAAAAAGCCCAAAGTGATTCCTGTAAGGACATCTTTCCTCTTTCATCACATTACACAAGGTGTAGCCTTGTGTTATCACCCCAAAAAAACTTCCCTCATTCCCAGGGAACACTTTCCTTGGCTTTATTAATAAGTCTTATGCAGTACTTTTCTATTCTAGGGTAATTTAATGCTGGTGGCTGACAGTGCAGATTTTCATAAGAAAAGTTTGTCACCTACGTTATTTTGCTTCTCTGTGATAAGAACAGAAAGTTTGGCAACGAATGGCATTGGATTCTATGCAACAAAACAACCAGAGAGACTTTTTTCACTGCTGCTTCCACCCTTGTGCAACAAGACTGCAAGATCTGTTTTCTGAATGAGGGCATTGGTTACTCTGTTCACAGGGGATACCTGTGCCTCGTGACTCTGTTCTGAGACTGCAAGAGAGCTTCAGTGCTGGGCAGGGGAGAAAGGCAGCTCTACTCTTCAGGATGCTCCCTAAAAAAAGGCAAAATACTCTAAGCCCACCTGCTTAGCAGCCCTCCAGGGCTTCTTCCACAAGAATATTGAAGATTTGCTGCCACAAATAGCTTCAGAAGACAGGAATTTAACAGTTTTCATCCCAGCATATAAAAGAAATTTCCCAATCTAGTATAATTACAGTGTAAGTCTGTGGAGTTTGGGTATGCCATCAAAGCTGATATACACTGAATTTTGACTATCTGTTCTCTGATTTTCTGCCTCCATCCTGGATAATTTTAAACACAGGACTGATTTTACAAAAAAAAAAAAAAAAAAAAAAAAAAAGGGAGAAAACAACCATTTGGAGATTTCATTTCATGAAACTAAGAGAAGCATCTGCTAATTAGATAACATCTGATGGAGTAGCACCAGTCACTGAAAGGGATAATTTTGAAATTTTCCATTTGGGAGTCCTTACTGTTGAATCTGTATTCACGGTCCAGCATGTATTTAGATAGCTCTGATAAGTACCTATGAGTTGAGATATGTTTTTTGACACTGCTCCAACAGCCGGGTCAAATAAGGAGTCACATGTGCAGGCTGGACTGACAAAGAGAGCTGTCCCAGACTCCTGAATCTGTAGCTTTATGAAAGCTAAACCCTTGGCCTGCCAGCTCTGCTGGGCATTTCCACACTGTTCCCATGAAGGTATCAGCACACTCTTTATGGAAGCCTGTAGTTTTTGGCAGAGTATAAATGAGCACAAAACTTTTTTTGGCCTTGGCTCTGGGTCTTGTACACGAATACTTGTCATTGGTCTTGCTGTACATGGAGCACCGTTTCTGGATAAGAGATTGGAAACAATGATAAATGAAGTGCCCGTTGTAATATGCTAATTAACCCAGGGTGTCAGGGTGAATAGCCCTGGTTAGTGTCAACCAAGCTGATCTCTGTGATTCCTCTACTGTTATGTCATTGTATAGTACAGGTAGTTTATTCTTTCCAGGAGAAACTTGTGTTTATTTGTGTTTCACAAAAGTATACATGGCCAGTCGTTCAAACACATGTAGGGGTAATGACAAGCCCATATAAATTTGTACAACTGGAGTCAAATTTTTGTTAATGCATTCAACTGCTTGTCAGGTGATGACAAACAGAAAACAGAAATTACACAGCCCAGCCCCACCAGTAACAGTTGTGCCCTGAGTACTCCAGTAGTCAGTAGATAAAATAGTGATGGTAACCACCGATCACCTGCCTCACAAGTCAAACAACAATAGTAAGCAGTAGGTTTTTTTCTGCAAATGTCCCTCAAAGGCATTGAGCAGATGAGCATGACAGGAACAGAATGTGATTTAAATTGAAGCAGCATGGAAAGATTCCACAAGATTTTGATGTTGTTGAATGAGTCCTCTTGTAAACAGCCTTCTTAACATGGTAGATGCCATGTAACATGGTAAGAAGATTTTATTTTCCTCCTTAGGCTGAATTCCTCACCCCCCCACCATGACCCCCAATGTCTACTCTTTCCCCTCCAATAAACATGAAAAGGGCAACTGCTCAGTCTGGTTCTCCATCTCTCATAATTGCACCATTATCACTCATAAGGAACCTATTAATGTGGAAGAGGTTTTGAAACCAAAGCCTCTCTTTTCAGAACCCTGATCTAGGAATGCTTTAAGGGTATATGCCAGCTCAAGAATCAGATTCATTTTGGTTCTGGGAATCAAACCACAGCCTCTGAAAAACAATGGAATTCAGGAATTCATGGCTTGTTCCAGAAAGTTAAGCAACAACCTCAGTTTTTTGCTAAAAGGAGGCTAATAAGGCTTGATGTAACATCAGAGGAGCTAATTCAGACCTAACAACAGTACTTATTTTTTGAACAATTTAGCCTTAACACAAGCAGTTTCTCACTTCATCATTTTCTTTCCTAGGGCCTTCTTTTGGAATATCCTACAGACAGATGTCCTGCGTAGCAAGAGACCCCTCATATACTTCTAATTTCCAGTTACATTTAAGTATCTCCTGGTTGAGAACATTTCACCCAAAGAATCCTCTCTTTCTGTGTGGGATGCCAGATGTCAGCTGCACTAGGATCTGCAGAAAGACACACTGTCTTGAGGGTATTTGGGATAATGGGCTTAGCCATTCCTGCACAATTTGAAACAGCACTGTCCCTGTGGAGAGGTAGATGTAAAGAAATAATGAGCTGAGTACAAAGCACAAAAGTGTCTTTTGGGCAGAGTTGAAAGGTAAAGGAGAACCAGTTTTTACTGCACTAGCAGAAGAATTACCATGAACAATATGTAGAATCAAAAGCAGCAGCAAACAGGACATGATCTCAAGGGAATAGACACTTCTATTTCTATTTCAAGTTTAAGAGGATCCATTATAAAAACAGTTTCTCCCACCACTGTAAATACTGATAGAAGAAGTTGCCAGCTACTTTGGCTTTTATAAGGAGCCAGGAGGTACCAGAAGCCTAAATCATTCTAGTTTGTTCTAGATCTTAAACTGCAGCCCTGATAAGCACTCATAGCTAAGGGGTCAGGGAAAAAGATGACACCAACTGAAATTCTTTAAAAATGAACAGGTATAAAAACAAAGTAAAAAAAAAAATAGTGAGGAAAAAGGTGACAAAATGACTAGGTTTCTGAAAGGAACTTGCACTGGAATTCATATGCTGTTTGCAATATCTGCTGTGAACTTCAGCCTCTATAGCTTCCTGCCTGTACCCGGCACAAGGAGTATCTGGTGTAGTGGTAGGCAGCCCAAACAAAGCCAGCGCTGTGTGCCTCTTCACACACAGCATTGCAAAGCAGAGCACCAGCTGGAAATGAAGTTGTTGTAGGAACAATTTTGTGATTATACATGAATTACTAGTGAATCAGCTGGCCTTTGTCCAAATTTGTGCAAATCTAAGATCAGTAAGGTAGTTAAAAAAATATTTTACAATCCTAGGAAGTTAAAGGCACTGAAGTGGTCATAAATAAATGTTAAAGAGTAAAACTAGATGTTGAAAAACAGACTCCCCAGATATGTTGGAGAAGAGCCTATAAAAGCCTTCAAAAGAATTTTCTTCAAAACACTATGAAAATTAACAGGAAAAGCTCTATAGGAGATTTCGTAATAATTATCAAGGTGTTGTTTGTCACTTTCTAAATAATGTGTCCTCTTGTTTAAAGAAAATGATACTGTAAATACACAACAACCCAAAAAAATGAGTAGGGCAGCAACAAACATACGCTAAGGAGTGTGTTCAGATTAGCAATATTTTCTGTTAAACAGTGAATATTTTCTGTTAAACAGTGGTTTAGCAGTAGACCAACAGACCTGTCTCCTGTGTGGAGTATTTCATAGATGAGAATTAATTTCATAGGCTTGGCTGGATGAAGTATCACTGCACATTTGATTGATCCTAATGCAGGCCAGTATAAACACTGGTAAGAAAAGCCATCTTCGCCCTTTTCTGCTGGAGTCTCTGTCCTCCTGATCATCAACAGATGTTTTAAGCCTTCATTACATATTATTTGGTAGGTGATCATGTAGCTTGAGGCTCTTCCAATTGCATCATCATAGTCCTCTTCCCTTTATGTCTCCTCAGACCAGTAGTCATTCATTAGACTCACCAGAGGTTTGTAGGTCTGCATCCATTGTATTTCCAATTTCACTGGTTTCTTTTTTTTTAATTATTTTTTTTTTAATTTCAGTGATGAGCAAGGGGCTTCTCACTTATATTTCAATCTTCCCATGCTTTTTTGAGATGCATTTCATCCATCACTTAACTGCTGGGATGGAGAACCCATCTTAGTCAAGCAAAATCTCCTTGCACCCACAGTGACACCCTATTCAGAGTCTTCTACGTGACCCTGGGCACAAAAGCAGATCACCAAAACCATCTTGTGTAGCTCACTCCTCAGTGTTTCATTACAGAGACTCTATTCCTCTTCTAGTCAGTGATTTTGCTGGGTAAAAAAATCTCCCTTGTGTTCCCTGTGGGACTGCCAAACAATCTGGTGTCTTCCCACCAGAAGCTATATGGGGACCTTTACAAGCAAGAACAACCTCCTGTTATTTCAAATTCTACAGTGAAAAATCACAGAAAGGGGAACTCCTCCTGCTGCAATCTGTGAGCAGGACCCTCTTCTCCAGGTTCTGGGGCTGCAGTTTCAGTATAACTTGACTCCCAATAAACCTATCAAAGTATTGATCCTTAGTGAGAATGGAGGAAAAGTGCCTCCTGATTCCTCTACGTAATTCGGTGTCATTTAATGTAATTCTTTATGGGGTAATAAAGAGTTCTCTACTTTTCTTTATGTCCACTGAGGCCAGAGATAAGTATCAGATTCATTTCCACAGACTTTGAGGCAAACTCCTACCTTTTGCTTCTCCTCTTTTCTTATACAGTGACTCCTCTCTTTCTTATCCATTCTCTCAGCTTCCAATTTTTAGCCCTGTTTCTGAGTCTGTGTGCCTTGAGAGTAACTGACAAAACTGCTCTAAACACACGGGAGCTGCTGATTCTGCAACACGGTTACACAATCCAGATGAAGATCCTTCTCCAGCTGCCTTTGAAGAAAAAGACATCACTAATTCCCATTTTGCCTTTCTGTCTAACTGCTACTGTGATTTATGGGATGGTTTCAATAACCCATCCACGGTATTGCTAGGATTTTGGTTTCCGAGAGTTCTGTTTTTTCCTAAACCTCTTTTCCAAAAGAGGTACGCGCAAAGGCAGAGTTTCTGCTCTTCCTAGAAATCCATGAGAGACTTATCTGTCTCCAGTCCCAAGCTGAATGCCTGATGCCCAGTGCTTTCTGCTCACTGAATTTAACTGGGTGGTTTAAGGGTCAACCTCATTTCATCCTTCAGCCCTACTCAGGAAGACTCAGTGGTCTGCTGGATTGCATTTTTACTCCAGAAATTGTTTCTTATTTGTCTGTTTGTGCATTTTTCTGTAGTGAATTTTTATCTGACAGTGCAATGAACAGTTTCCAGTCCTGTCTTTCTTTAGTTTCCTCTCACTCCTCTTTAGTCTTAACATTGTTAAATATTTTTGCAACCAGAAGGTATTTTTGGAGTGAATATACTGCCATGACTCTCTGTTTTCAATGGCAACGCTCAGTTCTGGCTGCCACGAGCAGACACAAGATGCCATGTAAAACTGCAAGTTGATTTTTAAAAAACATGATTATATAATATTGTACCATTCCTTTTGGTTGAAATTCCAGGAAAGTAGCGATCGGGATTTTGTATTGTCTACCCTAAACAGTAAGCATGTTTTAAATTCAGTTCAAGACTAAAGAACTATTCTAATACAATAATAGTGTTCAAATTTTAAAGCTGTTTGGCAAGGAGGGGTACTGAAAAAATGTCAGCTTCACCCTTTGACAGCACTGGCAATCACCCTTTAAAATCTGCTATAATACTATAATTACCCCAAATATTTGGTTTAAACACTTTTAAGCTAACCAGCCATGCCAGCTGTAGGCAGGATCTCAGCTGAGAGTTGATTTTGGTCTGCAGTCAGGTCAGAGAGCACCCATGACTTACTACCTGCATACGTTCAATATCCCCAGACATCAGATTGAGACCACAAAATGGAGGAAAGTAAGGCTAATTTGTTGACTGTCATGAAGAAAGATGATTTCTGGAACAGAATCACAGAAACCACATCCTAATACTAACATACTGGGAGAGCTGTTTGCCAACACAATTTGTGTGAATTGAGTATTAGGTAACACAGAAGGACAGAGGACAAAGGGAGAAATAAGAAATGGCGCCATCTCCGTGCCCCCAAAACCCAGAGGAAGCCAAGCCAATGGAAAGCTTCCACAATCCTGAGAAAACAAGTGCTTGCTGAAGCTTGGCTCCTGCTTCCTCAATTGCTTCTAAGACTGTTACAGCTACTTTGGGATGTCTCAGATCTTGTCACAGTGCCATCTTCACACAGTTGCACTGAATTTCAAATTAAATGTCATTAGAGGCTTAATCAGAACTACATCCTGTTGTACTTGTGATATTGGTTCTGAGAACTTAGGTCTAAATACTTCAGTTTTAACTCTCAATTTCTGTTTCTTCAGTGAGAAAACAAGCTGGGTTTGAGGAGCAGAGGCAGAACAAGCAGAGTCTTAGAGCTTGGTGTCTCCTTCAAACTGCTTACAGGGGGATAACTTGTTTTCTAAATTCATCCTTGAAATTATTCTGCTGACACCAGAATCTATCCAGGAAACATCTTCAGGTTCTGTGAACAACATAAGCACTTGGTCAGCAGAACAAGAAATACTAAAAGTTAAAGCCAGTAGAAGGCTTGTAATTTGATTTTAGTTGACTAAAGTCAAGAAGATCCATTTTCCTTCAAGTGAAGGTTTTTATCTCCTGTTGAATTTGTATCCTCAAAGGCCAAATAGATCTCTATAAGAAAAGAGGGATATTTCATCTGGTGGAATTTCTGAACATTACATTTTTGCCTGAAGAGCAAGACCTATGTAGAAATCCTTTCTAAGTAGTAGACAAGGTTTTATATGTAATCCCACTGAAATTTCAAATGAGCACAAAATTCTATTTATATTTTTTTAAGGAAGAAAACCCCACAAATTATTTCATTATCAGAAAATCCTCTTGAATAATTCAAACCAGAAGAAAAACCTCCCTGCAAACCATCTAATATGTTTCAGCCACTTGATGCAGTGTGAGAGGAACTTTGCATGGCGATCCATCTGTAATAAAAGCAGAGCTACAGAGAATGTTCCTGCAGGTCTCATGATGAAAGTCTAGATGTTCATCGGAGAAACCTTCTTTGCAATGAACCTATAATGAATTCTGTGAGTGTGTGTTGGGAGAGTGCTCGTGGACTAAGAAAGTTCTACCGTGTTAAAGATGTCTATCAATAATGAATCACTCAGACTTTGTCAGAGCACTTTCTATATTAATTTCTTTAAAATCTGTACAACATTTGGTGGGAGTTTCTAGAGGAACATCCATGCTGCTCAGCATAATTTATTTGAGACTGTGAAAGCTAAACTTGTATCATTCCAGCTAAGATAATTTTCCAAAGCCTGCATTATTGCTACACTTCATAGAACACAATGCTAACTGTTTTGTTAGGCAAGGAAATAACTGGGAAAAAAAAGACATTTTACATACAAAGTGCATTTTAAAATAGATACAGCAGCTACCTTTGAATTTTTTTTTACAACCAGGCATGTCACTTTTTCTGGGTGCAAACTGGCTGCAATTTTCAAATGTTAAAGTCTTGTTCTTTCTGTATTGTTGTCTCATGAAAGCAAGGTCTGTATTGTCTTCTTAAGCTCCAACACAAACTGACAGGATTCTACTGAAGCGACCGAGTGAAATGTACCTTCTTTTTAACAGGGCGGGAAAAACTTCCCAAGAGAAGCGAGGTAGTAATGAGAGCTGGATGTCAGCTTGTGCCAGTGATAACTGCAGCAAGGGGCTCCTTTGACTTAGACAAATTAGTTGGAAATTGAAGTTGCCATGAGACTACACATTGGAGTAGCAAGACATATTTACTTAGATGAAGGCAGGAAGGGATGGCAAAGAAACTTAGATCTGACTTGTTTTCCACAAAGGCACAATATAAAACTCATTTAACCGAGCCTCAGAAGACTATTAAAATCAGCTGAAGCTACCCTACAAAACTACTTGCTTGCCTGAACACAGGAAATAAACCCAAATCATGTGGTCTGCTAGTGCCATCTATTGTGTATGGGGAAAAATACAGATATCAACTGTAGGGCTTGCTGATTTTCTCCTTAAGATGAGAGAAATGTTCTTTCTGCATTACATTACCAATCCAAAATATAGACAAAGCTCATTAAATCACTGCAGTTTTTTATAAAATACATCGTGTATTTTTATTTCTGTGTATTTCAGCAACATGCAGGACTCTGACCACTGCCAGGCCTTGTCATGCCAGTACTGTTGGTGTCTGCATGTGTGACCATATGGGTGCTGGCACACAAATGCAGTGAAAGACAGACTCAGCTCTGACAGTTTTTAGTCAAAGCTACAGAGAACTTATAAATTAAAGCCTATTGCTACTTCTCCACATTTCTCCCAAATAAATGGACATTAACTCATCTTCCAAGAAAACAAACATTATCCCTTCTTAAAATACATGCACCATGCTGCCTTTCACTGTTTCTTCAGCTCTTCCAGCCTCTCACAGAGACAATATTTCCAGTGGACATGGGAACCAACCCAAAACCCTCTGCAGTCTTCAAACAGATTCTCTAAAGCCTGAAGGCTTGTAAAAATTTGGTCAATATTGAGACAAAGACTATATTTACAAAGGAATTTAAAATACCAAGCTCTTGAGCATCTTTACAAACTTCAAGCTGGAATGTCCAAAATTCACTGACATGTTGCCATAATCCCTCTAATCTGCTTGGAAGTTTTGAACCAGTATTAAGAACAAAAAATAAATGCCTTGCCATCAAGATTATTGTACTACTGTCAAACATAGGATGCTGTCACAGGTAAGGCAGTGTGCAAACTGAGCAGACCAGAAATTAAAGTTTAATTTCTTAAGCTTAAGAGAAAAGCCAGTGGTAAGGTCATCACTGGCTTAGTGCACATGGGAAGGCAAAGCTGAGCAAGTAACAGTGTCCTAAAACAAAGGGGATTTTAGGTATTTTGAGTAGATAGTTTCATCCTTACGTGATCTGGAACTGTGACAGAGACCACAACAGTGGTATTTCATCAGCAGATCACACTGTACAACCTAGAAAAATAAGCTTTTGCTCATTTTTTGATTTTTTTTTAACTTTTGGAAGCAGTAGAATGGTTTAGCATAACCACTAAAAATAACAGCAATAATCATGATTTACTGTAGTTTATGCAAAAGGAATTACTCGATCACTCTTAATGGGCTGACAAAATAGAGAACATCATGCGGTGTAGATGATAAAAATATTTCTAGCATAGCTTCCAAAAGAAAAATTAGCCATTTCATGTTGCTAAGAAATATGAAAATATAGAAAAAAAGGACCTGTAGCAAAGCAACAGAAATGTGCTGTGACATTATCTGTCCTAACCCCTAGAGATCACTTGCCTGTAAAAAATTAAAGTGCAGCACTTAACAAGAGTCAGCCACAGCTAAGTTATACCTTGCTAGAATATTATTTTGGTAATTGCTTGCAACTTGTCAACTCACATTTCAACTGAAAAAAATAGTTAAGTTGCTGACTGAAAATCTCCTTGGAGCCATAGAGTAATCAAAGTGTTTTCAATAGTTGTTCACAAATTAAAAAAAGGAATAATCACAAATAAAAAAGTAATAATCCATTGCCTTTATCTGTATGTCAATGCAAGCTGAGGTCTTAGACCTAACATTTGATAAAAGGTGCACTATTGGTGAATTCTTTTGGTCATGAATATAACTCTTTAAAATGTATCACCATAAAGCTCAGAAAAATGTGAAGGATTTCATCCAGTACTTGAATTTACCTGTTGGCTTTAGGGAACAAGGTGATCTTGATTCAGCCACTTCTCCGAAAACATTTTGCCTTCCCTTTAGGATACTGTAAGCATTGTAAAAGTCGGCTTTCACTTGAAATAACAACTTCAAGCTTCTTATGCTTTTGTTTATGAAAGCTAAGAATAAAAATCAATAAAAGAATAATACACAATGTACTAGGAAGTCTTTTCTTAATAGAGCCTTGAAAACAACATGATGCCACTTTTTGTCGTTGACAAACATTTTCTTTATGATCTTCACTTGAAAGAATGTGTGTCACTTACAGGGTACCCAATCAGCAAGACATAAGGTTCTTCCTTTAGTCAGTACTAGATTTGATTTTTAACATGGTTGTAGCTATGAACCTCTGCAAGATAACCTGATTATTATGGAAAGCAAATCTGACAGTGAAAAACACTTCTACTGTTTTTATCTGGAAGAACTTATAAAGAAAACATTAAGTCTTTAAGTTGTGAAACAGCTGAATTTAATACAGTTTAAAATACACATTAAAAGAAATATCTACAGATGACTAATCTTAAGACATCACTCTCCAAAACACACATTAGTTAGTGGATATTAGCAACTGAAAATCATCAATATTTCTGCATAAACTGTGATAGAGTGGAAAATGTAATTTTCGGAGAATGTAAGTGACAACCAAGTTAATGCACTGAATGGAGGTGGTGAATCAGTCCATGAAAGAACCTTTTGCCTGCAGATACTTGTAACATCTGACTTTTCAATTAGGTCCTTTCTAAGTCTTTCATTACAGAAGTAACTCTATAGCAGCAAATATCTTCATTACAGATGCTCTTCAGGTTTTTTTTTTAGTTCAGTTTTGTGTATATACCCAAGCATTTATTTCTAAGCACCTGAAAACTACTGGTGCCTCTTATTATTTTCCATTCATTCCCAAAGACTTTTTTTGAGACTTTCTTCACTCCATTGTAGATTAAAACACAGGCTGGAAAAGTCTGCTTTATATAAACCAAACTGTAATAAGATTTCTCTTTAGTACATCATGCTTGAATGTAAATTTACTTTCTATTCCCACTTCTGTTTTTTGTTTCCTGTGGCCATCAGTGCATAAAAGGGAAAAAGGGGTGGATTTTTACAACATATACTGCAGTGATGATTTGAAAACATTTTTCAAGCAATATAGTTTAAATTTCTCTTAGGATTTGCATTACAGTGCCCAGTATCAGAAATACCTAGCATAGTGTTGCCATCTGCTAACTTCAAATTTCTTCAAAGATCCTGCTCTCACCATCTTCTCCAGCCCTTGCACATTAACTGAGTAGAAATTCAGTCCTAGTGATTTCCATTGCCTTTACACTTCTCTCTTTGCAAAATGTACTTTCTCAGGTTTAAAACTAATGCTACTAATCACACTACAGCAAATTAAAAAGTACATATATGTCCAAAATGGAAGAGCTGAGATCAAGTCCTTGAGTGATTTTCCAGTGCTTCTAGATATTGCTTTTATTATAGTATTTTTAACATACTGAACCATATAAAAATTTTAAAATATTGCAAAAAGGCAGGAGGAACCTTGCTCTGAATTTTTAAAATCTTTTAGTGGTTGCTGGTGCAGAGTTAATGGCATGGGTTCTTAATACAACTGTATCAATCCCTGTCCCTCTGCCACTTTTTCTGTAAGTAAAAAGAAACCTAGAGTATTCATAGATATAAAATATTGTTTTTTCACTACCAGGAGTCTTCATGTATTTCTGTCGATATCCTTAAAGAAAATCTCTAAAAGAAAAATAAAGCAAGATCAGCTTAGGATAATTTAATTTTATCGTTCTGCCATATAAAGTACAAGGAGATGAAACAAAACAAAGGAAAAAAGTGTTCAAGTGAAATAAATATGGTGGGAAAATTAGAAAAAACTCTTACTTTTCTTAGAGTGTGGCAGGGTTTTTTAACTGAATTAATAGTTTGGTTTTCTCTGAGCACTGGTTATGACAAAAAGACAGTAGGGTAGAATCTAAAAAATATTTTCTGCCATTGTCAAACATTAACATCAGATTCATGCTATTTTATGACCTGTAATTTAAAATGTCCACAATTCCATTTTGTTTAATTTCATCACTTTCTCTTATTTTCATAATATTTATATTGAGTAAAAGTTTTTATGTGTCTGAAGCAGAATTATACACTAGGGATTATTGATAAATATTCTGAGAATCACTGCATTGTCCTGCAAATCTCTGTCTCCAAGGGAAGTGTCTGACTTTTGATAAAAGAGATGCCATAATATACATAGACATCAAGGAGTGATGGACTGGCAAGAAATATCTCCCCCCAAGAATGATGTATTAAGTTATGCACACATTTTGGAATGGTTCTTCAATAATTCTGTCTATTTTAGAAAGCAATTATATACCTTTAAGGTCATGTGTTGTGTAATTTTGAACAACTATTTTTTTTTTCCAAGGGAAGTGGTTTTTTCTGCTGAACTTAGCTTTTGTTTTGTTTTGTTTCTTTAATTTACTTCTTTTTTAAATTAAGGAAAAGCCCTACAGCCATGGTCTATTCAGTACTAAGTCAAAACTAAATAGACACGGAAATGTTAAATGAAGTTTTAGTTGCATTATTTATCTTGTTATTATGTCACCTTCAAAGGGCCTCTTTCTACAAAAAGATTGGTAAATAAGAAGAACATATTAATTGACTGTTCTTAATTTTCAAGAACAGACACATTGAACTACTAAACTGAATTTTATGGTTTATAATCAAGGGGGAGAATATTCATAATGTAAACATGAAAGAAAGAAATCAGTTCTGTGACTGGTAAAATTTGTTTCTGTATCGGTTTGATGCATCTATCTAGGTAAAGAACGGTGATTTTCTATTGTTTTTGTTGTTACAAAATTCATAGCACTTAGTCACTGCTAAAATATGTAGATACCAACCTGAAAATCTCTAATGAATGTTAAAAAGAAGAAGATGAAACCAAAGGCCACCGTCCATTCACAGATTGCACTCATAAAATGGTAAGTATAATCCTGATGGAATGAGACATAAAAAAACAAATTCAGATAAAACAACTAAACAAAATATGGGTGGAATGATATAGACATTTACTTCTGTAAATTCAACAAGTAAGATTTATGACTTGTCATTCCTGTTGTATAAAAGTCATTTCACATTTTGTTTGTACAGAATGGTGAGTAAGTTTATCAAGGCTGCATGTATTACATTAAGTCTTGTAAGTAACATCAAAGGCAGTACAAGAAAACTACGATTAGCACAGTATCAAAACAAAACTTGAATATAATGCAAACCTGAAAACATTCAGTTGTTACATTAAGATTACCAAAGTGCCCATGCTCCAAGCTTTCACTCAGAGCCACTGAGATCAGTAATTCTGAGCAAATTCTCAGCATGTTTTGAAAAGGGAGAGCTACCCTTTATAACAGTTCCTGACAAGATTTTGTGTTCACAGAAAAACCTATGTCACATGGCACAAACAGAATGCAAAGTGTTTCTTCACATGCCATCAACAAATATGCCATCTGTTTCAGTAAAACATTTTTTTCATCCTTGCATTTCATAAAAACCCACAAAACCCCTGAAGATATTACTAAGATTGTCTAATTTGTAAAGATTTATCTCACAGCTGCCTTGCCACTGTTTGGTTGAAGTATATTTGCTCAGTGTGCTCCTATTAAGCTCTTTAATCAGGATATAATCTCTGTATTATTTAACCTGTTTTATGAACACCACCTTTTAGCAAAATTTATCCAAAAAGAAGAATTTGTTTTCGTAGCTGTCATTCTGAAAATACTGAAAACAATCCAAATACCTAAAATCAGCTTTAGTATGTTTTAGGTCAGACTCCAAATATTTATGGCAGTACCAAAGACTATTTAATAAGGAATAATAAAAAAACTGAGAAAACTAATATTGTAAGAAACCTCAAAAGCAACAGAATTAAATTGGAGAAGTTCATTTTCAAAGTCAAAGAAAATTGACTAGAAAAGGAAGTAGAGTAACTAATTTCCAGAATACCTTTTTGGTTGGGGTTTTTTTTTTTTTTTTTTTGGTAGTCTTTTACTATGAGAAACTTTCAAATTCTTGGTAAAAATGAAAGTCTAATTCATTGAAGATTGATTATCCATTACAAGTTTTCTTACCCACACCACAGACATCTTTCTAATGAAAAAGTGACTGGAGACCAGCGTTGCACAAATCCATTCATGATAATGTACTATTTGAAGTCTCTGACATGTTTGTAATGCTTTAAGATAAATATAACAGCATTCCCCAAATAATGTCATACAAGATAAGTTGGCTACCTAGTAAGATTTTACCTTTTCACCTGGAGTCCAATCAATTTTTGTCATGGAAATTTTTGAAGCAAACACAATCACTGGGAAAAACAGTGTAAAGGAAACTATACAATATTAGTGAGTAAAAGTGAAAATGTCTGATTACAAAAAAAAAAAACAAAAACCAGACCATCTTCCCCTTCTGTAGCACAGGAGATCCTAAACAACCAGAATATCAAATCAAGGTATTAAGAATACCAGTAAATGAAACACATTATTACAAGGTAAGTGGTAGCAGCAATCAAAACACATTTCTGCACAAATGAAGGTTTCTGTAGCTCTTTCTAAGTATAGTCAGGGTGAAACTCCAAAACTTAGGTGACATTTGTGATCAAGAACTGTGGGAGCAGAGTCCTGCACTGCTGGAAGTGGAACAATGTTGGTTTTCCAGTGCCGCGATCTGTTTGTACAACTTCCTCTCAGGTCTGAGGCCCTCTTTCAAAGCCCTTTCGCAGCTGCTAAAACCAAAAGCAGGCTGTAGCTGGCTGACTCATGTGATGAGCTGCTGCAATCAGTTTTCAACTCTGGCAGATCACCCAAGGCCAATAAAATCAGTGAGATGACTAATTACAGCATGCCAAGGGAAAAGCCAGGAAGTTGTGCAATGTTCCTTTAAGAGAGGTGACTATTGAGGTCAAGCACCAAGCAACATGATCAAAATCATCTGCCTAGGCTTGTATGCCACCTGTGTTTTTAACTTCTGTGTGTTTGGTTCATTGTAGAAGCAGTGGTTCCCTTTTTCGGACCTTCCTCCCTGCTCTCCTTCAAGAGGAGGTTGGAAAGTTGCTCCAGCTTCACTAGTGTATGATTCTGTGAAGAGCACAGGGGCATTATTTTTAAATATACCACCAAAATCAGCGATAAAGCTTCGTAGAAGCCCCCAAAACTCATCTTTATGCTGTTAAAGGTGTCTCAACATGCTATATTATATACACTAGAGACCCCTAAGTAAAGAGTGTGACCTCCTTTTTATTCTTTATCAGCAATGATTTAATTTAAAATGAAAACCATGCACACATAAAGGGAAAACCATGGGATACACCGTAAAGGATACTGGGAATGAAAGCAATGCATGATATGACAGATATGGCCATCCTTGTGTGACACACAAAGTAAGTGTTCCATCGTGGGCTGGACTTGTAAGAGATTATAGACTGAAGTGTGATGTATACAACACCTGAGCCAAATGCCACCAAAGCTCCTATGTCATGGACACTGGGAACAGCCAGCTCCTGGAAAGAGAATCAGCACAATGCTTAGCTGCTGTTACCTGAAGAAACTAGCAGGTAGTGCACATGAACGTAAATTTTCTACACGACAGACTGATTAGAAGAACTAGACTGAATACTGAGGAAATAATTTCTAATTTCAGCTTTGCCTTGATCTCTGGACTTGAAGCAACACCTGACCTTGACCAAATCTCACATCCACTTCATGTCTCAGTTATTCTGTTGGCAAATGGGGATTGGAATGTACGGTTCACTGGTTGTATGTATACAGTGAAAAGATTGAAGGCTTGCAAGCCACCATTTCCAGTTTCCTGGGCAATTAAGGATCCTTGAAAATCTGCTATATCAGATGCTTAGCATCTAATAGATCATTATGAGCATCTAGTAGATTCTTATTATGCTCAGAACCCTTTCTACAAACTGCACTTAACATGGAAAGCAGGGTCAAAGTAGAGGAAATAGAAATAAGGTGAGGAAGTAGTTTATGCACTGGCAATCAGACACAACAGAGATTAGATAGGAACCAGTGTGATAACTGTCAAGGAATCCCTTTGGAAACTTTAGGATCAAAGTTTCTGCTTCCCTTACTCTCGAATTATTTTGCATTCCTGATTTGTCTTTTCCCTATTGAAGTCGAGTTTGTTTTCCATTTCAGTCAGGCACCATCCAACTTTTTTTTTTGTGCCACATATAAATCTTATCAATAAGAACAGAGATGTTTTAAAGTAATATGATTAGAATAGAGTGCAGTACCTGTGGTGTTTACAATATACACACACTGCTTGGATGCAAAGCTAAAAAGAACAAGCTATCATCCTAAGACAGAGGGGTTTTTTGTCTAAAAATACCATTTCTGTTACATGTTAAACTGTACTGGCTGTTGAAGCCCCAACAATCTTTATTTTCAATTTCTCTGTATGTCATCATGTCACTATGTGAGTACAATAGTATTTAACAAAATGTTCCAAGGTAGACCATCCTTTAAAAGAAATAATGTAGCTGTTTCCACATGTTTTAAGGCGATATCTCAAGCTCCCTGCCAGTTAAATTTGATTCTAGGCTGAAGTTTTCAGTGCAATTGTCCTAATACTTATGTCAGAATCTACGTAATTATACACTTCCTCACTAGAAGAGGTGAAATGAAGGATCTGTTTCAGTAATTTTTCTCTCTACTGAATTTTCTTTCAGACACTGAGGTGTGGACTTTGGTTTGTAATGAGATGTCTAACCCTTTCTGGCAAAGTAAGCAGTAGTTCTACATGTCTCCATCAAAGGATAAAACATGTTATATCATCTCCTGCAGACTCAAAAGTTTAACAGGTTGGTATTGTGCTCCATGCTCTAACCTGTCATATAAGATTAGTTTATTTTGTAGAAAATGCTGCTAGTGAGTGAGCCATCATTCAGCCAAAAATGCAGATGCTTTTGTTAGTCTGACTTATTCTGCCCTATCTGATTATAAGCAAACTAAACTTGGAATAGCAAAGCTTTTTGCATTCAAATTTTCAGAGAAAAAAATTTCCAGAAAAATATAAAAATCCATATAGTACAGATAAGTACTGCTACAAGACAAGTACACAGAAAACTCCTTAATGGCATAACTGCATGAGCAAAAATTCTCATGTATAGGGAGGAAACAAATCTGTTGCTGTAAAGCTACTGAAAAAAGACAAGAGCAAGAAAGGCATTCTTACTCCATTTTCCAATGATCCACATGAGCATAATGTTAATCACTGTTATCTACTTGAAACTTTTAATGGTAAAACAATCTTATTTTATTTTCATGTTTGTTATGAAATTTACGGTCATACCTGGAAAGTTGCAACTATGCCCATTCCAGTGCAGCCCATCAATCCCACACACAATGTAAACATATTGCATGAAGACCAAACAAAGTGTGATGATTCATTCTGCTTCTCTATTAATAAATATCTGATGTACATTGTAATTGCAGCTGAAAAAACAACAGCAACAAAAAGTGTTTTGTTCAATAATCAGATATTGATTACATTTTAACACCTTTTCCTGTAACACATGACATAAAATTGTAAACATAATACAATAAATAATACTACCTTTAACTCTACTGGAATGAATAAGTTAATTCAGATGAACTTTCAGATAGAACTTCAACATTATCTTTGTCTCAAAATTGCACAATATTGCTATCTAGAACTAACTGCACATCATTTGAAGAAAAGCACTAATTTAAATCCCATTCTCCTGGGTGTTTTGGGCACAGAGGCATTGCCATTCCATGTTAGGAGCAGATGTCACAGGGAGATAAGAACTATAGGATGGAAGTGGGAGGCTTTATTCTGCTCTGAGATGCAGTCTTGTACCAGAACTACATCACCTTATAATGGGTGGTCTGAAGAATTAATTCCTTTTTGCAGTCACTGCATGCCTGGCCTAATATGCAGGTCACTCCTGGCAAACACCTGTACTGAATTAGGAAATCATGGTTCTTCAGGATACGGTAAGCTGTAGGCTGAATTCCACAGTTCCAGAACACAGAACACAGTTTCAGTCTCTCTACAATTGGAAAAATAAATCAGGTAACTTTGCCCAGCCACAATGAGGGTGCATAAGCACGCCAAGATAGTGTGACTGAACGAGGCTCTTGTAAAAGGTAAAATATGTGATTTTTACTTTGCCTTAAGGCTATCATAGCTGCATATATACAGAGGTACCCAGCTCTTGATCCTCCATCCTCTAAAAGATAATAGAAAATGCCAAACTTCCTGACTCACATCAGTCATTCTGTAGAGAAGTAGGCACATTGTGGAGAAAACCAGGTGTTGTTTCAACACTGCTCTTCCCTTTGCTGCAGCATCTTAGAACCTAAAGTTCCCCTACATCAGAGTTTTTGCAGAGTAATTATGCCATCTTTGTTCCACTTCTCTTTCCAGGGTATTGACTACTTTGCACTGATGAGATGCTCTGAGGAGACACAAGTGCCTCTAAGCCTGCCCTAGCTGCTCCTAAGGACCCAGCTCTCCAGGTATTACTTACATCTACCTGATACTGCCATTTGACCATAGAGAAGTTTTTCTGCAGAACACTGAATACATTTCTGTAATTAAAGCAGGCAGCTTTCACTAATTCTCATTTCTTCATTCCAGTCAACCCAAATACCTTATACATACCTAGAAGTGCTGAAATATTAATCATAAAACCAAAGACACCGCTCTCCGGAGGTTTAGTTCCAGTGTCACTAAAGCAGGAACAGAGACAAATTAAAAGTTAACTGAAACCTGTGAAACATAAATGAGACAATTGAAATCTCAAGAGAAATATAACTTATGTGAACAGCTGCTGTGTGTGTAAGGCAATTCATCTTCTGCTGCACTCTTAGCCTCCATTTGTAGTAGAGAATCCTTCTTTACAAAAAGAAAGCATATTTTAAAGCATACTCTTCGAAATGTATTTCTTCTTTTTCTGAATGCAGTATGCAAAGATGTGACAGACCTGTACTTTGCTCATGAATGAAATGATTACATAAATGACATTTTAGAATTAATGTTTCCTTTATCTGCTGAATTAGCACTGTGTTAGAGTGAAATATATCTAATGGCAGTCACTGTCTTCAGATGTGAGAGAACTGGGTTTAATTTCCTTAAAAGGACTTCACCCTATGAGAGAAATTGTGTTCCAATGCCCAGGAATGATCCTAGCAACTGTTTAATTTACTAATGTAGATACAGTTTAAGTGTACTCTGTCTCCAAGGTGTTGTAAGTCTCTTCTGATGAAACACTTCACCTGTATAGGGAATAATTAGGAGTTCACTGGAACAGAGAGTATGAGAATATCTACAGAATTTATATACATATCTACATGCGTGTATATATATATGAAAAATGTAATGTATACAAAATATTTGTTTTGTAGAAAGTGGAACACTTTCACCATAGAGTCCTTTTCCCTCTTTTCCCTACATATGTGCAAACACCCACCTCAGAAAATACCCTTTCCTCACAAAATGAACATACTCCTGGGAGTATTTGGGCTCAAGTCCCCTCAAGCAGTATATACATATATATATAGATAGATATAGATATAGATATATACCCTCCAATACTCTTCTATGGAAGGTAAATGCTCTGTTGAAAGAACAGTACTATGATCTTGCCACTTCAACTTGCCAGTTGATATTTATTTGATCAGGTTCTATTGGTCAAGCCAATGGAAAACATCTAGTTCTTCAATCTTTACATGATTTGGGTATAAGCTGAGTTTTCAGTTAGTGGGCAGTACCAAGAGTCAGGACAGCATGTTTGAACAGAGGCACCCAAAAACTCTAATAACAGATATGTGAACACGTAAGGGTTTTAGCTAATGCCAATGTTTAGTGGACACTGAGCAAGGATTCTGAGAACAAGCCTTTCTCCTGGAGTGGGAGTGCCAATGCTGGAGGGTAGGAAGGTTCTGCAGAGGGATCTGGGCAGGCTGGATTGATGGGCCAAGATGAGTGGTAGGAGGTTCAGCAAGACCAAAGTCTGGGTCCTACACTTTGGCCACAGCGACCCCAGGCAGAGCTGCAGGCTGGGGAGCAGTGTCTGGAAAGCTGCCCAGCAGAAAAGAACCTGGGAGTGCTGGTTTGACAGCAGCTGAAAATGAGCCAGGGTGTGCCCAGGTCACCAAGAAGGCCAGTGGCATCCTGGCTTGTATCAGCATCAGTGTGGCTACCGGGAGCAGGGTAGTGATGGTCCCTCTGTTCTTGGATCTGGTGAGGCCACATCTCAAGTGCAGTTGTGAGTCTGGGCCCCTCACTGCAAGGAAGACCCTGAGGGGCTGGAGCCCACAGAGAAGGGCAGCAGAGCTGGGGAAGAGTCTGGAGCACAAGTCTGATGAGGAGCAGCTGAGGGAACTGTAGCTGTTTAGTGTAGAGAGGAGGAGAGAAGGATCAGGGGTGACCTTATCACTCTACAACCACCTGAAAGGAGGGTGTAGCCAGGTGGGGGTTGGCCTCCTAGGTAGCAAGCAATAGGACAAGAAGAAATGGCCTCAAGTTGTGCCAGGGAAGATTTAAATTGGATGTTAGGAAAAACTTCCCCACAGAAGGGGTGGGGACACTGGAATGAACTGCCCAGAGAGGTGGTGGAGTCACCATCCCTGGAGATGCTAAAAGAAAGCCTGGACTTGGTGCCATGGTCTGGTTGACATGGTGGAGTTCAGTCTTAGGCTGCACTAAGTAACCTCAGAGGTTTTTTCCAACCTATGTTGATTCTGTGATTCTGTGTATAATGGGACAAGTAGGAACTAGCTAGGGATATTTTTTTATGTCATTCAAGAAGATGAATATTCTTCATTCCAGCAGCGAGGCTGGATTAGGTTTCAGTGCTAAGATTCTGAAGCTACCACTGAGTACAGCCAAAATGACCTCAGCATGAATGCTCTCCACACGCAAAAGAGAAAGCACTCTCTACTTAAGCAATCACTTTCAAGGATTTTGATAATTTTGTTAAGTTCAGGACAGAAGAGTATGACCATCTCAAATGACTTGATTACTTTAGAAATTCATGTTTGCTCTCCAACCCCTTCTACGTTATAGAAGGATTTGTTTAACCAAAGTTGCTAAGATGATTTACAAGCAACAGGAGGAAGCTTAGGATAAAGTAGGATCTTTTTCTATGAAAAGCAAATAAAAAAAAATAGAGAAAATTAATATATGACTTTTTACTAGATTGGTTCCAAATTCTCAGACAACAAAAGTTTGGACCAGGCTTTTACACATATTTTTACAATATATCAGGCATTAGGAATCCCTATTCACATGAATTTTCTTGTTGTAATGCTTTCTGAAGACTTGTTCCAGCTCGTAGTCTGTATTAATCTTGTTTCTCTTTGACAGTGAAATTGATGAAAAAAGTAAACTAAGTATTTTTGTTTGTTTGTTTGACACACCTGAAAACCATCAAAATTCATGTTTCATTTAGCCCATTTTTTAACCTTGAATTTAATTTTTTCCTCTTGTTTCTGGGGTGTTTTCATCAACACAACAAAGGAGTCCATTTAAAACGTGGGCCACTTGTGACAATCTTCAAGGACTTTTTCAAATCAGAAACCACTCTGTGGTAAGTAGAGGACTGTAATCACTTCAAAGCTTTTGAAGGGCTTTAGGTGAGAAGAGAATGGAATTGGCACACACATGGAAAGCCATTTGAAGTTCTTGGAACACATCTTAAGAGCAATCCAAATAACCTGAAATTGCACTGAACTCCAATTTTTAACAAAATATTTTCTCAAGCTAAAGTTTTATAGGTGGTTTTTGCTATTGTGGATTTTTAAACTCAGCAATCTTAAACTATGCTTTAAAGAAAATTCATACCAGGAATATTATATCACAATCTATTTACAAAGTACTGTGCTGGATTTTAAGGACACTACCTTCTTAATGCTGTATTTTCCATTAAAAATCCCTAGAGCTAAATTAGGACTTGGGTTCAAACTTATTTTTCTTCAGGTTTCCTCCTTTGGAAAAAAAGGTTAGCAAAAAAAAAAAAAAGTTATAATGACAGTCCCTATCTTTTATGAAAAAAAAAAAAAGGAAATGGTATATTTGAAATAAAAACGTGCTCACATATTTGAGTTGGTGCATAGGTGAGCTCAACCACCAAGAAACAGATGAGGAACCCTATATGGAAATGACAGCATTTGTGTCACCATCTCATGCAGTAGAATTTTAAAAACAGTCTTTTAATTTTAAAAAAAGTCTTCCGAAGAGTGGAAAGACAAGAAGGTTAAGGAGACAAAGAATAAATATTTTAGGACCAAAAAACTCATAATTGAATTTTCTTTGGAGCCATCATAAACTATTTCTCTTCAAACTGAAGTCCCAAATTTTTAAAATAGGAAGATTTTATTCTACCTACAGGGATTCTGATTTCTCCAGATGTACCATCTGGTATCAAACACCTTCAGGAAAATATCCTTTACTCTTTCACTGAGAATTCAAACAAGCACACAGCCATCCCAGAACACCCAAATTGGTTTGGATTTTGAGCAGTAGGAGTAACAGGACTAATTTGGGCACAACCTTGTCATCTTTTAGGAGTCACCTGCTAGAAAACACAAAATCATATTCATTTTATCTACCAAGAAATGTATTTATATGGTTTACTTGATGAAACATTAGCACAGCCTCCATGACAAATTTAGGTGTGGTCTCTTGCTGTAACAGCTGCTATATTGTAAGCAAATAAAATTAATGTTACTTCAAGGCATACACAGAGTACTTGGGGAATGTATATAAAAATTACAGAAATGTTGAACTAAAGTTTGTCAATATTCTTCTCCTTTGTGTAACTGGAATTTCGCCATATGAGCTCTATTTAATTTTTATAGTTCATTGTAAGATATTGCACAACTGAAATGTTGCAACATTCTTCCTCTTTTTTAACACTCTTAGTTTTACTAAATCACATTCTCAATCACATGATTCAGATTCTTAGGCTAAAGCCTAAGAATGAAAATGACCTGAAAATTAAGAATATGAAAATGGTATGACTATTGTCCTGAGTACTTAGAAGAAAACCTTGCATTATTCCCAAGTGCATCTTCTATGAACTTCTTATGCTTAGACCATGTGCCTTTAGACTTGTTGCAGGTGCTTCACCAATACTCAACGTATATCCTTGTAGTCCAAATTCAGTGTCAAAAGGATGTAACATGAACAGGACTTTTAAAAAGCTTTACTAGTAAATGCAGTGGGTGTGAAATGTGAATGGGAATCACTGGTGCAGCCTCTTATGTCTTTGTTTTGTTTAGGTTTTTTTAGGGCATATGGACTTTTATTTGATTTGATAGTTAAAGGATAAGAACAGTGTTATCTGTTATCTTATTCCATTAAGTTGATATAACTATGGCAACTGAGATACATTCATTAGAGTTGTACAGTCGTGAGTTAAAGGTTTGGTCCATTCCTTTTAGAATGAATGACACAATTAAGATACCTGTGCTGTCAAAAACTTAACTGCAAACAAAACTATACATAAAAAACCACATCCCGTTCTCTCATATATTTTATTCTATGACATGGCTTCAATATAAGAAACATAATTTGTCAAATTATCTCAAAATATTTCTAAACACAAATCATGTACAGTTATATCAAATGATTTATTTTTGTTAGTTAATAATGGACAGATTGCACTGATCACAAGCACTTTTGTGTTAGCAAAGCTTTGTGTGTAATCAAGGATGAGCAGTAGGGTATTTGCTCAAGTACAAGAACAAGGCTTTCCAAGAGCTTTCCAGATTTGTGCTGAGTTTAAAAGTTTTGCTAATATAAGCATGAAGCCAAACTTTCTCTGGCTCAATTTGAATGAAACTCAGCTATCTTGTGGGTTGTGGTGTCATTTGCTCTTGACTATGATGACAAACCCTAATTTTCAATCAAATTTTCTTGTATGTGCCAATCAGGTTAGCAGTCTTCTGAAATTATGCACATCTAAAAAGTCCTTCATGGAATTAGGTCTAGATGTATCTTTAAAGATATATTTTAAAACCTTGTTTAGATCTTCTGTATGTCAGAGACACTCTTAGATTTCTGGCTAACCTTCAATCTACTGAGAGATAAATACTAACATTTTCATAGTTTAGATTTAAATGTTAACATAAGCCATGCATAAAGAATGATTTATACAGAATTGCACTTAAATTAAAAAGATTATAGAAAAGAGATGCCAGACATCTCTTGGGAAGTCTTTTAAACTCATTGGTCCTATAGTGAAATACAAAAAATGCATTCTTGGGGGGATGTGTGCACTGCAAAAGCCATCACAGGGCTTCGAGTCCAGTCATCCTCCTGTGCACTTTGGCCTAGTTCTGGAGTTCCACAAACAAAATTACACTTCCACCATGGAATTGTCAAGTTTTTCTAGGATCAGGCCTGCGCTGGCTGCAGCAGAAAACTTTCATGTCCTTTCCATCGTGCCTCCAGCGTCTGTGTCCTGCGGCTCCCAGAGGCGCTAGAGGTGTGATGGGTGCCGGGAGTGCCCGACGTGTCCCCCTGTCCCCGGGAGGCCCCGCCGCCACCGCCTCTCCTCCCCTGGGGACCCCACACTCCCTCCGGGAAGCCCCTCAGGACACCGCCCATGGTCACACACACAAGCCCCGCACCTCGGCCGCTCCCCGCCTCACCTGATGTAGGGGACGAGGGGCTCGACGTGCCCCGCCAGCACGGCCATCACATAGGAGATGATGAAGGCGGCCGAGGACCAGCTGACGAGCAAAGCGGGCACGAAAGCCACGCCGGGCATGCAGCACGGCATCGCCGGCGGCTGCCCTGCCCGGGGTGTCGGCAGCTGGGCGGCAGCGCCCCGCAGTCAGGCTCCGGGAGCGGGGACTGGCGCGGCGCATCCGCGCTCCCACGCGGCTCTGTCCCGCAGCCCCGGGATGCCCGGCCGAGCGCTGCCTTCCCTTCACTTTCGGTTCTCCGCTGCGCTCCCCGCCCCCGACGGCGGCGGAGAGCCAGGGACAGCCGTGGGCCCCTTCGCCCTCCGCTGCCGGCACCTGAAGCGCTCCGGAGAGTTTGTGGCTGCAGGAGCTCTCTCCGCAGCCCGAGCCCCTGTCGCTGCCGGCTCTCCGGGCCGCACACGCCCCGTCGGGGCAGGGAGGAGGGCGGTGAGATGCTGCCGGGGAGTGCTCCCCGGGGTCTGCGGGTCGTGCCGGCGGCTTGTGCCTTCACACTCGTCTTTAAAAGGGCTAAAAATGGGGCCCAGTGTGAGCGTGCAGGGGCTCTTTGCAGCTCGCCGGCCGGGGAGCGGCCCTGGGGGCATGGAAACAGGGTCAGAAACTGTGCAGGTCCCATTACCGAGTCCTGTACACGCCTCATCCGCCTCGGACTTTCGCTTCAAACACATAATGCAGCCTTGATTTGCAAATCTTTCCTGAGATTCACTTTCCCACGTGCTTAGTGGGAAACCACTGTTTAATTCAAAATCATGCCACGTTCAGCATTTTCATTTTGGTTTAACCTGAAGTCATGGACAATCTGTCAAGGGTGTTTCTGTTTCCTTTGATTGTTTGTAGTTACCAGCCTTACAAACCAACGTCTAAACTCAAGGTCACCATTCTGCTACACGTGTGTGCATACTCTGCCTCTCCCCCTGAGGATGTGTCGAGGGTCCTGCCTTCGGGGCACATTCCCTGTGGTGGATGCACACAAGGTGAATACTTGGTGTGCCTTTGAAGGTATTAGGAAGGGAGATAGAAATGAAATAAAAGGACTAGAGACAGTATATCTTAATGCAAGTAGAGAAAAGTAATTAAAAAAAATTATTCTACCAATGAGGCTGGAGGTAGTCTACAACCTTCTTCTTGGCAGTAGCAAGTTGATCATGTTCTTAACATATAAATTGAGCATAATAGTTCACACCATACTACAAATTCATAATTCACATTTCCAGAGCTAATTTCCCTTCTAGTAGTTTTGAGTGACAGGAATTTCTGACTGGAAGAACACATTTATTTCTCTTTATGTTAAAGGTGCAAAAACGATGGAAGTGAGCTAATATTTGAGCTGTCATAATATGCTGGTTTAAAAATTTCTGTTTAATTATGCCTCAATATCAGGTATCTTGTTTTCTTTTTTTTCTCTTGAAACAGAAAATTAAAGAAATACTGTACAAGAACTAAATCTAGTCTCTTTGGTAAATAAACAAATGGCAGAAACATATCTATGATACATTTACAGCAGTAGGATTTTAATTTTTTTTGTGTCAGTAATTTATTATTTTGGGTTGCTCCCTTGCAAGAAGAGGATTACTTCATTTTAGTTCATCAACATTTAAGTCACATTGTTGGAAAATGTTCAATCCACAGTTCTGCAAGTTCCTTGTACTACCTTTAGTTTTGTAAGTAGTAAATAAATTACTCTTAAGTGTGAGTTGAGTACTTAAATTATTCACATGACTTTTTGAAAGTGCCTGAACACGATTTGGAGTGAAAGAAAAGGACACATTTGGCTCAAGCAGGTGGCAACTGACTGACTGGTCCTCACCAGAAAAGGCTTTCATTGCTATGTAAACATTTATTGCAGCTCACGTGATGTTTAATTTTCTTTATGATTTTATTGTAGAAGGAAGTCAGTAACAACATACAATTTGAGCAGTGATCTTTAATTGGTTTTTATCAGAAGCATGTTCTTTAAGGATCATTAGAAGCTGCTAGGAGTAACAAATACAGGCTACTCCCAAACTTGGGAGGAGTCATTTTCATTTACTGGACTTGAGAACATTAGTGTGATAATTCAAAGAAGGTCTATGTATTTTCATTTATTTAGCTTTCAGTAAATTATTTTAAAACCCTAGCAGTATAGAAATATAAAACAACTATGGATTTTAATATAGCTCCGTGGGATTTTTGTAGATGAAAAATTAGATATGAGTCGACAGTGTGTGCTTGCAGTCCAGAAAACCAGGTGTGTCCTGGGCTGTATGAAAGCATGGGAAACATGACCAGAAGGTTGAGGGAGGTGGTCCTGCCCCTGCTCTGCTGAGACCACACCTGGAACACTGCATCCAGCTCTGAGGTCTCTTGCACAAGAAAGACATGGACCTGTTACAGTGGGTCCATGGAGGGCCACAGAAATGATCAGAGGGATGGAGCACCTTTCTTTGTTGAAGAAAGGCTGAAACTGGGGTTATTCAGTCTGGAGGAGAGAAGGTTCCAGGGAGAACACTTTGCATCTTTTCATCATTTAAATGAGACTTAGAAGAAGGACAGCTAGAGACTTTTTACCAAGATCTGTAGTGACAGCATAAGGGGAAATGGCTTTAAACAGAAAAAGGGTAGTTTTAGATAACATATTATGAAAGAATGCTCTGTTCTGAGGGTGATGAGACACTGTGACAGGTTGGCCAGAGAAATTGTGGATGTCCTGTTCAAGGCCAGCCTGGATGGGGCTTTGAGCAATTTTGTCTAATGGAAGGTGTCCCTGCCCAGGGGACTGGGGTTGAAACTAGGACATCTTTATGGTCCATTTTGAACCAAACCCTTTTATGAATCTGTGATTCTGTGATTTAACAAAACTACTCAGACTACTTCAAATTAGAATTATTAGAAAAATAAATATGTCGAGATGTGCAAATAATAACACATCCATGTCAATGGTTTGCAAACATATGAAGTCAAGGAAATAATAATGCAAGAGATCTAAAATAGCCTATGCTGGTGGTACTTGTATCCCTTCTATTTTCCTGTTTTACTCAAAATCTGATTTCCTTGGATTTTATATTTCTATATATCTTTATCATATGTGTATTTTACAAACTCATTCATCATGAAATTACCTGCAACATGAAAGACCTAGTGAGAAGGATCCCCTTGTCCAAACATATTGGTTTTTAATATCTCTACACGGCTTTTACATTGAACCTGTATACAGAATAACTACAGTAGCGTTTACTTCCCTGATTTGGTAAAGAACCTTCTGGAAGAGGGAAGGATGGAAGAACAAGGGAGACAAGAAAATGGTAAGCAGTAAAAGTTTGGAATGAGAGCAAGAGAGATGTAGTTCAGCTGCTTTTTGAGATCTGTTGCTTCACAAAAGCGCTAGGGAAAAAAAAAAGCAGCCTTAATCTGTGAACATAATACTTAAATTATTTTATTAACTGATTAATAACTGGTTTATTAACACAGGTTGTGCCAGAAATACATTTACAGAAGGAATCAAATACACTACCTGTAACTTCTTCAGATTATTGTATGAAGAAAGAGTTCAAGCTGGTTTATCTCTTCCCCTCCTCTTTGGTCATGCGCCAGTATCTGTAACCTCCTCTCAGTAACAAAAACATGTGTAAACTATTCTCACTTCTGACAAGAAGTTTGGAATAGCAATAGTAACAACCCATGACATCTGTGAAGTCTTACACTGTGAGGCATTCATGGCATGATGTTAATATTTCTAAAAGGTAATGTGATTCAGTTATAAAGCAGGTGTTACTCTTTAAGAGATGGGGATTTTTTGCTCCATTTGTTTTGGGTCCCCTCTGCAGATAGCAAGATTATAGCTAAATGTCTAACTGAAATGCAGGTAAAAGATGTATCAGTTGTCAAAAAGACTGAACAAGTCAAAAACTGACAGGTCCCTTAAGAATGAAGAGAGGCAACTACTGGGTTGAAATTGTGCAATTTCATCTCAAAAAACCCAAACCAAACCAAACCAAACCAAACCAAGCCAATAAAACCCCAAAACCCAAACTAAAACAACAACAAGAAACCAAAACCAAAACCAACCAAAACAAAAACACCAATCAAACAAACAAAACTCCCCCCAAAATGAAAACCAAACCAAACAAACTAAACAACAAAAACCAAAAACCAAAAAGTAATAGAAGCTTCCTCTAGATGCAGGACAGATTAATATCTTACAATAACGATGAAGTGTGAAAAGGTTTATTCCATAATTTCTAGAGATTAACTCTCAAAACGTATTTTTTTACTACTCCACTCTGGTATTTTCAGTTACCTCTTGAGTGATGTTTTTTCAAATAAAATGTTTATCGGGAGAAACTTTTGTTTCCAGAATGCATGAGCTGTAGACTGACAGGGACAATAAAGGGCAAGAGAGACTGTTGAGCTGCAGATGAACGATTCTCAAATGGCTTTGTTGTCCTTCACTCTAAATGAGGTAGTGAACATGCTGAAGCAGTTAGTGGGAGAATTTGGCTCTGGCATTTTGATAATTTTGGCAGTACATTTTTGTAGAAGTACATTTTTAGTGAAAAGTAAATAATTCATAGTGAAAAGGGAGCTTTTAATGTGGCCCTGTCATCTGAAAGAAATACCTTTGCATTTATATATATATATATATATTCATGACCCGAGTCAAATTAGAATGCCAAGAGCTTAAAGGTATCAGACTCAAAACAGAGAGAATTTGTTCAATCCTAGGAAAATCTATCAAAAATATCTTTTCTCTCAACATCAGAAGTGGCTAATGATGTGGCTACATCCAGCACAAAACCTTCTGGAAATGGGGAGTACTCCTTGCTGGAAAATCAGATTCTATTTCCATATGTTAATCCAGATTTTCCAGCACAATTTATGGCTGTTGGTTTGCCTACCTTTACCACATCATATTGTTAAATATAGGGCACTCAATTATTTCTTCCTGTATATCATACTTTGCACATTCCTGGCTGAATTACTGTTTGCTTCTTTCATGAGTTTCCTTTTTCTGTGTCTGGCCACAGCTGACACCAAGGTCTACCAGGGCCAGAGAGAGCTGCTACGTGTGCTTCAGGGTAACACTGTGAAATCTGTTTATGTTGAAAATGCTTGATTCCAGCTGATTTATACGTAACAAACAGACATACCTGGTAAAATGTAGTTTTACAAAACCTAAATATTGTGTTCAGTTTTGTCTTTTCAGTTTTAACAAACTGTTCTTTCCATCCTTTCTTGGCCTTTGCCCATGTCCTTCATAGTTCTATATCAAAGGTTCGTGCTGCATAGTAAATTTGTTATGACCACAAATAACATGAAAAAAGGCAGAAGGATTGTTCTTGTTCAGTAAAAATGCAATGAAATCGGTGATTTTCAATCAATTATCATGAGGCATAAACAAATGATCAGCTTTGTAGCTGGCAATGAGCACTGTGATAACCTGTGAAGCATCACTAATTCTTATTTGTTTGAGGAACTTTGCATTGAGGAACAGCTGGTGCAGCTTGGGAGTCCCAGAAGAAAGGTCATGAACTATACTTGTGTCTTGTCTGTACCAGGTCCTTCACACTCATGAGTAGCAGTTAATGGCTGGACTCGATGGTCTTAGAGGTACTTTCCAGCCTAAACTATTCTATGTCTCTGTGTTCTGAAATAAAATAGATATGAAAAACAGGTAATACGGCTTTCCAAAAAGGTATTGTAGCAATTACTCCCACTCTACTTTCTATGTAGTCTCTTAAACATTTTTAAACATAAAAGCATATTTTCAGCCATCAAAGGAAATTGTTCATCCTTAAGAGGTCCTTTAGCTATTCAGTCCTTCTGTCAGATACTGTGATCCATACCAAATGATGGAGAGTTAACTAACCAAAATGAGATATTCTTCTAATGTTCTGAGTTTTGATCTCACTACTGTGATGTAAAAGGCACATGTTATTTGATACAGCCACAAAACCCTACTGACCACTGTAAATCACTAAAAGCACCTCCCTTATTTTCTGCTGTGTGCTGCTGAGTGGATTTAAAAGACTACCCTGACAATTTCAACTATCTAATCTGTACAGTCTGTTCTCTGTGCCATCGCAACCTTGCAGGATTAACAAAAGAAACATAAATTCCACCACTATAATGTAACAATGCCATCAGTGTACTAAAGGCTCTGTGTTTCTAGTGTTAAAGTAAAAAATAATATCTTTTTACCCTTTAGAATAATCAAGCATTTCATAGAACCAGACTACTGTGAGAAATTCTATCCTACCCTGTTCTATTTTACGCTAGTTAAAATGATAGTTAAATATCAAGGATAATAAACTTTAACTGTATATTAAAAAAAATAAATTTAATATTTAAAAAATAAGGTTACATTAACATATTTCTTAATATACATTAAATATATTACATCACAGCCTGGGGAGATATTCCAGGATGTTTCATCCACTTTATTAGAGTCTTTGGAAACAGACATACAGATATGATTTGGTTTGAGGGCCACCATCTATTTAAATTTTAGTTTACCATTGCTAAGAGCATAACTCTTTAAAAAGCAAGGGGTTGCTATAAAGAAAACCAAGGACAAAAAAACCAACACCCCAACAAAAAACAACAAAAGCCCAAACCAACCAAAACCAGAGAAAATGCCAGATTCTGCAGAGTTTCAGAAGGTTTCTTCTGGCTTTCTACAAGCATTTATTATTTTATTTTGAAGGGTGCAGGAAATAACAGATTTTTCAGAGTAAAATGCTGGTGAATATTATGCTCAGAAAATCTGATTTTGCTGCCAGGTGCACATGCTGTCTCAACTTCATCTAGATGATCACTTTCAGAGATTTTTCAAATGGCATTCAATGTTCCAGTCCTTTGCTCTCTAGGGACTGCTTTTTCATCTGTTTCTGAGATACTACTGTTTTCTCTTTAGTTATACCTCATTTTTACCAGCCATGGTCTTCAGATTAGTTTAAATATTCTTTCCAGTATCTTCACAAATAAAAAGGGAGCAGAAAGGGTGAGAACTGACTGATGTTTCCCAGGTTTGTTTTTTTTCCAGTAGAGAAATGGGTATGAAGCAAAAAAAAAAAAAGAAAAAAAAAAAGATGATATATTCTAATAAGAAAATTTTCAAGCAAAAAAATCATAGATGTTCCTTGCATACCTGTCCAGAGGGTTGGAAGCTGAACATCTGAGGGTTTTCTAAAGCACTGAAATACTGAGCATGATTTTAAAATCTTTACTTTTGCTGGAGTACTAAATGAAAACTCTCACTAGCTGCATATAATTAGAATGCATTTGCTCGTGAGTCTAAAATTATTGTAGACTGATTAAGGGAAAATCCATTACAAGACACAGCAGCAAGGTCTAACAGCATCTCTCAGAAACAGACCACTTGCATTCAATCTCTGTTTCAGAGGTAATGTCAGTGGGATTGAGTCTCACCAAAGCCTAAGAGCTCTATAAATGGTGAGTCAAAATGAGATTATGTGTTGAAGGATAGAACACGGCTCAGTCACTGTCTTTTTTATGTTCTGAGTGACTAATGTGATTTAATTATTGCATTTGATGGATAGTGGTATTACCAAATTCACAGTGCTGTACCAAGCTATTAATTCCAGTATGCCTAAAGCTACTGCTTCAAATTTCAGAAGCAAAGATATTATAGTTTTTTGGGAGAGTGGAGTGGCAGGGAGAGAAGTCCTACAAGGCCCCATTATCTCCCAGTTCCTTTCCATAGAGAGTGCTTATTCAGCTCTTCAAAGTAGTGAAAAACTCTCCACAGGCAAGTTGCAACCCCTCTATTCTGAACTTTTACTTGCCTGACTTGAGACACCTCTGAATGCTCAGAAGTTGAGAGCATTCACAAATGAAACCAAAATCCCTAACAGTGAACTGCTGGGCCTTCAGAGTACTATGAGTTATCTCCTGTATTGTGAAAATTCAGATTTCAAGTGGAACAGGCATCAAACTTGTTGAAATTTTTCTTTACATTTGGGATCAGTAATTTTTGCCTCATGGAAGTGCTACAACTTTAATTAATGTTTATGAAAGAGACCATACTGAGACAAATACAGGAAACCTATGTTGATGTTAATTCTCTTTTCTTTAGAACAAGATTCATTAAATGTCCAGTGAATAATATCCTTAGCTAACAGAAAAGCTTGAGATACTTGGTTGATTATTTCTGGCCTTCTGCCTCACCCAAAGATAATTACACTGTTGCCTCAGATGTTTAGCTCTTACTGTTCTCCTTTCCCAGCAAGTGAGAATACAAAAGACCTGGAAAGAGCTACTACTGGACAAGTTTACCATGTCCAGTAAGAAGTTCTGCCCTCTTCAAGATTTTTACCATTACAGAATCTCCATTCCTGTTGAAAGAAAAATATTACCTTCCTTTTCAAAGTAGCTTCTTACCCCCTCTTGGAAAGGTCTAATTGCAGGAAGAAAAACATCAAAAATTCAGTTTTCTAAGAGCTAAGAGAGAAAAAAAATATTGGTGAAGGCAACTGTCAGAAAATCAAGATCAAATGTGTTTATAACTATTTGGCTGCTTATTTAGATTACATCATAATCCACAGGAGGCATGCCTTTGTGTTGAGTGCTGCTACGTGCACCTTTGAGTTAATACAAACACAGGAACAGTCAAGTTGATTATCCCAAGAGCACAATGGTTTACACGGATAACGACTTGGCAAAGCCCTTAAGTATATGTTGGATTATAATGGCAGCACCTAATTTTTACATATTCTGACATCTAGTGGAATTTATTGATCCTAGCAGAATATCTGTGTTCATTTGTATCTCCAATGACTGGGAGAAAAGAAGAAAGTTAAGTATTCCCTTCTTGAATATAAAGTTCCCACCTGGAGAACTGAGTAAGCAGTGCATTAGATAAAACGTGAAAACAGAAGAATTTGGCCTAAGCCCTGCTCTTTTCAGACACATGCCCACAAAGACAGCTGCAAAGAGATACAAGGCCCCTGATCTGATCTCTGGTTTTGAGCTTGGAAATAATTTATAGTGACAGACATAGAATAATCCCAGTAACTTTGATAGATTGTCTCAAAAGGTATTTGAGCCTGCATCTGCTACGTGTACCTTAATAATGTGTCATTAATTAAGGCCATTAAGCTGAGAGTGGTCTTGTTTTCATCCATATTCCATGCCTTTCACAGAATCACAGAATCATCAAGGTTGGAAGAGACCTTAAAGATTATCCAGTTCAACCATCATCCCACCATAATCACCCTAAAATGCATCCCCAAGTGCCACATCCAGATGCCTCTTGAACACTTCCAGGGATGGTGACCCTAACACCTTCCTGTGCAATTTATTCCAGTGCCTGACCAGTCATTCAGTGACTTTTTTTTTTTTTTTCCTAATACCTAATCTAAACCTCCCCTGGCACAACTTGAGGCCATTTCCTCTCATCCTTTCACTTGAGACATGGCAGAAGAGGTCAACTCCCACCTCACTACAACATCCTTTCAGATGACTGTAGAGATCAATGAAGTCCCTCCTGAGCCTCCTCTTCTCCAGACCAAACAACCTCATCTTTCTGGAATAATTAAAACTTTGATGGACTGAAGCCTAGAAGAGTCTATGAGTCCATGGCAAAATGGAATATAGGGGAACATATGGAGTATAGAGCCCTGTTTCCTGTCACAAGCTTGTTAGGCTGTCTCTCAAGGCTTGACAGCTATTCCTGCTATTCCTATTTGAAGTATATTACAGAACATGGTTTTGTTTTCTTTTTGTGTTTTGTTTTGTTTGCTTTGGGTTTTCCTGTGTTTTGTTTTAACCTGGTGACTATTGCATTTAGTTTAAGTAAGTTTTTGATCTCCATTTCTGTCATGTGAACAAGTCAAAACCTTTTAGTGTCTTTTTAGAAATGATCTAATTTTTCCTTTTCATGCACCTATTTCAGTTTAAATATATATTCCTTGAATATAAGTATTCTACAAGAAAGGACAGACATAATCTCATCATGACTCGTTCAGCACCTCTTTATATCTCTGTGTCTAATGGCATGCTTTGTCTGATACTTTATAAAATAATTTAAAGATTATATGAATTTAATGGCTTTATCACATTGGTATCATATAGAAGTATTTATTAGTCTGTATAAATGTATCATCTCACACTTTGTACTGATTATTGATCCAGGTCTTGAAGCTTCCCCTGAGTGGTTTTCTGCTTTACACTGGTGATATATCTCTCAGCTTCATCTTTTCAGCACAACCAGTTTCATTTCTGCATTTACACTGGATTGTTGACTAGAAATAGATTTTTTTGACCATAAGTAGGTTTTTTTTTCCTTATGATCTGTATATGTGCTATACCTCAGTTCTCAATGAAAACCTCAGTCTGCTGACTCAGAATACCTGGCCATCACTGGTACTGCTGGGACAGTGCTGTAGGCAGTGGGAAAGAGGTGCTGCTAGGCAGGAATAATAGTTTAATAATAATAGCACAGTGCTTGAGCAGGAGGGGCAGGTGAGAGAATACGCAAAGACTATATTCACCCATCAGATTGCTTGTAAATACATTAGAATTCCTCTCACCCTGGAGAAAGACAAAACGCTATAACACTAAAAAGTAAATAGGAGAAGGGCTCAGTGGCTTGGGAGAGATGTGCCAAAGAGCCGCGCCCTCTTGGACATTTCTTAAAGTAGAGCCAGCTGTAGTCCTCTCACACCACCACTGTATAAATATACAGGGACAAAGTTCTGGAAAGGGTCAGGCATTGTTACTTCACCCACAAAATACAAGATCGCAAGGACAATGTTTGTGACTCCGAAAACTCACTGCAGGGAGTTTTAAGAAATACTTAGAAGACCTTTTGATGCAGGGATAGACTACAGAGACAGGAGCTACTATGCTTGGGCTCTCGCAGGCCTCTGGCACCCCATCATTCTGCTCTGGCCACCAGCGGTGCTTCCGCCTGATCAGTGTTTGACAGTGGCCATAACAACAGCGTCCGTCCCATGCAGGTGGCTGAACTTCATGGCACAATCCGGCGTGTGCTGTCAGCTACTGGTCGCGAACTAGTTTCTTGTTGCGTTTTTTCCTCAAGAGCTGCTCTTGAAGGACTCCATCAGTAACTCTCTCTAGCTTGCTGATTCCCGTTCCATGCACCTCATTTCTGTGCCGTAACACGCACCGACTGTTCAAATGAAATCTCAGCACGCAGCTCGGCTGTATCTGTGCGCTGTCCGCAAACCCTCGGCGATGGCAACACCCAACTCGCCGCCCCCGTGAGGGCCGGGAGCGCCTCTCCCTCAGCGCGGCCCCTCGGCCACCGCCAGGCGGCGCCGGGCGCTGCCGGAAGCGGGGCGGGCGCTGGGCCGGGGCCCCGCCCGGCGCAGGCGGCGCGGAGAGCGGGGCCGGGCCGGGTCGGGCCGTGCGGGGCGGCGGCCGCCGGCGGGCCATGCTGCTAAAGCTCCTGCAGCGCCAGACCTATACCTGCCTGTCGCACAGGTATGGGCCCTGCCTCTGCCTCGGGGGCCTCGTCCTCATGATCGTCTCCGCCCTGCAGTTCGGGGAGGTCAGTACGGCGCCGCGCCGGCGCGGCGTGGCTGCCCCCCTTGCCCTGCCCGCCTCCCTCCCTCCGCCGAGCCGAGCGGTACCGGCGGGACAGGCGCAGCCCCGCGGCTGCACGGCCCCGGGGGGATCTGGGGCTGTTTTTCCTCTGGGAGCCGGGTAGTTGTGTTGTCCCGCGAGCAGCCAGGTCCCTCTCCGGGCGCCTTGCGGCTGAGGGTCCCGCCCCTCGCGGCGCCGTGTGCCCCGTTCCGTGCCGCAGGCCCGCCGTGCCCGCGGGGACGGGCCGGCTCCGGCCGCATCCCGGAGCGCAGCCCCGGCCGCTGCCGCTCCCCGGGCCGCCCGGGCCGCACCTGTTGGGCTGCGGGGAGCGCCGGCGCGCTGGGTGTCCCCTCGGGGGGTGAGCTGAGCTCTGACAGGTGACAATGCCGCTGCTGTTTGCTGCTCTTGGGCAGTTCTTTTCCACTTCCCTCATCAGGTGACTTATTAGTGCTGTGTTTTTGTTTTGAGTCTTTTAAAGCCTGTGCTGGATGTCACCTTCGCATGTCGACTGGGAGTGACAGAATCTTTCCCCTCTCCGGAGTTTAAGGAGTTAAATGCATCCTCCCTCCAAGCTGCGCAGCAGAGTCTGCTTTGCTCGATACGTGTTACTTAGTTCGCTCGCATTATTTTGTAAATGATGCAATGTAATTGCACTTTTTCTAGATACGATTTTACACGGATGTGTTGAATGTTTAAATCTTCATTTCACATTGTCCTATCGGTTTGGTAAGTCGTCAGTGAAGGGATCTGGAGAGGAGTAAAGGAATCCTACTTCAGTGCAGTGTTTGCTCATGTAGTGAGGAATCAGGGAAATGAAGTATTTTTGTCAGTCTGAAAGGATGGCAGTGCTCAATACAAACAGACTGCAATTTCGTGATTCCTAAGCTGTTTAATTTTTTTTTTTTCCTTTTCTCTCTTTTCTGTTTTAATTTGATGAGCTCTTTCCGATACAGGGAAAGCAAGACAAGAGCCGTAAGGATTATTATCTGAAAATCCTGCGTGTACCACAATCAAAATTGTATTTTGTGTAATAACACATCTTTGCGTAACATCTCTGCTGTCCTGCAGAGACCACAAGTTCCTGAAACACTTCAAAGCCATCAGCAAATTAAGTAATTGTAAAGTGCATGTGGGCGCCTCTTTGTCCATGATTATCAACTTGGATTGGAAGTTTTCATGGTGCTGTGAAACTGATACAGTTTTGCGTTTCTTTGGAATGGGGACTTAAAACCCAGCTTTAGGATATCATAGAACTTTGAAGGTTTTAAAAATATTTCAGTAGTTGTTTAAGTTATGGCTGATTTTGCTGAGAATCGGTCAAAATCACTGCTCAGATTTTCCTGCTAAAGCTTAGTTTGCTGCTTCTAGCCCTTTAATAGGTACTTGGAAAATTTAGATTCAATTTAGAGAGTGAGCAAAAGAACTGGAGGTTTCATGTAGGAGTAGGTTTTCCAATTTATATGTGAAGAAAAAAGAAAAGTGACCAGTAATGTTTGTTTGTTTGTTTTTAAAAAAAAAGCTGAAAAACACCAATGAAACACCTGTGCGCACTTTTTTATTATTTTTATTTTTTCTTTTCAAGGCTGGTAGATAAGCCTGGTGAGAGATGTTTGCATGCATCTTGCTTTTTACCTTTGTATTTTGGTAAACAGTTGTAGTTCAGTAACTTAGGAGAGACAAGGCTTGTGAGAATGAGCACTCTTAGACCTCTTACAGCTATCGTGGGAATGGAAAATGCTTCTTTTCTTCAGTACAGACTCTGCAAGGCAGCAACTAATAAAATCTATGAAGCTGTTTGGAAAATGAAACCAAGAAATCTTTCTAGACATTAACAGCTTAACCACTTTTAGCCATCTGTGGGAAACTCGAGCGATAAAAAGCAGCGTGAGGCAGTGCTTATCAGACCCTGCTGTCTGAACAGCGTTTGCAGTTCTGCTTTTCCCCACCCCCAGAGCCAGCTTTTCTTTGTTGTAGTAGGCAAAATTAGGTCTGATTTCTTAGATTCATGCTAATACCAGTATTACTGGTGGAGTAAAAATGGATGGTTAGGGCAAATAATTTGAGATTGGTCATGATGTTCTCACAGCCAGAAGCTGCAATTTAGCTTCATTTGAAGGAAAACCTTGAGTTCAATGAAATAATGGGGCATTGAACATGAGTGAGCAATATTTCTGCAAAAACATGCAGGGTAGCCAGGTCTGGGTCAGTGCTGTTCCCTGTTTGTAAGATGAGCTTCAAGTATTAGGGCAGTTTGGTTATAAACTCTTCTTGGCCATCCTTCTGTAGTTGATAACCGAACATGCCAGAGCTGCTGTTACTATGTCTGATACAGTATCTCTGAATAGGTGGTGTCTCTCCTCTTGATTTTAGTATTCCCCTGGTGGTTTTATAATACCAGTATGTGAAGTTGAAGCAAAACAGCCTCCAGGCATTATTGCACGGTGCATAATGTCAGGAGGAAACAGTTGCAGGGAAAAACTGTATCGGGTAGGAAGCGTTCTTAACTTTGTTCCTTAGTGTGTTCCTAAGTCCTCTTCTTTTTGGCTATAGTTATGCAAAAGGCAAAGAGAAAGGCTGGAATGGTTAATGTTCTTCTGGAGAGACATATTATTCATATAATATATTCTTACTCAAATACTTCTGTATTTCTTCTAGACACAGATCAGTCACAATGTTTCTATTCATAATTATCAGTAGGAGCAAATGTTTCCACGTGGATATGAACTTCCAGTCTGTACTGTATTAAACCTGACATTTAGCAGAAGAACTTAATGACTTGTGCATAAAAAAAAGCCTAATAGCATGTTTTTTAAAGACAATTCCTGACCTTGATATTTAAGAGAGGAGATTTTTATGCCTACCTGGGCAATCTGTGTCTTTTGTGTGAGGGGAATGGAAGTGTGCTGATGTGATCCTGGTTCCATGCATCTCTGGCAGGAATTGCGTGTGTGCTCTTGTCACCCAGGCACATGATGGAGCTTCCCTGCTCTGTGGAAGGCTTTAATGTGCTTTAGTGGCAATGAGGGTAGAGGGATGTGTAGACTCCTAAGAAGGAGGACAGTTTGTGTATGGTTTTGAAGGTGACCTTAGAGAAATGGTGTATTTCATAGTTCCCACAACAGCGATAATAACATTTAAATCTAGGGAGAGTGTTGTAAAGTAAATGCTTTAAGTGCTATGCTTTCCTGGTTTTCTTTCATTTTGTTTTGTTTTCGTTTGTTTGTTTTGGATTTTTTTCCCCTTTCCAATACATACACATATGTACTTATCCCAGTAAATAAAGCCAACATGACTTCAACTCTGAAACAGCACAAAATGCCACTGTAGTTTCAAGGTTGGACTTTCACTGTAAAAGATGTCATAAGAAGTTTATCTCAGAGAACCTTTATGTTTTATATTACTTCTGTCTCAGAATGTTTGGACTACTTTGTTATGTCAAAACATAGTTACCACTTTTAGAGTTGAAAAATTGTGTTGTTTGCTTTTTTCCTGGCTGTTTGTTTGCAAAGCTCAGATTTTGGAGGTATGTATACTTTAGTATATCCTGTACGAGAATATAAAAAGATGAGCAAAATTGTGCAGGGGTGTATGTGCCTGCTAAGGGTTTTCTGCTTGTACTGAAGTATATTTGATTTAGGTCTCAGTTTTGGGAAAACATTCCTGAATTTTTAAATGCTAAGAAGCAAGAGAGAGGTGACCTAAGTAAAAAGTAGCTTAAAAAGAGTGTGCATAAGTCATGAAATCCTTTGTTGCAGGGAAAAGCAACAATTTGTTTAAATTAAGTATGCTCTTCAGTTCTGGGTCTGATTGCTGTCTCAGTATTGTAATTTAGTTGGGATTATGGTCTGCTCAGTTGTTCATTAATACATAATGCATCGATTTGAATGAAATTAGTTGTGGTTAAAAATTTCAAAAGGTGAAAATTAAGTGTCTAGCTTTAGAAAGTAGAGACATCAAGTGGTTTTGGGTTTTTTCTTTGCAGGTTGTCTTGGAGTGGAGTAGAGACCAGTATCATGTTATGTTTGATTCATACAGAGACAACGTCGCTGGCAAATCATTTCAGAATCGGTGAGCTTTGCCTACACTTGACACTATTGCACATTTTACTTTCTAATTAAATATTTAAATAAAATATATTAGTTGAAGTAACATACTGTTGAGTAAAACCTTATTGTATGGGCTCTAAATCTGCAGCAAATTTTAAGTTTAGTGAGTGTTTAGTTAGTGCATAATCTCCCAGTTTGGAACATTGGCTCTAGTCATGTAATAAATTTGCATTTTAAATGTGTTTAATTCATCCAGTCTCTAATGAAGCATCAAAATGGTGACAATGTTAACAATGAAGGGAGGCCATGACATGTTTTCCGGGTGAAGGTAGGAAGACATAAATACTCTTCCGATGTGCTTAACATTTCAATATTCAATGTTTTGAGGAGTTATTTTTAAGTTACCTTATGTTTTCTGTGATGTCTTATGAGGATTATTATTTAGCAGAGAAGTCACAAAGCTAGTAATAAGCTTTTAGAAGCTGAGTGCATGGGAGAATCTCTCACAGCAAGTTGGAAACCAAAACATATGGGCCATTTATTTCAGTTGTGCTAACTGCTGCATGACTTCCTATGGTTTCATCGTTCAATAGCCATGGGGTCTGTTGCTCAGGGAACAAGTGGACTGAGTTGGTAGGTGGAAGAAAGCTACTAAGAGCTGACTCTTAATATCGATACACTTGACTGATAGAAACTAACCCTGAAAGCAGAAAGTTTAATCTGCCTTGAGGTTTGTTGCGTCATGGAACAGTAGAAATGATCAGATCAATTTGTCACGCTTTAGTTGGTGTGAGATAACTCTGTAAAATGCATTGCATGGTGTTGGTGAATACTAGGAACTTTTATAGTCTCTTCTCCTATTCCTTTTCCCCATTTTCCAATGGATGACAGATAAAAGCAGTGATGCAGCTCATATGAATGAATAGCTTAATGTTTACATATTTTAGCAGTACTGCAGTGAAACATGGCAGTTTGGTCCTGTCACTACTAAAATGCCTGACTTTGTGATAATTAACTGGAGAGTTTTTATAAAACATTTTCTGAAACAAAATCACAAATCTTACTCTTGTGGTGTAGATACAGTCAGTTCCCATTTCTGCAGTGTTTCCTTACTTCATTTGGGTTGTGTAAAGCACTCCTTTGCTAGCTTTCTTTTCTGGGGACTGTGAGCAAAACATCCAGTGCCTGGTGAGGAACTATTGGCTGCCTGAGCAAAAGCTTAAGGTTTTCATTATGGGTGCTTAAATTACTCCAGTTCACCCATATGCCTTAAACAGTCTTATGTCAGGAGTAACAGGGAAGTTTTCTGTGTAACAGGGAAGTTTGCTGTGATATTTGTGTGCAGCTATCAACTTCCTCTAAAAATTCAGACCAACAAGAAGTGCTTGTGAAGGCATACTTTTAGGCATATGTTAACTTTTAGACGTCCCTTGTCAGGGGTTCAATTAATTTTTGTTATCAAACTTCACAAATGCAGAAATGGACCCTGTCTTGCAGCAGGCATTTGCATCAGTAGTGGTTTGGTGGAGTTTTTTAGGCTGATGTCAATGCAACATAAAGAGCTACACGTAAACTTAGGACTTGCAGATTGAATCTAGCTTGTCCAGTGATTTTAATCAGTTCCTATTTTAGTGCTAGAGAAAAACATTCAGAATTCAACAACAACAGAATTCCTGTTCAGGAGAACAGGATGCTTGTTGGTTAGAAAATTAAGCAGGTGTACTGCTTTGTGGAAAGTAAAAGCTGCATGGCCTTTGGGAAATATCAGTGGGCCTTCAATTGAATTTGAGTTGTGTTTTTCTCTAGGAGCTTCACATGTAAAATTCTCTGTTCTTTCCATAAAAGTTGTTAACTTTTATGTGGACAACCTCCTTATGATGATAAACTCAAAAGTCTCATCACAAAAAACCAGGAACAGCTGAGTTACTGTTAGTGCATAGTTACAGAGCTGGAAAAGGCAGGAGGGCTGGGATGTTTACTATGAGCAGCTTGGACTTCTCTTGTTCATAAAGAGGCTCAGCAAGGTTGGAGATCACCATGTGGTAACTTGGGAGAGATCCAAAGTCTGCTATACTCCTCCAGCAGCAGTGGATGTTGAGACAAAAGTTTGTCTTCTACCTGCAAACTCAGCTGTGATGATGGTTCTCTTATGTAAACACATCATGGGCGTGGGAAGTTGCTGCCAGCAAGTGTTCCCCTGTCCGGGGGACTGGTAGCTCTGGTTTTGTCTTCAAGCAGGATCCTATGGACATTTTTCGATTTTTAAGTAAAAATGGATACATTTTGTCAAGAGAAAAATATAGAAACCACAATTAGTTGTTTGGGAGTCTCCAAGGAATTTTCCAAAGTGATGATTTTCTGTAAAAATGTGTTAGGATAATTCCCACTTGAAATCAAATCACATTTTCAAGTCACATCTGTTAGTTACCCAAAAGTTAGTCATGTCAAAAAGGGGAAATAGCTGATTAGAATGGTGGCTGTATTTAGTAAATTAACTCAGGTCATCTTGGGCTTAACCCGTCTGCCAGATTGGTGTTTCTGATGACGACCAAATGTATAAATGCATATGAAGGAAACACAAGTACAGAATTTGAGAGAGAGTTTTTGAGCTTCTCTGAACTTCAACAATCTGCAAAAGACTCCAAATAGTTAAAATAGTATTTGAGAACAGTACTGCTGAAGTGTAGTATCTGTTCCTTTTAATTTTAAACCATTTTACAGCAAAATTCCAATACATACTTCTGAAAATACAAATTCTCAGTGTACTTTAGGAAGCCATGAAACCGGCCAGAAAGGTACAGTTTTAACAGAGTTACTTGGCTTAATTGGAAACAACAAATTGACATAGCAATAAGGTATGATAGATACCTTAAGGTAATGGGATATCTGATTTTTATTCTTATGTTTGGGAAATATTACTTTCTGAAACAGTGTCTGCTGTAAACGTGCATTAAGGAAATTTATTATTTGCATAAATTTTAAGCAGTTAGTCTCATGGATCTGCAAAAAATTCCCTTTCTTGTACTGGTCTGCTCTATTGCTACTGGTAATGAAGAATGAACTTACCATGCCAGGGTTAATGAATTGACTTGCCTGCATCTGACCAAAAATGCTTTTCCTCTGTGGCATTTACTGGCTTTTGGCTGTATGTGGCATAGTGTAGGAAATTACACAGATATATGTGCTACCGCACATATGTATGCACACACTTTTAGGAAATGGTGAAACAGAGAAAGGCTTCACAGAAGTCAAAATTGCCTCATACCATAGAAAGAGTCAGAGTTCTTTTGGACATACTGTTCTTCAATGAAGCCTGGGCGAATAAGCTCTGGACTTTGCCCAGAAAGCTGAAGGTTGGTAATTTTTGAAATCCACTGACTTGAGTCAGGTGCTTCCACCTAGAACACTCCTTTCTGAGCTGTAGCATTCCAGGGACTTTTAAACAAGTAATTTAATTGAGCACAACAAATGTAGAAAAATGGAAGAAAAAATGTAGAAAAGCTGGAAGAGCTCCTGCCATTGAATTTCTACTCCTCTGGAGGACGTTTTAGTTCAAAATTTGCCTTGTCAATGAACCAGAAGTTAGTTATCTCTATAATTGAATGTATATAATAAATAATTGAATATAATATAATTGAATAGAAGGGTAATTGTATTCAGTAAATTGACTTTCTTTAGATAGAAGGGTAGTCTCCTGCAGATGTGAGAGACTTTCTGGGTGGTGCTACTGGGGAAGGCAGCACTCCTGCTGAGATGTTCAGATTGTGTCAGAATGCCCCACCATTGTCCTCTGAGTGTTACAGCTCAGTTAGGAGCAGCGGTAGATTGAGTACGAAATGTTCCTGCCCATTGTGCTGTGATGAGCTACTGGCTGACCTTTTACCAAATTTTGTGCTTCAGATGTTGAGTCTGAGCCAGTAGAAAATGAAGCTGAATACAAGCTCTCTGCATGGCATGCTGTGCAAGGGCAGGTGGACAAAACACCTGCCTGTAAACTCAGTCTCTCTTTGAATGCTTTTGGAAAGATGCAGTGGATGGAGAGGAAACATCGAACCTCTCTAATGCTGAGATCCATGGGGTCACAGGATGATGTTTTCTGATGTTTGCTAGGCCATCTACAGTTTAGGAAGGTATTAAATAGCTTGACACTGGAACTTTCGAAAATAATAATTGGGGTATCCTCCTGCTATATGGGACTCAGATTCACCGATGGCAGTAACCTGGAGTACCTGCAGACACAATGCTGTGGGCCTTGGAGAGGAGATTATCATAAAAAAAATAGGAAAAAGATACCCAAACACCTTCCTCCTGCCTTATGCATGCTAGGAAATCATTAACTTTACAGAAACAGCTCCAGGATATTCAGTTGTGTCAATAATTAATTTGTCTGCCATATCTAGAGCCTGAATTCATATACCCAAATTAGGCTGTTGTTTCATTAAATGCCCTGTTTATATAATTTAAGAAACATTCCTAGGATAGAGATCTGGTCCTGCTGAGATCTTATTGGCTCTTTGCAATCAAACAACAGCAAATATGATTTAAATTATGCTTCATGCTGTCCTGTCTGAAGTAGTTGGTGAATTAAGAATGTGCTCAGGTCTCTGTACTGACTTGAAAATATTTGATAGGTTTGAAGAAGGTGTGTAATGAGTTTGAGTCAGTGAAATTTAAAGCATAAAGTTAAGATTTCCTTTAGTCACTGAACGGTTAAAACCACTTTTTAAAGTCCTTTTGGTTGATGTCTATGCTGTTTTGTCAAAGGCTTGTGTATAATTAAGACATGATATATATAGCTAAAGTCTTTTTGCTTTGTCTTGTTTGCAGCCCAGACACCAAGCATTTCTGTTGTTAGACTATTGTGGAATGCCACAAACACTTGTAATGTAATATTTAACAGCTCATGTAGCTTTCCTTTGAATTATGTAGGCTTTGTTTACCCATGCCAATTGATGTGGTGTATACCTGGGTGAACGGCACAGATGTGGAACTGATCAAAGAATTGCAACAGGTCAGGGAACAGATGGAGGAAGAACAGAAAATAATGAGGTAATAATCTTAGCTATTTTTCCCTTTAACTGACAGAAGCAATCTAATGCTGTACTAGTTTTCTTTGTTGTTATTTTTTCCCATGTTACTCAACATGAAAATTAAAAGCACATTTTCTCGCTTCTTCATTTGATTATTCCTAAAACCTTGTTTCAGTTCTACTTTTAGCTGTCAAGTACTGTCTAATTAGAAAATTGTTTAAGATAAGCAGAATAATTAAGGCTGTTCTGTCATGAATTTGTAAAATGCCATGTGGAAATATACATTGTATATGTAATTTTGTATTGGTTTCTATAGCAGTTTGTAAATAATAACAATAATAAAACTATGCCTCACATATATAACCTCTCTTCATCACTTTTTTCTCGTCCCATCCCCCTGGTGTTTCTTTTTATAATAGGCTTCATAAAATCCTAAGCATGTTTTAAGTTCTTGTTTTTAGATTAGTTACATTCATAGTCTTGAAAATACTGAAAATGAGAAGTGGGAAAATAATTTATGCATGTTATAAAGGTATGAGTTGGCCTTTATCTAAGGAAGCAAAGACATGTATTACTGCATTTGTTGTAGATTGTTCTATAGAGTTCTGCAAAGTTACTGATCTAAGTCTTCAAACACAGGCTGCTGCCTTGGATTATGTCTTGTAACCATTGATTTAGTTTTTGATAGGCAGCTCTGCCCACATGATCTGTTTTGGCCAGTAAATATGCTAAATGGAAGGACAAGTCTGTATATTAAGGGTTATAATAATTTAGTTCAGAAAAATGAGAAGTCCACGTGGATTGGTCTGATTTTTGGCATGCTGTGTATTGCAGTTTAAGTACATCTGACAATATGATCTCAGGGGAAATTCTTGATCTTTTCTTTGTTACCTAAACACTGGAAATGTTAGAACTTTAAATTCATTTACCTTAAACATAAGCAGTCTCTGCTTTGAAAAGATTCCAAATTTGTGCTAATATTTTCCTAGATGTTCATATAGCTAATATTAGTGGGTTTAGCTTTGTCATCACTTATGCTGTGATTCCTGTTTCAGGAAGGGAAAACACAGCTTTTTTTTTCCATAACACTGATTTGGAAAATTGAGTCTAAGCTTATGAATAAGACTGGTGTCTATACCATGTTTGCTATCTACAGGAACACCTGCTTCCCCCCACTGTAGATAATTTTTTTCATGTCCTTTGAAATCAGTGGGCACTGCTATAAAAAGAGCAGTTTCATAGACCTTATCAGAATATTTATGTTAGACAAAACAATCAAGTCAACCTAGTTTCAGGTCACTTCATCCTGGTTCCTTACCAGTGTTTTTCACATCAACATTGCTTTTTTTTAAGTAACCTAATAATAACCTCATAAATTCCTGGTAGCAGAAAGGGTTCTGCTGCCACAATTCTCAGCATGGCCATGAATCTTTGAGCTCCACATGGCACATGAGCAGTGAAGGGTACGTGTCAGTCTGTGCTCGCCTTGGCAAGGCCAATGGCAAGGCCTTGGCAGCTTTTTATCTGGGTTATTGGTGATTAGAAAACATGTCCCTGACTCAATTAACAATTTGAAATTAGACTCACTTCCTTACAGTCAATTCAGTGTTATTTAATATCCTTTTTTTAACTTTGTAATAGGGAAATCCTAGGAAAGAATGCAACAGAACCAACAAAGAAGAGGTGAGTTTGGGGTATTTTTGGGTGTAAATTGGGATAAATGATACTCTACTCATTGTTAGCTGAAAGCAGATGCTGGTTGGGGGGCTGGTTTGGTTTTCTATAGCCTTTGCAGGCTTTCCTATGTTACTTGAAGAGCTGATAGCATGATAATACATGTGCTGAATACAAGTAATGTTGTTGTGACGTATATGAACAAGATTCTTAAAACATAGCAATTTCTGGAGTTTTGAATGTGTGTGCCTGTCACTGTTTAGGGTTAGTTCCTGTTCTGAGTATGAAAAAAAATTTCACATTTTGAATCATAAAGCTCCAGGTACATAATATGCTTTAAAAATTCAATGTTGCTTTCACCTGCCATTTGTATATGTGGCACTGCAAGTAATTTGCTGTAGAGGGTCCATGCCTCTTGTGACTCTGCTGTCGAAGCAGCAGGACCAGGTCTGTCTCAGTCATTTGGCTTGGTCCTTTTGTTATATAGAGATTTTTATAAGGTCTTTTCTGTGGGCGGACTTGCAAATCTTGGAAACTTTTGAAAAAACAATTGTGGAAACGAACTAAACACTACCAGTCAGATATTTGCCTTCTGCAGGAAAATAAGCATGCTCTTCAATAGTTTCCCCTTGCCTCAGCAAATGTTAAAAATAATTAATCAGATTTTAGGAAAACTTTTCTCATTGCATCCAAGCCTGATTTTTATCTTAAATTTTTAGTGGTGTTAAATATGCCTATGGTATTTTGCTGTAGTGAGAAGCAGCTGGAGTGTTTGCTGACACACTGCATCAAAGTGCCCATGCTTGTCCTGGATCCTGCACTGCCTGCCAACGTCACACTGAAAGACCTGCTGTCCATTCATCCTGCTTTACAAGCTGCTAACAATATGTTCTTTGTAGCAAAACCAAAAAATCCTTCCACCAATGTGACTGTAATTGTTTTTGATAGCCCAAAGGACGGTAAGAAGCTCTTTGTTGGATTCCATCCAGTTTTCTAGAGCAAGTTTTAAGCTGCTGTGAATTAGTTTTGGGGTTGTTTTGGATTTTTTTCTCCAGTACTGACTTCAGTGCTGATTTTCTGTTTGACTTTAGCAAGTCATTCAGTGTCTTTCTTGCCCTCAAACTGTTTCTCTAAATGATGACATTAATGATACTGTTTGCTTACCTCCCAGACAACTGATTACAGATGATTAGAGTTCTGTGCTTTAAAAAGCTATTGCAAAACAGGTTTGATATCTGAGTATCAGTGTTGCTCAGATAATCTCAAGAGGCTGAGGTTAAGACTGAGGACGATTAGTTTTAGAAATCCTCTTTTAATTGCTAGTCTAGTGAAGTCTAGTTTGAGTAATGTGCAGTAAGTTCTGCCTTTGTTCAAAGGATTGACTACTGTAAAACAAAATTACTCATGTGTTTAACATCTTAGGTCTCAGAGCAGGTATGAGTTTCATATTTTGTTTAATATGACCACTAGTCCAACCACTGTTCTTTATTTTACCACCAAGAATTATCTATTATTTATAAAGACAACTTTTCACACTATAAATACTCAAATATTTTAATTTGTGAAGGTATTTCTTGGTTACTCCAATAGAGAAAAGAAGTGACTCTATACTGGAAGAAGTTTTTGATTTGCAATTTTATGTATTCTAGTTGAAGCTGCCCATTCTGGAATGTTAAAAGACAACAGCAGACATATAGTATGGAGGGGTTACTTGGTATGTACTTTTACAATTTGTTGATTAGCTTTTGAATGTGTTAAACATTTTGTACATTTTTAGAAAGTTTCTTTGCTATTCTCTTTCCATAACTCACATGTAGTAAAAAGTAAAGCTTTCAGAGCAACCCTTATTAGTAGGTGAATTATTCTACCTTTAAACCTGTTTTCTTGTTTTTTTAGACTACAGACAAAGAAGTTCCAGGTCTGGTATTAATGCAAGACTTGGCCTTTCTTAGTGGATTTCCAGCTACATTCAAAGAAACAAACCAGTTACGAACAAAACTGCCAGAGAGCCTGGCCTCTAAAGTAAAACTGGTAAGGCTCTGGAGGAAAGAGTGCCTTAGTTGTACTGGTCTTTTGGAATGGCTCAGGTATGGAATCTCACCCACCTAGGAGACTTAGGGTATTTCTGAGAGTAATCTGGGGGTTTTTTTGTGATTCTTTCCTGAGTAGTGAAGGGTAGAAAACAGTGACTCAAAGAGTTGCCTGCAAAAGACCAATTGTCCATTCTGTGACTGCAAGTTCTTACTTAGGCATTACATTTGCTAGCCTGCAGCTGATTAAAAGTCAGTCTTATCAGTTTCTCTCAGCCATTTGCTGGAGGCTGTTTTCTTGCTGTAGAATTCTAGATCACTGGCTTGTTTAATGTGACAGAATTTTGTTTATGTAGCTTCTTAGTTTTTTTCTTCCCTCTTAGCTTTCTTAACAGTAACAGCAATAAATGCTGTGCTTCTCTCTGCCACATGCTCTGTAGGGTCTTAAGCAAGTTGCACTTTGGCTGACCCAGCTGCAAGGCAACAGAAAACAACTTGTGTGACTGCCGTTTAGTGCCTTCTGTTCTCCCCTGCTGTTTGGACACCTGTTAAAGTTACAGTCAGGTTTAACAGATCAGGTGAAAGTTTAAGAAGTTTGTTAAAAGCATGGGCTTTTGTACTGGAGATGTGATTCATGGGGTGAAAAGGATTGAGGCCAAGGAGTTTGTGGAGGAGAAGGAGTTAGCAGGGATAACGGGATGGCAATCCATAGATAATTTGTTTTCATTAGTCTGATGTTCACCTGTAATATGGGCTAATTCACTTTGCAGCTTGTTCTTGGTGCTCAAATGAGCATGAGGTCCTTTTCCCCTTTAGTTTTTTTTTCTTTTGGTAAGCTGGGCTAACAGCTTGTGTACTCTGTTGTAGAAATTATCTTGTGTAATTCCTTTCATAGACTGGTCACACTCTAACACAATGCAATCTGAAATTCTTCTTTCTTGTCTCAACTTGTATTAGCTGACTTGGAGCTTTGCTAATGGCAGAAACCTTGCAAAGTAAACACTTTTATACCTCTCTTCCTGCATGTCCTAAAACAGATTAATAAAGACAGTTTTTAAGCACTTAAATAGATACTTTCTTTTGCTTTTGCATCTCTAGTGTTAACAGCAGTTAAATAGCAGTGGATATTCATATGGCTCATTGCTGTCCAGATGAACATAAAGGCTGCATCTCTGGGGTGTCTTGGATATGTTTCCCATCTCCTTGTGTGTCTTTATGGAAGTGGCATCTCGTGCCTATTATCTTTCTGTATGATTTTTCCTTACCCTGTCTTGCTTGTGTTTTTTAGTCATCGGTCATGTGTCATCTATTTGTGCTGATTCCCTTTTCCTTGGTGTGTTATCTGTGTGTAAACATTGCCACTGTGGTTGTTCTTAAGAGCTCCTCTTCCGCAGTTTGGTTAGGCAGATCTATATCTTTGTGAACACAATTTTTTCTCAGGTATCCACAACACTCTGTGGTTTCCAGTCATCTTTGCTGTCTGTGTTTCTTTTCCTGGTGGAGGATGCTTTAGAGCAATTAAATCTGGATTATAATACCCTGTGTGGTCATAGCAGTGAATTCTTTCCCAACCAGTCCTCTCTTCTTGATAACAGCAATTCATATACTCATATATGATAACAGAATTTCATATATATTGTGAATGTAAGAATTGTTTTATTTTCATGCATAAAGGTTTTTACATCAAGTGTGGATGGGGTTATTTCTATAGAAGCCTTTGTTGAGTTCTCAGCTCAGAGCCAGTTATTCTTTCAATGGATATGGTAGGTAGGCAGTAATGGAAAACACAGCCAAGTGTGGTTTTCTTCTTACCAAAGGGAGATACTAGGTTCATGATACAATTAAGTAGGAAAAAGGTTGATTATTTACAGTCTCCACTGACATTTGCAGCAATTCCTCCATTGTTACCATTTCTGGAATCTCTGAAGTGGTGTGAGATGCTTGGTGGAGAGGAAGAAAGTTGCACCTGAGCTTGGAACTAGACTTGCATCTCTTAGACACCTTCTGATGTTTAATAGGTTTCTGTATGTTTTAAGTGGCTGTTTCTTACTTCAACACCACAAGTAAAGAAATAATAATAAGAACTTTGAACAATGCTGCTGTAAGAAAGGTGAGAAAGGGAGGAGTTTTAGTTATCGGTGCATTTGTATTGTATATTGATAATGCTGTTTTGGTTGAATTGCTTTAGTTTGGTTGAAATAACTTTTAAATCCAAGGAAGACCAAAAATTGTTCATATAGACCAGATAGTTCCTCTAAAAATCTGAATGTCTGAGCTCAACTAGAGGTAAATAAAATGTGAAGATTCATGATACAATGGATCTATTTTCCAGGTATATATTATATCTGTTAGAGTCTACTGATTTTCCGTACTTATGGCCATTGCTGTAATGAAATGATAGGAGAGTTTATTTCAAGATGAAAGTTGGGCAGCAATGTGTCTGCTGGTCACATTTGTTGTTGTAGGTCGTGTGTTATGGCAGATGAAGTTGAAAGTGATATTTGACAGCTTTTTATCGTCCATGTATTCTTAACCAAGTGTTAGAAAGCCACTAGATGGAGGTGTTACTCTGGTTGTGCAGCTGATGGCTGCTGAACTGTTTCTTTAAGGGTTCCAAAGACCTCACCTTGGACCTACATGTGAAAAACAACTGAATATTTCATTTTCACTTCCCCCCTGTCCCCCACCTTGACTTAATTTCTAAAGGAGACTATTATTCAGCCTAAAGAGATGATTGTAACTTAAAAACTGCATTTGTTTAAGGACTTGATTTGTTTGATTTTGGATTTTTTGAGGCTGTCATGCTAACAGGTTTTCACTGAAATTGTACACAATAGTGAAAATTTTTGGAGAAAATTGATTTTTCCTTCAAGATTTAATATCCTGATTGTTTCAAGGACATCTAGGAGCTTGTAGATCTCCCTCTTTGCAAAATATCATCTCCTTTAATTCACATGCACACATACATACATGATATAGACAAGTTATGTTAGAAACTTAGGGATGTCTTAATGACCATGTCTTAATAATGGAAGTAAATCCACATGGGAAACTGCAGGCACAGTGATAGTGAGTGTTTGCTGTCCTCACTGGAGTTTGGGAGGGTCTGGCATTCTTACTGCTGTTCATCGATGTTCCTGGAGCAAACAGGTGGCTCCAGTGGATGGTCTTATGATCACACAGATGTAGCAAAATGGCTTTGTAGGAAAAAGCCCTAAGGCATTGCATTAGTTTTGAGTCAGAAATGACCCTCATACTATGCCATCTTATAAAGGTCACTTGAGACATTTGTAAAGACAGCAGTGTTTTATATTTGTAAAGCTTTTTGTAACTCTTCACAGCATATGCTTCCTTTCCCTTGCTATGTAGGCATATGAGTGTTCCCAATATCCATATTGGAGTGGAAAAAGGGGAGCTTCTTATTTCTTAATAATCAGCTTTGGTCATTAAGAAGATAAGGTATAATAATTTAAGGACTGGTTAGGAATCTAAGTCCCACCTCAGAAAAAAAAAGTGTCCTTGAGGCCTCTTGAGAAAGTGGAAATGAAGGTATTTACTTCTGCATGGGGTGTCTGAGCTCATCTGGCTCCTAGTAAGCTGGAAGTGAAACATGCTGACTCCATGCTGGAGAACCTGCATTTCAAGTTCCCTGGTGGAGATAATGCAGTTTTCCTGTCTTGTTTTCAAGTGTGTGATAAAAACATGTCCCAGTGGTGGTCTGGGTATGTGCCTGCAAGGTGTGTTCTCAGCCCACTTGTGTTAGCAGAGGCTCACCTGGTCACACTGACTCTCTGCATCTACCTTCTTGTTCTTCTGTTCTGATAATACTTTTGGATGGGATGACCTGTTTCAGCAAGATGAAGATGTTCTCTGGAAGGTAATGTTTTAAGGGAATGGCTGGTGGCATCCATCCCTGCAGACAGAGGTTGATACCTGTGGGATGTTAAAAAATCTGCCAGGAGACAATTCCATTTTGAATGTACCAGCAACAAAATCCTTGGAAATTATTAAAGCCTGAAATTTATTAGAATCTAGTTAGTTATTTCACCAGATAATGTCACTGAAGTCTAACTTTATTGATAGCCTGCTTAAGAAAAGACTGGTTCAAAATGTATTACTGGAAGAATACCCACTTTGATGCAATAAAAATGATCCATTCAGTGCAGGGGCTAGCAAAACTCTGATGCTGAGAAATGGAACATGTTTTTCCACTGCTTCCTGTATGTGCTTAGAATATTACAAATTTTAAAAACTACAGCATATGTGCTGTGTTAGTTGGGGGTAAGTGTTTGTAATAAATCTAATTAGGAGTTTGTAGTACAGGTACTTATTTTGCTGAGTTTGGGAGCAAGTTAAAGAGAAACTAAATGTTCTTACATGCTTTCAAAGCTCTAGGATGGTAATATTTTTGGTTTGTTGTATGTATGATTTACAAGACAGATTCTAAGGGACTGTGTGACACTGTTGTATTGCTAAATACAGCACATACCCAGTGCTGGCAGCTTTGCAATCTGTAGCATTTCAATGCTGGTATTTTTGGAGGTTGCTGCCTGCAGTCCGTAACTATACCTCAGCCATTTAGCTACTGAAGCCATCCTTTCCACTCATAAGTTCAGATGATTCCCTGGAAGGTCTGAGATTTATCAGATTTTTCTAATGACAGGCCTCATAAGTCAGATTGAAAGATCTCAAATAGCATATGAGTCAAAGCATCAACAGCTTTAAAATGTCACAAGTGGAACAGCTGGTCTTGCTAAGGGAAGGGCTAGCAGCTCTGGGACAAGTGTTGTTTTAAAATGAACAGAAAGGGTCAGATTTAATAAAAAATAAATAAAACCACTTAAGAGTTATTACGAAGGGAACAGTGATATTTTTGCTTTTTTGGAACATGATTATTCAAATTTGATAGCTTATGAGTTGCATTTACATTGAAAATTTTCTATGTTTCCTGAAGGAGCAAAAATTAAACCAAGCGTCAAATAGATATCAATGATTAACTGTGTTTATTGTTAATTAGACTGTTGAATACATGCACTTGGAAAATCAAAGCACAGTCCTGCTTTTAGCTTGCTTGGCTCTGCTCATCCTACTTTGTATGGTAAACACAACATTTATTGGGTTATGCCATATTCCTAGGGAGCTGCTTTGATGCCCTGTGATCTGTAAACTATACTCACTGTTAGGGTGTGTAGTGCAAGCCCCTGATCCTGTGCATTATGAAATCTGATATACATACAGACTTACTGGTGGCAAGAGATAAAAACAGCAAACAGATCAAACAGTCCACAACTAAGAAATGACCTTAGCAGCCTATTGGCAACCAGCAGTAAGGACTTGGAGACCCACATGGATTAGGTCTGGAGCCTTTTGTATCTCAGATTTCGGAGCTGTAGGTTGAACTAACTGTAAACCATTCTGAACATTTCATGCTTCTGGCAGTGACAATTCATCAGTGCCTTAATTTTCTGGGAAGATCATTCCTTGTTTAAGATGGGAAAGAAAAGGACAAATCTTTCAGTCGTATGATAAAGTGTTAATAAAACATGAATTATGTTATTGGAGTGACAGAGAATGGATGGTGACTTACTATTCATTTACTCCCAAAATATTTAAAACATGTGAAGGTTTACTTTTCCTGGATCATTGTGTAAAGAGACATTTACTTTGCAATGTGAAAATTGAGCGTAATGTTTTGTATCTTTAAATGATTTTTAGTTCCCATTTTACTACTTCTTTTTGTGTTTTTACAAAATTATAGCTCATTAAAAACAGTGCTTACCAGTCATTCTTATAAGTAACTAGTAAAAATAATACAACAAAAAGATGGAAGAGTGCTGCTGGAGTTGTTTTCTCTGTCTGTATAGTTGCAGCTCTATTCAGAAGCCAGCGTGGCTCTCCTGCAACTGAATAACCCCAAGGGTTTCCAAGAACTGAGCAAGCAAGCGAAGAAGAACATGACTATAGATGGGAAAGAATTGACACTTAATCCAGCTTATTTGCTGTGGGACCTCAGCTCTGTCAGCCAGGTGGGTAAATTCTCTTACAGCAGGTAAATGTTACAACATTTCAAAACTGCAAGTAGAGGTGAACTAGTCAATGACAAGGAACATGGGATTTTTCCCAGAAGCTTGGAAGTATTAAGAATCAAATATTTATTAGCTTGTAAGAAAACATCACAAGAATTCTGTCCAGTTCTCAAATCATTGGGAAGAAGGATCGAACAGTGTGATATTTAAATTTTCATGTTCTCTACTAAGTGAAAAATGTTGCCCTCTGCACATGTTTTGATAAAGCTGTGTGCAGTCAAGTCCTTAAAGACTTAACTGATCCTGTCTGTCAGATAAGCAGGCTTCTTGTGTGGGGAAATTGAGGGGTTTTTTTAAAAAACATGGTTATCTTGTTCCCAATACGTTTCTTAGACATGTTTTGCTTTGCAGTGTCATTTATGCTGAGCAAGTGTTAATTGCTTCTTTTTCAAAAATGTTGAAGTCCTGAAATACAGATGTCTGTAAAGAAAGGAGGTTTACTTTAAATGCTTTTGATACGATGAAGAATGTTGGTTTAAGAACAGGAAATTAAATTACAAGGTGTCTGTTTCAAGATAAGATATTCTGTAATCTTGGGGTTTTTCCTCCTGCTGGAATTTAATTTAACAGTAAATGTCAAGTGGTGTGGTTAGTGTGCCCACTCCTGAAAAGCTTGCAGTCTTCGTATCCTGTGACCTGGACTTTTGGAAATTCTTCCTGGTTAATACCAAACCTGAGCTCAAACTTTATATTTCCCCATTTTGAAATTACGGTTTATTTTGTAAACAGGCACCTAGCCAATGTCTGCTGGTGTTGCTAAAATGTTTTCAGTTCCTATTTTGTGAAATTGAAAGCTGTGTTACTGTACATATTAGAAAATGTATGTACATTGTGTAGAATCTGCAGTGAAAATGGTAGTTGTTAAACATTCAACTATTTTCTTGAGTTTTCTGTTTGATCTGGGTTTTAGAAAAGTTCCTTTTATACAGCCTTACTTGGTGGTTTTAGGAGAGATCATTAAGCTCTCATAAATGTGAAAAAGAAACATGTTTCAGTGTCCTAAATGTAATTTTGTTACTTTAACAGTAAGTTTCTAACTGAAACATTTTCTATTTAATAAAAACATAGGGAAACATTTAGCTATTTGATAGTGAATATTAGTCTAAGTTTTCTTAATTTTCTCCTGCTTAAATTCTTTAAAATAATAAAGCAGGGGATAATTAAAGAACAGCTACATCATGACACTTCCATCTATATTAGGTGACATTTATATACAGCTTATGATGCAATATATTTGAAAGGCCCTAGCCTCTTGAAACTGGGTTTCTGAAAGGTGATGTTACTGGTTTGAAATGGAGGGGGGAGTGTTTTTTCTGCTCCATTCTTCAAGAACTTTTTTCAGCATGGGCAGCAGACATCCTAATAATACCAGGTGGTCAGCCAATGAGGTCAGAAGGTTTTATTGTTCACTTTCATAATTTGGAAGAATATGGTTCTTTGTAAGAATAATGGTTATTATTAATATATTTTTTATTTTTGAATGTCTAAATCCTGAAGTACTTATGCACCCATATGCCAAAGCACACTTTCCTTACCTAGCTGGATCAGAACTTTAGTATTCTATTGAAAATCTAAGACAGGATTTTTTCTTTTTTTAGTCCAAGCAGGATGAAGATGTTTCTGCCAGCCGCTTCGAGGACAACGAAGAGCTGCGGTACTCATTGCGATCAATAGAGAGACACGCCCCTTGGGTGCGGCATATCTTCATTGTGACCAACGGGCAGATTCCCTCCTGGCTTAACCTGGATAATCCTCGGATAACTATAGTGACACATCAGGTAAAATTCAGCAAAGCCACAGCTATGAAAGGGCCAGCAAAGATATTCAGTTTGATTTGAAATGGAATTATCCTCTTGCAGCAAAAGGCTGCATTTATTCGGAAGAAGTGACAACCTCTTCTCTCTCTCACCCAGGGTTTTATCATGAATGTCCTTATGTTTGGGCTAAACAGATAGCTGAATATATATCAAGCGTATATTTAGTACACTCTTCCAAATATTAAGGCTTCAGCTAGCATATTAATGTTAGCTGTCTAATTTCCTTATGGAGTCTATTTTTAAAAAGCTGGGGAGAAGAAAATGCAATCTGAATCTATAATCAGTCTCTCAGAACCAGTAATAACCTAGTAAGCTTGTGTTAAGACACGGTGGATTACAAATACTGGAACTAAGAAGATGGCTACAAAAAAAGTAGCTATGCATTCTAAAAATGTTATTTAAAAAGAGAAGAGGAATCCTTCAAGCTTCCTGAATAAGTGATACCAAATTCTCTGTATTTCTCAAAGTAATTTTGGTATCTGGACATGCCATACGAGTTCTGCGCAACCGAAGTGCTAAAGACATAATTACTCAACTTCTGCTGTCTGCTGGTGAAGTTTCTTGAAAAAGATGGAACAAACCTGACTTTTTGAATGCTGCAACAGGTTCAGTTTGTTAAAAATTTTGTGCAGCCTGAAATTCATGAGAATTATTAATCTATACTCTGAGCCTGGTCCAGGACTCATTGAAAGAGGAGTGTGTGAAAGTTTGACTTTGTGAGCAATCAGGTGCAATTTCTTAGTTGTGCAGCAGAACTGGAAATGGTTTTGTGTGGGGAAAAAGAGATATTAAAGGGTTGGTTTTTTTTTTGTTTTGTTTTTTGGTGGTGGTGGTTTTGGTGTTTTGTTGGTTTTTTTTGTTTGGTTTTTTTTTTCTTTATTATTTTTTCTTTTGTATCTATCCTTATTCTTGATAAGCTTTTTTTAGTGGATAAGTATCAAGTATTTGTATGCCTTACTAAAACAGTTTTTGGTTGTTGGGGATTTTCTTGTCTTAGGAAATATTTCAGAATGTGAGTCACTTGCCTACCTTCAGTTCACCAGCTATTGAAAGTCACATTCATCGCATCAGCGGCCTTTCTCAGAAGTTTATTTATCTCAATGATGATGTTATGTTTGGGAAGGATGTTTGGCCTGATGATTTTTACAGTCATTCTAAAGGTCAAAAGGTAAGCTGTTATGAAAAGGTATTTTAGCAAAAGTAGAACTTGTCTACTGTAATGATAAAAGCCAGAGGAATGCTACTTTGAAAGTCTGAGCACTCACTCCCCCTTTTATCTCTAAAGGTTCATTGTTCTTAACTAGAGAACTGTTGGCTGAGGTTCAGGGTGTGGAAGGCTCTTCCCTATATTCCTATGTGTGCTGTGTTTGTAGGATTACTTGTTTTCATGTTCACTCCTACGTTGGGGCGGTTATAATAGTTCCTCTGTCAGGATTCACTTCAGTTTCAGTGTTATTTGCTAGTTACTCCTACTTTCTGTTGGTGTAAGGCTGATGTGGTGTTTGGCAGTTACCAGTCTTCCTTCCTTGTAAATTCTTTTATTTTGTGGGAAATACTCAAAACAAACAAGAATAAACTTTTCTGTGGGAACACTGAAGCCAGATGACATTTGAACTGGTCTAATGTTGAAGTTTACCGTTAATTGCTTCTCTTCCAGACATCCGTAATATCTTTTCCCAATTTATATATGATTATATATATATAAAATTTTATTTATAATTATATATACTTTATATACAATTGTTCGCTAAAATAATATATATTGTTCCACATTGATGAGTGTAAAATAATTTAGTCTTTCAACAAGTCCATTATCAATAGCTGGGGTTTAAGCAAGGAGAGCAGGCTGAGGAAACATTAGCAATAGTTACACATAAACACTGGCTGCCAGCCAGTGAAATGGATTTTCATCTATTAGCTTGATCTTCAAGAGTGACATGGAGGTAGGAATTGAAGATTTATATGTTATTATTTCTATTAAAGCAGTGGGTACACAAGGCACCACAGACCAATGAATTTAGAATTTTGTGCAGGCAGATGTGCACACTTGCACACAAATACAGAAGGGTTGAGCGTGATTAGTTACATTAAAATACTTGCTTCCCTTTGAAAGGGATAACATTTACTTGACGGACAATGGGGTTTAAATTCTATTTGTAAAGTTCTGTGAAATCTTAAGGCACTGTACGTAGGGAGACATTATTGTAAGTCTCCATATTCAAAGAAACAAGCTCAGCTGACTTCTATTTGCCAGTCCTTGTCTCAGACTGTAATGTTGTTCCAGGTGTACTTGACTTGGCCTGTGCCAAACTGTGCCGAGGGATGTCCTGGCTCATGGATTAAAGATGGCTACTGTGATAAAGCCTGTAATAACTCAGCATGTGATTGGGATGGAGGTGATTGCATTGGTAAGACAGCAATGTTGAATTTAGGAAAAGTGTTCTGTTTGTTTTTCCTTACAAGAATAATTCTGTAACTTGTCTATTTCACATAACTACAGAATTTGCCTCCTTTAGTAATTAAAAAATAACAAAAAAGTTGACTTACAAATTAAAACCTTATTTCTTGCAAACTACAAATTTCTGTGGAAAATGATGAGAAATAGTAGGGCATAGGGTAATCTTTCTTTAGGTATCAAATTTGACTAGCTGAAAGAAGGGATTGTGAAATTTAAATTATTATATGTTAATCATATACAGTATTATATATTATTTGGATTCAGAATCCAAATAATAATGGCTTGGGAAGCTGCACTATTAGTTCCTAGATTAAATTTTCAGGTCTGCAGTGTAATAAAATGAGGTGGTACTTCTGGTTTGAGGAAGTGATACCTTTCTAGGAGGCTGTAAAGTCAAGACTTTGCAAGCACAAGGAGTAGTAAATCAGTTTTCTGCCTGCCTTTTTGACATTAAGACAAAATACATTGACACTTTGATTCCTAAACTTTTACACTGAGTGTAAAATCTGTAGTATGCACAAACTCACAGAAGTCTAGGTGGGATTTTCTCCTTTTTAATTTCACTGATGATTATTTAGTCTTCAGTCTAGCTTTAATGTGGTGGCCTTAATGTGCCTTTCTTCGGTTATTTGAAATTCTTACTTCTGGTGGGTTTGTTTTTTCTTTTTTCTCTAGGTAACAGTGGGGGTAATCGCTATGTTGCTGGTGGAGGTGCAGTTGGAGGTATTGGGAATGGCCCACCATGGCAGTTTGGAGCAGGAATAAGTGGTGTTTCATACTGTAACCAGGGTTGTGCTAATTCCTGGCTAGCAGACAAATTCTGTGACCAGGCCTGCAATGTCCTCTCGTGTGGATTTGATGCTGGTGACTGTGGCCAGGGTATGTAAAAAGCATTGCTGATAAACTTCCTGCAGGGATTCTCTTGAATTTCCTGACCTTTCTTGGTTCATCATTACTCTCAGATCAGGCTAAGGTGTTCTGTACAAGCATCTTTGCCTAACTAAGGACAGTTGAATTGATGATGCCTGCAGCAATTAAAAAGTTTAAAGAGCCTCTCTGATGCTGACAGTTCTGGGCTCTTGCCAAAGGCTACTTTCAGTCACAAGTGAACTTGTCTGAAGTTCATTTGGATATGAATGATTAGCAAGGAGTAAACAAAGTGATTGAAAGTGCTGTCTGGTATATGCAGGAGAAGAATTTGTCCTGTTTGGAAGAGCAGAGGTTCCTCTGCATTTCGGCTGGGACAAATGGGTTTCTGGTGATTCTATTGCTAGCAGTGAGGTTTTGTTCATCTGGGAGATGACAGATAGTCTGTGTTCTGCCATGGGAGGCAGAAGTTCCTTTCAGCCTATCTGATTTTGAAAATATCAAATCAAAATGCATCACTGTAGTATGAACTCTAGCTGTTGTAACATTACTCTCCTAAAATGGGGCAAAAATGTAATATGGGCAAGCTACTTATGACTGATACATAGTTTTAAGTGACATGATAATAAGACATTTTAAGCTCTTCAGGTAGAGACTGATTGATGAATTATACTGGCTTTTAGAATTAGCATGAGGGTGTCTGGTAGCTTTATATATCTGAGTATGTTCTTGTCATCCATTGTTAAAGATATGTGAGCAAGAAACTGGAAACCAGAGTAAGTGTTCTTTCACAAAGCTGTCTCCCTGTTAATATTGTGACTGTAGCTGGGCATATTACTATTGAAGAAAGAGTCGAAGATAAATGTCATGCTGAAAATTGACGGAAATGTGTTTTGTTTTTTGTTTGGGTTTCTTTTTTTCCCAGATCACTTTGAAGAGATGTACAAGGTGATGCTTCAGCTTAATCAGACCTACTATGTTGTTCCCAAAGGTGAATGTCTGCCCTACTTCAGTTTCAGTGAAATAGCCAAGAAAGGAATTGAGGGCTCATACAGTGATAATCCAATTATCCGACATGCTTCAGTTGCTAACAAATGGAAAACTATCCATCTAATCATGCATAGTGGCATGAACACAACTGTGATCTATTTTAACCTTACATTCCTAAATAAAAATGATGAAGAGTTTAAAATGCAAATAGCTGTTGAAGTTGATACTAGAGAGGAACCAAAACAGAACACAACTTCCATGCAAAAATCTAACTCTGAGTTAAAAAGTGTAACATCAGTACCAGAAGCTGAATTGATATTTGAGGATATTCCAGAAGAGAAACGCTTTCCAAGAGTCAGGAGACGTCGAAATGGCACAAAAGAGAGCATACCTGAAGAGTTGATAATCCCATCAGTAAATGTGTCTCTTCTTCCTGAAGATGTCCAACTAGCACTGCAGAAACTGGACTTAAAACTAATAAATGGTGATATAACTCAGAAAGGATATAACCTATCCAAGGCTTCTCTCCTGAGACCTTTCCTGTTTTTGACCACTGCAAAGAGTATTGTAGGCCTGGAAAAAAAGGATATGCATAATCATTCAGAAGATCAGAAGAATCAGAGCAGCTGGGAGAAGCCTTATAAAGATGTAAATGATGGCAAAATAAAAACAGTAAAAGCAAAGGAAGAAGTTCCTTCAAGGCTTATGGGAACAAAGGGGACTGTTGTGACAGGGAGCACAAATAAACATATTTATAAGGTTCAGCGTAAAGCCACACTTCCCTCCCAGAGCATGGGGAAAAAAAATGAAACTCGAGAAAAAGTACTGAATGCACTCATATTAAGGGAAACACAGAAATCAAAACATACTGAGAATTTTGATACAGGAGAAGGTGCACAGGGGATGGAAGGAGTAAAAAGGCATGAGCAGGTGGATGCAAATATAAAGGAGGGGTTAGTGGGAAGAAAATTACAGTCTTATGCTGGAAGTTACCAAGGCTTTTTGCCATGGGAGAAAAAGAAGTATTTCCAAGACCTTCTTGATGTGAGTACCTTAATGTCATTCCTTACTGGAATAGTTGCATGTTTCTGCATTTATTGGAGTACTGTTAATATGATTTATACATTTGAAATGTACTTTGCCTTTGAGGCAAATGCTGGGATTTTTTTGAAATATACTTTTCATATAAAATGTGATTTGTTTATGATATGGGTCTCTCTTACCTTGATGGTAAAAGTCAAATAGCTATTTCTGTTCCCTTTCTACAATCTTTTCTTGGTCAAATTAATTTTTTGTTCATTGTGTGTTGTCACAGGGCTATTGCTCAGACACATGTAGCACTATAACAGAAAGCTTAAGTTTTGTTTTGATTGCATTTATGCAGGTATGGATTCAGTTTATGTTTAAAAAATGCAGAAAATAGGTATAATGATAAATTCTAAAAGCTAAATTGAAAATCTGCAAAGAAACTGCTTATCTAGATTGTGTCAAGAAAACGTATAGGAAATTTCCTCTGCTTCCATCCAAAGCATTTTGGTAGTTTTGAAAAGCTCTAGAAGAGAAGATACTTCAGTTGGTAGCAGCTGCTTTGCCCTATTTCACATAGCAAAGGGCTATGTTTTAAAAAGACTATCTCTCTCGGTTCATCTGAGATTGAATTTTGCATGATGAATCTTTATATTCATAGGATTTCTATTTATCAAATATGGATGAATGATTTGAAAAATAAAGGCAATATTACAAATAAATCTGATGGCAAATAGGGTCCTTAGTGTGTGTGAGGTTTCAGAGCACAAATATCAAGGAAGCCTTTTATAGAGTAGGTTTCCTCAAAGCGTGAAAGCTTTAAGGAAAAGCTTATTTTATTTCTTTTTAAAGGAAGATCTAAGGAATATGAAGAAAAATATTAAAAAATTCTCTTCCCATTTTCAGATATGGAAAGAGTTGACAGCTGGCTGAAATGTCATTTCTCCTGTGTGTCTTGTGTTTTCTGACTTTTTCAGTAATGTAACCTAGATTTATGCCTGTCCTCCTCTTTAGGAAGAAGAGTCATTAATCAAGCAAATGTCATACTTTACTGAAGGTAAACATTTTGGAAGGCAGCTGAAAGATACTTTTGCTGATTCCCTTCGATACGTAAATAAGCTGTTAAACAGCAAGTTTGGATTTACATCTCGTAAAGTCCCTGCTCATATGCCTCACATGATTGACCGTACTGTTATGCAAGAGCTCCAGGATATGTGAGTGTGGTTTTGCTTGGAATAATGTAAAACTGTGGGAAATTCTACCTTTCTGTTGCTTTGCTCTAGCCACTTCCAGTGTGTTAATGGGTACTCATTAAAATTATATTTTGGAAAAGGAAATAAGACATTTATTACAAGAGGATAGTTGAGATACAATGAGATTTTAGAGACACTTTACAAATTCTGGATAAGAATTTATTTTTAGGTAAGGAATGTTTTCTTCAAGGAATTAGAGGGCTAAATGTGTTTTCATTCCTATCTAGGTTTCCTGAGGAGTTTGACAAGACATCATTTCACAAAGTGCGTCACTCTGAAGATATGCAGTTTGCTTTTTCATATTTCTACTATCTTATGAGTGCAGTTCAGCCACTGAACATCTCTCAGATCTTTGATGAGGTTGATACAGACCAGTCAGGCATCTTATCTGACCGAGAGATTCGCACGTTGGCCACAAGGATCCATGAGCTACCACTAAGTTTGCAGGTACTCTTTCCTTACTGATTAGCTTTTAGAGCAGTTTCAAAGTCCAAAATGGTTAAAATAAAAAAAGTCAAATTTTTATGTTTGCCTGTAGTGTCAGTAGCATTTGGTAGTTTTTAAATATTACCTCGAAAATACAGCATTGTGTTTTATTTACCATTGTTTGATTGTTTTTTCTGTGTAATCTGCAATTAAACTGAGTTCTAGCAGCTTTAGAAAATTGTTCACTGCTGTCTGAGTTCAAGAAAACAGTGTGAGTTTGTCCAAAAAAAAGTTCACTGCCAAGAGTTGGATCCTGCTGTGCTTACTGCAGTTTCTGCACATAGTAAAAGATAGTTCTTGCCCTGAGGAACTTGTGGCCTAAAGAAAGAACTGAGAAAAAGGATAGCAAGGAAGTCATACTAGTAAACAGTATGTTCATATACAAAGATTCATACTTCTGTTACTCATGCTTCTGTTCTTCTAAGAACAATAAGCAGAGACATGGTTTTTGTAGGACTTGCATTCTTAAACATACAGGTAGAGAACAAAGTGTAATGTTTTTGCTTTACAGAGAGGATATGACACAAACCAGTGAAACAATTTGTTTGTAACACAGGGCACAAAATCGATGGTGTAGTGAGAACATAGCCCTGCTTTAGTGTGTTCCTGGCCTGTACCTTAGTCAGAAAACCTTCCTGTCCTTGCAGTCAACTCTTCTGTTTGCTTGGTTTGGAATTTAATATGCCAGTGTTGATTTGAGAACTCTGTACAGTCCTGATGTTGCTACTAAAGATGTGTTTTTAATACCTTATCTGGTCTCAATTAAACTCTGTACTGAATATTTGCTTTACTTTATAGGGAGTCCCACTGACTTAGCAGTTACTGAAATAGGGTCTGCTGAATATTAAGTCTTCTCTTGTGGACAGTAACATGGAAATTTGTTATGTCAATAACATTAAATACATTTGTGTACCCTGGGTTTTTAGAACTATGTCAGTGAGAAAATCAGTAGGATTTTAAATGCTTTTTCCCCTCCCCCCTCCTTTCTTTCTGTTAGGATTTGACAGGTCTAGAACAAATGCTAATAAATTGCTCTAAGGCTCTCCCTGCCAACATCACTCAGATCCATGTCATTCCTCCAACTCAAGAAGCATATTATGATCCAAATCTGGTAAGAAACATTGATCTTAAAAGATGCTTATTTTCTTTTCTGAGTATGTATTTACTTTACTTCAAAAGCTGGTTTGATTTCTAAAAGGAAAGTATTTACAAAAATTACTACTTGTATCTACATGAAGTGTTACAAAATGAAAATTTTATAGGCTGCTTCCTAACATACTAACCCTTAATTTTCTTTAAAAGCAGAGAAAAGCTGAGATTTAGGATGTTATTATAATTGGGATTTAAAAAGTCATCCTGTTAAGAAAATTTACTGTTCTGAACCAAAAAGACAGTAAGCCCAATACCTCTCTGACTAGAACTTCCTGGTAAGTCTTTATCTGAATTATAACATGTATTCAAAAAACTCCCTAAAATCAAAAAATCTCTGTTGTACAGAGATTGCCTGGCCAGTTTTACTGGTGGCCTTTGTCAGACGAACATCAGATGGCTGTCAAGTGAGTTAGAATTTTTGAGTATTTTACTGAGAGTTAAGTTGCAATGTTTTTGCCAAAAAGTAATCTGTATTTTTCATATAGTATTTGAAAAATAGGAAATTGTGATGTTATGCACCAGTATTGTTTTGTTTTTTCCCTCCCCAGCTGATAACAAAACTATTGCTTTGGATTCCAGGAGAGTAAAGTATGCAGGCCTCTCTAGCTGTAATACAAGTTTTCTTACAAAGTACACCTTTATAATACTGTAATTTTCAGTAACCTATAATCTAAACAGCGTTTTCTTCCAGCCTCCAGTCACCAAAAACCTAGTGACTAATTGCAAACCTGTGACTGACAGGATTCGTAAGGCTTACAAGGACAAAAACAAATACAGGTATGTTGTGGCAGTCCTGTGAAAAGAAATGCTTAGTGTTGTAAAGCCATAGGAGGAGGGATAAATACACACCTAACCCAAGATTGCACATGTGTGCTAACAAGTCTTAGCTGAAGCCTATTTTGACAGTGGAACTAAAGAAACACACTGTTGTTAACTTATGTATGTTTCATTGTGCAGGGTGATGTGGGTTTTTTTCGTAGTTTGGTTAGTAGACTAAATACTTCCACGTTACTTGTGTCATCTTGGGCCATTTCCTACTTTGTATGGTACAATACTAAGCCCTAGAGTATGTCTGGATGGCTGGAGTGAGTGCATTCAATCGGCATATAAAGAGGGAAACAGCCTTCCTGTACCTAGAAGTTGTAAATCTTCCTTCCTTCTACTGAAGCTTAAAAAAAGAAAATAACAGAAAAAGCATTTTAGTCTTAATTACCTTGTACTGTGTACCTTTCCTGTGAGATGGAGGGGTGACAGTGGTGTGAGCTTTGTAAGTGGAGGAGGGTCTCAGGTGAGACTTGAAGAAGCCTTCAAATTGCTTTCTTATATTAAGTGAAGTGAAAAATTTAAGTGTGGTATCTACCACTAGTAAGACTGTTCACTTGGAGTCAAATGCTCATATTTTATATGCTTTCTCTTAGAATCCAGGTCTATGATTGATAGGTGGTTACTAATAAATCTACAGAAAAGTGGTTCTCTGCAAGAGCAGTAGCTGAAAAATTTAAATGTATCAATAGAAAGCAAATGGCAAATTTTAATGAAGGCTATCCAGTCAGATTAGAAATGTTGCTCAATAATGTTAAATACAAGGTTGATATTTATTGAACCAGACTTTAGGCTGTTTTATTAATTTATAAATTTTATTTCAACAATAAGGTTTGAAATCATGGGAGAAGAGGAAATTGCATTCAAAATGATTCGCACCAATGTTTCTCATGTAGTTGGTCAGCTGGATGACATACGAAAAAATCCCAGGTATCCTGTTTCATGATTTGCATGAAGTTGTGAGATGGTTTTAATTTTCTGGTTTGCCTCTTTAAACTTCTTTGTATTTATAAGATAATTTATTGTCATGTATTTCTAAAGTGTGTGTTACAAGGTAAGACAAATTTGAACCAAAAGTACTTCCGATTTTTTCTGTTTGACTGAATCTGACGCCTCTCTCTATTATGCCAGGGGGTATGTCAATAATTTGTTACATTTTTATTTATCTAAAATCTTTGAAAACTTAGAAACTTCAGCTATTTTTTAAGCTTTCATTTTTGCCATTCTAGAGGGCATACAATTTTTATTGCAGGCAATTTTATTTTAAAGGAAGAACTTTTTGACCTGCTTTAAGCAGGTATTTTATATTAGTAATTATGTGTGGATTATTTTGTTACTAAATCAGTTTTGCGTATTCATTGTGCTTTCAAGCTCTTTTACAACATGGAAAGAATCTTGCTTCTGTCTTCAGAAAACCAGAGTTTTCTGCCAGTTTAATGAGTTTGGCTGCAAGAAGAGGTCTGACAAGTGTTAAAAGGCAGAGCAAGGAGGAAAGTAGAACCAGGTACCTTGGGCCAGGGAAAGTGAAGCCTCCTCTTTGGGTGACAGAAAGCTGTTGGGTAATCTCAGCTGCCTGTAAAGCTGTAGCATAATTTGTATTTGTAGATAAAGAGTAGATTTCTACTTTCTTCTCAAGACTGTACTACTTTTGCTGGGTTATTTATTCAGAAAGGGAAATGCTGGTCTTGAGACATTTTTCAACTGAAGGTGGTTTGTATCTATTGCTGTTCCTTTCAAACAATGCCTTCTGGCCACATAACTCCTTCATTCCAGTTACCACAATGATCCATCTTAAAAGAAAAGTAGGCAGTGCTCTAGCTCATCCTGCTGATTCCTTTCCCTTCTCTATTTCTTTGTCTTCTGCATAGGAGTTGGTTTTTTTTTAAAGGTAGGGGAGATTTCAAGTCTTGTTAGGCTCAGAGAGGCCTGAGCTACAGAAGTTTCTCACCTTCAGTATTCACAAAGTGAGGAGTTGATTACCTGGGCTCTATTCCTGGGAAGTACAGTGCACAACTGTATTCATATCTTACTAACAAAGGAGAGCTGGCATAGTTATGTAGCCATGTCATTTCCTCCTCTTTGCCACGTTTTCCTTGCATACAAACCAATAATTATAATGAGTCTCTAAAAGCAGGTTTTTAGTGCCAGTCTCAGAATGAACTGGAAGTGATCACTTACTGATCTCCCAGAAATGTTTGGTTTTCACCCTTAAGGCAAAGTGATTGTTAATTGTCTAGGCATTAATTCTGGAATACCCAAAGGAATATAATGTTTGATTTCTTTTGGATGAATTTAAACAGTCTTTCCATTAAAAATGGGCTAATATTCTCATCAATCCCGTACTTTGCTGTATGTAGCAACCTCTCACTCTGTAAGCTGTATCTCTTTTTGATGAAGCTAAACAGGAATATACACTCTAGGAATACAGCTACTGCATTCCCAGGGCTAATGAGCTGCCAGTCCAAGGGATGAGGTCAGGGATAGTCCAGAGTAAACTCCCAAAATGCTTAGAGCGTAGCCATGATTGCCATAACCAGCTGCTTTGCATAGTATTACTTGATACAGGAGATACAGCCTGCTCACTTTTGGAGGGGCATATTTTTTCTTCTCAGATGTAGCAATTTGAATGCCTGGTTATCCCCTGCACGTAATTGTCTAGAGCAAGGTTACCAATTATGCTCGATACAGTACGTTGCCATTCAGTGCTAATTACCTGTGTGGGCTGATATACAAGCTCCAGAGTTCTGCTTATTTCCAGATTCCTGTGGAAGTCTGAACTTTGCTCTTTGAAAGAGCACACCATACTATAGAGAATACAGCTGACCAGAGCTGCTTATTTACAAAGGTTAGCAATGACAAGGCGTATGTCACCAGATATGATTTCTGCCTCTGGGGAAAATGTAGGGGTCTTGTATCTCAGAATATAAATAAAGCACATAGCCTTGCCCAAATGTGGAAAGGGGAATTTTTGTTTTCAAGCACCAGGCCAGAATAGCCAAGAGTACATAGCAGTACATAGGCACATTAGCTGCTGCCTTGGTTTCAATGAGTTTTAGTAACTTAGTTCCATGTTTCTTATGTGAGAAATAGCTCTCTGCAGGAGCCATTATTGTGAGCAGGCTTATTTGGTCACAGTGATTTCCATGTAAATTCTGTCCAAATTGTTGTTTGTATTTTGGTTGGTTATACAAGTCTAGCTTTGGATCTGTGATTCAACAGACCAATTTTTATAATGTTCTTAGTAAAGCAAAGCCTGGGGACCAAGCTTTGCCCTCTCGTATCCAATCTAATATAGTTTTTATATTGATTTTCTTAAAAGAATTCAGCATGCGCACTAAAATATTAATAATTTAGTATGATTCTCTCCTACAGTGGAGCTCACTTTGTTCTTTACGAGACTTTACTCATGATAATTCAGAAGTATAAAAATCCTTACCCAGATTGTAATGCTCTGTTCAATGGGCACTGGGATGGTGCACACTCCAGTGCCCATTAGATGGCAGCATTATATAACTAGAAATGTGGCCTGTCACTGGATTCTTCTGAGGTTTTGATTTGCTGTCAATCCTAGTGTTCTTTGAATTAAAATAAAATTGATTTAAAATAATGCAACAATAAAAAATATATCTGATTTTAAAATTATATGGTTTCAATTTTGTTTTAAAGGATTATGTTTGTGTTATTGGTTTGGCAATACCTTTGCTATATTATCAAGGAAATACTCTAACAATGTCATCTTGTTTCCTAGAAAATTTGTTTGCCTAAATGACAATATTGATCACAATCATAAGGATGCACAAACAGTGAAAGCAGTGCTTAGGGATTTTTATGAGTCAATGTTTCCCATCCCTTCACAATTTGAACTGCCGAGAGAATATCGGAATCGTTTCCTTCACATGCATGAACTCCAAGAATGGTATGTTCCACAAGTTCTTTTCACATTTCTGTAGTGCAGTAATATATCATTATCTAAGATACTGCTAACAAGCTGGTTTCCCCCCAGTATTGTCATGAAAGAGTTAACAGTGAGAATAGCATGGTAAGATTTGAATGGACTAAAATATGATGTCTGCAGGATTTGGGTTTTTCTGGTGCTTAGATAATCATCAACATTTTATCAATTGGTCCTAACCTACTGCAAATGAAAGTTGTTGGTTTATTCCTTTGTTTGGGTTTTTAAAAAATAAAACAGGAATTCTGGCTTTCTTTAAATGTAAAAATAAAACCTCAAGCCATTGTTATACTTCTTACTAAGTGATTTTTTTTCAATCTGCCACATAGCAATAACCATCTGGATAAAAATTAGAAAAGATAAATGTGTGTTCACATACTGCATATGCATATGTTCACATATTGCATGATATGTGAAATTTTTGTGTGTTTATCTCTTGCCATTTTATAAATAACAACTGAAGAAATTGGATTAATTGACTTCAGAAGACAAACAAAATGTTGACAGATACAGTGACAAAAAAGGACACAAGACTAATATAAGTAAACCTGCTGCTGATCAGCAAATCATAAGAAATAGCTGTTAATAAGAATATAGAAAATATTAGAGGAACTGTAGAAGGAATCAGAAGGATTGTAGGTGTGATTGTAGTGCTAGAAGTCCTGCTGTAGTAGTAGCAGAGGGAGCAGGGCACAAACTCATTTCAGCAGTTAGCTTTAGAAATTTGTGTTGGCTCCCTTTTAGAGACCCTCCATCAAGACTTTTTGTAGCTTCAAAAAGACACTTAATTTTGACTTGTTTGTAGCCAAAGATGATTCTACCTGAGTGCATTGAGGCAGGCTAAAGTGCTGGTGGAAATCAAAGTATTTTCAGAATCACGGGACAGTCCAGGTTGACAGGGACCTCAAAAGATCATCTGGTCCAACATTTCATGGGAAACTGTCTCCTGCCAGCTCTCAAGTGTCCTGGCTACAGGTATACAGGTGTAGCAGGTAAGGGAATTGCAGTTTAGTCAAAAAGGACGAGTGTGACTGCACAACTGTAGTTGTCAAAAGTAGATGTGGCACTTGAGGACATAGTTTAGGTGTGGACTTGGCACAGTTAGCTTAACAGTTGGACTTGATCTTTGAGGTCTTTTCTAACTTAAAAGATTCTATGATCTAGCATCCTGAGCAGTCATATCTTGGAAACTTCTAGTGGTGCAGACTCTACCCCAGCCTCTGGGGAGACTGCTCCAGAAATTATTGTTTTGACTGTAAAAAAGATTTCCTTATGTCAAGATGAAACCTCTCCCAGTCCAACTTGTAGCTGTTGCCCCTTGTCCTCTCTATGTGGCTCTTCATGAAGAGAGCACCTACATCCTCTTTTTAGTCACCCTTTAAGAACTGCAGAAAACTTCCTTTGCATATTATGTGGAAACTCTTTAAATATTTGCATTTATGATACACGAAGCTGTTTTTCTGTTTCCTTCTTTCTTTGTCTAGGAGGGCATATAGAGACAAGCTCAAATTCTGGACCCACTGTGTTCTAGTAACACTTATTGTATTTACAGTCATCTCGTTTTTTGCTGAACAGGTAAAGTTAATGTCTTCTTATCAAATCTGTACAACACTTAACAGATTGTGGAATCTTCAGGATAACATTGGATGGATTTTTTTAAATAGAATTTGAAGAGTAGCTAGGATTTTCCCTTCATAAAAGAAGTAAAGATGTTACATGACTCATGGTTAGGTTGCTTTAATTTTTAAGTCACCATGTTGAGATTCCTTGAAAAGAGAGTCATGGGGAGAAGGAGAGTGGCACCTTTTCAGGTGCCTTGTGACAATAAAGTCCATCACCAGTGTGCTAAATTTGGATGCTCAAATTCAGTAATTGTTTTTGAAATTCTTGGTCTGTTAACATGGATATTGGTAAAAGTGTATAGTAAGTTAAGAGGAAGGAAAATTAGTCCAGGAGGATCTTAAGTTACTTGAAGGCCTTATCAAAATCTCTTCCCTAAGTAATTGCAAAGACTTCTACTGAATTCAAAAGGTTTTGAATCTGACTCAAGGGGAAAAAACCCTTGACTTCTGCAAGCGTAAAATGGCTTTCTTGAACATGATTAGTCCTGCTAAACTCAGAGGGAGTCAATGGAACAAATCATATGGGTAATTCTTTGCAGGTTGGGGCCTTAAGTAACACTTTCCGTGGTCTGATGAAGAGGGTGTAATTCTTGAAAGGTTGGCTTTTGATTATTATTTTTTTCCCACCTGTGACTTTTGCATGACTCTTTCCCTTGATTTTCAGCCTTTTTTGTCTATTAGAAAACTCCATTAGTAACTTGGTTTTAGAAGGGGATACTCAACTCAGTGGTATGTATAGTTAGGAATCTAAATACCATTTTAAGATGCCAGCTTTATGCTGATCTATTAAAAATAGAATGTAGTCCAGTGTTAATTTAAATTGACAAATTACCTTTAAGATAATCAGAATAAAGGCATGGTGTATTTCTCACTTTCTGCTTGTATTCTGATTATTGAGAAGTCTAGTGGAAATGTGCACATCTAATAGATGAATTGGAGTGAAAAATGCCTTTCAGGTATAATAAGAGAAAAAAAGTACAGTATTGATTATTTACCATGGGTGGTACAGATGTGATAGTTTCTAGGATGAAAACCTGAGCAGCTGTGGACCTTTAGCCCAGCAGAGAACTAGATATTGTATTTTTTTTTCTCTCCTCAGCTAATTGCACTTAAACGAAAGATTTTTCCAAGGAGAAGGATCCAAAAAGAAGTTGGTCATGAACGAATCAAAGTGTAGAAGAGCTTTATTTTGGAGATCAGTCTACCTCAAGCTGTGATTAAGCATTTTAAAGGTCTCTTTCATAAGTGTCTTTTCTGGTTTGCTGTTTAACTACATTGATATGAAGAAAAAAACCATCCACCAACATTCGAATCTCTGCAGTACTCTTCATGATATAAAAGCTGCTGGAGCTGTGACAATGCAAAATAACAACAACAAATAATTGCAGGACATCTGTACATAGGCGGTTTTCAACAGATCTTACTCTACAACTCTTAGTTCATGGCCATGTTATCCTTTTTTATAAAAAGGGTTACCTAAACAAATGTAACTGCATTTATTGCAGTGGATGTTGCCAACTAGATAAAATGTTGGAAGGAAAAGTTGTTTGGGATCATTTTAAGAAGTCCTTGATCTTGCATTCCAAAGCATTTTGCAAATTTCTGTCATTGCTGCTTTTTTTAGCCCTCCGGGGAAAATTGAGAATTATGTAACTTGTCATTTAAATTTAGAATACATTTATAGATGCTGACATTCTTTAAAGCACAGTGACAATTCATCTTCCTATTTGTAGTGTATAATTGGGATTTGAAAGAAAGGTATGCTACTAAAAAATTACATAGTAACAACACGTAATGGTTTATTTAAAAGATATTTTATATCTGCTGTATTATAGTCCAAAGAATACACAAAGAAATGGTGTTATTTCCTGGCTTGATTACAAAGAGAGGGTTGTAATCAAAGGAAAATGATCAAGATAAAATGTTTTACAAGCATTGTAAATAAAAAAGCAGAAGTGCCTCTATATGAATGGGTAACAGTTTCAAAGTAGAAAAGTATGGGGAGCAGTGTTTCACTTCATAAAACAATATTTCTACCAACAGACGAAGCTGTGGTGTTCTTAAATTTAACAGGGTTTGGCTATGTATTTTGCTGAGATATCGGAGTAGTGTGGTTTTATGTGGGAAAGAGTACTGAGTCTTTTCAAGCAGAAATTTTTGGTGGTGTATCTTCACTTAATTGTATTAGCAGTACTCAAAAAGCATTAATTTTTGTAATCGGATGATGTACAAAATGTATGTGCATATGTATTGTAAGATACTTGGCTTGCTTTGTAATTAACTAAAACGTGATGAAAGTTACGTCTGCCGTTTCTGTTTCAAAGTCAACCGAGCTCGCACGTTTTGGTAAATTAGCCAGGTATCTCTTTGAATCTTTATGTCAAAAGCTCTTAATTTTTTCCGTTAAAAGCTTTCCAGCTTTAATGATTTAATAGTAATCTGCAGCACGGCTCCGTTCTCCAAGTGGAATGACGCTTTTGAGCAGCGTTAGGAAGGATCCGCAGGCAGTGCCCGCTCCTGAGGGCCGTCCCTGCCGCGCCTGTTCCCGCCCTTTGCCGGCGGCGGGAGGCTCTGAGGCGGCACCGTGCCCGTCCCACCCCGGGTAGCGGCGGGAGGTTCTGAGGCAGCACCGTGCCCGTCCCACCCCGGGTAGCGGCGGGAGGTTCTGAGGCAGCACCGTGCCCATCCCGCCCTTTGCCGGCGGCGGGAGGCTCTGAGGCAGCACCGTGCCCGTCCCGCCCGGGCCAGGGGCGGGAGGCTCTGAGGCAGCACCGTGCCCATCCCACCCGGGGCAGCGGCGGGAGGCGCTGAGGCAGCACCGTGCCCGTCCCACCCGGGCCAGCGGCGGGAGGCGCTGAGGCAGCACCGTGCCCGTCCCGCCCGGGCCAGCGGCGGAGCGGCGTCAGGGCTGCCGGGGGCCAGCGGCGTTCCCTCTGCTGCAACGGGAGGCTGCGAGGGGCCCTGTCCTGCCGCCTGTGCGTCCCCTCAGGGTGCGCCTGAGGGCCCAAGTCTCTTTTGCGGCTCTGAGGTGGGTCCCCACCGTCAAAAGTCCCACGCAGGAAATTCACACAAGCACCGGTTTATTTAATATCTTTTTGGGGCAGGGTGGAAAAAAAAGAGGTGAGTTTCTCTAAAATCATTGTTAAAATACACAGCTGTGGATTGGAGACACTCAGATCGGCTAAAACAGGTACCTACACGTGATGGGTGAGGGTTGTGTGGGCTTGTGAGGTGGCCCGATTGTCTTACACCTGGCTGAGAAGGACTGAGAAGTTCTACGTTATAAACTGATTTTTAGTACAATGAAAAGTGTCTATATGTCGGATAAAATAGATGCTTGCAATTCAAAGTTAAAGTGCCTTTGCAGCACAGGGGCAAGCACTCTCCTCCTTTACATCATGTCCTCAACAGTCAGTAGCCAAAAAGCAGATTAAGTCTTGACAATTTCCTCTCATTTGAGGATAATTCTAATGCAAGGGCTTTTGATTTTCTAGTCAATAAAGACATTTGTTTTCCAAGACACTTGTAAAATCTAAAATTCTTCATACTACATAGAGAACCATCAACCTCAGAAAAAGCTTGGTATTGAAAAGCAGTTTCTTCCTTAGCATAGTGTGGCCATGTTTGTACAGATCCATGGAATTTGGGATTATAAAACATTTTCACAGCTATTGACAAATAAATTTAAAAAAACCAAAAAAACCCCACAAAACACCAGAAATAGGAAACTGAGGCATGTGAGAGATTTGATAATGTTGGGGGGACCTTACAGTCCTTGAAAGTCAAAATATCTTTAATGGAGTTCACAATTTACATGTGTGAACTTAATTTTCAGTCTGTCTCTGTCCTGGTTAGTGGAAAACCTACTGATATTTCTAGCTGTGTTGGATTGTGTCTAGAATGAGAGGTTTACTAAAGTATATAAATTACTAATTTTTTTCAGAGAGTCTATGTATAAAGTGTTTGCTAGTGTTGAAATGGCATCACTTACATTACAGAATGCAGAGGCATATTAGCTATAAAGAAAGATAAATTGAAACCTGGAAGTTGCACAGGACTTTAAAAAATGGCATAAGCATATGTATATTTTTTATTATCATGTGGGATGGCTTGTAGAATCACATTGTTCTCTATGGTTTATCATTTCTCTATTTTGGACAGTAGAATATTGGCATAGCTTTTGGGGAATACAGTATTGGATATGACAAAATGTGTAATAAACCTTATGGAAGCTAAGCTGGCAGACATCTTAAGAAAATGGATATTTATTTTTTTTCCAGCAGAATCAAGTACGTTCCTAATAGCCCTGGCATTTTTTTAGTATATTCTTTAAAGCATCACTGATGGGTAATGCTGTGGAATACCTCAAAACTAAACCAGTTCAGCACTGTTAAAGAGATACCCATAATAATATTCATGTAAGCATGAAAATATATTTATTTTCAATTTATCGTGGAGGAAGTTAAATCACGAATACAATATACTATTTCAGCAGGAAAAGATCTCACCATGGCACCATCAGGAAGAAAGCATGGAGGAAAAGCTGGTAAACCAGCACAAGAAGATCAGACCATACCTAGTTATGACTTTGAGGAGGAAAGAAAACTGAGTGGATCAGAGGAAGACATTAGAGAAGGTGTTTATATGAATTTTTTAGCACATTTCTAAAATGTGAATTTTATCATGTATATGACTATGAATAGAAAGGAAGAACTTCTGAGTCAACCAGGAACTGAGCAAAATATGGTTTGTAATGCCTGAGACCACCAGCCTCCTACTGTGTAATTTTGATTGGTAATTTTCAAAATAACACAAATATCTATTTGTGGTTCTTCTTTTTAAAGGTACAGAATTACAGTACCTATTTTACAGTAAAATTCAGATTGGACTTTATAAATTTTTGTTATTTTTACCTTTCTGATGATTGCTGTATTATGACTTGGGAATAATGGCGTAGCAGTGGACAGGGAAAGTAAAACTGTTTGGGACCAGGGTAGAGAACTTAAAGCAGTGCCAGCTCCAGTCTGGCCCTGCAGAATAATTCACTGCCATCTGTCAACTCCAGACTCAAAGTTACTGCTTGTGTTACTGATGGGAACTGACCATGAGATATGGTCAGGGAAATGGCATTACAAAAAAGTAATTACACTTTTAGTAACTCAAACAGCCAACACAAAGTGTGTTTTTGTAAATATTTCTATAATCCGTCTTATTAAGGTGACACACCAGTAATGGACAAGCATGGAAAGAAAAGACCTCTGGTGACTACTCATGTTCCAGATGATGTGGGGTAAGGTTAGATGTTTGGGGACTTTTTCCAAAATAAGCAGGTCTTAAATAGAAACCAACTTCAGTTATTCACAATGATTATTTTTGCTTTGTTTGGGTGATAGATAATACAGTAGTATTATCTAAAAAAAAAAAAAAGTAGCATTTTAAATAGCAATTCTTCAGTTTCTTTATAGATACTTTTTAACATTCAAAAAAATTTGATATATTTGTGAGTTCTTACAAATTTTTGTTTCTTTTAAAAGATTGTTTTCTTCTAAATTGTTGATAATTTCATTAAATTCTATTAATTTTTTCCTTCTCATTTTAGCTGAAGATTTAGTAATACTTTAAATGATCCAAATGCTGCATGAAAAATAAATTTTTTTTACGGATAAATCTGAAAAAGTTTAATATTCATGGGCAGAGTAAATCTAATAAAGTATACAATGATATGGTTTTCAAGCAGATTATATGTGTTGAGTTGAAAATACTGTTTTACTGTATTGTAACACTGCCTTGTACACTGGTGTTATCATCTTAAAGATGCTGTAAAAACAACCCTGATATTATTTGCCTTGGATATTTTTACTGTGCCAGTCATGTTAACTGAGATGGACTTGTTTTTATTTGGTGTTCCAAATAGCTTTTTTGTTTTCTTTGTTACAGAAAATTTCATTTACTGACCCCTCACTTAAGACCCTTTAAATGCCTAATAGTGCCTCTTTACTGGAGAGTGAGCTAATAGAGTTTAGCTTTTTATTATTTTTTTTTTTTAAGGAAATTAGTCTGAAAAAAAAACAAACCCTCTCACAGGAGGACAAAAGGAATATAATTATTTTATCTTACGGCAGTGGCAGTTGTGTCACTGCTTAAAAGAAATAGGCATGTGAATAAAATTATTTTTAAGCATATTCAACAGGTCTTACTCTAAAGTCAGAGAATGAGCAAATAAAAATTTGAAACACTGTTTTGTAGGGGTGAAGTACAGAATATGTTGGAGAGATTTGGAGGTAAGTACATTTACATTCTAATAAATAATAAAAAAAAAAAAAGTTGCAGAGTTGAAAGTAGTTACTTACCATAAAATAACTTTCAAGACTCACATAAAATGACCAGTTTTTGTAGGATTTTTCAGCATTTCTGAATAAAGCCAGTTTTCAGGAAAAGAAAAAAAAGTTACAGCTAAGGAGAGCAAAGGGAAAGGAGGGAATAATTGCATATTAATGAGTCACAGCTTGTAAGTGTAGATAATTACAAAGGAAAAGGGAAAGATGCATGAGTACTTTGTATAATCAATTCCAATTTTAAGATGAAGTTTAAGACATAGTAAATATATTGTAGAGAAGAGAGACAATAGCAGTTGTCTTTTGGTCTCATTTAACTTTTTGTTACACTGACATAGAGGATACTGGGGGTGGCAAGACTTAAGAGAGAAATAAGGGGAATGTAAATGCTAATATAAACAACAAAACAGAACAAATAGTTCTAATTCTAGACAAGAAATTTTGTAAGTAAAGTTTCGTTGTGATACAGAATGAGAGAGCAGTCTGTACTTAGCACTTCCAGAAATCTTAGAGAACAGGGAATGGGCAGATAAGAGAATTTCAGCAGTCAGAAGGAATATGAATTTCTAGAACAGCCAGGTAACGAGGGTGAGTAATGCCAGTCATCCAGTGAAGAGAGATTTGAGTGTGTCACTTAGCAGGATTTAGTACAGTTATAATCAGATCCTCAGGTGACTTTACCTAGTTATATTAGCAGCTAAATTTTAGATAGTGACAGATTAGAGAAAAAACACTTAACTTGTAAAGAATGTACAATACCTCTCACAGAGTAAGCAAACATCAAAAAGCCATGGAAGGAAGGGAAACCATCTTAATGCCAGCATTACATACTCAATAACTGAATAATACTTTCATTATATGTAATAAAGTAAATCTGCACAGAGTCATTGCTTGCATGTCAAATTTAAGGTGAAAGAAGACCTTAAGTAACTCCTTAATCTACAAATTAGTACTTTTGGCTGTCACAAAATTATATATTTTGTATTACATGTTAGAATGGTTTTAGAGATCTGGCCATTCAGATAAGAGGAGGATTTCAATTCTAAAATGTTATGATTGCTTGTAATTTAAGACTCAAAAAAGGGGAAAAAAGGGAAGGATGGAAGGAGGGAAAATGAATGCATCAGAGATAGGATGCTGTCTGCACAAAACAGTGGGTTTGGCATTAGCAGAGGCAGATGCCTCACCAAATTAGAGAGGTTTGACAGATGTTTCCTGAAACCTACAGTGAGAAGGAAAATAAATTTACTTTTATTATTAATTTAATCTCTTTATCTATCTGTTTATTAATCTTAAGCTGTGAATTGATAAATCTCCAAATGTAAACTGAGGTGGAACAAAACACAGTAACTTGTATTAATACTTAAAATGTACTGTCTCTCTGAAGTACAAAAATAGTTCCTCATTAATTCAGTATGTTCACAGGGATAGTAACCACATGCTAACCTTAATTTATGTCTGAAATTCAAGAAATTTGCATATGATTCTGAAACAAGTATTGGTTAGGGCATGTGAGGGGCATAAGGAAGCAGCATTCACACCAGTGCCACCAGCAGGGTGAGGGACACTCACCACATCAGGACAGGAGCTTCCTGTCACTAGAACACATCTCATTTGCTTCTCCAAAGGGTAACTCATCAGCCTTTTCATACATGGCACAATGTATCCAGTATGCCTAATTTCTAAATTTTCTTTGACTTTCAGCTGACATTAACAAGGCTCTCCTAGCTAAGAGGAAACGATTAGAGATGTATACAAAAGCCTCACTCAAAACCAGTAACCAGAAGATTGAACATGTTTGGAAAACACAGCAGGAGCAAAGGTGACCTTTACTCTTGGTTTTCAAGCCTGTGGAACTAGATTCCCTTCTGGGTCACAGGATGGATAGTTGGTCCGTCGCCTTGCAATAGCAAGTACTGTATCTAATATTAAATATCTGCTCAGGGTCTCTGCTGCCTCCCATTGTGTCCACTTTGTTAATCTGACAGTAATAGTTAAGCACCTTCTCTCTTGAACAGACAAATTTAAGATTTGGAACTCTTGAGAGCAAGGCACATTAAAAAGTGGGGCTTACTTTTGTCATTATGGAAAGTGACCTTTGATATTATTTATGTATTTTAAAACAATGCGGGTTTTTCCCACTTTGGAATTTTCTATTTCTACTTAAAAACTGAATAATGTTCAGTAAAACTTTAATACCATTTTGGTTAAGAAAGTAAATAATTTTCACCTTGCTTAACATTCCTCTCACCTCTTAAGGCATATTTAATTACTACATCTGATACCAGATGTAGAGAGAAGTGAAAAAGGAGACAGCTAAAAATGAAAAGTCAGCAATACCTGCAAGTGTCTTGGTGTTGTTCTACATTTATTTGTATTTGAAACTTGTGTGGACAAAATTCTAAGAAATAAGCTTATCAGTTTTGCATTATAAACTCCTTGTGTTAAAGCAAGCATCTATAATTAGGTTAGAAAAACATGGTAAATCTCAGAAGACCTAACACTGTTAGGAAGAAGAGTTGTTACAAATTCTTTTTAACTAGTATTTTATGGGAGTCTATAGATACATTCCACATCCACCCTGTGTGTATGTGTTCAGTTTTTCAAAACATACAGTATTCAAATGGTTTCAGATGTCAAAATAGCCTATTTCTTTATCTATGCCAGCTTTTATTCTATTCCACATTTATGTTGAACCTTGTAATTCCCTGTAGCATTTGTCATACTTACAGACAGTGTCTGTTTGTAGGCAGAAGCTGAATCATGAGTTCTCCCAGCAGTTTATGACCTTATTTCAGCAATGGGATGTAGATGTGCAAAAGGCAGAGGAACAGGAAGAAAAACTAGCGGTGAGTTTCCAGAATGATGTGAGTTTCACTGTATTTTCCACAAGGAGGGAATATTGTTTCGATACTCAAGAAATGTAAAAATGCTTTATGTAGTTTAAACATAAATATATGATTGTTTAAGTTTGGGAAGAGGGGTGCATTTATAAGCTTCACTGCAAATTTATAAACACTGTTAAGTGATGTCCTAGGCCAGCATATGGCTAGAGAAAAGCACAGACTATTTAAGGAGAAGTAAGATGCACTGTTTCCATCCATCAAAGTCTTTGGGTTCAGGGAATAAAGGAAAGTAGTTGTCTTTTAGTATACATTGCTTAAAAATATGCCTGTATATAATAAATTTAAGAGAATTTGATCACTGAAAGAGGATAGAAACTATACAATGGAATGTAATCATGTGCTGTTGCTGTGTTTGTACTTCCAACACATTTGCAAGTTTTGTTTTTCCCTAAGGTAGCACATTCCTCTGGGACACCCTAAGAAGCTGTGGGGCATAGCAATCCTCATGGGATTTTACAGGGATAATTCAGGTCATAAGAGACCTCAGGAGGTGACTTGGGGCTTAATCCAGTTGTCAGTCTTCCTTTAGTAAGAACCAGGGTAACTTCTCAGGCAGAGATCCACATTACAAGATTTCCAGTGATGGCAGAATTTCTGATTCTGAAAAATGACACTGGTCTGCTATCCAAGAACTCTGATTAACAACTGATGCAATTGTGTTTTTCTTTTGCTTCTGCTTCAGAATATGCTTCGTCAGCAACAAAAAGTTTTTCAACAGGCAAGAATAGTTCAAAGTCAGAGACTGAAAACCATTAAGCAACTCTACGAGCAATTCTTAAAGGTAAATCTTTTTCTTGGAAGGCAGCTGATCTTTATCATATCACTTAAAGCTGTATTAATTCAGTGTTTGAAGTTTGGTATTTCTGTAACAAAGTAACTAACATACTAGACAGGAAGCAAAACTGTTTTGAGTACAACCACACAAAAATTTTACTTTTTTAGTTAAAGGCTTTCCTCACAAGCAAAAATCTTCTATGCCTTAATCATTTTCATGACCCTTTGCTGGGCTCTATCCTGTATGTCTGTGTCTCTCTTCTACTCAGGACTCTGAACTGGACCCAGCACTCCAGATGTGGCTTCACCAGCTGCATGGCCCCCAGTATATGGGGCAAATTCAAGTCCATAAGTTTCTGACAAACCTTAATTTCAGCTCAAGTAATTTCACAGCTGGTTTTGAAATTTCAGTTATGATAAGCATGGTGTTTGGTTTGGGTTTTTTTCAAGCCTGGTAGTTGATAAAAATAAATCTGAAATGAAGCAACTCCTAGTTTAAAATAGTTAGAATTTGCTGAGTATATTAGAGAAGCATTAATAAATAACAACTGTTCCAAAATGTCAAAAATGTCTTCATCAAAGAGGAAAAACTGAACAGAAGGTCAAGTATTATTTTGATTTTTCTTCTCAAAGAAGATCAAAAGGTAGAAGTCAAGCCTCAAATAATCTTAAATAAATACAAATTAAGGAAAATGCAACTAGATACATACACAGAGGTAAATGTAATTGTATGTAAAAAGGGAAGATAATCAGGGAGTTTTATTTGGCTTATTTGGGGAGAAGTGTGCAAAGAACTGTAGTGGGGTTTATACTCCTCACTTAAAGTCCTGCAAGGTGGTCATAATATTGAATCCCTGGAATTCCTGATAGATGTCTCTTCAATCTCCTCTTGTAGAACTATTATCTTAATTGAAATGCAGAATAAGTAGCTGAGACCTCACAGAGGCTGACTGGAGGGTTCTATTTTCTTCTCAGAGTACATACTGTTTGAATAGGAATGCAGACTGGAGTATGAACTCCTGTATGTTTCCTCTGCCAAGTTTGTGACAAACTCATCAATTATCTGTGATCACTGTAAAAATTAAATTGTAGCATGAATAACGATTGGTTTGTTTGGTTGTTTTTAATTAACCCCTTGACACTGAGGAGTTCTGAATTAATATTATCCTTAACTTCAGAGCATGGAGGAGCTGGAGAAGAGCAATGAAAATCTTCTGGCTGGTGCCCAAAATGAACTTCGCAAGGAAATGGCGATGTTGCAGAAGAAAATTATGATGGACACTGTAAGTATCACATTTATGAAGTTAGTTAAATGCAAAAACAGGACATTCAATTTAACATGATATATTTGACATTAATTTAATTCAAAGGAGTCATATTGATACAGCATTTGTTCGGCATTATCTCCTTTTCTTGTGACAGCAACAGCAGGAGATGGCAACTGTTCGCAAGTCTCTTCAGTCCATGTTATTCTGATGGCTCAGTGGAGAAGCAACATGTACCTAAGTAACATGATACAAGTACAGGCATTAGAAGGATGTTGAGATTTAAATGTTTCAAGGTTCCTATTAAGCTCTTTCCTGGATTGTTCTAATCTTGTCTGTTACTGTTGTAAGAACATATCTTAGTAAATTTTTATTACTGGGGAGCAGTATGGACCCCAAACCATTCACTGTCTGTTCAGCTGATTTTTAAAAATTTCATATCCACTTGCAAGAGCATTGGACTGTTTTAAGTTGTTTCACTTTTTGTAATACCAAGTTGTAACAAGGGGAAGAATTAATGAAACATGCATTATCCAGGTTTTACATAATAACTTGAGGCCTTTAGATACATTGTACAAATAACAGCATTTCTAACAAGCTGCAGATTTTCACCGTTTCAACATTTAGTCTGCTGATATATTAGCTGTTATAAAAATTCACAGGGTATGACATAGCTCGGAATTGTTTAATGATGTGTATTATGGTAAATTAAAGTAAATTTTGTTAACTTTTTTGTTAGTCTAGACATTGAACAATCTTTGTATTAGTAAGAGATTTATGAACTACTGTAATTCATCCAGATTTTTTTTTTTTTTAAGTTAAATGATGAGTTTAATGTATCTGCTCAAGTAACAATAATTAAACATTATTCATTTTGGGGTCTACATTTTGTAGAACCACTGCTAGAAGAAATCTACCTCATTTATTTAGTACAGGCTATTACAAGCCTTTGAGATGGAATATTATTTTTTGCAATTCCAAATGACTAAAAATTTAGGGAAGCCTGAGTTTTAACGGTAAAGCATTTTTCTTTCATGTACCTCATTACAGTAAATAAGTACAAACTAAACCATTGGCTTAGTGTGCATGCAGTTTGTTTTTACAGAAAACACCTGAATATCTACCTTTAAAAATTAGGTAGTTGCCGACATATTTAATGCTTTGATTTAATATAAAAGTAGATAAAACAAAAACCATCCACACACCCACACACACAAAATGTGATGTTATCATAACAATGTGTTTCAAAACCATATTTTTCTTCTCAGCCTACTAGCATTTTTTTAGGTCAGAGTCAAGTCATTTGATGATGGTTCTCCAGGTCTGGAAGCCAGATTGGTGGTGGCTAACTTGCAGTAACTTCAGCTATGTGGTTGTAACGAGTACAGAACTTCTTGTTCTGCCTCTGCTCGGATTCAGGACAGGAACAAATGTGGATGTTACACTGCTACACTGAAGCGGTATGGGCCTCTCATGGGTAACCAGTAACAATGCTGATTAGTAACTACTGAGTCTCAGCCCTCTAAGGACAGTTACAGGAGTCTGTGAAATAGGTGACAGGTTCTGCTTCAGATCTTCAGCAGGTGGTTATTTGTTAGCATTACCTCCTGGTTTTGGTTTTGTTTGTTACTATTCAGTCATGGTTCTGGTTTCCCGAGTGACTTCTCCATTCATTTCCTATTATCCATATACCTCAATCATATCCTCAAAACTATTTGTACCTACTATGCCAGGACACAGTTTTCACCATTGTGGAGAACCCACTCATTTGACTCTAGAGATGTTGCCTGTGTCTTTTCATCAGGAGGTTAATTTGCTTACAGTATTCAGCCAAAGAAAAATAGACATTATCTTCCTTTCTATTTGAACATGGCCTGTGTTCAGGCTAAATTCATGTGCAGAGGCTGTGTCATTTCCAGCCTCAAACAGGAGTAGTAGGATTCATTCTGAATTGATATTAGTCATTTTGCAGTGTAGTTGTTTGGCAGTAACTCTTACAGTTATCCCTCAAAAGGTTCATTATATTCTTCTTAGGCAGGAGGCTGGTGGATGCTATTTTATTCCCTCCAAACTAGCAGACAATACACCACTTTAAAAGTTCCTTGAACACCTCAGAAAGTATTTTTGAATTAATAAGCAGGTAGGAAGATGCAGTGGTAATATTTTTAAAACAAACCATGGAATTCTTTGTTGGATAATTCAGGAAGGACTTCATTAACTTGGAAGCTCAGGTACATATCAGCAGCTGGAAGGAGTAATGCACACTTAAATTCAACATATTTTTACATAAAACATCTTCAAATAGTACCTCTTGAAAGGAGCTTAAGCTTATAGGGTTTGTGTGCAAATAATCATTTTTTCATACAGATAACAAGTTAATTCAGCTTTTCTATAATGGCAACAGCCCTCAGACATATTATGTTACCCAGTGGATAACAGTGTTCTTAAAGGAAGAGAGAAGCTGATATTGGGCCTGAGTTCCTGTTTTGGAGAGTTTTACTTTATGATTCAGTTTTGTGCTCTTTTGTTTGGATAGAGTACAGCGGTAGCTATGAGACAATAGAATCAATTGTTATATAAGTGAACACAGCTACAGCAAAAACACCACAGCGGGAAATACAGAAGGCTGGGCTGCAGTGCTGGAGCCACAGGCATTGAAGTTTATCAACTTTGTCCTTCACTTGCATAGGCTTACAGATACAAGTTAGGGTGCCTGAAGTTAGAGTCCTCTCCTTACACAGCTACTTGTAGTCTAGATGAGGATGAAGTACAATGAGACTAACTTTACTATGACCACAAAACCAGAAACTGGCCTTGAAAGAAAGTGCAAGCTAAAGTTTTATGTGGTAGCAGTATGTTATGTACTTGGATACTAGAGAATGCATGAATTCTAAAGGCACTCGTAACATACTTTGAAGTAGAAGAAATTTTCCTGAGCTGTACCTCCTTTATCTACTGCTCTGACAGCTTGTTCCTTAGAAGTACCAGGAGAGAGACTGAATGATTTTTTACCTCATGGCTGCCTCACTTTACCAGTCTTAATAACGCAGGATTGAATTCATTGGTATATCTGACAACCACTTCAGAGTAGTTCCAACAAAACTTTAGAAACTAATGCTACAAGGTTAGACAATTGGGTTAGGGAAACATGAAACTCCTCTTCGAATTCTGGAAGCACCTTGGTTTGCATCTACATTCATCAGAAGAGAAGTACAGAATTAAAGTTACCTAACAAGAAATGGCAACATTTTTAAATGTAGTATTTGTGGTCTGAAACACAGGGAAATATGTACTAGTTCAAAAGTAGAACAGCATCTGCAGAACTTTGTATCTACTAATTCTAACATCTGGTAATGTCTGAAATACAGTGAACTTTCCCATAAAATTGTTTTCTTCAGAAGCTTAATCTGTCTTCCCAAAAAACAGAGAGGCTGTGTCATTCCCCTAACTGCTTCTTCTCTTGTTCTTGACCTATTTAATCAGTCATTATGGTTTTGAACCTGCGCAGGAGCTTGATGAGATGAAATTCTGAAGACATGTATATGAAGATGAGCGGCAATCTGTAGGCATACACCACAGGCATATCTCAGCATATCAAACAAGGATATGAACTTCAAAAGAACAAAACAGAACAGGTTAAAAAAATATATTTTTTTAATTGTACCTACTATAAATATGCTATACTTTAATCAGAATTTATCCAAGTGACAAGCCTAACATACATACATCATTGTAACATACAGCTACAGAGTAGTCTAGTTTAGAATTAAAAATAAAAGCATCACAAAACCCCAACAGCACTAAACACAAAATCTGATAAAAAAAAAATAAAAATTCATCTGCAGTTCATAGAATGACTTTAAAAAACCCACATGGACTAAAGCGTGATTTCAGGAAAGCTGGATAAATTTACTTTCACATCTCTATTCCAAGGAAAGCATACCAGTCAGCTCCCAAAAACATGTTTACATGGTTTCCTAGAACTCCACAGTTATAGCAGAAATGTGAGCAAGTCAGAAATGGCAGAGCAGAATGACAGGGACAATTATAAATACATTCCTTAAAGCACAGTCCATACAAAAAGTATAAAACACTTACCAATGCTATCCACAGAACAATATATTCATCAATGAAACTGTTGAAGTACTGGTCCAAAAACAGAAGTCCTGGCCCAATAAATGCAGAATCCTGAAGAGAAATTTCACTTTTTGTCATGTGAGCCACCTGTGTTTAAAAAAAAAATAAATTAAAAATTGCATCCCTGCAAGATTGGTGTAACTACCAACAAAGAGGCATCACATCCTTGCCCAGCAATGTCCTCTTGGAAGTTGCATCTATACCCATGCATTTTAACTATCTGCAGGGGTTCCAATCTCTAGTTTTCCAGCACTGTCTTCAAACCGTAACACTGTAAGTGTATTACTGAAAACAAATTCTATCCACTTGAAATATTGTTTTCAAGTCCAGCTTGAAAATTTTGGCTTTCCCTAGCCAAAAGTTAACTAGGAAGCAGACCTTTCCTTAGGTGGCAACACTTGTTCTCACTGTTGAGTAAGAAAGCCTGTAGAATACCTATTTTCTAGTGTTTGAAAAATGTCATCCTTGGAGATAAAGAAGCACCTGGCTGAATTACTGATGATAGCAAATATGTAGTAAGGCAACTTTTTTTTAATTCATTGAGGAGTGTTTCATGTACAAGAAGCAAAGACCGAGAAGAGGAATAGAGACAGAAGAGTTTCTCTCTTCATTTTAATGATCACAGCAAATTCTTATTTCAGATAATTAAATGAGAAGTCACAGCACTGTTAGTAAGGCTTAAGAGACCACAGTTAGGATGTTAACGACAGAAAGTGCATCTCTAGGAATAACTTAAACAAAACCAGTCCATTCAACAGCAAATACATGTTTGAATCAGTGTCACATATAATCTCTCTGTGGAACCCTGAGTCTGGTTCAGATTCTTGATCACAATGAACCTGGTAACACAGAAAAGCAAACTAGGAAAACAGTGCCCCCTGATCCAGTAAGTGTTAAGCCAAAAACCAGTTTAGTTTTAGGAGGTTTGGGACTGACTTACCACCAGCTTCTGTGAGATTTTGGCATTCACAAGTCCAAATGTCAAGACATACAGGCAAGAATGTTTTTCAAACAGCTGAGTTTTAGACTTTTTATAAATTGTAATGGCCAGAGCGATAAGCAGTCCAATGTGCAGGCCTGGTGAAAGAACACTTGTTCCCTAAGATGTAAAGGGATGGAAAATTTGTCTTAAACTTCAGTCATACGGTAAAGTCCAATTTTTATACATATTGTAAATCCTGTTAAACAAAACCAAAGTTGTCCAAACTTGTCAAAATCCATTAGCATTACTCCACTACTCTTAGTACCCTTTGCAGTGACTGCTACCCATGACAGAAGAAATCCAGTAACAGTGACAGAAGGTAGATAATGAATTTTACTTTAGCCATCTAACACTCACATGCCCATCTGCTTAAATGCTTAAACAAATAAAACCCTTATGGATCATCTGAAACACAATAAATTATGGGCATAAATTTGTATTTTAGAGCAACTTACTGCTATTGTAGATCCATTCTTTCCAACCCCTCCACCAAAGATAACACGGAAGTAATTGAAGAAAGAAAGTGCTGTTCCACACAGGATGCCAATAATGGCAAAGAACTTCAGTTCTAAGCCCAGCAAAGGGACCTTAACAAAAAAAGAAACAAAACAAAAACAAAAAAAGAAAAAACAAACCACAACAAAACAAGAGAAAGATAAAAGTTAAACACACAACACCTTTTTTAAGAAGCGATTAAAGCAGCCACTTTTACCTACTGAACAAATGTTTTATTTGAACCCTCACTTTCCTGGGAGCAAGCTCAGGACAACAGTGTTTAAAATTTGTTTCCTTATTAAGAAAACAAGTATCTTTTGTAATGCTTAAACTCGACCACTGAGTATTTAAGCTCTGTTCTTGAAATTCAGCTAGATCTTACTCTGCTCCTCCTTCGTATGTTCTTCAAATATTTTCACCACATAAGCAAGAACATGACACAGAATACTGCCATCAATCACCATGATATGGAAGCAGGAAAAGGGATAGTTCCTTCTATTCCACTGGATAAAACAACACTGATCCACAGGAAACACAAACACCATCTGCCTGCTGTATGCTTTGGCATGTTATTTGTATGCTGTATCTTTGCAAATCACGAGACTATCATGAGTAGTCTCCAGATATAAATTTTAATTAAACAGTTACCTTTTGGAATCAATTGCAGTTTCAAGAAAACTTCCAAAGGCAGCAGAGGATTAAAAAAAGAAGTAATAAACAGAAACTATTTACTATATTTTTTTGAATATATAGTTTTTTGAGATACAGCATAACTACCACAGATAGTAGGGTGATAGTGAGGAAAAAATTAATCTAAGTTTAATGCAACTACTTTGTTTTCCAGCATGAAAACAAGTTTTTTGAAAATAGGAAAAAAAGCTGGGGAAAGGAAATGAAGTTTAGCTGAACATTTCTTAATTGATGAGTAAACTTTTGAACTAGTTTTCATTTCTTGGTGGTTTATATTTAGGTTAATTTCTATTGGTTATCAATAGTATGGAAAAGTAAGTCTCAGCTCTTTGCACTATAATCAATCAGAACTATACATTTCTGAATAAAGGCCCTAAAAAGGCTGAAGATCTTTTGATACTGTCCACTAAAGTGCATCTTTAAAGGTCAGAATGAAAATCAGAGATAAGGGAAAGTTTTGGGACAGAAAACAATGCTTTAAATAGAAATATTTACAGTTACATGACTGTAACATAATTCTTAAAAATCAGTACATCTGCATTGACACAAATATGGGTAACTTAACCAAAACCCCTGGCTTCATGGTTTCATTAGATCCTTTCATTTAATCCTTAAATTTTAAGATAAATTGTTTAACTGAAATGTATGCCTTACAATAAAATATACAAAACATGTAAAGCCAGGACAAGAACTATTTTCTAAAGCTTATGTGTTGAGTACTAGCTCCAGATGAGAAGTTTATATGTGGCAGATGGGGCCTTTTTTCGTCTGTGTAGCTATAAATCTGCACTGGGAGTCACACCAATAGATCTAAGTTAACTATGACATTAAAATAACCTACACTTACACAATAATCTAAAACAACATTACACAACTAGTAGGTGTTGATGGTACTTGCACAGAGTAGCTTCAAATACCACAGGAACTGTGGACACTTATCAAGAATACTCAACAGGAACTCAGCACTTAACACACTCACCTTATAGTCCCATATTGCTGCTCCTCCATAGGCAGATATCAAGAGCAGCATTGTTATGGCGATCTGAACTTCAGTTACATCAATTCTGTGGAGGGGACAAAAAAGAGATTTAGTTCCAAGACTTTTTGCTCTAAGTGCAAAGTGTGTGTGGAGCAGAGGGGGGAATAAAACCCCCAGTAACTGTTATTCAAATTATATAAATATATATAGAATATTACTTTCCTTGATGGAGAAAGCTGCTCTATATGGAGGCACACATCTCTGGCTAAGATTTACAATTAAAGCTATACTCCTTTTCTGGAGCAGGGTACATATAATTTTAAAAGGGGACTCTTTAATGAATACATTGTTAACTATTTGAGAATTCTGCACAAATTTACAGACTTGTTGATGTGTATCAAATCAAGGTTTAAGGTAAGCTCATAGTAAACGCAATCAAACATTTTCATTAAAAGCACAGCATATAAAAGCAGAGACTATAACAAGCAGGCTAGGAAAGAAGGGATTTCTTTAAGTCTCACATAATAAAAACTTGACAGATAAAGCCTGCAAAACAAGGGAGGACTGAGTCAGTGGATAGGTAAACATTTGTCATATTTCTGAGGACATATAATTGCTATCATGCTTTCCTCCATACAAGCTGTTTTAGGAAAGGTGGCCTTGTATGCCCTATGAAGTCCAGACTCCATATTTCACCTTTCTGTGTTCTCAGACAAAATAGACCACTCTTTATTGTTGTATTTAATTGATGAAACCTCCCATGAAGCCAAGACTCAAGAAAAAAATCAGTACTTTTTAAGCTTTAACAAAAATAATTAAAATTATGACCAAAAAAAGTGCATATCAAAAGTACTTTTTGTGGTACCAAAAGTTTTGAGGCAGGTACCTTATTTTCATACTAAAGTTACCAGCAAACACTGGTAATGAATGTTGAAGATGTCTTTTAGGAGTTGGAATAAATTTGCTGTTATAAGTTATTATGACCAATGTGTATTGCTACTTACTTAGCACATGACCTGTCTGCATAGGAAACTGCGGATTTTTAAAAGGAGATAGCAATCATCTCTTTGGTAATGGAAAATGTTTATCTGTACTTGATAATTTCAGTCAAAACTCTTTTCTTTCATCAGAAAGATAGTGATAAAATATGATAAATTTCATCACAATCTTGTGACTCTTAGAAGATCCAGAGTTTAAACTGCAGTTAGATGATAAGCTGAAGTCCTCATCACCTCTTAAAGCCAAGAGAATGGGGAGTCCTTTTCTTCCTAAGGTGTTGTATTCCCTCAGTTTTATTTGCTGTAGTGCTCATTGGACTGTAAGGTGAAACAGTCCAGTTTGCCAGTCCAGTGTAGGCTTTTCACTTTCTGCCCATTCCATGAAGTGGCTTGAGGTCCAATGACAGAGTGTCACAGGACAATGGGGATGGGAGTGGGCTCTTCCTTCTCTGCCAAGGATGAAGTGTTGCATCCACCCAGCCATTCCTGAACTTGCTGGTTACCTTATGCAAAAGCACTCATGTGCAAGTGTTCAGAGGCTGCATGCTGTATTATTAACACCAGGATTTCTAAAGTGCATTGCCTTTGTTGTTGCTGGTGGCGGGACAAGGCTCAGACTTGAAGTTGCACCAAAGTTTAATACTTAATTTTACAGCAGCTCAGGCTGTTGGTAGCAACAGAGCCCAAATCAAAGTCCAGACTTTACTCAAATACTGTACAATATTCCACAACCTGACAGTGTCACATTATTCAGCTCTCTGATCCTTCCTGGCCATCAGCACTAGGAACGTCTAATTTGTGATTGATTTCTAAAATTGAGTGCTGCTAACTGAGAAATAGCATCAGTGAAAACTTCCATCCATCTTATTATGTACTATCATATTTAGAGAACTATACTATATAGCCTTCTTCACACTTCTATGTTTAAGAGAAACAAAATTGGGAGCCTTGAAAAAAACTGTGACCTCTTTTCACTGGACAGAAATAGGTTATCTTGTGGAAAAGTGTCTGTTTAACCAATAACCATGGAACACCAGACCATTCTGAGCTGTTTGTACTATGCACTATCATTATGTCAAAGTAGAAGTCACCAAGTTTTTAACAAAATCTTTATGTGGTAAAGTGCCTTCCCAATGTGGGGAAATCATTCTCATGCTTTTTGCAAGAATAAAAGGTATAGAAAAGCAGTCATGCCTGCAAAAGACCAGAACTCATGGCCTAGTCCACCTCCCTTCAGAGCAGCCCACTGTCATGGAGAGAAACTATCCTATTTCAGCCATCACTGTAAAACATCTATTTTTGTTTAAAGCACAAGATGTCCTTTAAAAACAATAGGATGTGCAGGCAAGCAGAAGAATTACTGTTTGTGTGGTAAAATGCATTACCAGCAAATAAAAATGAGCTCTTATCAACATCACAGAGCCAGCTCCATTTGATGCAGTGTGCAGGGATAGCTGGTCACCAGCCTGTGTGCCTGCTGATTTGCTAAAGCACTTTTTGCAGGGCAGAGCTAAGTAGGACCATGAAGAGGTGATTTAGCAAGTGACTGGGATTAGCAGAAGGACAGCCTTCATGTATCACTTATTTTCAGTTCTGCTGCCAGACAAGTCTCAGATCTTTTCCTCTTTTCAGAAGTAATTATACTAAAGTGAAGCTCAGCTCATTGCTTAAAACCGGTGAAAGGCCATGGCCAGGCACTACCACAGCTATAGGAGGGTGCATCAATCCCCACACTATTAGCAGTTGAACTGAAATTATTGTCTTCTACATGAATGTCATGACTTCTGCTCCTATGCTGCAGTGAAACAGATAAAAATTCTATCAAGTCATGAACAGCAGTCTCTGTAACTGACCTAACACAAAACCTAAAGAACATCAAAGCAAATATGAGCCAGATTAAAAAAAGGCCCTCAAATAAATGTGGAGTAATTCTTCAAGCATTGCCATAGACCTGTGGAACTCTTTGAGGATGGAGTGGGTGTGGAGAGTTCATTCCAAGGAAGACTGAAGATGTCTTTGAAAGGGAAACCCATTGGCAGGGGAATTTCTCTAAAATGCGTACGATTTAGAGTCCCCTGGGGCTGAAATGGTTCTGTGGCAGTAAGATTACAAAGGGAGGTACCCAGATGCTTGCTCTTTCCTTACTCCTACACAGGGCACTTGTCTGCAATGTAAACAAGAGCTCTCTGCCCCGAGCCTGCACGGTGCTAGTATGGGTTCTGACAACAAATATGCAGACAAAAGAGCCAAATGCATGCAAACAAAATATACAGAGCTAAAATCAGCTGCTAAAAGAACAAGTCCTTGGTATTATGCAGAGTTTCAAGTTCTTGTCAGGTAAAACACTAGTCTGCTAGATTGAAAGGGAGGTGAGAAAGAAGGTGAGAGGAAGAGAAAGCAGGGAATAAACCAAGAAGAAACTGAAATCAAGAAGCTAGCAGTCTCAGATGTTAAGTCATATATACTTCTAAAGATACCTACTTACTTTCCAAACCTTAGCATGCCTGATACATATGTCTGCCAGTGAGCAGAGTAGAACATGAACAGTCCCACAAAACAACAGAAAAACAACCAGTCAGGATTTGTTCCTAGTCGGATTGCTATGCAGGATCCAAGGACAACAAATACTGAAAAGCAGAAATGAACATGTTAGTCATATACCCTCTCTGCTTGAAGTTAAGAGAAATTAAAAAAATAAATTAGAAAAACACAGGACATTTTACATCACTCTAAAAAAGTAATGCTATGACTGACTTTACTGAGTAGTTGACCCTCAGGGGGAATCCTAGCAGGAGAGACCAAAACACAGCCCTCCTTTTCTGCCAAGGCAGGGCCCTGCCCTCTATCCTACAGTGGTTGTTCTCTCTCCTTCTGGCCTTGTCATCTCATGTTCTTTACAACACCGACAACTTCTGCCGAAGGGCCAAGCTTAGGGAGACAGGCAGCTGCTCTTCTCTGGGAAGTGAGACATAAAGAATATACCTGTTCTTAACAACTGTTTCAGCTATTGAGCTTTACAGAAGAACTACAGGCATTGGCACGAATAGCAGCTCAGTTATGGAAAGTGAAACTGAGCAAGGCTTACTTTTTAAGGACTCACAACTTTTTTAAAACTATTTCTTCTAAGGAATATAAATTACCCTTCTCCTAAGTGCCAGGCTGGATTGCCCTATTACCAAACCTATTTTGGCACCTTACTGTGAAAGTGGATTACGTGAAGACGCACAGTTAAGTAAGAGCACAATACATCTTACCCAACATCTGCCAAAGGAACTTCTAAAATACCCCAAATTACTGGCCAGGGATTCAAAGGTCAGGAGATGGTGAATTCTTTATCCTAGAAGACCCTGTTCCAAGAAGGGGTTTGGACTGGATTATCTCCAGAGGTCCTTTTTAACTTCAACAATTCTGTGATTAATCAGCTGGTCCAGAAAACAGGTAACTTTTATAAACTAGGATGGGTGACAGTAAGTTAAGGCTACCTGTGGAAATAGAGTCGCAACCATGATCAAAGAGTTCTCCAAGAGGAGAACTACTGTTTGTTCTTCTGGCTTGCTTCCCATCAATGGCATCCAAAGACTGGTAGATAAAAAGTCCTAGAGCACCCAGGATGTATGCCCAAAAAGGTGCCTGAAAGAGATTCACATAAAAGGTCACCACATAGTTCCCAATTTCTTAGGTGATAATCTGTTTCATTAAAGGTAAAATAATGTTCACTACAAAACTGTACTATACTGTGCTATTTGTTACTTAATTAATGGGCAAACCAAACACTAATTTCCACATGGATTGTAATAACTACTGTAATGAACTATTCCAGATACACCAGTGGAACACAGATTCTTCTATTTATTTAAACAAAACCAAACCCAAACCTTTAGCCCCTCTTCTGTGTCAACTGACTTTATTTTCTACCTTAAACCCACAGTATTTCTGTAATTATTTGCACTCTTTGTGCTGAAAAATGTTATAAAAATAAAAATAATCTTTAAAAAGAAAGTAGTGTCAATGCACTTACTAAAGCTTCCAGCAGTTTGTGTGACAAACTTAGATGACCTAGATGATTTGCTCCTATGTATAACATACAGATATTAAAAAACCCACTAAGTTTTTTTACCAAATAAAGACATCAGCCTTTAGGGAAAGATATTTTTTCCAACACACAAAAATTGACTACATAGGCACTTTGGACAGGGCTTAAAAAACTTAAGTAACTCACTAAATATAAAGGAGAAACTATCTATGTAATATACATCATCATTTTTAAACCAAGTTGTTACATTAGCAACACTTTTCAGTTCAAAGGAACTGTTCTGCAGTCATTCCTTTCAAAAACAGTATTTTCATATGCAGTCAGTCTGGCTTTGTCTAGGAATTAGGTTTTGTTAAAAATTATTTAAAACACCTTTGGAACAAAGCACAGGCAACATTTTTGCCTCATGTAGTTTTCAGAGGTACCCTTAGCATTCAGAAGTGCTGTTCATGAAAACAAAGTCAGGTAAAAATGCTGGAAATGCAACTTGCAGGTTAAACAAGCAAAACACCCACAAGCAGTCACAAAGCTGAATCCTCTCCCACTCCGCTCACTGCTCAGGGACAGCTGCTGTGGTACTACTACACCTCTGCAACTCCTCTCCTGGAGCACAAATTGACCAACATGCGTCCATGTATTTCCTAAGACCAGTAAAGGCTATTAAGCAGATTAGACAAGAGATCAGATCTCAGTGTGCTGAGATTTGTTCACACTCAACTAAACTCAGTGTCACTGCTGGGGAAGAAGGGAAAAGGCAGCCATCCTTCAGTTCAAAGGCAGCAGTAAGAATGCAGATGAGGTGCAGCTGCTCCTCCAGACAGTCTGATGTCTCATCATCATTACACTCATTGTCTTGAGGTAGAAAGAAGTTATACCTCCAGTTAGACTGGTCACAAAACACACTAAGTAGCAACATGCTTAAGGAAAGTACAGTTCTGTTATTTAAGAGTTCCTCATGTATTTCAGGCTGGCTGATACATTGTTATCAAAGTCAAATGGCTGGCTGCTTCACCCAGCTTTGAAGGAAAAGACAGGCAAAGAATCAGGAAATCACTTTAGGTGCAAGCTCTGGATTTGTATGCAAATGAAAATCTAGAAACCTTGAAACATTCTTCAAAACCAGCAAGGCTGTCTCCTCCCTTAATCCAAGGAAACCAAGAAAAATTGTTATCACGGATCATGTAGGAAGCCTTAAGCAGGTGAAAGAGGATGAGGAGATATTCTTATTCCAATGGACATTTAATATACTAGTATTTGGTAACTCCTGCAAAGATCACACTATAGAAATCCAGGTCAAGTGATGACAGCAATACATGCTGGATGCTTACTGATGGAATTAGTTGAGTTTCCTAGGTTTCTTCTCCCTTTTAGTCTAGTTACACAAAGGAATCTTGTCTTGGGGGATGTGGTTAAACTAGGGAGGGAATTTTTAGCCACCTTTTGAAAAAAGTTCCACTCCTCTAATGAAGGGGAAAGGATAGAGCCTGTGGAGAACAGGAGGTGCCTGTGGCTACCTCAGGACTGGGGATCACCAAAAGCCCCAAGGAGGCACAGAGATCTCAAGGGTCTCTCACAGCACAAGCTCACTCGGTCTCACATTGTGCAGGGGAACTGTGGCTACCTCCACTTGCCCTTCAAAAACAGAGGGCTGTCAGCCATTACTCGGGTACTTCAGAACATAAAAGCACAGCTAGGACTTTGTTGAAGCTGAGATAATTTTAGTTGTGATAGAATCCATGTACTAAAGTTACTACAGTACATACATTGGCTTTCAGAATAACTCTGTTACATGGAGAATGACAGAGAATCTCAAACAGGGCAGCTCCAGACCTATGAGAAGAAAGGCCTGAGAAATCACCTGTTTCACTGCTGTCTTTCAAAAGAGTATTTGAAAGACATTGCCATTTTATCACCGATATTTCTGTGAAGTGCCATAAAGGTCATCTGCAGTGTTTTGTGAGGTGTCCTTACAGCGACATACTTCTATTAAGACAAAATAGCTTGAGATCTACATTTAGCTTCTTGCAAAGCAAGGATAACGCCATATACACAAAAATAAACAAATACATCAGCTTTATCTCAGACTTCTCCTAATAGGTCTCTTTGACAAAACAGTAGTGTTTTTCCAGTTGCAAGTTATGGTACAGGTATGATCATTCAGGCTGATCCAAGTCTGTTTGCATTAGCTCTGACTGGGAAAAATCAAAGCAACAGTCCCTCCAGATTCCAGAACTAAAGCACTCTGTCTGCCCCTTGCTGATCTGGCTGAAGAGTGAGCATTTTCATCTTCCCAGTTGGGATCATCTGTATCCATTAGCACCTGTAGCAGATGTATTGGTATCTCCCACAGTTAAAGAGAAAGGAAAAAGATCCTAGTAAGAAAAGAATATGTCAGAGAGCTTAGAAATGCTATCTGGAACATTTCATCCCTAGGCCGTCAGTTCAAATCTAACCCAAAGTGGTAAGAACCAAAATTCAGTTCAACTATCATTCAGCAGATTAACGAATGCTCTAATGTTTTAATCAATAAAACACAGTTTTCCAAATCACCAAAGGTTCCAAATAACCATGGATTTTCTCTGCTATCCACCCTCCCATACAGCTCCTGCTGCTATCTCCTTTGCCTTCTCACGTCCCTGGCTGTCCATTCAGGGATGTCCCCTGATGGCTTCCCACACTGGACCCAAGTGGTTTTCAAATTAGGGAAGTGGGAGCATCTGAGAATGCTGACATGGCTGAGCAGAAATAATTAAGGTCAGGAGGCTTCCAATAATTATCAGCTTTTCACTGATGAGGTGTTTATTTTCTCTGCCCAAAGTCATATCCTGCCCAAGCAAATGTATTATTTGGCCAGACCAAGGTGCTATTCCCAGGGAACTAGAAGAGAAAAAAAACCTGAGGGGGAGGAGGCAGGGAGGGAGAGTGGGATGCTTCTCTGCTTCAATTCAAAGGGATGTCTGAAGATACTACAGCCTCAGAATCCTGTAACACACGAATTCGATACAGCAGAATTGGTCATTTATTGACCCAGAGCATGTCAAAACAAAGCCATGTACATGTAGTGTTTGACAGGTATGTGTGACATGCCTCTCCTTCAGGAAAAAATGGGGGTTGAACAGCAGGCATTCTTCTGCTCCCATGATTTCACCCCACAAAAGAGCATGGACAGCTGCACAAGACTACATGTGTCAGGGAAACATCTTAGAATTTGTTTCAAGCACAGCTCTCAAGTCCAAAGAATTCAACAGGCCAAGCTTTTGCAGTATTTAAAGATTCAGTTCCTTAATTACTCATCATGTTTAGCCATAATCTCACTTCCTCAATCCACACCTAACAGTGTTGCCCTAGTTTACACAGTCCCTCTGGATCACATCCAGAATAGAGGGAGACATTTTGACTGGGCTTCCACCTTCTCTAAAACCCTAAACATGGATCATTTCCCATGCTTCTGTTCAACGCAAAGCACTGTGCAATTGTACTAACAGCAAGATGAAGGAAGGGGCTGTTCAAACCTCAACAACACCAGGGAAGACAGCAGGGATGAAAAAAAAATAAAAATAATAATCAAATAATCATACCATAGTGCAAGTGCATTTCATGCATACCAAGGATTCTGTGTTCCTTTAGGATCCTTGTCTCTCCAACAAGCCCTCTCTGAAAGAGCTGTGTCGGCATTCCTGTACCTTCTTACTTCATGTCAAATAACCTCCTTCTCCCATTCACAGCTGATCTGTTCCTCACTCATGAGTTTTGGCTGACTTTCCCACTCCACTCAGTGCTTCACATTTCTTTTCCAAGTCAGGTAATGCTTTTTCCTTCACGCTCTCTCCCCTCCACACACATTCCCTGCTCATACCAGCTGCTCCAGTTCAACTTCTTTTCTCTCTCCCACAAAGCTCAGCTGTGTGCCTGCTGTCTTTATAATATTGTAACTGTCAATATCTTTCCCTCATTTTGCCCTCTGGCAAGCCTCTTTCATTTTAGAGGTGGTTTGGTTGTTTGTTTGGGTTTGCTGACGTTTTTTTCAGGTCTTTTTAAAAGAGAGAGAGAAAGGCAGAGACAGCATCTCACCAATGTTTCTCTCCCTCCAAACAGCTGATAGTTGAGCCAGGTGAAGTAACCTGGACCCTTTCCTGCTTTTTGGTCTCCCTAGATGTATGGCTTTCTAAACAGCACATTTCAGCAAGGTATGACACCCTTTTATAAACTCACTACCCCATTTCTTGAACAATTCTACAGAGCTAGCCATCACAAGCCTCCCTTCCTTCCCTTCGCCCTCTGCAGGAGAACCCTGAGGCCCCTGTCCCCTTTTACTATCACTGCCCAAAAAGCAAATCCATAACCCATGCTTTTCTCTTCCTGTCTTCCTCAGTTCCCAGTTCTTTGCTTAGATCATGCTGTAAGTGCTATGACATTAATTTTCAAATAGTTATAATTCTATACAATGTAATAATTACAGTTAGCATGCACTGCTAAATTCTAAAATTCTAGCTTCTCAAACCAGTCTACAATTCTATGCCTTTATAAAAGAGGGCAGATTTATTTTTTTTTTTATGATGAGTGTCATGAAACACTGGCACAGGTCGCCCAGAGAGGTGGTGGTGGTTGATGCCCCATCCCTAGAAACATTTAAGGTCAGAACTCTGAGAAACCAATTCTAGCTGAAGATGTCCCTGTTGATGGCAGAGAGGCTGGACAGGATGGCCTTTAAAGGTCTCTTCCATCCAGCTATTCTGTGATTTTAGAGAGACCTGTGGCTGATCTTGAGGATTACCAAAGCTAGACCTCTCCACAAGCAACCATGAAAGGAGAGGATCAAAATTTCCTTTCCCTCTTTAAAAAATACAATTATGTTTAGTCAGTTTTCTTTCCAGTTTTCCCCAGAAAGGGGAAAGATATGCAAGATACCCCTGCAAAGCCTTATGAATTGACCAGCTGCTTCAGAGAAGTCTGGTGGCAATACAGCGAAACAATTCAGTGTCTTATGGTGGGGATTCAATGGAAATCCTCACCTAAAAGGTGCTCCTTTCGCACTTTAATGCACCAGATACACACTGTTCTTACTTAATATCAGCAAGAATTTTCATTCCTAAGTATTTCCTAATGAGTGTCAAAGAAAAAGAAGAAAAAAAAAGAAAAAGAAATATGAACACAACCTAGGCTGCAGTCACAGTGAAAACAATATTTCAGTGCTCCACAGAACATGAAATGTGCAGGTGGTGTCCTCTCCACCACCACACCTGTATATTGTTTTTATAGATTGCTGTCCTAAATTAGAGATTAGGAAACTGGACAAACACTCGATAAAAATGTACACACAAATCATGGTTACAACAATGCCTGGGGGGAGCAACCTGCTAATGGCTTACCTGTAAAAAAGAGTGTGTTGAAACATGCATTTACAGGAGACAGTGGTACAAACCATGTTCCTGGTAGGCAAGGAAACATTAGTGAAGCAGACAATATTTTATAATTCCAAAACATACTGTGCTAGTCAGTAACGAACTGGCTTTTAGTAGCTACTGATCCGATGAAGATAAAAAGGATAGTGTGTAGGGAGATAATGACTCCATGTTAGGAGAACAAGAGAGCATTTTGTGGTTCGAGGCATTAATTGCACTGGGGTTGGGAATAAGCAGCATGAAATTATGGAAATCACTGCAATAGGATAAAATGGATGCTGAAAGTAGAAACAGGTTGAAAACAACTAAATCAAAAGGCAAAATCATGAGGCAGAAGGTGTGTGAGGGGAAACAGATGTGTCAGTTCCTTTCAAGTAAGTAATCCAAACAGAATGCCTTGCAAAGAAACTGCTAAACCACAGTCTTCTGGTATACTGCCAAAATATAGGAAGGAAGATCTCCTTTCTAAGCATCTGTTAGCAGCTGCTCTCTAAGGGATTTCAACTACCAGTCTTACTTGTTTTGTATGGTTTGTACAAACATCAAGACTTCTGTGTTTTCAATAAAGGCTTAACCAATATGGCCTACTTAAGGTTGGTTAGGGAATAAAAAACAACCACATAAACCAACACAAAAAAACCCCCACCACACCAAAACCCAAACCTGCTTGTTATTTTATCCAAGTCTTCTATTCAGTGCTCCTACCTATGAGACTATAACAAGTTCTCATTTGTCCATCAGGTGATGAAGACATGTTCGTGGTGGAAAGAGGTGCTGTTGAAGTGCACTATGGTATTAGTTCAGTCCGTGGTTTCAAACATCTTTAACATTATTTTCAGCTCCACCTACACTTTTCCAGCCTACACATTCCAGGCAAAATTACGAAGTAGGTATTACAGAAGTGCATGCAGCACTTGTTAGTATTGTAACAGTTTTAGCTTCTTCAAAAAGCCATCCAGAAACATGACCTCAATTTAGGCGGAAGACAAGCTGAGTCATTAAACAAGCCGGAGAGAGAATGATGCTTCTAAATGATGCAGCAAGATAAAATCAGGGCTATTCTCACAGAGCAGAGGCAACAAACAAAACAACAGGATAAGTCTGGGTCCACGCTGCATATTTATAAAGGATACACTGATATCTGAACATGAAAGTATAGTCCAAACTGTAGGATCTTATAAAATCCAGCTTCCATGATTAAAAAAAAAAAAAAACAAAAACGACAACATTTAAATAAAGACATTTAAAAAAATAAATTAAAGTTTTCCTGGAAGGAATAATTCTGGATATCTGCACCACAACTTTATTTCTTTTGTACCAGAGTCCACAAGGGAAAAATAACAAGTAAAATTTACTTTCTGCTTTTAGTTTTGAATAGCAAAGAGAAAAAGCTAAAATGAGCATTCAGGCACATATCTGGCACAACTGATACTTTCATCACAAAACTAAGCTAAAGGTAGCAGTACACAGGCATTTTAATTCTGAAAGTCTGACTAGAAGCCCATCTGCAGTTTCCAACCATTCACTGTCATCTCTGTCTTCCCTTCTACTGCCTGCAATGCCTGAGTGCCTCTACCTGGTGATGTGTATCAGGGGAGCGATTAGGGTGAGACCAAACCAAAGATAATTTCGATCTGGATCAGTTTCCTGCTATGCCTACCACAAATAACTCTGCTACCACAAAAGGCAAAGCAACTAGAGAAAAAGAAATGTTTTTCTGACAAGAACACTCATCAGGGTAAAGCTATGGTATTAAAAAAGTCCCAACCAACTGCCGACCTCTGCTGTTAGAATTTAAGCCCACCAGAATACAAGAAAAACAACGGCCACCTTTCAAGGTATTTTACCCACATAAAGCAATTTCCCCCTGCTATTTCCTACCCTAACTACCATAAAGACTCTGCAATGGGAAACTTGCAACAGGCTGGGAAGTTAGATGGAGCTCCTGAAATTGACTGAGAACTGCAGGCACTGCAGTTCAAGTGAGAGCAGCACCATCCCACGTTAACAAGCCTGCTTTTCCTCCAGAAATTAAAGCAATTAAATCTTTCCCACACAAGGACGTGAACCATCTGAGCTACTGTCAGCTAACACATGCGCAGCTCTGATGCCGAGGTGGCATCAGCCGTGCCTCGTCGCCCAGCCCTGCTCTCCTGGGCACATCCCGCACCCTCTATCATGACCAGCTGCTGTTTCTACGTTCACAGCCCCTGTGTGACAGCCACACTCCTGAGGAGGGTGCCATTCCCAGCCAGAGGTACGCACACGGAGTGCGGGATGAGCCGTGGGGGAGGCGGGGGTCCCCCGTCCCAGGTGAGCCCGGCTGTGCCCTTCGCACCACGGCGTGCAGCGCAGGCCAAGTGCCCAGCACACCAAAGCCCCGGCCCCGCGGGGCCCTCTGGGCAGCGAAGGGCCGCAGCTCGTCCGCTGAACCTCGTCCTTTCACATGATCCCTACAGCATTTTGGCATTCCAACCTTAACACCCGTCTGCAGCCTGACCCCTGCTGCCCCAAAGGGCGAGCCGCGCGTCACCGCCCCCCTGGTTTCTCAGGACAAGCCCGCAGCGCTGTCAAGGGATGGGTCACTCAGCGTGTCGCTGCGGCGGAGCCCGAAGTGACAGGGCAGCGCTCCGGCGGCGGGCGCGGCCCCCCCGGCTCCGGGCACCGTCAGGAGGCACCGGCGGGGCCGAGCCGAGGCCCCCGCGCCCGGCTCAGCGCGGCTCCGGCCGTGTCGGGCGGTACCTGCTCGGTGGCGCTGGGGCAGCAGGCGATGAGCGGCAGCACCGTCAGGCAGTTCAGCAGGAGGCCGCCCATGGTGATGGCGTTGGGCGCCAGCCCCCGCGGGACCTGCTCCACCAGCCAGCCCCAGTAGGGCTGCAGCCACGGCTCCAGCAGCGAGTGCCCGGCCGCGCTGTAGCGGTGCTCCTCCAGGCGCTTCAGCTGCGCCGGGCTGAGGGGCGCGGGCAGCGCCCAGGACACGACCATGCCCGCACCACCGGGACGGACAGCACCGGGGTCAAGGAGCCGCCGCCGCCGCTCGGGGCGGGGCTGAGCCGAGCCGGGGGCAGCGGCGGAAGAGGCCGACGCCCAACAGCGGCTTGGGCGGAGGGGAACGGCCGCCCCTGCCTCGGCCAACGCGCGGCGAACGCCCTCGGCCCCGAGCCGGCTTTGGCTCCTTCGCCCCGAATACACGACACCCTCACGGCCCCAGCCCCTTAGCGGGCACGGCTCCTCCGGCCCCGCCTCGCCGTGAGGGGTTGGGGGTGTCCTGGTTGGGGAAGCCCTCGGTCGTGGCAGGGGTGAGCCCGGCAGGGCCCGTCCCGCCGCCTCCGCAGGCCGCGGGCGGTCGGGGCCGGGGCTGGCCCGGGGAGCTGCGGCCGAGCGCACCTCTCGTCTCCGCGGGGTGAGTGAGTGCCGCCCGCAGCCGGGATTTGCCTTGTTCGGCTGATTTCCCTATCGCAAGTTTTATCACGCAGATAGTGGCCGCAGCGGGGGTGCACGCAGCAGGTGGCCAGAAGGATTTTTGCTGAAGCAAAACATAAAGGCAGGGTTTGAGCAGCAGGTGACCTCCCTGCGGTCAGCAGGACGGGGCAGCCGTGCCTGCAGGGAGGTGACCCCACGCTGTCACCCAAGGATCCCTCCACCACCCCGACGAGACCCGTTGCCTGGGCAGTTCTGGTCTCCGGAGCACCTGCGCACGGTGTTACACAGGACTTACTTCGCCTCCTTGCCTTGCTTGGAGAGGGTGCTTCAGAACAACTGCGCCTTTTCAGAAATCGTGGTACATCAAATTATTGGAATTGGTCATGTGAAGGATTTTAGATGTATCCCTGAATTTCCAGGAAGGTGTGTGGTTTCTGAGTGAGGCCAAGGAAAAGCTGTGTAGCTGAAGTAGAAAGTGAAAAATACAACCTGCAACGGCATCTTCTTCGTATTGGAAATTCTTTTTTTAAGTTGCTCCACTGTGAGCCAGAGGGTGCAGCTTTCTGTCCAGATACTACAATTTCCTGGACAGAGACGCTTCCTGTTATTCAAAGTGACCTGATCCACTTCAACTGATAAAGGTATTATGTGTTTGAGTAGGTTTCTCTACTGCAAGAGTCAGGGATGCTTGACACTTGTTAAATGGTGGTTTCCAAATCCCACAATGTGCTATGTACATTCCAAGTGCTATGTCATTCATCAGCTGATTTAATTTACAGATCACTAAAAACAGTATGATGCAGCAGTGGTCATTAGAGGCCAAAGCAGAGGGGATAGGAACTGCTAGCAAAAAAGAAGGTGACGTATAATATAGTAAAGAAAGGTTCAGTTACAGCCAGCTAGAGAATGGCAAAAGGGAAATCTGACAGATTCACAGCCAGTCAGATCCCCAGTCCACAGGAATCACTACATTTGGAAGAAAGTAAAACTCTCTTTAGTTTAATATCCTGTGCATCATCGTGGCCAATGAGCATAATAGAACTTGTATTTATGGAGAGATTGCTCATGTTCTTTGGATACCTGGAGGAAAAAAAGAGGAACTAGGGAAAGAAGTGGAGGGGAAAATAATAGGCATAAAAAGCAAGGGCCACATTAGAGGAAGAAAGAGATTCCCTACTGAATTTATCACTGGGCTTGGGGAGGGCTTTTTTTTTTAATTTCAAAAGTATTCAGCAACAAAGCATAGATTTAGAGAACACAGAATTTTAAGTCCAGCATGTTTAGTCTTCCAGAGCTTCCTCAGCATTCAGGATACAGTTTTGCTTCCAAAGCAGCAGCTTTACTTGTCAGTCAGGAAAGCAGGATGTGAAAGTCAAGTGACAGTAAGTACACTGTGCTTAAATTAGAATGCCTTTTGCTCCAGAATCTCAAAATGCAACAAAAGACTTTCATAAAGTAAGGGTCCCTTCACAATGGTCTTTAAAAGGCACCAATATTACACTTTCATTTTTTCCCTCTAAAAGAAAGTTCAAGAAACTTGAAATATTTCTTATAAAAGGAATACTTATTGAAATTTCTTACTCTCCATAAAGACCTAATTAACAGTATATCCTAATTTAAATAATCTTTTCAAAATTACTTGTCTCTTTTTTATTTCTCTCCTTTATATTTGTGAGATTGTTTTCAGTAAGGGAAAAATGTGCTGGCAGTAGCTGTGGCCTTTCAATGCAAATGGGTAACTGCAGTGCCTGTATCAATCTCTACATATACCAATTTGAGAATAGAGCTGTATTTCTACATTTATATGCCAAATAACCTTCCATGTGCAAAAAAAACCAAAACAAATAGAAGCCAAAAGAAGACCAACTATTTTCCTCTGGCTTCATTAAAAATAAATGAAAAAAAATTAAAGTAATTTTGATTAATCTTTGTGTGTCTATCTATGTGTGTTTACATGTATTTGCTGTCCTCTGTTACTTCTAGGTCTATTTCAGGTTCACTGATTACCTGGAAATCCCTGTGACTTTGGAGAAATTTCTTTGGAGCATTGTGTCACATCTTCTACAGCATGATCTTCTCCAGCTTCTATTCCTTCTAAATTTCTTTTCCTGCAGTTTCTGTCTTTGGTACCTCGTTGTTTTCCTAAACTAGTATTAATTGCAGATTTCATTAGCATTTCCCTAACTCTGTGGGTTTGGTCACTACTACCTCCACCAAACACCACCCCTGGAGAATCCCATAGAGCAAATTGTCATAAATCAAAACTTTGCCTTCTGTCATTCTCTAGATAAGGTTCTACAGCATGTTTTAAATCACTGGAAATCCCCGCCCTGCCCCACGCCTTCCAGTCATTTCTCTGACAGTCGGTTAACTCTTAATCCAGATTGGTGGCTGCTCGGTGTAGTCTGAATTTAGAGCACATTAATGCCCTACCCACGGCCTGTTGCCCTTCCTGCCGGCGTGGTGCATCCCCAGCCCCAGGGACAGCCAGTGGCAAATGCTGGGCAGCGCGGGGGGGAGGAATTGGGGGCAGCCGAGTACAACGCTTACTGTTCACACAGGGAAAAGGAGCTTAGTTCAGCTTGTCGTTTAACAACGCTGGCATCTGGGAGAAATTAGAGTAGCTAATTCCATCCACGGAGAGCCCGCAGAAGCTGAGGTTGTGCTGGCTTCCAGGTTATTATGTGTGGGATATCGGGACTGAGGAGGCAGATAAACGTGAGCTTGAAGCTGTAAACATTATTCATACAAAGTGCAGGTGGCTGTGTGCCTCTTACTCTTACTGACAAGCACAAACTCCCAAGAACTAGCTTTTGGTGCTGACCATAACAGGCTGATACTGCTTTAAATGAGGGCCATGTGCTTGAATGCTTAAACCTCCATGGCATTTAATCAAACTGACCTTGTTCTGCAGCTTTCTGTGCTTCAAAATAGATGGGGGGAATATCAATTCACTGGGGAGATACAGAATAAACAGAAATTATTAATCCCGTATGAAATTCTCTTCCTAGTAGATGTGTTGCTTTCTTTCATGTGTAGATGTGAATGAATGTGTAGGAGAGGATTGGGTTTGGCAGGAACAGGCTGAAATGCAGGTGGGGTGTGGGGGCACATCCAGGATCACTGGGAATGCAGAATTGCTTCCCTGCACAGATAGCACTGCAGAAGAAATCACAAAGCTAAAAAGAAGGGAGAAAAGAAAAACTATCTATCTATCTATCTATCTATCTATCTATCTATCTATCTATCTATCTATCTATCTATCTATCTATCTATCTGTCTCTGAGAGTAAGATTCACAGAACAACATGAGAAAATGTGCTCAGATCCCCAAAGCAAAAAAATGGGAGCACAACTGTAAAAACACCACTTCAGCTGTGGCAGTTCAGAGTTACACATTCTTTTATTATTGCATAATTACTGACTGCTGAATGTTTGAAAATGCACTGACATCAAATAAACATCTTGTGATGTACTACTGGTCTAAGTAGGCCTTTATCTTTATAAACCCTAATTGGAGATCAGCCATTAGCCAGTGAGCAGATAACCTGCCCTGTTTGTACAGCCAGAGTGAGAACTGGTAAATAAATGACAGGGCAATAGGGAACGGACAACCTGGCCAAAGTATGTGTGACCTTGTCGCTCACATGCTTCAGGGTTTGCTGGAGACTGAGGGACAATCACACCCTCTCCTTGAAGAGAGAGAGAGAGAGAGAGAAAGAACTTGGAGGTTAATGATGCTGGAGTTGGAGAGGAAATGTAGCCATTCTGCCTTCTCAGGCACTTTTGCCATGCACAGTGAACTCACCACTGCTAGGTCTGAGTCCCTTTTCTGATGTGATAGCTACAAGAGCTCAATGAATTACAGGGGAAGGGGAGTGGATCCAAACAGTGGAAGCCATTGTGGTTGATATTTATCACGTTTAAAATATTGAAAACACATAGATTAAAAATTGCATGTATCTGTAGCATTTATCTCCACTCACATTCTGTGTCATGTATCTTAAGGTATAAGCCAGTGTGGTAGGTGACTGCTGATACTGTTTTTCACTCCATGTGGTGGGCACAAGTTCCTGCTTTATTGTAAGTGGAAATGAAGTGAAAAGAAATGTGGTAAAATGAGACAGAAATAAAGTAGACAAGAACTTAATACATCTTAAACACTTCATGTTTATTGTACATTAAATAAAACAATTCCAGTTACGTTGAGAGACCGATGGGTCAGATTTAGGAAATCAAAACTTCTATAGGAAGATATGTTCAGCTTAAATGATCATTAATTACATATGCATTAGTTACATTATAGTGAAACCATATTCTGTTAAACAATTCTCAGGTGAATAAGATACATTATCAGAGGTATGTATTCCAAGGATCTTATTGCACATCTACGGGTTAATCCATGTACTTCCAGTGTGAGGAAGTTATGCTTTGTACCACTGAGTACAGACTGCCTCCTTATGCTTGTCACACAGCTTCCCCTCTTTCCTCATTAAAAAACAGAACACGATATCAAACAGAAAATAAAGCTGAACATTACAAAACGTGTGTTGTCTTCAGTTCATTTCAACCTCAAAGCAATCCATGCGTATTCTTTCTTTTCAGTAAGAGCAGGTAGGGAAAACAAAAGGACAATTAGGGAAAAAAAAAAAAAAGAAGTCGTAAGATCCCTCACTGCACATGTTTTTCTGTCATTGCAAGAACTAAAATGTTATTCTGCTACCAACTTCCAGTGCAGTGGGAGGAAGCACTGTGGACGGAGTCTCACTTCCCTTCGGTTTTGTCTGCCTGCACTTCACGCATATACGAGTCAATGATATGCGGAGGCACTCCATCCATTAATAGCTTGAAGAACGAAAGCCCACCTACAAACAAGGAAAGCAGGTAATATTCAGGCTGAATGTCCCTGGAGCAACAGCTTTGCACCTTTATTCTCTGGCATAAGTGACAAGTTTTAGTCAGTCCCTATTACATACTTTGAGGTGTGGTAAAATTCAGCCCTGCTCAGAAGTGCAGTATGACATCTGGCCGTTATTTAATTGGTACTATGCAGACCTTTCCTGTCCTCTTGTGCAGGGTGAATTTCATTGCTAGGGTATCATATATTCAGTCATTTATCTCACTACATGCAATAGTTCACGATAAGCTTCACTTCAAATAACTCTCCTGACTTTCCATCGCGCTGGGTGGAGTATGGTCAGAGATGGAAGTCAGTGCAGGGGGAACAGCGTAGAAACACTGACCAGGATGAGTTGTGGAAAACATGCAGAGATATTCAATTTATTCTAGTTTTGGGTCTTAAAATGGTTTCTAGGTATTTAGCAAAATATTTACCACATTGATTGAAAGTAACAAGTGGGATGACATACATGAAAGAATAATAAAAAAGCCAGGATTTCAGGTGTAGTCTCCAGAGGTAAAGGTGATGAAAGCTGAAATTTTCATCTGCTGGGGAAGTCTGAGGAATCATTTTGGAATTTCTTTTAAATTCACTTTAAATTCACTTTTAAATTCACTAAATTCAAAGGATCACTTTTGAAGTGAACAATCCCCAGGTTTTTCAGCCTGGGGAAGGGAAGGTTCCAGGGAGACCTCAGAGCACCTTCCAGTACCTAAAAGATACTTACAAGAGAGCTGGAGAAGCACTTTTTACAAGGGCCTGTTGTGATAGGACAAGGGGAGGTGGCTTCAAACTGGAAGAGGGTGGGTGCAGATTAGATATAAAGATGACATTCTTTACTGTGAAGGTGGTGGGGCCCTGGCCCACATCGCCCATAGAGGTTGTGGATGCCCCACATCACTGAAATAAAAGCCATAGAAACTAGTATTTCTGCTATTTTCATTGAAATCAAGTGATGTTTGGAAGAAACAGTGGGAAAAAGATAAATATTTTGCTAAAAACTTTAGAATCTGCCCTTTCTCCAGACAAAGGATGTAAATTGCTTTAAGAAATATACCATTACTATTCCTTTTACAAATCTGCATGAATATTGTGTTCTGCAAGTTGCAAACCACCCACTGACAGGTGCACTTACCTTCTGAGCTTTTCTGGAACACACCAAAAGCTTTAAAGCAAAAGTACATTGCCAGGGTGAAGAGAACACTCTCTGACTGCTTCAGCTAAATGCAATTGAGCTGATACTTATTACAACATTTATGCCAAGTACAGATTTTTAAGAATTTACAACCTTTATTAACACAAGGATTATTCAATTAAAATGCTATTAGTTACTAGCGATTATGAGACTATGCTGTCTCATTTAATGTCACCATTGTGGCAGAACTGTTTGCTCCCAACCTTAGGTAGATGCGCAATACAGACAAAAAAGAAAAAAAAAAAGCATGCTTTTTGGCATTCTTTCAGCTCATGGAGTGCAAGTTGTACTATGAATCATTCATTTTTAAAATAAGTTAACACTGGAATAAATATTTTGTCTATGTAGAGGCATATTCCTACCAAAAATAACTTTCTGTAAATACATAATGCTCTTTTTATTACTTACATTTTATTCATGCTAGTTATTCAAGCTAAGTCATGCACTGTTAAATTCCATTGGAACATGCACCATTAGAATATATGGGTTGTACCACTAAGAATTATTTGTAAGTAATGAGCAATTACAAAAATCTGAATTTATATGCCTTAAAAACATCATGCTGCTAACTTGTAAAGACATTTTCATTAAGTGACATAATGAAAATCATGCCATACTAGGCAGACATTGTATGACTTATAAACAGACATAAGCTTCATATGCAAGAACCATATGAAAGCTTACCTTAGATGACAATATACATTCAAAAATCCTTACTGTGTAACTAAGGGAGAGAGAGAAAGAGAAGTAACAATTTAATTGCAAACACAAAAGTGGAGAGAAAACATTGAGTGAAATTATTATTACAATTATGTCAAGGTGATAATTTAATCCTTAGTCATGTAAAATATGTGGGAATAGAAGCACATGAAGAGTAAAAGGTAGGGATCCAGTTCCACTTCAAAATTATCATTAATATGTAAAAGCTAGATTAATAGGTACAAGTAACTATAAAAACCTCTAATTAGTCTAAAGTATAGATTGGAACCAAACTATGTTTATGATAAAAGTTTCCAAATGTAGCTTCAAAGAAGCTAACATACATATACATATATATATATATATGCATATAGTATTTTCCACCAGGGGAAAAAAAAGGCACACACATAACACTGAAGCATATATATATATATGTTGAAACTGTAAGGCAAAATAATCAAGTACAGACTAATTATTTATCTGTGCACTAAAATATGTACTTTGTCATATATCCACATTTACATTACTAGAGCATGCTATTTATTCTGTAGGAGCCCTTATCTTTAATTAAACATATTAATTAAATCTATAAAACACCCATATATATACACTTATCTATATGTATGTCTATAAAAGCATGAAACTTTTTGCCTATTGTAAACTTTTAAGAAAAACAGTCCAATAATTCAAAAGCTGCAGAAACAGTATTCAGTCTGATCTCAAAACGTATTTTAGGACTGAAATTTTAAGTCTGGATGCAGTATATTGGAGACCAGTTTCTGGGCATCACTGTCATTTTAAAACTGCACTGTTAATGTTCTGAATGTGGGCAAGGTTGCATGGAAAGAGACATTTCTATAGAAAGAGTCAAAATTTCTGAACTCCAATGAACTTGAATGTAAAATAAGCTCCAGAAGAAATGAAGTAAGCAAAGAAAAATTTTCTGCTTGTAAGTAATTAAATCAAGATTTCATCTTTAAAATCACTAGGTTAAGTTCAGGCATGGATTATCATTCTGAGCACTAATTTATTACCAAAGAATGATCTGTTGTAAAGAATGTCTGTTAAGTGCAGCAAATGACTTCATGATACTTCTGGTCTTTCAATAATTCTACAAACTAACTGAGAGCTGGTTTTTTTTGAAATGCGTATTTCTTTCTTCTGGAAAGATCTAAGTGTTGTGGTCAAACATATTCATAGTCATTAAATAAATTCTTTATAGATACATGTACTTTTATGAAATATGTCTAAAACCCTAGTAATTCTAATATTGAATACCCATATGATTGGATATTGTCTTGATTAATTTGGCCTTCTTTGCTCATGTGACATAGACAATGTATGCCATGAGACTCTAGCTAGTTTAATCTAAAAAAGCGAAGAAATACACACTTTGCATGCAGAAAATGCGTTTGCATGTGGAAAGAAAGGGTGGGAATGAAATGGAATGTCCAGAGGAGTACGCGCATTATAAACCTGATTATCCCCCGCCAAGCTGAGTGGTTCTCCTGGATTAATTACTCCATGATAGATCACTGCAGAATTAGAATATTTATAGTGGTATTTATTCGCATTTGAAATTTTTCCCAGTTGATCTTAACACCTTTTAAAAATAATATTTCTTATACAGCAACTTTGCTACCTCCAATCTATTATTAGAGTGATCACCAACCTTTATTTCACTTCTAAGATAAAGGTACTCTAAAGCTGTTCTTTACCATGATAAAAGAAGCACAACACCTTATCTAATTCTTTTCATCAACCTCGGTGAAGCTTATAAGGAATCAGTTCTTTAGTGCTTGTAATTAGGAATCTACTTCAACAGACTCAAAAGATATATACGGTATTTTTTGTAATGAGATTCTGCATATGTTGTTATCTTTCAAGACAGATGAGAAAGAGTCATCTATTACATGACTTTTTACACAAATACATTAAAAAAAAAAAGACACTACAGGTGCAGTTGTACTGAGTGGGTCACGTAACTTTAAATTCACTCAGCAAATCTTAAAAGCAAAGAGCAAAAGATTGTATGTCTGAAATAACACCAGTACATGAAAAACCTCTTATGAGGACAGAATAAGTTTTTATTATTTTAATTGTGCTTATAAGTATCACTAAAATTTTTTTTAGGAAACGAGCATTACATTTAGCAACAACTAGGGAGGTTAACTTTACACCTAAAATAGTGTAAGAAAATGGCTAAAAATTTAGAACATTTTAGCATACTGATAGTATTCATAACCAGAATATTCCTAACTAGTCAGTTGTTCCAATATTATGCACACTCTGAAATCCTAGGCTGTTCAGATCCTTTGGGGGCTGAGCATTTATATAGGCACAGTAAACTTAACTTCTCAAATACGTCAGAGATAGATAGCTAAAAGTAATTCTAGCCAGAAGAAGGAAATATAGCTTGCTACAATAAATACTCTTGCAGGGCATAGAGCTCTCTAACACGACTTACTAGTAAGTCATACCTACTATCTGTAGTAATAGCACCGTAGCTCGTATGTTCACCAGATAGGCAGCAGAGCCTTGAGCCTGTTAGTCTTATTCAGACAACATTCAGCTCTATCTCATCATCTTACAAATCCAGACCTTGACAGTTACTTGCTGGAATAAAGCTGAACCAGTTTAAAGCTGTACATAGGAAAACAAACACACACACACACACACACTGCAATTCATTTCCAGTGAGTCAGAAATCTGCAGGTCTCTGCTCTGCATCAGCGTGGTGAGCAGTCATCTGGGGAGCCCTCCTAAATGAACAAATAGGCTGGGAAACTTAAGAGGACGATAAATCAACATGTAAGTCAATAGGAGAGAGAAATAAGATGTAATGATGTCTTTGTACTCTGGCTGTTTAAGAGTAATTTGCTATATTTGCCTAGATCAAACCCTGAGCCTACCCTGGTTTGCTAAGCTTCAGCTGCTGTGTTCACTTAGCAACATAATTTGGCTTTTCAGTATAAAAAAATAGACAAAACAACCTTCTCAGGTGTTGAGGTCTTCTGTTATGCTGTGAAATAGAAAGTTTTCTTGTGATTAAGGAAAGCAATCTTCCAGGATGAGGACAATGACTTTTAAAGACAGTATCTTAAAAACAAAAAAGTGAAAACTAAGAAATACATTATGCATATTTTCATTACATTATTTAAGTGTTCAAATTAACATAGACCAAACATTTATTGAAATGTCTTCTTGCTGGCAAATTTGAGCTGTGGGACAAGATACATCAGAAAATACAGAAAATGGAAACTGAAATGCAAAATAAACACATTGAAATCCATAAAAATTTTAAGTGTCTTCATTATAGATTAGCATGATGGAAGTAATGTAATTAAAGCCATACTGATGTCACCTAAATTCCCTCTGAATTCCTTAGTTTGACACTTCCTATCAGATGGTTTTAGGCAGCTTCCCTTACTTATAACCTCAGAAGAATTTTTTGAGAAACACTTAGTTTATTCCACAGTTGAAACTGAGCTTTTGGTGGGAATTAGTCCAGCTAAATATGACCCTATCTTTTCCTAGGAAGTAATTTTCTGAAAAATATGGTCCAAATATTATTCATCAGTTGTCCTATCCAAGTCCTGTTGCCATTCATGGTATCCCAGTTAATTCTAAACTGCCTGAAATTCATAAAAATTATTCATTAATGGAAACAAAACAAAAGAAATCAACCAATATTATTTTGTCCTATCAGAGCTATTGATTTAATCCAAGAAAGTTGGACTCCCTTTTGCATTTGCCTTGCATCCTTTTAGCTCTGCAGACAGTGCTCAGGCAGAGAGGGTGCTTGCAAAGTTTTAAAGCCCTTACCTCTTACTTCCAGTTTGCAGTCCACTTCTGCCTCTCCCAGTTCATTGACTGCTCGGCAGGTGTAAGTGCCTCCATCGTAGGGGCTGGGTTTGCGGATCTCCAAGGTACACACACCTTGGTTGCTGAACATCCGGTACCTTGGGTCGTTCATTATGAGCACTTTGTTTTTCATCCAGGTTATTTTGGGCTGTGGTAAAAAAAAACAAACCAAGAAACAAACACAAACAACGACAAAAAAAGAAAGCCCAAATGCACAAACCTGTGAACTGAAATATTTTTTCCCCTATTTTGTGGTGTTCAGTTACAGCTGAGTCAACTACAAATGATAAAAAAATAGATGAAGTACTGATAGAAAGGAAACTGTAAATCTTAAAGCTAAGCATTGGCTGCATCATATATCTGATTTTTAGCACTTTTTTTTCAGTGCAGCTCTAATTTAAGTCATAAGCACAAGCCTGTTAGCAGTACAAGGACTATGTAATAGCAAACATCTGATCATTAGCTTTTGACATCCAGTTCCTATAAGTCAGTTAGAAAAACATATTTTTCCACAGTAATTTGCACAGTCGGAAACTGTGAAGGGTGAACAACATTCCAAATTTCTCATTTTACTTGGCCAGTTCAGCTTCTCACACCAGAAAAAAAATCTCAAAAAGACACAATTCAAAAGAAATCGCAAGACATATTGTGGGTCTGAGAAACAACGTGGCACCCAGAGCATTCCTGCAATGTGCTTATTTAGAGAATAATTAGCTCTTTATAGCACAGTTATGGCTTTATTTTAATAACAACTTTTACTGATATATTAACTGTACAGCTGTTGTCAGTGAGACTTCCAGCAAAGCCCAGCCTTTTCCTGAGGTTCTGCCCCTTCACTGAGTTATCTGTGCATTAACTATTAGCGTGCCTGTAGCACAGGTAAGCTGCTCCATAATTTCTGCATTCTTTAGAACCCACACCTGTCTGTTTGCCTTCAGCCTGGCTCATCAGTAGAATGGTGAAAGTGGCATTTAACTTTTATTGTCAGGTGTTTTAAATGCTCTCTGGTGTTTTAAATGCTGCTGTCAGAGCTGTGCTGTACCTTGGGGTTGCCCCGCACACTGCAGTTCAGGGTGGCATTGTAACCAGCTACAGCAAACGTGTTCACCAGGGGCTGAGTGAACAGCGGCCGCTCGCTGAAGTCAAAGTCATCGTAAACTGGGTATTTGTAGACTTTACCTATGAAGTGAAAATGAAACATTTATCAAAAGAGCATTGGCTGGCAGCTAAACACCCAAGCGCATTAAATGGCTGCAGAGTCAGTTCTGATCTGCACTGCTTTAGGTACTAATGTGACTCCAGTAACTGCACTTGTAGGGGAGGCTGAAGGTGGGTCTGCACAGTGATTATAGCCCTTGGTCATTGGTGTCTGAGAGCTTCTCTTTGTTTCCTGTGCAGGTGGTACACAAAGCAATACATGTTTATTCCGTGTCTGTGCCCTGCATGCTACAGAGAAGGATGGATCCTGACCCGAGTACTGCAGGATGCCTGTCTTTGGCAAGCCTTCTTCACTCTGCTGCCAATTATTTTTTATGGTTTGTTCTGATTATAAACTCTCTATGTACCTGAAAATCCATTTATCTTTCTGCTTCGAACAGTACACGGAAAATGCAGATACCTGAATGGATGTAGTGTCTGAACAAGGAAAATGTGGTAGTAAAATGTATTTTCTCACTGCCAGTTTATCCCCACTCTGCAATGGAGATTACCACAAACAAAACCTCTTCAGCCACACACTCAGCTGGCATTTAAAGTGGCTGGACAGACAGACATCTATTCCTATGTACAGGTATCATTATGCAGCTTTGCTTCACTGAAAGCTGATCCAAGTACTCATACTGACTTCAGTGCAGCTTAGGTCTGATACTTGCTCTCATGTGAAGAGCAAGTGCTGAAAAAGAACTCCTAGAGCCATTCTCTTGTTCATGGCTACAGTCTTTCAGCCTGGTTGTGTGGGTTGTAGAGGTTGTCTGTCCTCTGCATCATGGCATTCATGTATTCCTTCCTTTCAGACAAACTGCTTTGATTTTCTTCCTGTAAGCTGTTTGTTTTTAGAATTTCCTTTCCACAGGAAAGTTTTGTGGTTTTGAAGCTTACAGTGCCATTTCCAACTGACATCTTCTGAAATGTCAGGATTTTTGACTGCAGAATCAGAATTTTCCCAACCCCACCCTCAGGAGATATGAAGCAGGGGTTGTGCTTTTCTATTGCATCCTGCCTGAAATGGAGGGAGTGCCTGCAGAGCTGATGCCAAGTCTCCAGTGGAGGGCAGTGACCCACTGCTTCTAACAGAACAGCTGCTTTATTCATCTCTGGCTCTTGTCAACGTATATGTGCCAGTGGTGATGTGAGCCTGAGATCCAAAACCATTGAAGATGTCAGAACATGGGAGAAATGTCCCACTCCTGACTAAAAGCAGTGACTGTGAGCTATGTGGTCAAACCAAGACGTCTGAATAGGAAATGCCCTGGCTGTTGTACCTGGCTTTGGCCCTCGGAATGCTTTAGAGATACGGCCTTTATCTCTAGTCACATTCCAGCCTCTGAGCACCCCCTGTCCCCTGATGAGGCATGGATAATTAACTAACCATCCTTTGCAATCAAAGCACTCTCTTTGGTCATGGTTGCATCCTCGCTGAGGCCGCACATGTTTTCAGCAAAGACCCTGAAGTAGTACTCGTTGCCTATGACCAGCTCGTTGATGGTGGCACTGGTGCGGTGGTAGTGCTCGATCACGGTGAACCACTCCTGAAAGGCACAGACACACAGGGTGAGCTCCCCCAGCACCCACTGGAAGAATCATCAAGCTTCTGGGAATAGGTTCTTTGAAGAGAATACAGGTAACAACAATTAATAATGAAATGATTTGTAGCAGCAGCCCTGCAGAGCTCACTGCTGGGCAGTGAAGGCTGAATGGAAAGTGATCCCGACTGAATTGTTACGCTGGCAGCTGGAAGGGTTCATTTTAGGAACTGCAGTATCACAAAGGTTGTGTTGTGTGAGCAAGGCAGGCTCCCTCATTCCTTATCCACACTGCTGGCAGAGGAACAAAACTGCATTCCTGTGGGGAATGTGCTGTTCTGCAGTGATATGCACTCACAAGAGGGCACTGCACCAACCTGCCCTCTCTCACAGGCTGAGTGTTTGTGAGAAATGCAGTTCTGTGCTGTGGTCCTCTGATATCTAAAGGCCAAGATGGGCAAGTGGGTTTTAGTGCTTTAGTCTTGCAGCAATAACAGGATGTGTGAATTCTGTCCTATTACACAATACCTAAACAACAGTCTGAGATGAAAGAGGTTAACACTAAAAATGCAACTAATATAAAATGCAATATGAACGCAGCAATGTATTTTGTTTTTCTTTACTCTGCCCTAAATAGTTTTCTTGCTTTTCTAAAGATGAACTTGTTCTGAGTTCCCTGTACCACAGTTTGCATTAATATTTGGTCAACTTTAGGAGCCAAAATTCCTTTGGGAAAACAGTTTTTTGTATAAAAAACAGCTGTGCCAGAATTGCAAAATGCACCACCACTGTGAGGAAAGTGACTTGAATGATTCTAGTGAATCTAGGGTTCACACTGAAACCTTATCACAGTAAATTAGAGGGGGCATTTTTCTGGTCACTGTAGCAGAGACCATGTCTTCCTACAGTCTCAAGAGAGGGAGAAAGAAAAAAAAAAGGATGGGAAGGAAAATAGTGGCATAGGAAGAATTAATTGATCAGACCATGAAGGAGATCAACATATTAATGTGGGGGATAGGAGGGGACAGCAAAAGTTTTTCTTGGAGAAAGCAGCTCCCAAAATTTTGCCCTAGATTACCAGTGTTTAAATTTGCAGTAAATGTTGAAAGAGAATCTGATTTCTGTCTTTTAAGAAAGTGTAAAATTTTTGTTAGCTTAATAAAAATAATAAATATTTCTGCATTGCACTTTTCATCTGTAAATCTCAGAGTGGTTCCAGAATTACCTATGTGCTGTTTTGCTATGGGTAGTAAGGAGTGGCAATGATTTACACAATGTGACATTGCAGGTTTGAAAACAGCAGCAATGATACACTTTTGTTCTGGTAGAAGCCTAGTGAATTCAGAATTAATGTTTTAAGGTTTTATTTTCTCTCCTGAGGCAAAGGAAAAATGCAGAATTACTTCTCTCAAATCCACCTATCCTTTTCTTTTTTAGTCCTTCTCTTTGGAATAATTTGAAAGTATTTCCATTTCTAGGCTTTTAGAGAGTCCTTTTGAGATTTTTTGAATGCTGATAAATTAGTGCTTTGTCCACCTACACCATTTTAAGCTTTTTGTTTTTGAAAGGGAGAATTCATGAGTACACCCAGCTTTTAAGTATCTCTTTATTACTTACCATACTCTTTTTATCTGCTTTTTGAATAGTGTACCCAGTAATGGCAGCATTGCCATCATCTTTTGGTGGCTTCCATGATAAATTTACATTCTCTCCCCAGACATCCTCAATAGTTACAACCTCTGGTGGGCCTGGGCGATCTGTAACGAAAATATGACATATTCTACAGTTTGCCTTCCCTTTTTCCCACACACATCTTCCTA